>NW_023601543.1:18077233-18677233 GCF_014898055.3 Talpa occidentalis | reverse complement strand
GGCTATAACACCTGCTCAAAGCTCCACAATGAAAAGTACCTAGAAAATACTGGATAGGAAATAAAGATCTGTATGGAAACACCCTTTACTCACCAGATGAGTAATTCAAGTGGGTAATAGGTATAGCCCAATGACTCCAGATAAAATTTCACCCAGATTCCAACATCTGTCAACAGACTTGATCCCCAAGATCTGAAAGGCAATAATGTGGTGCTATTTCAAAATTATACATTTTCCCTTTTCACCAGGTACAAGTCCAAGGAATGACTGGAAACATCCAATTTGACACTTATGGACGTAGGACAAATTATACCATTGATGTGTATGAAATGAAAGTCGGTGGCTCTCGAAAAGTAAGTCACCAAAACAGATCTCCGAAGGAAAATTCTCTCAGCAGGCAACGGCACTCGGATACAAGAAAATAGGTGTTAGGAAACACACACTGAGAAAATTTCCACACATCATCTTTGCCTTTCCATTCGGTGACTAGTGTATGTAGTGCATAGTTATTTGGTAATCAGTGTTCCATCTATATATTTTTTAAGGAGTATTTCCCTTGGCAGTGGGTCCTATAAAAGCAGTAGACTCGGGAGTTAACAACTTCCTACAATAAAGGAAAGGAACTACAAATCATACAGCAGGTTGTTATTCGAACAAAAGCTGCCAAGGTACATATTATTTTAGCAAAAGCATTGGAAAGTAGGCTATCACTCCACTTTGCCAATGCACCCACAAAAGGACTCTCGATAAAGAACCTTTCTCTGAAGCTGAATTTTATAATGATCACTTCTATCATACTAGTAGTTGAGTTAGGCATGAAGTGGGGATTTACTAGCCATTTGATAAAACCTCAGAATGTAAATCATCTTGTGTCATTTCAATAGGATAATCACCGGTTTCCCACCCCAGCTCTCCTACAACACAAAGCAAAGTATTTTTTAGCTCTATGAACTTAAAGAAAAAAATAAAAGACTGGTCCTCTTAGAGTGGACTGATTTCATTTTACAAAATATCAGAATGTCAGTAAAAGCAAGGTGAGGATGAGAACTCCCTGCATATCGTGTGTTGGTGTTGGGGATCCTGGTGCGGTGGCAGAATAGAGGGAGATAGAATGTGAATCCCAGTAAAGCTCAAGTGGCTAAAAGACAGTTTCTTCCACAACCACACTTGAATTTCAAGCAGTGCTTTTGGAGTGAAAAATAGGCAACCAGGTCAAATGTCTGCTTTTTCTAGGCTGGCTACTGGAATGAGTATGAAAGGTTTGTGCCTTTCTCGGATCAGCAAATCAGCAATGACAGTGCATCCGCAGAGAACAGGACCATAGTGGTGACTACCATTCTGGTAAGTATATGCTTTCTATGCAACATGATTTCTTGTTATCTGAAAAACATTATTCAGCCTCCAGTCCAAGCAGGGAAAACTTCCAATAGGTCATCTTAGGAACTCTCAAAGTATCTTGTCATGATGATGAACAGAATGTCATTTTAAAAAGAAAAAGATAGGAATTTGGAGCAGTTTCAGATATTTTCCTCTTTAACCCACCCATTCACCCCCCTCCCCCATAGGACTGATACTTCATCTGAACTTGAAATTCAATTCTTCATTGTTGGAGAGACAGCACTGTGTGGAGAAGAGAGCAGATAGAGAGTAGACTAGGGCTGTAGCACTAACTGCATCCACACACTCAGATTGATAGGCTTTGTTGTTGGTTTGGTTTTGACTGACCCTTGTTTTGTTTCTCAATATTCCACATATAAGTGACACATAAGATATTTATCATTCTCTTTCTGACTTATTTCATTAAGTAAAAAATGTTAAAGGCTCTTTTCACACACAACAAAAAACCAAAATCCCTCAATAGGCACCAATGGAAAGAACGTCATGATTACATGTATCACCTAGAAAAATGTATAGGAGTAATCCTTTCAACTTCCTTCTGATCCCAAAGGAATCGCCATATGTAATGTATAAGAAGAACCATGAACAACTGGAAGGAAATGAGCGATATGAAGGCTATTGTGTAGATTTGGCCTATGAAATAGCCAAACACGTAAGGATCAAATACAAATTGTCCATCGTTGGTGACGGGAAATACGGTGCCAGGGATCCCGAGACTAAAATATGGAATGGCATGGTTGGGGAACTTGTCTATGGGGTAAGTTTTTTCAACCTTATTTTCATTTACAACAAGTCCTCTCTTAACATCACTGATAGAATCTTAGAAAGTACAACTTTAAGAAAAATAACATATAATGAAGCCAATTTTACCACAGGCTAGTTGATAGAAACAAAAGTTAAGTTCCTACAGTATATTCCTAGCCGCAAAAACAGCACCAATCTTCTAAATAAAAATCCAAAACACTTCTAATATTAATCAATCATTTGTATTCATTCATTCCTTCAGCCTCCTTATTCCAGTTCAGGGTCCCTGGTCCCCAGACCTCATCCTGAATGATCAGGATATAAGGAAGGGCCCCAAACCTCAACAGGACACCCTTCCATCCCAAGGCAGGTGTGCACCCATGTGCATGCGTGCGCGCGCGCGCACACACACACACACACACACACACAGGGACAACTGAAACATATTAATAAACCCAATGCACACATCTTTGGGATGTGGGAGGAAACCAGTGTACCCAGAGAAAACCCACACAGACATGGGGAGAACATGCACCCTCCACGCAGACAGTGGCCCATGGCTGAACAAAACAACATTATTCAAGGATCAGATGTAATTCTATGCTTCCCATTTAACAAAGAAGATAGAAGATTGGATTTTCACATGCAATACCTGTTCAATCGTATAGTTTTCATATGGTCTGTAAGAAAAACGTTTTCTTTTACAGTTGAATTCTGTAAAGGTAGGTTGTCAGTAGCATTCTTTGGACATAAGGATTATCTTACCAAAAGGAAAGTAGAATTGGGGAATTTTGGGGCAACATTAAGTACAGCCTGCCCTCTATTGAAAATTTGTTCCTTCTGTGTTCCCTGTCTCAGGCAGTAGAATCACCACCCACGTAGTTGCCTAAGCAACTTTGCCTAAGCAACCCAGTCATCTTTCCTCATTGCACCACGCACATCTAGTCAGTCACCATGTCCTCTCAATTCTACCTTTCTGTCTCTCAAATCCAGATACACTCAAGTCCCATTATCATTGTCTGAGCAAAGATTCTTACCATATATTTGTCAGTAATGTAACTGATGTCTCTGCCCCTGCTCTTATCCTGGCAGACCAGACCTCCACTTTGAAAATGAGAATAAAATTCAAATTCTTTGACTTGGCAAATAAGGCACTTGATAATCTGGCGCCTGGCTACCACTTCAATTTCATCGTCTCCTCTTTCCCCTACACACTCCATGTTGCAGCCATAGCAAGTTACATGTTCCCTGAGGTGCTCAGCTGTCACTTGAGGTCTGCCTGCCAGTGCTACTGGCTCTCTCAGCAGGCTAACACCACCTACCAGTCCCGCAGAACAAAGGGTGTCTCCATTTTGAGGAAGCCTTCCCTAATCCTGTTTACCCGCCTGCAGTCTGCTTAGGGAAGCCTGCCTTTTACTTTCTTGTAGTACTCTTGAACCTGTGATATAATGATGGATTTACAAGTTCAGCTGCCCAACTAGACTATGAACCCCTTAAGAACAGAAGCCATACGTGATTCATTTCAAGATCCCAAAGCCTGGAGAATAATGGAAGTTCAATAAATACTTGTTGAATAAATGAAGGAATAAGCAGAATGAATGGCTCTACCAAAGGCCAAGTACAAAAGAATTTTACTTATAATTAGGGGTTTTTAAGGGAGTACAGCCATAACTTCAGAGCTTCTCAGTGGACTAGCTGTAAAAGGCTTGGCTTCTGATTGGAAATTTCCACTTTGGGGCTGCCCAATGCAAAGGTTTCATTTTATTTTTTTTTTTATTTTAGATTTATTGATTTATACAAGCACTGGGTACAGTCAGAAGCGCGGGAGGGTGAGAGAATTCACCAGAGCCAGAGCAGGGAGCAGAACAGGCAGATGGACCGAAATACACTGCTGAGGGGAGCAGTGGGCGAGACAGGAGAGGTCTGCTGAGCCATGTGGGACCCTCGCCGGTGGCCGGGGAATGAACTGGCACTGCAGAGGCTGCGGGCAGCTTCGCAGCCCAGCGCTCAACCGCTGCGCCACCAGGGAGGCCCAAAGGTTTCATTTTAATAGACAAGGATTACTTGCAATGTTTATACAGCAAGTCAGGGGCACACACAGGAATCTAGGAGGCAGATACACTGCGAAGAAATTGGCAAGAAGCAAACATCCAAAGTACCTACTGGACTTGGGGCTCAAGATAAGGACTCTAATGTTTGAAGTGAGAATCAGCAAGAATAAGGTCTAGCTCTCCAATTGTAAGATAGTACCAGGGTCGCTAAATAAGTTTTTGGAACAGGTCCTTGGGAACTAGCACAGAGGCAGAAGATAACTTCTAAAAATAAGGGCACACAGAGAGAACTAAGGCCTATAATGAGACTGGACCTCAAGTATCAAAACCAGGGCACTGTCTTCCAATCAGACAAGCAGCGAGGCAATTTGAACCTTAGCCTTCAGCTATGGGGCTGGAGCCAATTAGCTCCTGTCTTGGGTCAAGGTTGGTCTTAGGAACTGGGACAGGGCTGAGTTGCAGCTGAGATTCAATGAACCTAGTTATGAGAGAGAAGAGCATTTCGAATGCCAGCAAGAGTGGCCTGAGCAGGGACAGAGCGCCTATCCTGCTTTCTGAGGACCCCCAAGAAGCTCTGAACCATCTCCACATGGCTGTAACTTCTCACTTTAACAGTTGGTGATAATTCTTCTCGGCGCTGGTGTTCAAAGGAACTTGAGACAGCGGTGCAGAGCAAGACTGACTCCTGACTCTGGCCAAAGACCAGCTTTCTCGTAGGGTTTCAGCTTCTCCTCTGGTCTGTCCTCTGTCCCGCCTCACTGAATATCCATATTCTCTTCCTCTTTTCCAATTGGCATATGTGTGAGTAAGGGAGCTTGAGAATTAGAAAACCCCTTCATTCTTTGGTAATTTAAGAACCACCTCTACTACTGATGAGGTAAAATTTCTCCTGGAGGAGCCTTCCTGTCTATTTCCTCTATTTCTGTCTACTTATGACAAAAGCAATAGCCAGGGACGGGTCTTATAGAAAGGTCCTTCTCTCTCCCCTGACCTGAGTTCTAGTCTGAGCTCTGCCAAGCTGTATGAGTCTGAGGGCTTGTCACAATCCCAGCCATTCCTGTCCTACATCAGGCCTTGAGATCATCAGGTTTTCTGGTTTAACAATGGGCAATTCTAATACCCAGTCCTGGCTGGTCCCCACATTTAACTGTAAAATGAATGAAAAGGTGGGCTAAAGGACAAGTTGCTGATGCTTTGACACAAAGCAATTCCAAGGAACCAAGAGCAGACCAAACTATTTGATTTGACTGACAAACACCACTTTCCTCTAAAACCTGTGGCTATCAACACTGGGTGTCCTCATGCTTGGAATGAGAGTTCCCTATTAGGGAGGATGATCTCATTGGCTCAAAGTGGTTTCATCTTCATTTAGAAGTTTCATCTTTTAGCACTGGGGAGTTTATCACTTCTCTATCATTGATAGAAATGGAGAAAAGTGAAAACACAAGCCCTTGTTTCTGGCAGCCTGGCCTCTTGTGGTTTGCAAGTTGCTTATGAAAAAGAAGAGCAGAAATGTCCTAGTGATTTCTTAAGTGCTTAATAAACAAGAACAAAGAGAGCATGGAACTATTTCTTGAACATGGAAACTACACAGATAGGCCCTCTTTTGTGCTTAGGGTGTTTTCTCTTGTGTTTTTAGTATGTAAAACTGTTCAGAGTAGGAAAAATATAAGAAAGGCAGAAATGAAAAAAGCTTTGCAAAGGACTTTTTAGTATCTGCCATAAAGGTAAGATGAATTAAATTTGTTAAAGAAGAAGCCAATCAGCCTCTTTCCAGATGATTTTTAAATAGTTTTTTTCCTCTAAAGAAAATCAAATCAAGGTGGATGTATGGGGCATCTTGTATGGCTAAGAAGGCTATTTTTGAAACAAACGTCAGTAGGACACAATGTGCCCCATTATATAAGCTCTTCAGGACATTATGAGCTTGGAACTGTCCACCTGCGTTAGCAGTCTGGATTTCAGCTGGATGCCTCTAACACTGTCACGTGCTAATTGTCCCCACCTCAAATAGCCTACACACCAGTCCACCTGGCTGCCAAATAACATGTATTTAAAGAGGGCATTTTTTTCTCCAATTACGTTTATTGAGGTAAAATTGGTTTACATCGTTGTATTTGTTTTAGGGACATTATTTAAATGACATTTTGCTGCTCATGGAGCTTTGAGACATCCTTTAGCCCACCTTTTCATTCATTTTACAGTTAAATGTGGGGACCAGCCAGGACTGGGTATTAGAATTGCCCATTGTTAAACCAGAAAACCTGATGATCTCAAGGCCTGATGTAGGACAGGAATGGCTGGGATTGTGACAAGCCCTCAGACTCATACAGCTTGGCAGAGCTCAGACTAGAACTCAGGTTTAATGACTCCTGGCCCAGTGCTCTGTCTACTGGGCCACACTGGCTCGGTTTACTAAACTTGTCAGATGATGGGAAGATTGGTGTTGTATCAGATATGGCATCCCCACCTGCCTTCAAAGGGCTTCCAATCTAGTTGATTATAAACTCATCTGAGATACCCACCCTGCCTCCAGTTTAATGTAGCACACATCTCTAGTTATGACTTGAAATATTTGAAAACCCACTGTAGATAGCAAAGGTTTCTGACCTGGAAGCAGAAATATAGTCTGACAGAAAAAGAGAGTCAGAAAAAGGGCTGAAAGGATTAAGGTTCTAATTGATGAAAGGTTACCTCCTCATGGACAGCTGCCATGTTCTTTGTGTTCTTAACACTTAGCACTAAGGCTAAAGGTCAGGGAGGGAGGAGTTGTTTCGGAAAAGGCCAGACAAATTACTGTCTAGATGATACTCTAGCTTAGAAGAGAGCAGAGCACTCAAGGATCGAGCTGGAGGTGGGCGATGGTTGATTCCAGGTCACATCCCCTGGGCGGCCTCCGACTCCTTCGCACCCCCAGAACAAATGGCAATTTTATAGCTGCTTTTCACACTGACATTTCTCTACCTAGACGAAATTATCTCCTAGGTTGTCACTATCCTAAGATACATTTATTTTCCATTAAGAAAGACAGAAATTCGATCTGTCCTTCCAGCCAAAAGGCAGAGAAGCAAGGGTCCCGTAACAGGTGCCAAAGAGCCTCTTCTGTTCTTCAGGTGATTACACTAGGCTTTGGCAGAAGGGCTGATGGTTTGATAAAAGTGCCCCTCTCTCAAATGAGGCATAGGAACTCCAGGAAGGAGCATTAATGATGCGTGGAAGTCTGCCACGCTGAGCAGAGAGGGGAGGGAAATATTTCCAACCAAATTTAGTCTCACCCCATTCCAGGGACACTCCTTTAATTCATTTTGTTTTTAACTCTCTCAGCTCCTGAGGGACAAGGCGACCCAACCAACAGATCCAGACTGAGACATCTGTTCTGGTTACAGAAACGAGGCGATCCTGTTGTGACACTGCTTGTTGTTGCACAGATTTAAATAGGACTCATTGCTTTCTCCAGATCTTAACAATTGCAGACAGTAAATATCCCACAGGGTACAGCCAATAAAGCAGTTTAAGTTCTGGCCCCCAACATGCAACCATACTCAGATTGTCTAGTCTGATTCTTCCCCAATCCTTTCTCCAACACATTTAAACTTCCCAGAGGAAACAAATGAATGCCAAACACTACTGCCAGAGCCTTGTGTTTGGTACAGGGATAAGAAGGTCACGTCTGAGTCTTCTGTTGGAAAACATACAATATCGTATATATTACATGCCAATACACGGCCTACCTGTGTCTCCTGTTCCTCCCCTTGCTTTGAGGAAGTGCTTTAAAATGGTGTCTGACAACTGCCTGCTCATACATACTCTCCAGGTGAATTACAAGTTTGGTAGCAGATAATCAGATTAAAAATACTTTAAGATCTATCTTAAGCCTTTTCGCTCAAAACTAATTTTAATGACATTTAAACAAAAGTGTCACGTCTATCTTAAACCTGTCAGATGCTTAAGTGCATCATGTCTATACATGAGAGTGTGTAGGTTTTTAAGTTTTACAAAATTTGCAACTTTGGCAACCTGCCTATGAAAAAGATTATAAATCCCCTCCAGCTAAATCTCCTAATAATGCAGCGGCTCTTGGTTTGCACTTGTGAGTGCAAAAATTAAACCTAATTTGGTGTGTTAACTGAGCCCACACAGCCACTCTTAAGAGGTTTGATTAAATTTCTTTAGTGGGGCCACCCTGGTGGCGCAAGGGGTTAAGCACCGCACTATGAAGCAATCCGCAGCCTCTGCAGCTCGAGTTTAATCCCCGGCCAGGGAGCAAACCACATGGCACGGCAGACCTCTCCTGATTCGCCCTCTGCTCTGCTCAGCAGTGTACTTCAGTCAGTCTGCCTGTTCTGTTCCCCGCTCTGTCTTAGGTGAATCCTCTAATCCCCCCACCACAGACACACACACCTCTGGCCTGTACCCCAGCTCTTATATGCATAAATAAATCTTTTTTAAAAAATTCCTTTTAGTGGAGATGCCCACAAAAGCGCTAATGAACTCTTACCTTGAGCTTTTTGCATTTGCTAATTTCTGTCCATCAGTGAGAACCCCCTCATACCACCTAGGAAGATCTTCTAAACAAGGCCTGCCTGACACCATGACTCACCCAGGCAAAGGCCAGAGACAAAATGCCACTAGCCTGACTTAGGACACCAGAGAGGCACTTCACTCTTGAATCAGGATTTCTCCTTATCCCCTAGCCCCATCCACAGCTCAATACCCTCCCAGCCCCAGGCGGCTTGCATAGGAGCAGAGACCAGGAAAGGAATGCTACTGAGGGGGATCCCATTTTCATCCATGTTGGCCTCCTGAATCTTTAATTTGCCTTGAAAGTGACCTTCTCCTCTCACCTGCATGCTACGGCAGGCCCTGGAGAGCGAAATGGGTATTTTTCTGACGCTGGTTAGTTACCTGCTCCTCTCTTTTTCCTTTCAAAATCATGCTGATTGCTTCCTCCGCAGGCAGGTCCTGAACTCTGACACAATGAGCCATCACAACAGCCCTCTCAAAGGGAGGGGTAGTGGTGGCAGCGAGCAAGGGCTTCTCCACGCTGACTCTGAGCGGACACGACAATTCTGCAGCTTTGGTCTCACCAAGCTTGCATGAGGAGGAGGCTGAGTCTCCTCCCGAGCCACCGAGCCAGCCATCTTGGAGGTTTGATCAGCAGCTCCTTTTCCTGCTATTATCTGAAACTCTTTCCACCTGCTTTTTGCTGTGCCTTTGTCTTTTTCCATCTGAAATAGGTTTTTTTGAAGGTTCAGCCTCGGGATTCTCATTCTGAAGCCAGGTCCACACCAATGCGGCTTAATTGAGCACAGATTTAACACTGCTCTTTCTTGAGGAAAGCACCCCCAAAACCCGAACTCCATCTTCTTTGGAAAAACTCCTAAGAAAGAGAACAGAAAAGGCAGAAAATCCAAAGGGAGGGGGAAGAGCGAGTGCCTGAGGAGAGCAGACTCCTCCTGCTATCTTCTGTTATTTCCAAAGTACTTCAAACCAGAAGTAGCTTCTTGGGAATCCATTCTTCTGCTGCATATTCCTGGGGACCAGACAAGAAGGCTCATTTGGGCTGCCTAGCTACCTCTTATTTGTATTTAGCTGAGCTTATCGTTGGTGGGAGTTTCAGTTACTGAATGCATTTATTTTCTCATAAACAATGTGAGGTTTTCTAAACCCCTTTCTTTACCTGCAAGGAAAAGGCCCACTGCCCTAAATTCAGTCCCAAGTGATTTTCTCCCACAAATGCCACTTATTTTTTCCTTTTAAAACAAGGAAATGACCGTTTCTCTTAGAACTAGTGATTATTCAGACTAAAAGCGCCAAACCCATCAATTACATTTAAATGAGATCCCACGTGACTCTAGCGGGGCATTTGCAGGTCCTGAGCAGGAGGCGCAAGCACGTTGGCAAGGACGGAAGGTGGCTTTTTCTGTGATTCTCTTGGCATAACAAGGCTCTTTCTTGTTGATTCAGATGCTCTCTGCCAACAAACCCCACTAGCTTTCTGGCCCGTTCCAGTCTCCTAAGTATTTTCTGTTTCTAGGACCAGTTCTGGCCCCAGGCAAAAGGGTAAAATAGATAAACTTTGTCGTTGGCTCCCCTGCAGTTAGAAACTTGGCAGTAGCGATTCAGGAGGAAGTAGCGAATCAGGAGTCAGCTACCACGGGGTGAGAATTGAAGGTAGTAACACTGAACAGGTAATAACCCTGAAGTGAGAAAGTGAAGGACAGGACCTTCAAGGAGTCTTGCTTATTCCACAGACCTTCACTGATTATCTCCTAAGCCAGCAGGTTGTGTGAATACACTCAAGGGTAGAAAGTTGTACCTTGATTGAGAGAGCAGACATAAGGAAGAAAAGCCAGAGATGGCCTACTCAGAGGGAGGAGGAGAATCCTTCGTGTTTAGCACAGATTCGTTGAGTCAAGGAAAGAAGGTATGTAATTCAAAAGGCCAACAGTAGTGCTGAGCCTGTGATGTCTGGGAGAAGGTCTTTGAATGTGCAAACTAAGTATATAGTTCATGAGAGTAAGGGGCAGGACTGGACACGGTGCAGGTTTTCTGATCCAGCAGACCGGGTAAAGGAGGAGTCAGAGTCCTTAGTGGCTTTTTGCAGGTCTTTTTATTGGGATTTACCCGGTACACGGCAGGCAGGGGTGCTGGGGGGCCGGGAGGCTGGCAGGCCTCCCAGCCCCCAGCAAGTCTTCACTCTATCTGGGCTCCCTGGCGTTCTCTGCTTCTGCTGCTTCTTCTCTGCTTCTCTCTCGGCTTCTCTTTCAGCTTCTGCTGCTGCTGGTGTCCCCGTGACGCCGCCCTCAAAAGCACAGTCTTAGCCCAGGTGAATCCCATCTACCTAGGCCCACACCCTACTCCAGGTGCCGCCATCAGGCATGCATTCAGGACTTCAAGGATCCATCATCTATCCTGATGGCGGGAGGGCAGAAAAGCCTGACATTTTTCCTTACCCTACAATGAGGCAATGTCATTAAATTAGAGGGGGATTAACTTTAGATCATGGAAGCAGAAGAACAAAATGTTAAAATCAAGACGCAAGTAAACATCTATTCGTTTTTTTCTCTTCACAATTTTTTATTTTATTTTATATTTTTATATCATTTTTCATTTTTTGCACAATGTATGCTTTTTCATCTTGGTTATAGTCCCCATACAATTCTCACCCCCCTTATTTTGACCGTAATCCCTCCTACCACCCCACGTCATAGTGTGTCTCTGGCTTATAGTTGCTTGTTGATTTTGATTTTTACTTTATTATAATTAGTCTTTTTCCTGGTCCCTTATTTAGGTTTTCTAAATTCTTACTATGAGTGAGGCCATCCGGTACTTTTCTTTTTCTTTCTGCTTATTTCGCTGAGCATGATCCCTTCCAGCTCCATCCATGTTGCTTCAAATTGCATGAGTTTATCTGTTCTGATTGCTGAGTAGTATTCCATTGTGTATATGGAACTCTCCTGCACTGCTGTGGGAGTGCAAACTGGTCCAACCACTATAGAAAGCTGTGTGGAGATTCCTCAACCTACTAAAGATAGAGCTTCCCTATGATCCAGCAATTCCATTCCTAGGTATTTACCCAAAGGACACAGAAACATTAATTCCAAAGGGCACCTGCACCCCTATGTTTATAGCAGCACTATTTACAATAGCTAAGCTATGGAAACAACCCAGATGTCTCAAAATAGATGACTGGATCAAACATCTATTCTTTTAAAGAAGGTTGGTGGTGGCAGGGAGAGATGGCATCTAAGAGGGTAATGGGATCAAAAAAAGGTGAAAGGTGTGCTTTTTGTATCATTCTTGTTTGTTGTAAACAGAATTACTTGCGTAGGATTTCAGGTGAATAAGATCAATCAATGGTTTTCAGGTTATAGTAAACATTAGAATCACCTGGACGATCACTTGAGCCCCAGAGTTTCTTATTCTGGGAGTGGGACCTGAGAATTAGCATTTCTAACAAGCTCTTAAGTGACTCTGATGCTGCTAGTCCAAGGAACCACATTTTGACAACCACTGGAATAGATTGAGAAGGAAAAATTAGTAAAAGAATAAATGAAGCTGAAGAATATGGGATGCAAAGAATAAGTAGATCAAATCTTAGAGTGTCACTTTCCCTGAGATGGGAATAACAGAAGGGGTGTATGATGACACAGCAACGTGTCGAGAAGGAAACCAAGGACACTGACGTGATGGAGCTCACAGCAGATGGCTTCCATGCTCTCAATAAAGAGGCAGGATCACCTGCAGAGGAGAGGATTGGCAAGGATTGGCTACTGGGGAAGTTTAGAATATGTATCATTCACAGATTTAGAGGAGATTCAACTTTAGGGTGATAGATGATGTATTGAATTTTTTTAAGGATTTATTTATTTATGCATACAAGAACTGGGGTACAGGCCAGAGGCACAGGGGGTGAGAGGATTCACCATAGACAGAGTGAGGAACAGAACAGGCAGATTGACCGAAGTACATTGCTGAGGGTAGCAGCGGGCGAGTCAGGAGAGGTCTGCTGTGCCATGTGGGTTGCTCCCTGGCCGGCCGGGGATCGAACTCGTGCTACAGAGGCTGTGGTTAGCTTCATAGTTTGCCTCTAAACCCCTTGCACCACCAGGGAGGCCCTGGATTGAATTTTTTAAATAGTGAGTTTGGGATGAGTGTGAGACACCAAGGTACAGTTGTCAGCGGGCTGCTGGCCTTAATAAATGCAAACTTTTTGCACCTTCCACTAGGATATATGACGCCCTCCATGATGGTAAGGATTTTTGCCTCCCATTTGTCTTACACACTGCTTCATCCTTAGCACCTAGAATAGCGCTTCCACGGGCTAGACACTCAAATACACACTGGAAAGAACCTGAGAGACATTGGCTGAGACTGAGAATTGTACATAAGAGTAGAAATCAGCCAGCCTCTGTGGAGTTAGAACATTATGTGGTTAAGAGAGTTCTGAAATCTGAAGTTCAAGTGGCTCAGTTTCCCTTTTTCTAACATGGAAATGATCACGTACCAACCGCAAAGTTGCTGTGAGAATTAAATTCTATCACAGTGCCTCACACAGTAAATTGATATTAGCTAGCTGTTTATTGTCTGCATTTCCTCTCACGTTAATTAAGGCGTGTTTCATAATTAGTTTGAGTAAATGTAATTTAAGGTAGCAAAACGTCATTTCATTGAAAATATACTCATCTCACACTTTCTTCCCCACACTGGTAGAGATATTAAAACTCTATTTAACTTTAAAAATGGTTGTCAATGCTGGTGTTTTCACTCCATATCGGATATGCCATCCAATAACCTTTCCTTAGTCAGAAGCATTTTTCTAAGTGTACATTTTAAGGCCTGGCTCCAGACTAAAACCTACCTCTGTCACAAAGGAACAATTGTGGAAGACAAAAGAAATAAGTACAGAAATTCCTGGTGCCTATTTTCATGGGATTAATATGAAAACGTTGTCTACCTTCACCTGAGCTAATTATGCAGTGCACCTACTGACATTTATTGACTCAATACATGGTGACTACAACTGATATTTATCACTGGAAATTATAGCTTACTATATAAATGAATATGTATTCTAATAACTGCTTTACCCTTCTTATTTCTCATGCAGAATTTGTTCATGTTTATATATATCATATTAATAATCAACTTTTTTAAGCACTTAGTTTCTTTAGGATCAGTTGCAGTGATAGAAAATCGAGTCTTAAAAGAACCTCCACTTTAAATAATAATAAATTTAAAAACAACAAAATTAGCAGACAACTATAAATCAGAGACATTCTGCAAGGGACGGGGAAGTAGAGGAATCAAAACAGGGAAGAGCAAAGCACAAGGGACTATGGCGATGGTTCATGGGTGAATTGGTGGTGGGAATTTTATGGGAAATACATCTGAGAGGGCAGCATTCAAAAAAGATAAACACATGCAATTTGCAGCAACATGGATGGCGCTGGAAGGGATCATGCTCAGCGAAATAAGCCAGAAAGAAAAAGAAAAATACCGGATGGTCTCACTCATAGCAGGAATCTAGAAAACTTAAATAAAGGACCAGGAAAATGAATAACTATAAGAAAGTGAAAATCAAAATCAACAAAAAACTATGAACCAGAGACACTCTGTGGGGGGTGGGGGGCAGGGAGGGGAGGGATTCGGGTCAAAATAAGGGGGTTGCAATTGCATGGGGAATATAAAAATAAAATTTATTAAAAAAAAGAAATACATCTGAGAGGAGAAAGCATACAAGTATGCATTGTACAAAAATAAACAATGATGTAATATATATGTATAAATTAATAAAAATTTTTTAAAAACCTGTTTTAATAGACATACTCTCAAAAACACTCAAGTATTAAGCTGAGTACTGTGGCACCTCACGATGAAGAGGTGGGCAAATATAAGAAATACAAACTATTATGCTTGCCACATAAGAATTTCCTGTCAAGTGAGGTAGCTAAGACATAACATTATGAAAATTAAAATATGAAAGCCAGAGTTTTAATTGTGGCATGTCACAAGGGGAATACAGTTTAAGTTGTAAGGTGGCAAAAAACATAAAAATTCAGTCAGTTGCCCTCAGTCTGTATGTCTCACAAGACAAAAGGCCAGGCAGGGAGCTTCCTTTTCTTGACTCGCCCTCAAGGTAAAGCATTTGAGAACCTATTTAATGCTACTACTTTTCTAACCAAAGCATTGACAAATTGACTGGTTATAGTCACATAAGACTATATTCTCACCAAAGACATATATTACATGGCAAATGACTGATGGAAATATTGTCTCTAAACGTAAAAAATTTTTTTTTTTCCAGAGGGCTGACATAGCTGTTGCTCCACTCACTATAACGCTGGTCCGTGAAGAAGTCATAGATTTCTCAAAGCCATTTATGAGCCTGGGCATCTCCATCATGATAAAGAAGCCTCAGAAATCAAAACCAGGCGTATTCTCCTTTCTGGATCCCTTGGCTTATGAAATCTGGATGTGCATCGTTTTCGCCTACATTGGAGTCAGCGTAGTTCTTTTCCTAGTCAGCAGATTCAGCCCTTATGAATGGCACTTGGAAGACAACAATGAAGAACCCCGTGACCCACAAAGCCCTCCTGATCCTCCAAACGAATTTGGAATATTTAACAGTCTGTGGTTTTCCTTGGGTGCCTTTATGCAGCAAGGATGTGATATTTCGCCAAGGTTTGTTTCTATGTTATACCCAATGTTTCCTTGCATTTTGTCGCCATGACTCATTCATGTACATCTGATCGCCACCCATCTCAAGTCCAGATTTTTTCATTCATCTTTTTCATCCAGTGGTAAATTGTCATCGAGCCATTCCATCTGCCTGCATCCATCAAGTGAGTGTGTTCTTGGTGTTGCTTTGAACGCCTTTCCTACTTTTCTATAGTTTAGCATATGTAAACACATTATAGCAGATATGTGAATTCTGGGTCAAGGTAACATTGCCAGCTAAATATTAATATTCAGATAATCCTAATACTAAATCATGAGCAGATTAAATAGGCATGGTTTCCTCATTAATTAAGCTACTTTCTCATTTGTCCAGACATTGGATGTAGAAAAGATATGAAAGTAGAAAACTTCTTTAAATCCCACCTACCTTCCCCTTTTTTTCATTTGCAGACTGCCAAGAACTAGTCATTGTAATATCTTGTCCAAATTTTATAACTAATATTCTAAAACTGCTTAAAGAAAATACAGGAGAAAGTCTGTGATCTTAGATTGGATGGAGTTTTCAGAACACAAAAAGCACAATTTTAAAAATTGATGAACATAACTTCATCAAAATTCAAAACTTCTGCCTTTCAAAAGACACAGTTAAGAAAATGAAAGCACAAGCCATAGACTGTGAGAAATATTAGCAAATCACATATCAATAAAGGACTTGGATCCAGAATAAAGATCTCTTTGAACAGAATAAGACTAGCAACCCAATTGTTAAGTGGACAAAAGATTTGAATAGGCAGATATATTCCCAAAGAAGATATGCAAATAGCTGATAAGTTCATAACATGTTCAACATTAGTTATTAGGGAAATGCAAATTAAAATCAAAATATACCACTAGAATGGCTATAGTCAAAAAGATAGACAATACCAAGTAGTACAATGACTGGACAATGACTGTACAATGACTGTACAATGACTGTAACTCTCATCCATTAGTAGTGTATACAAAATGCTACAGCCAAATTGGAAAATGATTTGGTAGTTTCTTGCAGTTAGACATGCACTTAAAATATGACACAGTAATTCCACTCTTACGTACTGAAAAGAAAGGAAAATATTTCCACGCAGAAGCTTTATTTATAATAGCCAAAAAATGGAAATGACCTCAATGTCCATCAACAGGTAAATGGATAAACAACATGCAGCATATCCGTACAATAGAATACTATTCAGCAATATAAGAGACCAAACTACTGACACATGTTACAACATGTATGAACTTAGAAAACGTGTGCTAAATGAAAGATGTGAGGTGAGGCACAAAAGGTCACATGTAACATGAGTATCCCATATTGTATCATTCCGTTTGCCAAAATAGGCAAATCTATAGACAGAAAGTACATTAGCAGTTTCCAGAGGCTGGGAGAGAGATGAGGGGGGCTAATCAGGATCAGGCATATGGTAAGGCAAGCAAAGGTGAGTAGAGTGAGTGCAAGGGTCGGTTCTGGTCTTTATCTAAAATTTTCTATTTTGTTCACCATGGATTTTTGGCATTAATTTTTATTTTTTAAATACTGTGCTAAAATACCATTTATCACTATTAATGAAATTTTGACACTCCCTTAAATTTTGCACATGGAGTAAATGCCCCATCCTAGCCCTCGCCCCACCAGGATTAACTTGATGAAACTTGATGGAACTTGATGTAAATGTTCCAAAACCAGATTGTGACAATGATTATACAACTCTCAATTTCCTAAAATCATTAGCTATATGTATGCTTCCTTTGGCAAATTTTATGGTATGCAAGTGTTACCTCAGTAACATTATTGAAAATATTGAATTTGAATATCCTAGGCCCTACCTACTTAGTTTAAGTGTTAACTAAACAAAAGTGGTGGTAACTTAATTCATAGTCATAAAATATTGTAAGCAAATGTCACATCTTTGTAATCAGAGAAAAAATTGGGTTTTTTTCTAAAATAAAAATGTGTGGTATTGGCAAAATTGAACATTAATCCAAATACTTAGTAGAATTGATTATACAAATAGAACTTTTCATTTAGAATATAAGGACTCAGAAGGTTACCTACCATGTTTTTACAGCACACTTCGTTTTGAGATCATCTATTTGAAGCACAAAACATTTAAAATGAAACTTTGCAATATAATTCACTAACATTTTCAGCAGTTACTCAGTGTTACGTTGTAGAGTCAGACTCATTTATATGTCATATTTTTTACCACCCTCAATCTGTTTGGTCAGATTCTCCAAATTATTTTATTTCTATTCCTTTTGTGCTTAGAATGTTATACATTTTGTGATATCATCTGGGAGTTCATTTGTTTTGTTAGTTTCTTTTATTTTTTCAGTGTTTGCTTCAAGAGACTAAGGTTTCTGAATGAGTCCATAATTGAATGATTTTTAACATGGCTGGTAATCTATGTTGAGACAATGCTAAAGAGTCATTAAGGCTGGAGATTTTATTGGTTTCTGCAAGTGAATTTCTAAAACTAAATTTGTGATATCCCCAATGGAGTGCTGCATGCTCAAATAGGACTCTTAAAAAGCCATTTGTTTTTAGAAGTATTTATGCATATTGCTTCATTAAGTAATAACTTAAAGATGATGGCCTGAAAATGACACACTGGACAGATTTTTTATTTCGTGGAAAAACAGAAGCTGTGACTCTGCTGTGGCACTGAAATATATCACATGCTTTTTTTTCAAAATAGTAATTTTATTATACTGTACTAGATATTATCATACAGAGCAATGGCTTTCAAATTTTTGATGATGGCCCTCAGTGAAAGATACATTTTTCATCACCACTCAGTACACATGTATGTATATCACCAGACTTTCACCAGACATTGTTACCCTTACAGTGTGCTGTGTGCTGATATGATCTGCTCTGTTTCACTTTTTTTTTTTTTAAATGCTGGCAGCAACTCAACCCAGCCATAGAGGACATAGATTATGGACTAACACTGGTCTAGAGTAATAAGTATTATCCCCATTTTGCTTTTGGGTAATAAATAATTACCTCTATGACTTCTACATTTTCTGCCAACTGGGTGAGCTCCCCTTCCATACTGTTTTTCATGTTCTTCAAAAGAAATTATATCATTAAGCCTCTTGATAAAATGTTATGCTGTTTGGCATATTTACTGTATACAAGTAAGGAGGAGACACGTTCCTCCTTATCTTGAGAGTTCTATTGGTTGCTTATATATTTGCTCTCAACTGTATAGCAGCAAACACCACTGCGTTATGCTCCTCTATGAACAGATCTCCACATTCCCCATAATAATATACTTATACTATATAATTCCTACTTGCCTTGACTGCAAACACTAGCATTAGACTTTATTTCTGTCTAATGGCCATATTTGGAATGCTCTCCAGAAAGCCCCAATGTGAGCATGCATCACTTTTTTCGAAATTGAAGTGATTTAAGGAATTATAAGAGACCACATTTAAAAATAGAATTATCATATATTGTAGCATAAGGAGATGGTCAGGAGCAAATTAATCCAACTGCTTCCTTTTCCAAAAAGCAGAGGGACAACCATCTTCATTGAATTCCTATTGTGTGTGGCAGCTTTACCTACATTATTATGTGGAGTTTAATCTTCAAAATACTGCCACAAATCGGGCATTACACTTATTTGTAAGTTGAAGAAAGTGCCATTCAAGTTAAATAATTTTCCCTGTTTCACAGCTGTAATGGCTAAGCCAGATTCAAACTTACCCCCCAAACCCATGCTCTTTTCACTTTGTGATGCTTTTCTCAGTATCATAAACCAAGGACCAGTATCCAGAGAGATAATGTAATGGAACCTCAGGTCAGAGGTTTTAAGAGCCAGTTGTGAATTCATTTCCAATACCACACAATGCCTCCTACTACCAGCCTAAAGGTACAGTGTTTGTTCCATTATTTTCCTCATGCTCAGGCACAAAAGCTGTTTTCCATTTCCCGACCTCTGATGAAGCTCCGTGTTTACCTTGGTTGTTAAAGAAAGTAGGTAGTGAGCGTCTAAAATGCTGCTGAGCATATGTTCACTCAGAGAAAAAGACAGGGAAATTAGCAACAAGACATTATGAGGAAAGCTGAGCATCATTCCATTTTCTATCAAAGTGTCCGACAGCATCCTACATGCTTAAAGAGTCTATGTCAATACTAGGCTTGATATTTTCAACTACCCCAGTTTTTTTAGTGTGGACAATTTTACTGAAGACTGAATCAACTTTAGAGAGAGTAATCAGTGTAATAAGGTGAGGTTTATCCATACGAACTGATTTGTTGAAGGGAGTCGGGTGAGGGTATAAGGTGATTCCATTCAACCTGCCTCCTGAAAGTGCTGAGGAGATAGGCAGTGGGTATATGCAAGGGCAGCAACACAGAGGTTACATGTGTGGGTACTGGAGTTAGTCTCACTAGATTCACAATCTGCCTAGCAGCTGTGTAACTTGGGACAAGTTACGAAATCTTGCTAACCTTCATTCCTTGTCTGTAAAATATAAAGCTCAGGGTTTGGTATAGAGTAAGTTCTCAATGTTATTATGTTTTATTATTAGTTATTATGCTTATTAAACTGGCTGCTCTTAGCCATCCTAGTGTCACAAATACTAATACTTAATAATGCACTTTTATTCTCATCCCTAACTCTCCTTAGGAATATAACTGAGATTTTAGCTACTGCCACAAAAAGCTGATTTCTGATGAGAAATAACCAACATTTTTTCTGGAACCTGTACAGCACTTTCCTTAAGGACACACCACCCCACCACTTGCAAATATTTTGATTATTTTATTCCACAATGGCCTACTTATATTAACAAGAGGCTGCAATTTTCAAAACCTAAAATTTATTTCCTTTGTAAAACTTCAATGGAACCACTGAGCATACCAGAGCCTAAATCCTTCCTGACAAATGCTCCCCCTGCTGACTTTCTTTGAAGCTGCAAGGACATCTTGCGGGCTAGCCAAGTTGAAAATAACAGGGCTGGGGGAATGACAATAGATGAAACCGGGAGAACACACTAACTTGAATCTAATATGTTTTAAACCTGTCAGATTCTTTAGAGGAGAGGGCAGGGGATCTGTCCAGGTTAGCTGACACATACATTCTCCTTTCAAATGGAAAGTATGTGCAGAATAAAAGACATGAAGTATATAAAATGAATGGGATAAAAGACAATAGAACTTTTTGACCTCATTTTAAGCAAAATCCTTTCCTTTGCTGATGTATGACCAGTGACTTCATCCTACTACAAATTCACTTGAAAGCAGTAGTGATGTGGTAATAAATTAATGAGGTAATAGCAGGATTTTTATTACAACTATTTCATGACTTTTCTGGCTGAAAGCCGTAGTTTTCAGTCTTCGGGACTTGGTTACTTACTCCCATCAGAGAAGACTATAAGAGTTAAAGATTGATTCTGCACATTTTTAAAAAATTTATCTTAGACACAGCTTTGAAACGAGTGTAGGAATGATGCACACTTTGGGAGAAAAGGGAGGGGAAAACAAATGATAAAGAGTTTTGCAAAGGAAAAGTGGTTTGCAGTTCTAGCTCATCGTCCTGTGAAGCTAGTAAAGTGCAGATTTCAAAATTTACTTACAGGCTGAAGGTTAAAGCTCATAGCTCACTTTTATTATCACTTTAGAGGTCATAAAATACATTTTATTATTATTTCAGAAACTCTAGTTTCTTGTGATTGCAGATAACAAGAGCATCACATACTATTTTTGCAATGTTTTGTGTCTTTTTCTCATTGCTAATTTACTTTCATTAACTTCACGCATCCCCTTACATCTCTCCAAAAGGTATAATCTGCTCCTTATAATGCATTTTTATAAATACTAACTTGTGGCATTTTACAGTCATTTCATTATGCTAACCTCAAATTCTGTCTTGTACAACAAAACTATCTGAAATGAATGTTAAACACTTTGAAGCTGCATTAATGGAGGGAAAGATACTCGAAAATGACAGATCTTTTTAACTCAACTATAAAGTCTTGTCTGGTTTTAATAGATCCTTTTTAAATTGTGATGGGGCTGACCCATCAGTCATGTTCTACATGGCCTCCATGTGAAATGTGGGCTTAGATGGCTACAGTTTCACTAATGAGAGAAGGGCAATGTAAAAGTTCTTATAGAGTTTCTTCCCTATGCGTTCCAATGTACTTTTTCTCAGGGAAAGGATTATAAGTATTCATGCCATACTCACAAAGAAAGTGGTAGAAATTCCTCCAAGATTCTGGTCAAAGCTTCTACTGACATGAGAAGAGAATGTTAAATGCAAGTGTGTACAATCAACATTGATTCAAAGGAAGCTTCTTTTTCCATCTCTGCTGAGGCTTATGGATACTATTACACCATTTCTATGTGGCAATGCATCCAAATTCTCCATACTCCTAGGTAATGTCACAATATTAACCACATAATTGCCAAAGTCAATAGTCAGGAAGACAAGAGGTCACAAAAATGACCATTTTGCATTTAGGTTTATTTTCAGTCATGTCAACAACCAATCTCAGCTGAGTCATACAGATCAACCACTTGATTATTGAGTCAACCATTAAGGTGGCCAAAATAACCAGATTATGATATGCAGCTTGATTTTAAATCATACAGACACAGTCATACTCCATTAGCCTCAATAGAAAGGCACAAGTGTAATTTCCATAAATTACTGTATTTTTCTGCACATTTCAAGTAGACAATGCATAAACTACCATTAGTATTCGCAGCAGCAGAATCCACTCCTTTCTATACCAAACCATGATTCTGAAAACACTCCAAAATCAGTTTTCCCCTTGGTCTCAGTCAAACCCCCATCATTCCAAACAACGGTGACATTCACAGTTCATTCCAGATGAACAATAGACAATAAACAATAATTATCCAAACAAGCATGGTTTTCCTACAACTATATTTCTCAGTGTTTATAGGAAAATCAGACCTTCTATAATTTACACACTATTCTGGATTTTCTCAAATAAAATACCAATGTTTTATATTATAGATATGTGGGTATTTCTTTCCTAGTACATAAAGGTAGATATTTTGTTTCCTATTTCCTTCTCTGCACCTTAGTTCCGTTATAGGTAAATTTCCTTTCTATCTGCAAAATAGCACCTCACCATAAGGATGAAGGATTAGAAGTGTTGACACATGTAAAGCAATTAGAACAGAGTCTGGCACATAGAAAGTGCCCAATAAGGGTTAGCTATTATTGTTATCACTTTTATTACCCTATTACTACAGATGCTACTTTGGAGCATTAATCTTTTATACGGTAAAATTATTTCCAGAGTCAGATCAGTCCAGAATAAATTAACTATGTATGGCAGCAATGAAGAAAGGCTCTGAAAGGTCCAAATTCATAATTGAAATATTCTGTATACTTTTAGCATGAGGAAGTATGACACAGTCTTTCTGACTCATCCAGATGTTTTTACTTCTTCTGATTAAAGGGGAAATGTTCCCAGATGAAATCATGAGTTTAACCATTCGTTAGAAAAATCTCTTGGAAAGCAGATTTTCACATCTGAGAGGCTAAAAGTGATTATATTCAGAAATAAATAAATAAGGGTCGTTCTAAGCATCCAGGGACCAACAGAATTTACAGACTTTTTCAAATCAAAAAAGAATACGAAACACCTGACAAAAGTATTTGACTGGGGTGTAAAATGTAAAAGAACTAAAGTTTCCAGAGGGTAATGAAAGGTTATCTTGGGACATAGGAATTTATATTTGCTTCATAGTGGTAAAATGCAAGTACAGACAGAGAAGGGCTTGATTCACCGGCTTTCAGCCCAGAACTGCCCTCTTCGCACAGAGTCTGGAGACGTGCCAGGCTCCTACGCCTATTCTTGACTTTATGAGAGTGGGTTCTTTCCTTTGGGCTTTTCTGGGCACGGGAGAAGATAGCCTGATCAAGATGGCACTCTGCCACAGAGCAGAACTATCCTAGGGATAATGTGGCAATGTTTTCTAAAACCTAGGGACCAGATTTTCATTTCTGTAGACAGAGTCAGCCTTCAGCAACGTTGTGAAAGAGATGAAGTTTCCTCAGTACCAGCCAGTACCCATCACTGAGCATTTAATGCCCTCACACAGCCCCTTAAATTCCCACAGACCCTTCTCCCTGAGTGAGTAGCTCTCACGATGTATGACCATGCCTGGCAGTCCCAGCTCACCCGGGCTTTATAAAAATGCTGCTTTAGTCCAACCCCCAGAGACTCTGACTTCATTGGTCTGGAGTACAGCCTAGGCAAATTTTTTTTTGGTCACTTTGTTTGGTCCCTAGCTCCCCAGACTGTACTGATGTGCAGGCAGCGTTGAGCATCGCTGATGTCGAAGAGCAATGTTGCTTGGTTTGGTCTGCAGACCATTGCACTCACCTGTGAGCCTTCAGAAGGGCAACTTCTTGAGTGCTTAGATATTTTGAATCTGAATTTTAGCAAACACTCCAGGTAATGTGAGTGCACCGTGGCATTTAAGAACAAAAAGTTCCCCTTAATAAACCTTGCCTATCTGCTGTCCTATTCTTTTGTTTTGTTTTTGTTTTTGTGGGACCCTCACCGGTGGCCGGGGATTGAACTGGCACTGCAGAGGCTGCGGGCAGCCTTGCAATCCAGAGCTCAACCGCTGCGCCACCAGGGGAGGCCCTGTCCTATTCTTTACTAGTTGCACAGACTAATCCAGATAATGTGATAATGGGTGCTGCTCAAGTAAAGTAGTACATCTTGATCAAACCTCCTGAAGAAAACAGAGGATAATGACATTAGTAAGAATTTCCGTGGTATCCCAGTAAGGATGGTTTTGTTTGTTTTGGCTACTTGGCGTGGAGGGTCAGGGGAGCCTGGAGGAGAGAAAAACCTTTAAGTGCCTCTCAAATCCTTTTATATATTTTCCTACTTAAAGCCTGTACTGTGTCTTAAGGATTAATTTGTAAAAGGGAAGAGTCTCCATCTCTGTAGCTTAAGCTCCTGAGACCCACCAGCCATTTATAGGAAGGAGATAATAAATATTATTTTATGGCTTCCTTGTCTCATGGGTGACCATCTCTTCAAAATGGCAATGTCTTTATTCAGTGCAAAACTTGTGAGTAGCAAGCATTTTCTAGCACCCACCCATTTCTCTTCAACCATGGAGAGGTTTCTGACTGTGATTTCCCACGACAGCTCTTTACATCAGTGCTTCTCCACCTGGGCTGCACATTGTAGTCACCTGGCGAGCTTTATTTCTATTTGTATTTTTTGGCAGCTAGGAGTTTGAGGACCTTTTGCCCCCAAAGTATGTTTACTATGAGGTACAGTAGGTTTACATCCTTGTACCTGACCTAGGGGTTGTAGGTTCAAACATCTGCAAACATACTTTCACACCCTGCCCTCCACCATTGCCCCCAAAATCCTCCATCATGTTCCATTGCACCCTCCCCTCCCCCACTCCCACCCCACCTTCCTCCCCTCTCCTTGCCTGACCCTTTGTTACGGTTCTCTGTTTCCACCTGTATGGCCAGCTTTGAAAATATGTATGTTTGGGTTCTCCTCTCAGGTGATGATTTAATTCATCTTGGGTGGGCCTGAGCAGGAGAGATGTTTTCGAAATCCCCGGTGATTCTAATGGGCAGGCAAGGCCGGGGAGCACTAGCCTGAGAAGAAATCGAGCAGTTTTCCACAAGGGTGCCCAGCAAAATCACAGGAAGAGAATGGGTTAAGTACAGTTACTGAGCGTAAGCAGGAGCTGGTTTAAAAAATATCCTGCTTTAAAGCCTGTAAATGTGAGAAGGCACTATGCATGTGCCATCGCCAGGTGCTACCAAGACAGCGCATGTTTCATGTGGCCCTTCTGTTTGATGTTTTCATTCCCTGACATCATTTACTCCCCTCCCTCATCAGCTATACTGAAGACACTCCTCTTTCCAGAAATAAAGGTAAGGATTCTTTCAACTGAAATCTGGCCCCTCTGGGTCTGGATTGGTCTTTGTTTTGTTTTGTAGATCACTCTCCGGGCGCATTGTTGGAGGGGTTTGGTGGTTCTTCACCCTGATCATAATTTCTTCCTATACTGCCAATCTCGCTGCTTTCCTGACTGTGGAGAGGATGGTTTCTCCCATAGAGAGTGCTGAAGACTTAGCTAAGCAGACTGAAATTGCCTATGGGACCCTGGACTCCGGTTCAACAAAAGAATTTTTCAGAGTAAGTGCTTTGTAGCTAATTGGATCTGCTGGCTTATATTTTATCATCTTCTCACAAAGGCAAATTCGCAGTGTTTTTAAGGGAAGATGGGGAATCAATGGGAACGTTATCAAAGCTGAGCATCTCAAATATAGCACTACTTGTTTGGTGACCTAATCATTGTCCTTTAAGACTTGTGAGAGGCATTACCAGTGGCGTGTCAAGAGCTCTAGTGTGAACTTCCAGATTTGCCTCCCAACCTGATACAAAGTGATCGTTTGTCCTTGGGCAAGTCATTTAATTTCTGTCAGCCTCGGTCCCTTCACTTGAATAATGAGGGGATTGAACTAAATAATATCTATTCTCCTTTATAGCTTTCACAAAAGCAGTGATTTTCTGTCTCAGCAATTCATAGAAGTTGGTAATTGACTCTAAGACTCTGATGAGTGATGGACTATAAAATTACATATTCTATTTTAGACTTTGCTTTCCTATTGAAATGTATTAAAGTTGTTTCAAGTGTTCATGTACATGCTGATAAGTCCATTTTTAGGGAAGCTAATAATTGTTTTAATTTCTTCGGTAGAATATTCCCCACCTCCACACCACCTCCCATAGACCTAGTCTTAGTGGGGAAAGAGCAAGTTGTTCACCACTAAAAGGAAGTAAAGCGACATAAACACTGTCAAGAGGAGAGATGAAAGGAGATAAAAGCAGAGAATTATAGAAGGAGAATATGATGGGCAAACCACTTTTACATAAACCATCAAAATCTCTTTTCTGTAGCAACTGGATTCTAAGAAAAGTACCAGTGGATTGTTTAAGAATGCAAATGTTTTTTCAGTTGACTCAACCAGGAAACTATGGTGGTTATGATTAGAAAATGAATCCACCCTATGCATGACCACTGCCTACTACTCTAAGCACTATAACTGCTTGTAGCAGTGACACAGAAGCCGCTTGTGTAGTAGGTAGAGAGGAAAGGTTTAGTAACACTCTCTAACTGATAATCAAGTTATTGAATGGCAGGTATAACTCCTGACTTTTCCTCAAAGGTCCATGGTAACCGATACTGGTTCTAAACCACCTTATCAAGATGTCAGTAAGAAATGTATTTCTACATGTATTATGAGATTTGACCAATTATTTCATGGGAAACTAGGAGGAGTGTGTTTCTTGAAATAATAGTAATTAGCTAAAAACAGTTTCTGTTCCCTGAAGAAGAAAGGATTAGTTGTGGGACACTTTCAACAATTCTCATTGGCTCAGGATATCGCTATCTTACCTCGGTTTGTGGAAAAGATCATTATCCCCCACCAGGGAGAGGGACTCAGAATTGGAAGCATCAAAGTGATTGGAGACCTTCTGAAACTAACCTGGCTGATCCTCACTAACCCTCACTACTATAGTAGTTGCCAAAGCTTATCTGGGAACAATCCACTGTCCCCATGAAATCACTCACACATTTCAGAGAAGGAAGCCAGGGACTCCCATCTGCAGAGTAAGTAGCACATAGTCAGCTCCGCGGGGTTCTAGTTTGGTATCATCCTTCAACAGAGCTATGTTCACCATCCCAATAGGCGTCAAGCTGCCTTATGAAGTAATTGACCATTTAAGCTATCAAGACACCAGACTTAGACCTTCTAATAAGAGATACTTGTTCCACTGGAAAGCATATTTCTTTCAACAATTAGAAATTAGGAAGGTGTGCTTTAAATGGTAATCGATAGATGGCATCAATCCCCATTAAGCTTTCAAAGGCCATTCATCTGTATTGCAGGCAAGGAAGCTCTCTGGGAAGATTTATTAGTGCAAAGTCTTGAAAGAGAACGAAATAGTCATTGTCCGCATAAGCAGACCCCTCCTCTACTCATTTTGTGTCTTTCTCTAAACCCAGGAAAGCTTCTACTAATCCATTCAATGATGGTTTCATTAAAGAACATCATATTACCAGAGCCAATTTGAATCAACATTCAATTCTGAGCAAAGATATTGCCACATTCTAATTGGTTTGTGGTTTCTAATGCTCACCAATTCCTAGTGACCTTTACCGCCAATGAGTAATTCGTATGGAAATGGAGCTGTTTCCAAAAATCTGATTAGCAAAGGAGCTGAATATCCCTAGGTATAAGGAAGTGCAAATCATTTTCTAATTCCCAGCTGCCACGTTTTCTTTTTCCCCAATTGGTCATTGGTGACAGCATTAGGTCTCTGTGGGGAAGTTCTTCAGGGCAGTGCTTAAATGTTGATGATCTAAGAGAGGAACTGATCAGTGTAGAAAAATCAAAATGTGATGTAAACCTAACAAAGGGTAAGCCTGGTGTCCATGTATTACCTGAGGGCCCAAGCCAATTGGTGTCCAAGTCATTTGTCCTCTCTACGCCCTCCACTCTTCCCTCCCTGAACCAGAGACCAGAGAAGGCAGCCAGAAGAACACATCATCTCTCACGCAGGGATTTGGCTGCCACATCATGTCACTTCTCCCACAATCCTCAGTGATCTCAAGGCAATTTTAAGTACAGTAACTCCAGGCGAGGCAGACCTCTCCTGCCTCACCCACTGCTCCCCTCAGCAGTGTATTTCAGTCAATCTGCCTGTTCTGTTCCCTGCTCTGTCTCTGGTGGATCCTCTCACCCCCTGCATCTCTGGCCTGTTCCCCAGCATAAATAAATAAATCTTAAAAAAAAAAAAAAAGAACAGTAACTCCAGCCTCGATGGTGGCGCAGGGGTTAAGTCTCAGCACTATTAAGCTATCTCCGGCCAGGGAGCTGACACACAGGGCACAGCAGACCTCCCCTGTCTCACCTGCTGCTCCCCTCAGTAGTATATCTCAGTAGACCTGCCTGTTCTGCTCCCCACTCTGTCCCTGGTGAATTCTTTCACCCCCCACACCTCTGGCCTACACCCCAGTTATTGTATGCATAAATAAAAATAAATTTAAAAAAAGAACCGTAACTCCTCCACAACATGAAAAAATAGGGAACCTCTAATGGCATGCCTTCTGAACTTGAGAGGATGAAACAAGATCCCATGCAACGCTTACAAACATAACATGAACTCATTTATTTTATTCACATTCTAACTCCATGGAAAAACCACAGGGACCAGATAGTAATACCATAAAACAGCCTGGGGCCAGCCCTCTAGTTCTTCCACTAAGAGAGAGAAATAAATAAAATAAAATCCCTTTCTAATTGCCCTGCGGACATTTTTACTCTTCCTGGGAAAGGCTGCTATTAAAATGATGGTATTTTAAAATGTTTCCTTTGTTTCTTTCACTTCTGAGCTCTCCTTAGCTGTTATGTTACAATCACATAAAGTCGCTGGCACAGAGGGACCTGTTCCATCAGGAAAGGCAGGGAGGGACTGAGCAAAATGCATGCAGCCGGACGAGACATATCACCATCAACCTCTTGACTGTAGCACCAAAAGCAAACATTCCCAACCAGAGGCGGAGGCGCCCAAGTTACAAAACAAGTCAATAGCTTTATTGTCCTTGCCCAGAGAAATGCCACTGTGATTTGGAAAGTTGCACCAAAGCTATCATTCTCCACTAGGTTTTGAGAATTCAACATGATACAGATTCATGTTCAAAAGTAGCACTGGGGAGAAAAGCAATTCCAGAGTTCTCTTTCCCTTCAGACCCCTAGAAATACTAGAAGAAAACAACTATCGCACTTGGTTTCTTTTATAGATACTTGGCCATATCCCCACTGAAGATAGCTCAGGGAATAAAAGGAGGTTGTTTTTTAAAATGAAATGTTTAATAGTAATTTTAACTGCTTTAAGAAAATAAATGTAAAAGAAGAGGAGTAGGGATACAGTCAGCTGTTGGTCTTTTCCATTGCTCAGCAGTCAGGGTATTTGGGGTCCCATAGCTCTTCCTTGTAGGCAGTCTCACCAATCTGAGTATGTTCCATGATGATTAACAATAAGGTTATGATTCTCCATAACCACAGCAGGAAGGTCAGCTAGATGATGAATAAAACAGAAATGACCTCTAGCCTGTGGGAGCTCACAATAGTGGGCTGTCAATTTTCAACACATTCACATACATCACCGTGTTCAGTTCATACTTAACCCTGCCATGCAACCAGAAGAGACACTATTGCACCTATTCCGTAGAGGAAACACCAGAGGCAAGATGGCTTTGGGACTTGCTGAATATCACTTCACTCAATGAAGAAGACCTAGAACTAGGACCTTGGGTGCACTGAGTCCAGATAGAGTCCACTTCCATTCCACTTCTGTGCCTCTCTTGTGTGAGTGTTCACAGAAACATGGGGTGTCATGCAAGAATTGTGACTCTAGTGCAGTATATGTTAAATGGGTCAATTAGAAAAGGAAACCTCTGCTGTTTAAAGGTACAAACTTGCAAGTAGTAGATACATAATTCTGGAATCTAATTCACAGCATAATGGTTAGATAACAATCCTGTATGATAAATTTCAGATTTGCTAAGAGACTAGATCTTAACTGCTCCCACCACAAAACTATGTGACCTGACAGAGGTGTTAGCTAACACAATAGTGTTCATATTACAATCTCACTCTGTATGTGTGAAAGCAACATGTTGTGCTCCTTAAACTTAAACAATGTCAGATGTCAATTATAACACAATTAAAAAATAATAAATTAAAAAAGAGAAGGAAAGCCTATAAACAGTTTTAAATGAGTCATCTGTGCTCTAACAACCTCAAAGGATCCAAAATAAGGCAGAGAAAATGAAGACATTCATAAACCTAGAGTGAATGTTACACACACAGCAAATCTCTATTGTTCAGGCTTGTGACAGTTTCTAGTAGGACAGAGTGATGGCATGGTGTGGATAAAATTGGAAAGAACAAGAGAGAAGATGAAAATGATTTCTAGCTCCACATCCACTGATCACTTTCTTTTGTTAAAAGGGGCTTTGGGTTTCACTTTCCTATCTATGAAGGGGAATATTCCCTGCTGTACTTTCCTTATGGAGTTAGTGAAAGGATATTATTACAGTAAACTCTTTAAAAGCATGAAGTGCCTACCAATCCCACAAGTCGTTAGGAAAAGGGGCCAGCAAAAGAGCAATTAAAGGATGGTGAGGACCGTCCAGCTTAGGTTCTGCCGAGACGTGAGGGAGGAGTACTACTCAAAAAGAATGAAACAGCCTGCAAGGACAGGAGGAGCTCAGGGAAAGCCTCTTTAAGGATGTGTAGGGACAGGAAGGGCACAGCGCAGGATCTCTAGGAGTCAAGCAGACGAGTAAAGGAGAGAGGCCTGGAGCCCTCAGTGGCTTTTCAGGCTTTCATTGCCATTTTACCAGGTACAGGGCAGGCAGGGGTGCTGGGGCCGGAATCCGGCCCCCGGCATGTCCTCACTCTTTCTGGGCTCTCCGGCGTTCTCTCGTGGCCTCTGCTTCTCTACTGGTGCTCTTCCGGTCTCGCTTGTTCTCCTTCTGCTCCTTCTGTTCCGCTATGCTGCCCTTTTAAGTCCCATCTCAGCCCAGGTGAATCCCACCTACCTGTGCCCACACCCTGCTCCAGGCGCCCGCCATCAGGCATGCATTCAGGACCTCAAGGATCCATCATCTCTCCTGATGGCGGGAGGGCAGAAGAGCCTATCATTTACCCTACAGGATACGACATTTCATTAGAGACCTGAAAGATAAGAACGGCCATGTGAACACCTGATGGAAGAGTATTCCAAACAGAAGCAATAACAAGTACAGAGGTCCTAGCATGTCACGCGGGAAAAATTACTAGAAGAGAGGTGGGTTTTATCTCTGGTTGTGGGAGAAGAGAGAAAGCAGTTTATACCCTCCCCCATTCTCCTGAGCCCATTCCTACCCCTATTATAAAATACTACTGCCCTCTCCTAGTGAGTCCAGCTTTAGCTGTTCCTTTGTGACCTGCAAATTCAACACCTTCAACACACACAATTTAGAGCTGCCCTTGAAGACCACCTAGAAACTCCAGGTGCCTCCAAGGTGGCGTGCAGGCCATCTGCCCAAAGTAACGAACCATATGGATTTCATTAGCCTATCTCTGTGAGTGCTCCCAGGTAACCTACTTGCTTATGAGAGCATTTCACGGCCCAGAAAGCCTAAGGGAGTTGAGTCTTCCTCCTCTCTCAGGCTGGCAGCTCTCTCAGACAACACAGGGTAATTAACATCACGCAGGACTCCCAGATCTGTGTGAGAACACTGAAAAATGGCTTCCCTTGAGGAACTCATTTCAAGACCTCACTTTCTTTTCTTATCTGACAAAGTCAAATCACCTAATAACCTTCCAGTAGGAGGAATGAGGCCCATCTGTTCAATTAGACTTTCCTTGAGCTCACCTGGCAAGCTGTGCAGGTTAATTATTTATAATTTGCCTTCCTCATCATGCAGAAGTCTAAAAACTTGACCAAAAGGATCAAGTACAATTTCAACTTACTGCAACTCAATGACAGTAACATTCAATTACCTGGAAAGCTTGGTTGTTCTCCACTTTTGAAAGGATAAGGCAATTCACACAAACAAAACTTTGATACTTTTTTTTTCAAAAAGGCTAGTGTCCCATGTTCAGAGTCATCCCAGTCTCCAACAACTTCTACATTTTCAGTCGGTGAGTAAGTCAAGATTGAGTGTCTGCCCTGCCAAATTAGGCACCAGGGTTACCTACTGAAAAGAGGTGAACAGTAAACATGCAAATAAATAATTTATGTAAAAATAAATGCCATAGTGTATTATGACAAGAGTATGACTTAGGGTTAGAAAGGAGAGTTTGAGAGGGAGGAGGATCAGGGAAACTTCTGTGAGGATGCAACATTTCCCTGGTGAAGTGAATGATGAGAGCCTGCCATGTGAAAGTCTGATGGAAGGTTGTAAGGGCAGGACTGGATACAGTGCAGGTTTTCTGATCCCATGCAGACCGGGTAAAGGAGGAGTCAGAGTCCTCAGTAGTTTTGCAGGTTTTTTATTTGGGGTTCACCAGGCATATGGCAGGCAGGGGTGCTGGCTGGGGGCTGGGAGGCTGCAGGCCTCCCAGCCCCCAGCAAGTCCTCACTCTATCTGGGCTCTCTAGCGTTCGTTCTGCTGCTTCTCGGCTTCGGCTTCGGCTTCGGCTTCGGCTTCGGCTTCGGCTTCGGCTTCGGCTTCGGCTTCGGCTTCGGCTTCGGCTTCGGCTTCGCTTCGGCTGCGGCGGCTGCTGCTGCTGGTGCTGGTGCTGCTGGCGTCCCCCCGTGACGCCGCCCTTAAAAGCACAGTCTTAGCTCAGCTGAATCCCATCTACCTATGCCCACACCCTATTCCAGGTGCCCACCATCAGGCATGCATTCAGGACAAGGATCCATCATCTATCCTGATGGCGGAAGGGCAGAAAAGCCTGATATTTTCTTTACCCTACAAAGGTTCTGGCATATCACACAGGAAACAGACCAGTGGAGCTAAAGAATGGATATTCATACTGGAGTTATAGTGGTGGAGATTGTGTAAAGTGGTCAGATGTAGGATGTCTTTGGGGTATTGTAAAAGGCAGGAATGGACACAGTGCAGGTTTTCTGATCCAGCAGACCGGGTAAAGGAGGAGTCAGAGTCCTCAGTGGTTTTTTGCGTGTCTTTTTATTGGGATTTACCCGGTACACAGCAGGCAGGGGAGCTGAGGCTGGCAGGCCTCCCTGGCCCCCAGCAAATCCTCACTCTATCTGGGCTCTCTGGCCTTCTCTCTGCTTCTGTGCTCTTCCGTTCGTTCTGCTGCTTCTCGGCTTCTCTTTCAGCTTCTGCTGCTGCTGGCGTCCCCGTGATGCTGCCCTTAAAAGCCCAGTCTTAGTCCAGGTGAATCCCATCTACCTATGCCCACACCCTACACCAGGTGTCCGCCATCAGGCATGCATTCAGGACCTCAAGGATCCATCATCTATCCTGATGGCGGGAGGGCAGAAAAGCCTGACATTTTCCCTTACCCTACAGGTGTAGAGACAGAATTTGCCAATAGATTAGATAACCTTTGTGAATAGAAGGAAAGAACCAAGGGCTACTCTCAGATTTTTTCCACTGATAGTCCTCTTCAGTGATCACTAATGAAATCTGCAAGTCCTACATTCTTTACATGGCCCAAGGACACTTGGTAACTAGGGCCATGATAACTAGAATAGAAAAGGTACACTACACAGGTGAGGAAAATATTCCAAGTGGGAAAATAAGAAATCTGAAAGTTAATCCTCAAAAAATATATATATAAAAGTCCGGAAGTCCTTAATAATTCACAATTTTAGTGCATCATTGCTGTTTTCTTTGAAGATGGTTTTATAAGAGGTATGTTTTCACAAGTGATTAACTCCATTCTGCAAAAGCATAGCTTTCTTTATCTGCATATAACTGGTACCCCATTTTTGCTGCATGACAGAAAAAGATCCATTCAGAGAATTTCAGTAAAGGAAATCATGATCCTTGATTACTAGTGCCTGGCTCGTATCACTCTACACAACATCTTGTGTTATAGCATGTGTCAGAACTTCATTCCTTTTTATTGCTAAATTAAAATACTGTGTGTATACATGTATGTTGTGGTTAGCCATTTATCTTTCAATAGCACTTGGGTTGTTTCCACCTTTTGGTTATTGTAAATAATGCGGCAGTGAATACTACATTGTTTGAATCTCTGCTTTCAGTTCCTTTTGGTATATATTATATGGCAATTTTATGCTTATCTGCTTTAACTTCTTAAAAGTCTATTTTGAAACCAAAAATGATATACCCATTTCTTTCTACTCCTTCTCAAACAATCTTAATCTTCTCTTAGGCCATAGATGACTCTTCCTACATGGGAAGAGTGTCACTGGGTAACTGGTAGTAGGGGCAGATCTTTAGTTAATATCACAGAGTTACATGACTGAAGTTGAGATATGTTTATGTGTATACTGAAAAAGTCCTGTCTCTACCATACATACGTATGGAGAGTCCTGGTTATTTTAATTAGTCCTTCAGGCTTGTAGCAAAAATCTAGGGGAGCATGTTTCATCTTTGTTTGGGCTACAATTTTGATGTCCCGCAGCAAGATTGCACTAGAATACAAGTGTTTGGTGATTGAACAAAACCCACCATCTTCCTAGCATTCTAAATGGTTTAGAATGTTTCCTGTCTCACCGGAGGGGCTTGGCTAATCTATTGCACTTCTTTCCAGTTTTGCAAAACTGGTCTCCTATCTGCACACTCCCTCATGGCCTGATGAAGAGGTTCTTGAAGATTGCTGCTATGCCTAGACAAACCTGAATTCCAGAACTGAGTCTTACTTCTCAGTCTTATCAAAATTCTTATGCACTCAGCCTGATTTGTGTGGCTCTCGATTTTATTTCATTCGCATCTCTAATCTTGGTCATAGATTGTTTCTTGTCTCATTCAGTGGCATTGATTTTCCAACCCACTAGGTAAAGAATCGTGTCCTAAACACTCTGGGAATGAATAGGAGGGCCCATCCAGACCCTGAGTCCAGTATGCAGACAATAAACGAGTCAAATGAGCCATACCAGGAAGGTTTATGAAGAAAATGGCATTTTAAATATATTTGGAGGGAAAGAGAATTTAAATAGTACAGTTGACTTAGGAATTGTTAGCTCTTTCTAAGGTTTACACTAGAGATTTGTTTTGTTTGCATAAAACAGTGTATGTATATGTGTTGGAGGGGGGATTTAGGAGGGACTAAACAGTTTCTAAGAAATTTTTTTGCTTTGAAACAATAGTATCATAGTAAAAATCAATACATATAGACTGCCAAGGATAAATTGGAAATCACTGCTTGAGACCAAGGTGCCCTGAGCACTGTCTTGTTTCTAATTTCATAATTCACATTTTGCATGTGAAGATGAGATTCATTAAAAAGGGACTCTCCAAAGAATACTTTGCTTTCTTTTAAATTGAGTTTGAGGAACCAATATTGAAAAGAAAAATCCATCCATGCTTTGGCAAATAATAGCAAATGACAGAAGATTTCATAACCAACCTTTCATATTTAAAAACAAGCCCACTCTATTAGACATTATACACAGTCCCTTTCCTGAATGTGGTGGTATAAATGGAGTAGTCACAAAGAGAATCGAAATAAAGCTGCTTTGTGCAGAAGCTGGAAGTTTGATTTCCAAATGTCTGTCTCCTATCCCCTTCCACACACGGACACTTACACATGTGCGCACACACCACACACACACACACATACACACACAATTTGGGTGATTGTGATTAGAAAATAAATTTATTACATATGAAAGTAGCATGGAATAAAGTGTTCTACCAGGTAGATCCTAAAGAACACTTTTGCTCCATTTTCTTGGCCTGGGATTTCAATGAATTATATAAATAAGATAATGGAAAATAGTGTGGCCAGTGATTGATAAGAAATGTAAATGAATCCAAGGAGGCTTGGATAAATTCATGAAATTCAGATCACATTCAAAAAGTTGTTAAAAGTAAGGGACACCTCCAGATTGTCAGAAGTGACATCAAGGACAATCACGGCTTCGCATAGTTCATTTTTGTTCTTGTCTTAAAACATCCCTATCTGGAATTCCCAAAGAGCTAACCTATAGGGACTGGTCTACGATATTTTACAAGATTATCACCCATATCACAAGAATTGAGACTACTTAGCCTAAAGAAAACATATAGCAGTAGAATATATTAGGATTGTCTTCAAATAGTTGAAAAGTAGACATTTTAAAAATGAATTATACTTGTTCTGTGGGGCCCGATGGGACAGAACAAAAATCACAGAATGGATATTACAGGGATAGAGATTTTAGCTCACTGCAAAAGGAACATTCTAATAGAGCAATCTAAAAATAGAATGGGCTGTCTCCACAGTTATGAGCTGCTGATCTTCGAAGGGATTCAAGATTAGGTTAATGGCCACTTGTCAGGGATGTCGAATAGGGAACTCAGTAATCTGATAAATGATGACACTAGATCAGTGTTTTCCAAAACTCGTTGCATATAAAATCACTTGGGGGAGCTATGTTAAAATACATACTATTGAGACTTGTGCCTTCCCCCACAAAATGTTGATTCCATTCATTCCAATAATCTGCATTTTAAAACTAGCACCCCAAATGATTCCAACGCAGGTAACTAAGAGTCACTCTTTGAGGAACATTTAACTATGCAATATGTAAGAGAATTTCTGCTTTGATGATTTTGATTTTCTTTTTTTGTATTAATCCTATGTGAGGGATATAGAGAGGAGGCTGAGCGCTAGGCCTGTAGGGCAGAGTAGCCTGAGTAGATATAGCTCTAGTTGCAAGAAGTGTCTTGAAAGTGATCACAGCTGACTGATTGAGTTGTAGCTTCCTCCTCTGCGTGTTCCTATCTGGGAAGGAAAGAATTTTACTCTGATCAACAGGGACCAAGGGGAGATGATGTTTTGGGGCTACAATGTGAGGTCCCTCTGGAACTGCATTCTTAGAGCACCCCAAGTGTGAGTCTCTGCACGGGATCCCAAGAAGGTGGCATCTATCTGACTGTAGAAGAGGAGCATCAAGTGTCTGTGAAAACAAAAAGTGAAGGGGAAATGATACTGCAGGGGGATAATGCCCAGAAACTTTGAGACATTTATAATTTTCACCTAAGTTTTTCTCCCAAGATCCATATGATGCCATGGGTGGGTCTTGGGTGACCAAAACTGTTGCAACCATCAATGTCTTTATGAAGCATTCAGCAAGCCCCATGATTCAAACTTCCTAAATTCCAAATAGAGACCTGTAGGTGACCAGGTCTACGTGTTAATTATCAGTGGAGACTTTGAATCAGTGTGACCTAGGTAAAGGCTGTGGGTAGAGGAATGTCTTCGGGAAAGGTAGGATAAAAGTAGAAGATAGAGCAGAGGCTGAACAACCCTACCTTTAGAGAGATTAGCAGGAGCTTGAAATCCCCACCAGTATATAACAAGCTTTCCTCCCAGCCCTACCCACTTTTTTCCCCATTGAACCTGCAGGTGGTCAGGGCTGCTGTATTGGTGTTTTTCCAAAGGCTTCAGGGAATCCCAAGCTTCAAAATCCCCCAGCCTAGAGAACAGTAGATCAACAAACAAAAAAGCTGCCTTTCCCATGGGGAAGGTCAAGTATTAAAATATGGTTGGAAGCCATGGGCAAGAGAAATGAAAAGGGGCAAAATGACACATTGCAACGAGCTTTGAACCCTTGGTCACTCGCCAGAGCGCTCTCCTACATTACCCGTCACTCTCTACTCTCACAGTGTTACTGTTTTTCAGAGACTTCAGGGGGCCTCATGCCTCCAAGCTAGAGGCTGTAGCTGTGTAGATATGAACCCTGTCACTAGGAGAAGCTGAAAATTAGAACATAAATGCTATCAGGAAGAGGAATGTATTTTTCAACTGGCACAGAAGGCAAAGGCAGACCAGGAGTGAGGAAACTCCTGCCCTTGGGCGGGAAGCTCTGTCCTTCTGCACAACTCCCTATTCCTGAGCCCTGTTCCATTTCCTATCTTACTGCGCAATCTGGGCATTGGCAAACCGATGCACTTGCACTTGCTTCTTAGCTGGTCTTCATCTCCCATACAGAAGCGTAGATCCAGATTACTGCAAAGAGGAGCCGTCTACTGGACCCCTTGCTGAAGAGTGAGTTCTCCTTTTATGGAGATGGGATCAGTTTTTTTGAGGCTCGTGTCCAATTTGTTTTCACTCTATTTCAATGGATCCCTTGGTGTTATCATGGATACCTCTCTTGGTGGCGAGTGTCACCTAGGAGCTGCAGCCCAGCACCCATAGTGTCAAGGGGCCTCTTTGAATCATTTTGTACTGGCTTCTTTGTCTTTGTGGGCAATTGCAAGTCTTGCCCTTCTGTCACTCCAGTAATTAACAAAGATTAGTTAAAACAGTTTACCAATAAAGCTTCCCTTTTCTTCTGAAACCTTTGACTTTACAACAGCTAGACTCTACCTTAAGTAGTCTATATATCAGAAAATATCTGATATAAACAATAAATAGTAATGACTCACATGAGTAACATATTCTTGCCTGGCAAACAGAGATCCCTTAGTGCATTTTGGTGTTCACAGATCATTTTAAAAAGTTTGTCATAAAAGAGCACTTTCAGAAATAAACTAAAATAGCCCATGCATTGTCAGAGAAATAAAATTTGATTTTCAAAAGCAAATCGAATTCACAGCACAGCATTTTTCTAGGAAATCATCTGTTACCAGATGGAAGGCACAATCTTATTGAGTCAGTGCTGTACCAACCAGCGAAAGGAAAGTTCAAAGGTGCTAGGAAACTTACTGAGCTTGAGTCAATCTATATAGGTATAGTTACATCATTCTAGAAGGCTGGTAGCTAATCTTGGCATCTCCCAACACTTTTGCACCCATGTCTTCCTAACACAGTGCTATATATTCGGAACATCCCATGTTGCCAAGACTGAAATGATAAGAAACTTAAAAAGTTCTGCATTCCTTGATTTTGTGTTTAAATTTGTAACCTTAATGTTGCATTAATGACCTATTTTGCATATCCGTTTGATTGTATCATCTTTAAGATTCATTTAAACCTGGGGAGGACAGCATGACTCCTACCTGCTTCTCATTAATAATATACTTTTTAGTGAGTGGATAATGAATGACCTGGATAGAAATCAGTAGAAATGCAGATTGCCATTAGATGGAGAAGGGAGGGTGGACGTGTTTCCGCCTTCTCTAGCACACTGACAAGCAATTTCAAGGCCTAAGTAGAGATAGCAAGCCTCCAAGAGAGAAGTTTGTCCAGGAGGGCTTTTAATTAAATATTCTGTTGTCTTTACATGCAGGACTGTGAAGGGAAAGTCGTCCTAATGAAAAAAATGATGGGTTAAGTCATTTAATTATGGAAAGAATCAGATCAGTGTTCGTCATAGATTATCCTAATGGGCTCTGGAAAACAGAGATAGAGGTCTGCAGAAGCATTCTTTTGTTTGCTGAGTTTACTGTCTGTGGCACACTGGTGAGGATGGAAGTGGGGGACAGTGACAGTGAACATTCTAATGGGAAAAAGTCTGCCCTGGTTTGATCACAAACAGAACAAAAGGCAAGCTGGCGAGTCCTTTTTTTTTTATTAGTAAACTTTTTTTATTTTCTTGCATTGTTGTTCATTTTTGTACAATATTTGATTTCTCCCCTCAGGTGTAGTCCCCATAAACTCCACCACCACCGCACCTGTGAGCTGTCCCACAGTCCCTGGGAGCTAAAGAGTCTTAAAGGAAAAATACCTCACTTTTTTTTAAAGTATTAGTGCCTACTCCACTTTTCTGGTATAGCAACAGATAATAACAGTCTTGCTTGAAGTACAGAGGACCTATTTTTCAGGTTACTGTATATCTTTGGTAATGAGAGGCTGCCACAAAAATGAGGACTTAAGGGAAATGCATTTCAAACCCACAATGGGTAATAAATTACCCCACAGGCTGCAGGTTTCACAGGTACTAGAAATACATGAAATCTGGAAATGCCTCCCCTTGCTTTCAGTTTCCCTTCACTCTTCTAAATCCTTTCGGCTTCAACACGGCTTCCTTCCACAGCTTCACTAATGATCTCTGCTGAGGAAAGCTGGTAACTGTCTATTAGAAATTCAACTCAACTCAGAATAATGGCTTGATAAGATTTATTTTAGAGCATTTTCATGGTTTGGTTTTGTTTCTGTTCAAAAACTGAGTTTTCTAGATGATTCTTTTTTGAAAAAAAGTCTTCAGCTCATGATTTTGCTTCTTGTTTTTTTTTTTTTTTTAATTTTACTTACAAACCTGCCATTCAGCAGCATTCATTGTCGTGTGTGGTTTGGCATGGTTTGCTGCAAGTCCCTGGACACACTCTATGGCAGGAACCAGGATGAATGGCCTAGCACGCAACCCATCTAACTCCCCCAGCCCTGCCTTCCTATGAAATGCTGCTCCCGTCCTCTCTTTGGCAGCTTAGAAAAGGCAAATTTACACTTGTAACCTTAATGTAATGTGGTGGTAATACAGTTTGAAAATGCTAGGCAAAGGCATTGGGAATGCATATTTAACAAAGTTATTTGGAATTTCTAGAGGAAGCATCTCTGGAGATTCTCACTTTCAATTTTGATTATACTCAATTCTTCAAACCATCCATCAGAGCTGATACAGGCAAGATTTTGGTTTTTTAAACTGGGGTACATTATGAATGTTGTTACCTGCCTGCCCACCTCTGCTGAAATTTCTTCCTTAGAAAGGAGAATCAGAGAAGGGATCCAAACTGTTTAAAATAGCAACTCACAGATCCAGAAAGAAAAAAAATCAGGCTGGGGGAAATTTAGGAGCATATTTTTTGGCACAAATATCTTTTTGTATGATGGTCTGTTCTGATGTAGAGAAGTATGGTTCCCAGATAGGAGTAACAAGAATATTCTTTCATAGTATACCTAGGCCCAGGAGTTCACTTATTTTCCATTTTACATGACTAGAATAAATTCAAAGAAAAGTTATTTTGCCCTAGAGAGGCCTTCTAGAAACACTGGCTGGGTAGGCTATTCCAGGGGCACAGACTAGCCCTCTGTAGGGCAGGCGTCTAACCCCTCCACCTCCCATTTACCTCTGCTAAGCCAACCCTTCCAACTATTGCAGGCAGGATTTCCATTTGATGCAGACATCACTTCCATCATCAGGGCAAGCAAAAATATTGTTAACTAGGCCAAGGAGTTCTCTGTGCCCTTTTGCTGCCTACTAATATAACTCCTTCCTTCCACTTTAGCTAAGCCATAGACCTGCACTCTGCAGTATGTCACCCAGTAGCTTATGTGACTACTTGAATTTCATTAAAATTAATTTTAAATTTCAGTTGCTCAGTGGCACTAGCCACATTCAATGTGCTCAACACTCCTGTGGCTGGGAAGCTACTATACTAGACAACACAGATATTGAATATTTCAGAAAGGTCTGTTGGACAGCACTTCCAACTGTTTTATCTGCCATTTTGCATATAGGGATCCTTGTATTGGTCCCTTAATGGTTAAAATGAGTGAATCCTTATCATTTAGTGAAGTCACTCCCATGTGCTACATTCACCAGAAGGTTCTGCAACTTGAGCTTCCATGCTGCAGAGTTTGTGCCAGGACATGCTAATGGCAGAAAATCAATTTTCTTGCAGTTTTCACAGTCAGTATGTTTGCCAGACAAAACCCCAGCCAGTCACTTTTTTTTTTTTTGATCAGCATAGCGCCTTTAGAAATAATACATACCAGAATGCTCCTAACACAGTAAGAGGGAAAAGATTTAAATCTGAACCCAACTGTTCAAAATTGAGAGCCACATGAGAAGGTAAATAAAATGTGAATATAATGAAATCAAATATTTTAGTGCCCTGGCCGTAAAAGGTATTCACTAAGCATCTAGTGAAGTAGCACTGATTGTAGTCTCTGCCTCAGTGGCACTGACAGTACCTAACCTGGCACCATCATGTGCGCATGCCCCATGTGCCACTGACTTACCAAGGTGGCACTCCATCTTGCCTGCCTTCCCCAGTACCTATCGTGATTCCCTTTCCCTCCTGTAATCCTCTGGCACAGATTCCCTGAGAAAACAAATCAGACAAAGGTGTTGAACACATATTTGCTACCCTCCCATTTGCCATGATGGCATAATCTAATTGATTGAGTACTTACTACATGTCAGTCAAGTACTATGCTTGACTGTATCACATATAATGCTCTGTGTTTTAAAGGTAGTTATTGGAGTTTGGGAGAAAGTAAAGGAAACTGTCCATATCAGACAGAAGCCATGCTCTGTCATGGTAGGACTTAGGGCCTAGTACTAGTTTCAAAACTTGTACTAGTTTCAAAACTCAACCAAGGAAGTTTGAGACTATATAAAATCATCAAAATGACAGGTCAAAGAAGTAAATCTCAATTGTTTCACTGGCATCTTGGTCAATGGAGTCACTAGCAATTTTTCCACTGGGAGGCAGTGTGGAGTAACAGAAAAAGTCAGCAGACCTAGACTTGGGTACTAATTCTGCCACTGTTCATCTATGCCACCTTGGAATTATCGCTTTACCTTTCTAAGCTTTGAAAAGAGGCACAGGAGACAAGTGATGACAATGTAATTAACAATACATACTTTGGTGTCAAATGACCAGGGTTTATATCTCAGCTACCCCATTCATGTATTCATTCAGTTAATATTTACTGAGGACACGCTAAGTGTTCAAACCAAAAAAGTGCTGTTCTCATTGCAGTGCATGAAACCAAAAACAAACAACTAAATAAATACTGTATATAACAAACATGTTCAAGTTGATGTTAAGTGACATTTAAAAAAGCAAGCCAATTGGGAGACAAAATATCAGGAGAGCTGTTTTATCTCAGCCGATTAGGGAAGGCCTCTTGGCTGAGGTGACATTACACCAGACACTTGAGTTAAGTGAGGGGGCAGGCCAGGCAGACATAAGGGGGGCGGGTAGTGGGACATGCATTCCAGATGTGAATACCAGAGCAAGGGCGCTACTATGGGGATGTGCTTGGTGCCTGAAGATAAAGGCCCGAGTGGCTGGAGTGAAGTGAGAGACAGACAGAGTGGTGAGAGAGGGGGGCAGCGAAGACAAACCAGGGTGTGTTGTGTTGGGCTTTCTAATCCCTGGTAAGGACTTGAATTTTATTCTGTTTGAGAGGAAGTCATTCCAAGGGCTTTGAGCGGAGGAAAGACATGGTACCCATTATGTGCTAAAGGATCATGCAGGATACTAGGCAAGGGTAAAAGCTGAGGAGCCCTGGGCCTTCCCTGGTGGCGCAGCAGTTGAGCACTGGGCTGCAAAGCTGCCCACAGCCTTTGCAGCACCGATTCAATCCCCGGCCACCGGCGAGGGTCTCACATGGCGCGACAGACCTCTCCTGCCGCGCCCGCTGCTCCCCTCAGCAGTGTATTTCCTCAGTCTGCCTGTTCTGTTCCCTGCTCTGGCTCTGGCGAATTCTCTCACCCTCCCACTTCTGACTGTACCCAGTGCTCGTATAAATAAATAAAAATAAATAAATAAAAGCTGAGGAGCCCTGAAGAAGCTAGTACAATATTTCAGGAGAGAAGTGACTGGCTTGGTCTAGGGTGAAGGTGGTAAGAAGTGGTTGGCTTCTGAATATATTTTAAACATGGAACTAACATGGTGTGGACTGTGAAACCAAAGAGAGAAATCAAGGATGACTAGAAGGATTTTGGCCTGAGCAACTGAATGAGATGGATGATAGCAGCCTTTTCTCTGAGGAGAGCACAGAATGAGTAGCCAGTGGGGATAGGGGAGAATCAAGAGTTGTATTTTGGCCATGGAGATACCTGTGAAATATCCAAGTGGAGAGGCCAGCTAGGTATGCAGAAACATGCTTGGCATTCAGAAAGGCCATGGCTAGAAATTTTACCAGCTTTATCATCCTGAACCTGTAAATTAATTTCTATAAGCATGAATCAACTTGTCACCAGACAAAGGAGGACGCCTAGGGCCCATCAGTCCTATCCTACCCTCCAGCAGTTCAGGCAGGTAAACAGGGAGTGTGCCAGCAGCTGCCCACTGCTCCACCTCCTGGGGATCAGAGGGCTGGACCAAGGGGTACTGTTCCCAAGCCCCAGAAAAGGCTCTTGAGAACCTTGGTAAATGGGCCTCCCTGGTGGCACAGGTGTTAAGAACAGCACTGTGAAGCTATCCACAGCCTCTGCAGCACGAGTTCAAACTCCAGACAGCCAGAGAGCTGCCCACATGATACAGCAGACCTCTCCTGTCTTGCCCGCTGCTCCCCTCAGCAGTTTATTTCAATCAGCCTGCCTGTTCTGTTCCCCACTCTGTCTCTGTAGAATCCTCTCACCCCCACACCTCTGGCCTGTACCCCAGCCCTTGTATGCATAAATAAATAAATCTTAAAAAAAAAAAAGTACCTCTGGTCAAGATTGAAAAGAGGACTCCATAGTCACCAGTGAGGACAGGCAAGGCGTCAGCATTTAATGATGAGCAAGAGCAAAGAAAGAACAGTCCAGGGAGACCTCTTTAGGCATGAGAGACTCTCCATGGTGGCAGGGCTAGGTGCCTCGATAGGTTTTAGGACTGGGGTTTTGAGAGTAAAGGAATTAAACTTTATTGGCTCGGAAGCTAGGAGAGTGGACTTGGCTAAAGTCCATTTGTCTGATTGGGGTCCATTTATTATTGCTAATTGTGAGCACCTATCAGCTGTACTTGGTGGTCATGCAGGGCGCGGTAACATCTCAGTGGTTAACCACACATGGAGGCTGTGAGCTTGCAGCTGCAGCTTGAACCTCTCTGGTCTCGGGGTCTGTAACTCCCTTCTGCCACAGCTAACTGATAAGCTGTAAAGAGATAGCTCAGGAATGGACATGCCAGGGAAAAAATAGAAGGGAAAAAAACCACAACAGGCCAAGGAAATTTATGGCAGCAGGTGTCCAAGCCTCGCATCCTCAGATTTGTTTAACCTCTTGCTTACCAGCCTGTGGGAACAATAAAGTCCTGTTCTTGACTCCTGTCCTGTTTTTGTCCCAGGACCCTTCCTGTCTCAACCTCATGAATAAAATTGGGATAATGTTTGTTTTACAAGGTCATTTTACAGATTTTCAATAGTATATGTGTAGGGCCCATGGGAAAACAGTGTTCCCACAGTTTCTCAGACTGTTCTTCACCATGATCTCCAGCATAGGAGGCCTAGGAGACATGCAGCCTTGAGATGTGGTCCGCCTGTGCGGAAAGCAGGAAATAATAGGTAACCTCATGTATAGTTCCCATGCACAAAACAAACTTCTGCAGATGAGGCCTCATCTTGGCCCTATGCTGGCTTTGTCCATAAATCATATAAAAACTAAAGGGACTCCTCCAGGGGGTGCTGCTCGCGGCCCCTCACTGGGTACTCACAGGGTCACTGCTGTGCCCAGAGCCCAGGTGGGCTGCCACTGGTACACGCTGACACTTTTGCTACCTGTGTATCTCCTGTTGCCACATAATAAAGACTTGTTCCTGGGCCTCCCTGGTGGCGCAGCGGTTGAGCGCAGGGCTGCAAAGCTGCCCGCAGCCTCTGCAGCGCCGGTTCGATCCCCGGCTGCTCCCCGGCCACCAGAGGAGGGTCCCACATGGCGCGCAGACCTCTCCTGCCGCCCGCTGCTCCCCTCAGCAGTGTACTTCGGTCCTTCTGCCTGCTCTGCTCCCCGCTCTGGCTCTGGTGAATTCTCTCACCCTCCCGCGCTTCTGACTGTACCCAGTGCTTGTATAAATAAAATAAATCTTAAAAAAAAAGACTTGTTCCTGGTCCCACATATGGGCTTTGTAACCCGCTTCCTAGTCTGCCGCCATTGAGAACCGGGCAGCTTGTAGCCGAGGCCTCACACATGGCGACGAGGATGGGATCGCATGCGGACAAGCAGGAGGCCCGACATTACGTAAAATGTGAAGTGCCATTCCTTACTAAATGGTGGCCTCCTCATTGTCAGTATTTACAAGAACTAGCAACTTGTTTGTGCTGGAGCAGACTCTTCAGTGATTGTTCTGAACTCCGATGGACTGTTACGATCACCTGGAAAGCTTTTTCAAATGTATTGGCCCCATTTTGGCCCATTAAATCAGAATCACAGTGGTGATCAGCAGTTGCCCAGGTATATGTTACCTACAGGTAGAGGACAGATGAGGGGGCTTTAAAAGAACTTTTCAGATTACTTCTAGTTCTAATTCTCAAAAAAGAGAGAGAGAGAGAGAGAGAGAGAGAGAGAGAGAGAAGGAATTGGGACTCTTCTAGATATCCTTGAGCAAATTGGGGTTTTTCTTTTTCATTGCTTTTTCCCCCTTAGTATGAAAATAATTCTTGCTCTAAGGACCTGCAAGAAACCACCAACAAAATTTTTCAAAATTCACGTCAAACAATATTGTTTTTGTTGATGGCCGATCATGGGCATTTACCAGGGATATATTTGGAGATCCATATATGCAAAAAATATTTGAGCATACAATTTTCCAGGATAGGTTTTTCTCCTTTTTTTCTCATTTGTTTGGCTCTCCACTGCCAGGGTTTGCCTTCACATTACAGCTAATTGATTTAAAAATACCAAGAGTATTGAACTTCTCCTTTAAATGTTTTAGTCATAGAAAATAAAATAGTTGGAAAGTGAAATCCGATTGGTCAGGGTGATAGACTGTAGGTTACTGGAGATGAAATTTTATTGAAACATAAAACTCTAGCAAGCTGCAGGAAATGCCCTGGAACGTTTAATAGTGATGGCAGGTCTAGGGACAAGGCATTGCTAAGGAGTGAGAGAGTTTGAGGTTTCAAACGCTCTAGGTATTAATGCAGGGGTGTAACAGGCATGCTTTCTCTGTAGTCACTTCTTCCTGGATATAGATTCTGCAAACTAAAAGTGAGGGTATATAGTTAGGGAAGTCAGCTTGTTAATACGCATGCACACCTCATCCACCACGGTTTCCGGGGCACACAGAGGCGACATGTGGCACCACGAACTGAAATACGAGTCTTGGAGAGGAACGAGTATCTTGTTAGTTGTAATGGGTCTTAACCTGAGGTTGAAGTTCAGATGGGTCTGGGCTCTAGCTTCTTCCTCACATATCCTCAGCTCCTAGAACTCTATGTCTTCATCTTTGCTTCTGAAAGTTAGGCCACATGCTTTCAGTTCTAGGAGCCTCCCCTGTGCCTTTCACCGAGTTCCTCATTTTTCTTTTGCCCTCCAGCAGTCCCAGGGGCTGGCTCTGGCATCGCCTGCTCTGCTCCCTGGATCCTCTTAGATGCCTTAGTGGTCAGTTTTGTTTGCTGATGGCTCTCTGCACCCTTGGAGGTGGTGGCCCTGGTGGCAGGTGCAGGTTCTCGGCTCCCAGGCAGGCCTTTCTTCCACCAGCCTGGGACAAACCTGTGTTCCAGGCGCCCTTGGTTTCTGGCCACTTGTCCCAGCCTCAGGTGAAGGTTATCATTCCTTTAGCTCTGTTTTGATCTTTCCTGAAATCCAATTCTCCTGCAATGGGATCGCACTTTCGGCTGCTTCCCACTCCACTAGTATCGTTTCCAATTCTTTCCCGGGGTGTGGGGGGGCGTGGTACCTTGTTGCTTATTTAAGGCAAATGGGAAACAAGTGGTACTGTCCAGAGGTGGGGGGAGTGAAAAATGAGGAGTATCAGAAATAATACAAGTTGTTCCCACCTTCTTGGTAACAGCCCTGGTAGGCCAATTTTTATTTTCAAGATAAAAAGAAAAAAATAATTTGTTGACTTCTGGTTAAAAAGTGAGCTTTCATGTGGGTTAAAGGCAAGACATCTTGGTATCTAATCCCACATTTCAGGGAAGGAATAAAAAATACCTGCACCCCTCGAAGTTAGGCTAAAGCATAAGCACCATCAAGTCACTAGGCCAAGCCCTAGCATATGATTTATAGCCACCCCTTGGCCTACCAGAGTAGTGTGCTGTATTGAGGAGACTGTGCAGCCTGGTGGGTAATTCCCCTTCAGTACTTACAGCTACATGGCCTTGGGCTAGTATCTTACCTTCTCTGTGCCTCTATTTTACACCTTAAAATAGGTCGATAATATAGTGTATTACAGAGAGTTGTATTACATGAGCTAACACATGTAAAACACCTAAAACAAAGCCTGGAACAAAGTACAAACTCAGTTACATGTTATTATTGTTTTGCTCACTTACTGATGACTCCATCAAAGCTCATAGAGCAGGTTTTTCTCCACTTTGGTGGTACTGACATTTCAAGTCACATAATTGTCAGTTTCAGGCATATTCTGTGTAATGTAGGGTGTTTAGTAGCGTCCCTGGCTTCTAGCCATTAGATACCAACATCACTCCTCTCCCCAAGCGATGAAATTAAAAAAAAAAAGTCTCCAAATATTTCCAGATGTCTCCCGGGAGGCAAAATCATTGAATGAGAGCCACAGGAGTAGAAGATACTATGTCCTTCCATCTACTCCTCCAGAGTAGCACAATAGGGCCTTGGAATCATTTTCTCCAAGAGTTTGTTGCTTCTGCCATTCAAAGTCATGTGTCCTCTAGTGCTACTTTCAACCCACTGGGATATTCTTAATCTGACTTGACAAGAGAGGCAGAATAAAAATCAGAATAATAATCTGACTTTTCATGGCAGAGAGGCAAACTAGAAAGACCACTGGAAACTTATCTGGGGTGTCACCCACACCCTTAGTGAGGAGATTTCTAAAAATAGCACTCCTTGAGGGGAAGGAAACCTGACCTTGGGCTTTAGAGCACAGTGTGAAAAATACTAGGCAAAGGCGTTTAGAATGAGTACTTGACGTCTGAGAGCAAAACTTGATGTCTAGGCAAAAGGTGACCTCCAGCTTCACTCAAGTTATCTCAAAGCCTAGCCCCAAAATAACTGAGCCAGGATCATAACTCACCAATAGAAAGACTAAGAATAGAAACCAGCATTTCTTTCCCCTTCTCCCCTCTGCCTTTACTAGTGCAGACTCATTCACAGAGCAGTGGCTGATTGTCTGAAGCCAAAGGAAACTGACAAGCGGTACTTGTCCGAAAGTTTAGAAATATGCAAACCTAAGTGAAGGAAAGACAAGGAAATTGCAGTTGTCATGCTTTCGAAAGGAAATCATTTCATGTGTGCCTTGCTCCAAGTCAAAGTGGAAACCATTCACTTTAGGGGGAAAGATTGTAAAATTCAATGATTCTTTTTCCAAACGAACCTCATCAGAAATACTGATTTCTTCAAAGCAGAGATGGAAGAAAACCGTGTGTCGGTTGCATCTGGCAAGCCACATATGCTCTCCTTCTTCCCCAAATTGTTCTGATTCCTTTGCTTGGTGAAGTGTGGACACTAGAAGCCTGTAGCAGGGTTACAGCCTGACAAGAATACGCACTTATTCCAGTGCCTTAGTGGGAAGGGATTGGAGTAGTATATAACTTACCCCAATTAAAAAAAAAAGGCTTGAAATTGTTTTGAAGGTGAGTTGCTGTTTTTCACCAAAAGGATACTGTCAGATTTCAAGCTGAAAAGTTGGTGTTGCAGAGGAAAACTCTCAGCAGCCTCAAATTCAGCAGGTGTAGCTGGGGTCTCAGCTCTGTTCTTCCTTAGCAATGTGACCAGGGACAAGTTATTGAGTCAGGACTGTCTCCGAATTTCTATACTAGAGGCCATTCAAGGTGGCATTGTGGTTGAGATTTATCTGGAAGCTATGTTTGCACCACAAACACACAGTATTTCCCATACTTGTTAGTGGTGAGTCGAGGGAAATGAGTGTCAGACTAAAGCCCACTATGGCACCTCTTGGCATTGCCACTGAACTGACCCTTTCAACATCAATTCCTCATCTATAAAATGGGGGTTCATTCTTTCATTCAACAAATATTTACTGAGCATTTCTGGGTATCAGACACTGTTCCAGATGCTGAGGATTAAGTGGTAAACACCTGATACCTGCTGCTCCGACCTTACAGGGTTGCTGGGAAGTTTAAATGAGAAAACAAACCCTAGAGAGCTCACTGTAGAACTGAGGCCACCAGAGGAGAAAGGGAGGTGAGCACAAAGTGGGAAGGGGGCCCAATGGACTACGATGGAGGATTATTAGGGTTTGGCAACAGGCACAGTGGAGGAACATATATCGGTAGAGATGTGAACCTATATCCCTGAAACATATAGTGTTGTCAATCAACATTACCTCAGTGAAAATAACTAGATAAGTAAATGAGATGGTTTGTGTAAAATCACCTTGACAACCAAAAATGCTTATGAGAATATAAAGTTTAATAAAATCCAACCATCACTGTCTTGTGATCCTGACAAACGACAATTAACAGGTGGCATGGTGGTGGCAGCCTTCAGGCTGCACATCTTTGGGAAAGAGGATATTTTATCCTATGTCCCCAGAGAGGGCACAACTGGGACCCGTGGGTGCTCCATGGCACAGATACACAGTGAGAGTTTCCTCCATGCCAGGCATCATGCTAGAAGCCAGGGATGCAGGGACAAAAAAAAAAGACATAACTCTCAGGGAGCTCAGATTCCTCTGAGGATGACCGCTGCAAAGCCACGTAAACAGTCCTGATGACAATGGGGAAGTGGAAGCCGAGAGGAGACTGCCCAATTCAAGCAGAAGGTGGAAGGAAGACTGGAGGGCAGAGAGGCTCTCATGAAGGATGTGAGCCGAGCAAAAATAGACACCTTGAACTGTCCCTTCATGGAGTGAGCTAGGGAGGCCCTCACTACGAGTGGTGCTGGAAGAGAGGAGCCATGGCTGCCGTAGGTGAGAAGTTGAGTCAGATGGCCTCTGAGGTCCCTTCTGCCTCTGAAAGTATGGTACATATACTTCTATAAAGATAGTAGGCATACTATGTACTATACTCATCTAGTAAGATACTGTACTATCCCGAGAAGTACAGTGTCCTACTGATTCCAACTGGATGGTCCATTGACCAAGTAGATTTTTTTTAAAGATTTATTTATTTATTTATACAAGCACTGGGTACAGTCAGAAGCGCGGGAGGGTGAGAGAATTCACCAGAGCCAGAGCGGGGAGCAGGACAGGCAGACTGACGAGGTACACTGCTGAGGGGAGCAGCAGGCGGCAGGAGAGGTCTGCGAGCCATATGGGACCCTCGCCTGCGGCCGGGGATAGAACCAGCGCTGCAGAGGCTGCAGGCAGCTTCACAACCCAGAGCTCAACCGCTGCGCCACCGGGGAGGCCCTTTTTTTTTTTTAAGATTTATTTATTTATACAAGCACTGGGCACAGTCAGAAGCGCAGGAGGGTGAGAGAATTCACCAGAGCCAGAGCAGGGAACAGCACAGGCAGACTGATGAAATACACTGCTGAGGGGAGCAGTGGGCGCGGCAGGAGAGGTCTGTTGTGCCATGTGGGACCCTCGCCAGCAGCCAGGGATGGAACCGGCACTGCAGAGGCTGCAGGCAGCTTCACAGCCCAGCGCTCAACCACCGTGCCACCAGGGGAGGCCCCCAAGTAGATGTTCTAATTTAACTTTCAGTGAAGCAATTTTATTTACCAGTCTCCCCAGTATCCATGTTCTAGTTAATGAGGACTTTAATGTATGAATCGCAACGAAAATATGAAACAGATTTAAAAGGAGAATTTGTCATCTCGTCCATTTTTCCTCCACCAACAAAATTTTTCAAAAGTCAAGTCAAACAATATTGTTTTGGTTGATGGAGATCTGGCCATTTATCAGGGACATATGTGGAGATCCATATATGTAAAAACATTTGAGCATACAGTTTTCTCCATAGAGTGAAGTAATGCTTCTGTAAAATATAGAACTGAAGTAGTTTATAATGCTATTAAATTCTGCCACTAAAACAAATGATGTTTTGTGTACCGTAAAAATACATAATTTTTCCAGGACTTCCTGTGTGACACGCACTGATCTAATTGAGATCCATGCATTAACTCATAATTTCCCCCAAGAAATCTTTGAAATAGGCACTTTTCAAAAAATCATCCCATTTTACAGATAAGGAAATTGAGACACACAGGGCTTAGATGTTATGTACCTAGCAAGTGGGATTTTTGACTCAGCAGTGTGATTCTATACTCTCAACCACTGCACTGTACGGTTACCTTGGACTTGCCTGGACTTACAGAGAAGTACTTTTATCACTAGAAAGCGAACGTCTGCACAGGAATGAGGAATGTCCAGTGTGATTGCCAAGAGATACAAGGTCTGAATAGTGGACTAAGTGCACTTGCTTGCTTGTGGCAGCCAAGACTCAAATTCTCCCCTCAACAAAAAGGCAAAGATCTCCATACCATAGCCCTTCATGATTTAACACAAATACTTGGAACAGTGACTGTTGAATCCATGAATTCTAGAGCTCTGCTTTATCCACTGTTTTGGATTAATCTGCTCCTCCTCCACTCATGTATTTTTCCTCTTAGATTTCATTTGCTAATTATCTAGCTCTGCTAAAAGAATTTCTCATGGCCACTCTGCATAAACCATTCACTGTTTATTCCTTCTTAGGTACAAGATGGTGTTTTGTGTGAGATAAAATAAATGAATCGTGGCAGGTTGGAGAAAAATGAACTTGCTATTACACATCCTGTCCATAATTTTTTAATTTCTCCCAGATGATTGAGCTAAGATTCAATCCTTTTTATTGTCTTCGGTATTTCAGCAAAAAATCAGACAGACTACAAAAAAATGCTAGTGATTCTTTTCCCTTCTTTGGGGTCTGAATGTTATACTATCACTTAAATGCTAGTTAGTAAGATAAATGTTTCAGTCTAATTTTTCACACTCATGAACCATTTCTTTCCTCCTCTACCCCTCACCCCCACATCTAACCTCCTTTGGAATTCAGGCACCAACCCTGACCCGATCATTCCTGCCACTAACTAGCTTTGCATTGACTGCATTTATTAATATCTGCTGCATGTACATCACACCTGTTTAAAGCGTTCACTTCATTTATTCTCCTAGAAATGCATCATCACCTAAAGGGATGATGGGCATTTACCAGGGATATATTTGGAGATCTTTCAGTCTATATCAGCAATCAAAGAGCTCAAGTAACTGATGAAGTGAGTCCAAATTATAGAGCACAAAGTTTGGGTGCCCTTTGCCCGTGTCTTATAAACTTAGCTTTGGAAGCAATGGCCCGTTTGCAAGTTGAGTAAGAGATACAGATTTCTAACCCGTTCCCCCTTTCACTCAGGCTTGATTGAACCAGGATGAAAACACAGAATGCATCTTTGTAAATGTGGAAAGCTACATACTCACCCACCACAGTGTTGTCTGTAATGCCCCCGACCCCCACCAAAATTGGAGCTGACCTAAAATTGCTTTAATAGGAAATTGGGTAAATACAGTATGGTATATCCATAGATTAAAATGCTATGCAGCAAATGGTAAAGGAGATATTTTATTCTCATAAAAATATGAAGAGTTGCAAGGGAATGATAAAGACCAAGTTTAGTGTACAGATCCTCCTCAACTTACCATGGGTTGCACCCCAATAAAACCAATAGTAAAATAAAAGTATCATCAGTCAGAAATATATTTAATATACCTAGCCTACCAAACATCATAGCTTAGCCTAACCGACCTCAAAAGTGCTCAGAATATATATGTTAAGTTATAGTTGGGGAAAACCATCTAACACAAAGCCTATTTTATGATAAAGTAATGAATATCTTATATGATTTATTGAAAACTGTAGTAAAATTAAAAAATGGAATGCCCTAATTCAAAAATCCAAGTATGGTTTCTACTGAATGCATATTGCTTTCACACAATTACAAAGTCAAAATATTATTATTGAGCCATCATCAGATGGGAACCATTTGCAGTAGTTACTTTTGGCCTAGTGGCAGGGGTGTGCAATTATGGAGGCGTAGAAAGGCAGGCTCCAGCTAACTTCATAATGCTCTATTTCTTAGGCTTTGCGGCTGTACATGGGTGTTCATACATTATTTTTAAAATCTTTCTGTGCATCTGAGTTATTATTTTTTTTAATTCTTTAGTCAAGTGACTAAAGAATAAAGTCTTTAAATTCCTACTGAATAAAATTATTGAGAATGTATTTCACTATGATGCTTAGAAATTGTATTATGTGTCAGAGAAGGACCATGTAAGATGGGATAAGTGTAAATATCAGTGGATGAGATTTCAATCTTGTAAAGCCTGGATTACTAGAGGGGAGAGGTATTGGTGTAGCTATCTGAGGCAGAATAAGGGGTAAAAAAAAAGTGCATTATAAAGCATATATCCTGATTGGTTTAGCTGGGAATTAGACCAATGTCCTTTAGACTAACTTCAGTTCTAGATTTCTAAAGTACTATGAAACTAGTGTTGGTAGCTATTTTTCAACAAACTTTGAAATCTTTGACCAACAATCTAATTGTAACCCTGATCAGGCCTAAGCTTTAGTTATTAAACAAATATATCTTGAGGTCCTACCATGTATTAGGTCCTACCATAGTAATTTGGCATTACCATGCCTATAGGCATTGTGCTGGCTGCCAAGAGGGCAGCCAAAATGAGGAAGACATGGATGGACTTTGTCATTAAAAAACAGTAACATGGGCCAGCTCGCCATAATGCAATATAGTAAGCTCTGTAGCAAAGGTATGAGCAGAGTGGTTTGCAAGGGGAGCTGAGGAAGCACTTCTGTGGGATCAGGAGAGTCAGGGAGATTTTACAGAAAGCATGATGTTTGCTCTGGATCTTGTAGGACGAAAAGGAGTAATTTAGGCAGAAGCAAAAGTGTAACTAAATGCAAACGACATGAAAATGTGTCACAGTGAGTAGTAGTCCAGTATGACTGGATCATATGAGAGTGTCCTCAAGATCACAAAGACCCTTGAATATCATAGAGTTGGATTTTGTTCCTGTAAATATTAAGGAACTATCAGAAAATTTTAAAGAATGAAGTAACTTGATCAGCTTTACATTTTAGAAGTATCACTGAAGCGTAAACTGAAGAGAAAGAATAAGTGGGGAGGTAATGTATTCCAGACAAAAAAAAATGATGGGAATCTGAGTGAAGGCAATGGTAATGAGAATGAAAGACAAGAGACCAGATTCTACAAGCATATCAATGTTAGAATAAGCATGACATCATGATAGACTGAGGAAAGAGTAAAAACCAGACATTCTAGTTTGGATGTTAAATGGTTTGTGGATAGAATTTAGGAGACCTGCGCTTTACAAGGAAGACAATACATTTGGTTCGGAAATGTGTAATCTGAAAGGACCTACAGGAGCAGGAGGTGGAAATACCCATCAGCACATCTTGTTTGCTGACTTACCTAAAATATCTTGAATCCAACCTCTTCTCTTCATTTCCATTGTTCCCAACTAGTCCACACTCACAGCCATCTCTCCTCTGGACTATTAGGATAGTTTCCTAATCAATCTAGGCTAGTTGCATGCACAATGGCCTATCTTATAATCTCTTCTCCATGCAAAAATTAGCATAATGCTTTCAAAATTTAGACCAGATCTTACCACACCTCTCCTCAAAAATCCTTCAACAGTTTCCTATCACGTGTAGGATAAATCCAAATTTTTTATCATGACATACAGGGTGCCACAATTTCTAGCCTCTGATCATCCTCAGGAGTTCATTTCTTCCCACTCTTCTATTTGCTTATTTAGCTTCAGCCATAGTGGCTTTTTTGAGTTCTGTGTGTTTGTTTACAGATCTTTCTTTATACAAACCAAGAATGTTCCCATCTCAGTGAATAGTTTCAGTGACTCAGAGGGTCTCAATGAGGTCCGATAGTCCTAAACAGTTTAATTTATATGTCGAAGCTTTGGGAGTTCCAGGCCCCTTTGATTATTTTGAATAACTCCAAGGAGGCCTCAAGAAAGGACTCTGGCCAAAGTCCAGAGAAGTATAAGTAATTAGAAAGGCTGAAGTAGGGACCAGGAAACCCCATAAAGGGACACTTGAAACATGGCACATGTTTATATTTTCTGCTATGTTCTCTCACCTTTAGTCAAATATTGCTTTAAAATATTTCTGCAAGGTTTTCACTCCTAAAGACCCAGCTCCCAACTCTACCAGAATTCACAGGGCCTTTGAGAACATGTTTCCCTTATATTCTCTAGAATGCCTACTATAGAGCATTTCTAAGGACCACCATAATTTATATGGAATTCAACTCAGAATTCAAAAAAGATAAAATGGAGGGAAACTTGTCTTGAAAGAAAGAACTAACAGTTTTAGTTTAGCCTCAACCTGCGTTGAAGGAGGGGCTTTGTTCACGATGTCATATCCATCATGCCCCAGTAGAGTACATTATATATAGCAGATGTGCAACAGATATTTGTTGAAAGGATCGATAAAAACTAGTACATTGCACACAGCACTGGTGGAAAATAATGTTCTAATAATAAGAAGCAAAGATTTTCTTTACATTCTATCTTTGTCACATATCTGAGGTGCCATGTTTATTTCTCGAAACTTCAATCTAAGAGAGACATTGTGACTAGAACCCTATGTGAGAAAGACAAAAATTATGAGAGTTCTAGAAATAGTATTAGATATTAGTGGAGTTTAGCCTGATGAAGAAATGAAGAGGGAAAGTAATAACAGGCTTACACTATGTGAAGGAACATCGTGTAGAAGGAAGAATAAAATTGCTTTGCCTAGCTCTAGCAAATAGTCCTAAAGTGTGGGAAGTAGAGAGAAATTTCAGCTCAGAATAAAGAAGCACTTTCTTACAATAATTCATGTCACGTGCTGGAGTGAGCTAGCACAATGGTTTTACACTCCTTTCCAATGGCCTCTTTTTTCAGGCAGGTAAAGGATAATCACATAGAGAGACAGCGAAGGGAAGATTTCAGCATTGGGAGGAAGATTGAACCAAGAGAGTGTTTTTCCAACTAGATTGCATTCCATTAGTGGAGTCATGAAATCAATTTAGTGGGTCCAGAGCAGCATTTTTTTTTAAGTGAATTAGACTAGAATAGAGAATATCAGAGAGTCCCACACATAGCAAGGATGAGTGTGTTTTTTTGAAAAATCCATTTTGGAACCAAGTTTACATGTGGACAAATGTGTCCCCCGAGTTACATTATAACGCACTTTCCTTACTGCAGACCGCAATCAAAGATGTTTGAACACCACTGCATTAATATCTGGCAGCTCTGAGAATGCTTATCTCTGTTACAGAGGTCCAAAATTGCTGTCTATGAGAAAATGTGGTCTTACATGAAATCAGCAGAGCCATCTGTGTTTACCAAAACGACAGCAGATGGAGTGGCCCGGGTGCGGAAGTCCAAGGGAAAGTTTGCCTTCCTGCTGGAGTCAACCATGAATGAGTACATTGAGCAGAGAAAACCATGTGATACGATGAAAGTTGGTGGAAATCTGGATTCCAAAGGCTATGGTGTGGCAACCCCTAAAGGCTCAGCATTAAGGTGGGTGGAATAATATAACAATATCCGTGTTGTTATAGTATTCCACCTACCCTGATGCATTTTGTTGTCATTTTCTTTCTTGTGGATTTTGAGGTAACTTTTAAAAGTTTAAAATCTACAATATTCCATGGAGTTAAATAAGACGGTAAATTATGGTTTCATCTATTTAATGCATCCATTTTTTTAATGTTCTCTCTCTGTGTTGTCCTCTCTGACTGTTTGTTGCTGTTTTAATTTTACAGTTCAACGGCTTTTTCAATTTAAATGGTAAAAGCCAAGTTATGGTGCCATATGTGACGAATGTTAATTGCATGGATGTGGTGTTCTTGTTACTTTTTTCCTCAAAGACAATTTCCCCATCCCGCACACTTCAGTTTTGAGCAAATGTTATCCTCCATGCCACCTTCCAATATTTAACCCTGTATTTGCTGTACAGACATTTTTATAGCTCCACGTTCTGTGAAATTTAGCCAATTTGTCCTCTTGTGCTCCTTTTTATACGTTAACGATTTCCTAAGCATTTGTGCATTTTCTTACAAGTTATGTTTTATCGTTTCAAGAAATGCTGTTAACCTGGCAGTATTAAAACTGAATGAGCAAGGCCTCTTGGACAAATTGAAAAACAAATGGTGGTACGACAAAGGAGAGTGCGGCAGCGGGGGCGGTGACTCCAAGGTCAGCCTCAATGTCACCACAACCGGGTACCCTTAGTGACGAGTAATCGGCAAGACTGTTATCTTATTATTGAGGAGAGAGCACAGAACTCACACATAAAGTGGAATGACCAGGTTATTCCCCTGCCTGGCAGCTTTGGGAATGAGAAAGACTTCAGGGCGCTGCCCACATTTTTGATCTAACTTGGGTCCCTTCTTAAACTCCCAGACAGAGGCTCCCCATCTACACTCCCTCCCTCCCCTCACACACCTGGTTGCCTTATGAAGGCCATGGTGTGGGTCTTGATGCACTAGGGTTTCAAGAGCTCAAGGCTTTCCTTCAGACTGTCCCCGCCTGCCTCCTTTGAGTGGTGTGAGAAATCGAAACTATCTACTGAAAAGTCAGGTGACAGCCTTTTTTCAGCCCGAGGGCTTGATGGTTTCTCACAGAGGTTGGCTGGTTGTTTGATTAGACTTGGCTTATTCAATTACCTGTATGAATGATGAGATGTTGTTCTCTATATGTGGCGGCCTATTTAAGCTGACCCCACTTAACTTGAAAGCCAAAGAATGAGCTCGGTTTCAAGTTAAGTGGGGTCTTTCTTCAACAGGCCACCCATATATAGACTGCAAAGATATTTTGTGTATTTAAACAAGTGCGTCGCCTAACCATGATATTCTGTGTGTATGAATCCCTGATTTGGCTTCTTCTTAGCCATGTTCTTGGTTCAGGTAGGTCTAATTGTTATCCAGGCTGCCATCATGAGAAAACCCATCTTGCTTGGCATTCCTTTGGCTCCTTAATGTTCTTCGGGGCCAGAAAGAATGAGTGGCCTTCACCCAAGCAACAAGAAATAGCGACAAGCTCCGAAGACACAGCACCAAGTGATGGAAAGACGTACTGGGTAAGTACAGGAGAGGACCTGAAAACAGCCTCCTTCATGGCCCAAAGGGCATGAGAATTATGGTGAAGCATGTAAGATCGGCTCTTGTACAACCAAGATACCGTGGGCATCTTAAGGTGAAGAACAGTGTTTCCCAACCACAGGCCAACAGACAGGCAAGCCAAAACTGTTCACCTTCAGAGACAATGGTTACACCTGTGCTTCTCTTTCCCTCTCCATTCCTCAGGATCCTGATGGAGAAGTTAGTTTGCCAGTGTGCACTATCACATGGGTTTGGGAGCACTGATACAGAGCAGTTTCAAAGAAATAAATTTTAAAACAACTCTCTTCAGCACATAATCTTACCAGGCATTGACGAGGTCTTTTATTGTAAAACCTTGATTAACCCGAACTCATGTAACCAGTACCCCAAACTGAATTGCCCCCCTTGAGTATTCCACATTGATGAGAAAGCAGCAATAGTACTAAAAAAAAGAAGACTGCAAGAAATTGATAACTTTTAATCACTTGCCAAGAGGTGACCTGTGGTTAGGTCACGTTCAACCCTGTCTCCTATATCTCCTCTCCATCTGGATTGACCCTCAGACATTAGAGTCTGCTTCCCTGAGGCAAGAAAGTGGATACAAGCATTTTGAGAAAAAAAAATATTAGCCAAGGATGAAACAAATGAATATTCTTATTGAAAATTCTATTCGTCCCTATGGATTCCAATTAATCAAGGTTTTACTATGTGTCAAAGAGCACTAACTTCCTTTCCCACCAGTGTGAACTGTTGACATTGACAGTTTAGCTGAGCTTCTGGCTCATTTGAATTTTGCAGTGGCTAACCTGATGCCTAAGTATTTAGCACCTTCTTCCTGGCCTTTTTTCATGTTATTAGCAGGCCACAGAGATCCTTGGAAATATTGCTCTCACGAATTCATCACTCACAGCATGGTTAAAAAGGAGACATGGACTATATCAAGATGACTCTAAAACATCCACACGATGTCAAGTACACAGAAGTTTTCAAACAACCAGACACTCGATGTTACATAAACAAACAAAAATCTGCACGTATTTGGCTGAAATTTTACTTTTCACCCAGATGTTTGGGTATCATGAAGACCCCTAAAACTTTAGACCAGCTATTTGCAGCTAATTACAACCAGCAATCAAGCTTTTATTTTTTCCTCAGCTGATATGGCTGCAGTTATCAAGTAATTTTATTGGTAGCCCACAATTTCCAGTTTTTGAAATGTCAGTAGAAAAATATATCAGTAGATGGTAAATATTTCCAACATCTTTGACCATAGTGCTAATCCACCAGGCATCCTTCAAATCATATTTATTTTTTGGTCGTTCCTCCAACCAACCTTTTGATGGATAATAGTATGGCCAGTGCTGCATATCCAACGAATTGTTTATTCCATTTCTGGATTGCCAAGGAACTTGTCTTTATCTTCTTCCTTCTTGCTACCTGCTGTTTTCCAAGAGTGAGCAAGAGAAGGGACAAGAGATGAACTTGAATCTGTTTTACCACTATTTACTGGGGATGCCAAAAACAAATCAGTGGAGAAGAAGGTAGAAAAGGCAGTGAAACTTCAATAATTTGAAGCCTTCAAAATTCTAATTTGTGATAAACTGAACAGGGCCCTGTCTACCGTCTAACTTCATCAGGGACAGGGCCAAGAGAGATTTGTTAAGCAAATGAGTTTAAACTAGATTGTCAGTTGCATTTTTCCTTAAGAGAACAAACCTTTTTCAAATGTTGGAAGCATTTATTAGATATAATCATATTCATTACAAGCCTATCTGCTAAAGTAGCTCTCATGAAGACCTCCAGTAAAGCAATGTTTTATAGTATGTTTGAATTACAGAATAATCTTAAAGTAATAAAACTGTCATTCTCCAAACTTATTTTGTAATTCAGGACTTTCTTGTTCAAACAATTGTTCCCTCTGTTAGTGCAAATCAGTGAGGTTTAACTGTATTACTAAAATGGCTTGAGAATGGCACGACTTTATTGCATTCCATCCTCTCAAACATGACAATTGACTTTTGAATATACCGTCATTTCATAGAGAAAGTGAGACCCAGAGATGGTGGTGACTTTGAGAAGGTCACACAGCTAATGCTGTCACAAATCTCTGCTGTCAGGGTCACCACTTGTGATAATATTGCAGACAGCAATTTATCACAACTACCCATTCAATGAGCAATGTGAATCTGATTGCCTAGGATCTATTTCCATAAAAATCAGGTTCATTCTCAACTACCTTGGTTAGAAGGCAAATGGCATATTTAAACCATTCCAGCCCTCACTACTGATTACTAAAAATGACAATAATCACAAAGCCTGACATTTGTGAGTGCTTTTACTTTTTCAAAAACACTTCCATACCTATTATCTTGGGAGCCAGGAGAAAGTGAAAACCTTTATTACTTATCTCTCCGCCTCTCCCCTACAACCTTTAAACAATGGGCAATTATGTTAAATTGTTGACTTTCTCCCCTCTAGCATGAGATTTTATACATCCTAAACTTATTCTCTTATTCTATTAAAGAAACCAGCAACTTTTCAGGCTTACACCGAACCAATGAAGTAGATATTTATTTGTTATTTTCTGAATACAAGGAATTATGATAAGGTCAGTAACTGAGCTTGCCCCTAAACCAAACCTACAAGCCAGAACTCAAAGCCTGCTTGGTTTTGTCAATTTCCACAACCTGAGTTAATAGAATCTAAACAAATCAGACTTGATCCTTCCTTGATGGACTATAAAATGCACAGGCAAGGATCATGGAAATTAGAGTTGTGGTTTGGGAATTTTAACCTGCAAATCATCTTTCTGTGTTAGTGCTTTATTTCAACATGTGTGCAAATACTGTAATTAAGAGCCAGTTGGCTATTTCAGCAATAAACCGAGACCACCAGGGGTTTGTGACATAGCCAGTGAATGTCTGTTGCTGAAAATCATAGCAGAATGAGGGTTTGGCTGCTGAATTACCACATCAGCCTTCCTCCATAGCTTCCTGTCACCTCAAGCTTTCAATTTCTTCTCAGTCCCCTGCCCATCCTGCTTCATTCCTTGAATCTTGGGTGAAAGGTGTCAGCTTAATTTTCCTTTGTAAACTTACCTTGCTAGAGGGGTCTGGTTGGTAAAACAAGTTATTTGTGACTGGGGTGACAAGGCATCATAAACCCAACCCCACCTCACCATGATATTGCCCTGGCTTTTGTTCTCTCCAGGGATTTAAATAGACTTTTCCAGTGGCCTTATTTTCCAAACTGAAAACCTGCACATCTTGTGTGCTTTTGGGACTATTGGAGAAAAATATTTAAATGGGACCATTTTCAATCCCTTGACTACAATAAGAGTTAGGGGAGAGATGCCTTTGTAAGGCATATAATTTGTAAGGCATATAGTGAAGTAAGGGTCGAGAGCAGGCATATGCAGTTAGACTTCCATTAATTAAATAGTTGGATGATCATTATAATTTATAGAATATTGACAAGAGAAATGCATTTTTATTAAATGCATTCAAATCTAGAGAGAGGCTAGAATAAGCCAGCCAATGTGATGCTAGGGACGAACCTAGGGAACTTGTTAAAATACATTTTAAAAATTGCTTGCAATTAAAATTAGTTGTTTCCTTTCATATGGGAGCTTTTAAAAGTAGCTAAAAAGAGTTTGTTCTCTTAAGAAATTCAAACATGTTCTTCCTCAGTATCAGTAGCAACCTTTTTTTTTAAATCCCACACATTTGCTTAGCAAGGAAGCAAACAAGATAAGAGAGCCCGTTTCAAGTGTCCTCAGCTTCCTGTTTGGTGGTGCATAGATGAATGAAGTAGTAATGTGTTTCCCGTATGTATAAATGAGATCCTCGGTTCTATGTGTATTTCTTCCTCTTCCATGTATGTCTACAATTCTCTTCTGCTATGCCACCGTCTCTTAACCACTTCTCTTCCACACCCAGAATTCTTTGACATTCTTGGGCCTTGGGTAATGGATATGAATCCGCATCTGCCTTTTACCTGCAACAAGATGGACCTTTTATTGGCAGGAGCCATCTCTAAAGGTAGACATTTTGGATACCCAGGTTTAAGATGGATCCCAATGACTGCTTATTGACACTGTTATGTGTATAGGCAAGAATCATTACAGATCGATGGCACTTCCTGGGTCTTAGAAGAAGTTCCCGTGAATCACCAAGACTGGTTTGGGATCAAGGAGTAGGGTAAGTATATTATGCTCTTCGTTGGTTTGCATGTCTCTGTGCTGGTGCTGCCTCCTGGAAGTATGAAGAATCTGACAGTTTTCTTCCCTGATAGTGACTAAATTTGCTCCTGGAACTTGCTCAGTTCTTCCTCCCAAGAGCAAACCCTCACTTTCTCTCAAGTGGCTGCTTCAAGCAAGGGACCTTTTTGCTTTAAGAACTGAACCAGTCCAGTGACTGCCAAAAGCACTGATTTTGCCAGATGGTGTAAAAGAATAAATTCTACCACCGGGGGAAAAAAAAAAAAAAGAGTAATCCAGAAAGAAAATATTTTTAAAAATTAATCCATTTCTAGTGAATTTTTGTTGAAATTGACTACGTGGCCTTAATGTCATTTCTATGATTAGAACATGATTACTTGCCTTTGGTGTTATACTGATAACTTGAATGTGTTTCATATTGACAAATAATGACCAAATGTCTAACACCAGTGCGACAGAAAGAGCAGCAGGAGTGAAAGCCGGAAGGTAAGAGAGCTGTTATACAATTGCCGAGAGGAAAGACACCGTGGCGGTGGCAGAGTGAAGTGATGTGTGGCTATGCCCTGTGGGCCCCAAGTCCAAATCATCTGGTTTCTTTTCATTTGGAGAGAAGGTTATAGAACCACACTCTCTAAAAAGCGGAACAGTCATGGAAGAGAAACATAAAATATTTGCAATGACTGAAATATACTTGCTGAGGGTGGGAGTTGATGTTGGTGGAGCAGGGTGGGGGCAGATTTTTTTGATGGAGAACAATTGAAACCCATTCTCTTTTGACTTTCTAGAGAGCGGTATAGCATTTGGCCCTTGGCACATGAGACAAATCCCCATTGGTCAGAGGTGGCAAAAGTGTGGTCCACATGGTACATTCACCTTAAAGCTTAATTTCATCTGGCCTTGAAACAAATATTTCTCAAAACATAAACCTAAGGCAATAGAATACTTTATGTGAGTGAGTGAGAGAGAGAGAGAGAGAGAGAGAGAGAGAGACTCTACTATTGTGTCCTGTCTCTTAACAGTGGTGGGAAATCAGCCGCAGCATAGCAGCCAGTAATCAAATTTCAGATCTGGTATAAAGACCCCACTTGTCATAATCTATTGGGGTGTAAGCTAAGACTGACTAGATACTATGGATATGGTCAAGGGAGGACTATCAGGGGAAAAAAAGAGAATGCTGGTACCCATCACGATAAACTTTCAAGAAATATTTTAACTAGAGTCAAGGGAATGAACTAGATATTTTCAGGAAAAAATTGTCATGTGAGTTTCATAGAATATCAGTTTCTGTCTGTCTTCTCAATTCTATGCCTCTCTCAGCAGCAGTGGGATGAACTAAAGAAAACACACATACATAATAAAACCTTATCAGATTTGATAATCTGAATTTCAATTTTTTTTAAGATTTATTTGTTTATGCATACAAGAGCTGGGGTACAGGCCAGAGGTGTGGGAGGATGAGAGTATTCACCAGAGACAGAGTGGGGAGCAGAACAGGCAGACTGACTGAAATACACTGCTGAGGGGAGCAGCGGGCAAGCCAGGAGGGGTCTGCTGCGCCATGTGGGTTGCTCCCTGGCTGGCTGGGGATTGAATCGTGCTGCAGAGTCTGTGGATTGCTTCATAGTGCTGCGCTTAACCCCTTGCACCAGCAGGGAGGCCCCAGATAGTCTGACTTTCTAATGGACCTCAAAACAGAGTGTTCAAGTGAAACATGTTAATGATATACTTGGGAAAGTATCTGTGGCCACATTTCAACAAAAACTGACTTCTCTAGGAGTTTGGCATCTTCCCCGAGTCCCTTCTCTCTGTCAAGGACAAACTGAATAAGTCTTCCCAGAGAAGCTGAGCTGGGTGGAGTAGCCCACAAGTGACTAAATTTGCCCACAAGTGACTAATGGTTTTGGGTTCCTGTGCTAGAGAGGTAGATTGGGCCAAGGTCCAGTCTGGCAGCAACCCATCACTAAAATACACAACCCGTGGAACCTAGGAGCTGATCACTTTGAATTTGAGAGGTTATCATTTGGAAATGGACTGGCTTTACCCATATCTATGAGTGACTCCTGGGGACTGTTTCTTTAGCAGAGATGTTCATCGATAGGCTTCAATTGCCACCACTGTGAGGCCCTTAGTTAAGTGACTCACAGCTTTCAACACCTAATGCTATATGCATGCATTATTGAATTTGCTCCTTACACTTATATTAAATTATGATCTCATTAGCAAGGAGTTAAATAGATTTGAGCTACATTGTGAACGATATAGATATAAATACTCTCTCAGAGGGACTTCTAGCAGCTAAGCACTGCATAACTCGGCAAATCACTGTAGCTGCCCCTGTGGGATGAGAGTTGCTTACGTGGCCAGAGACCAGTAATGCCAGCTGTCACATGTATATGCTCCCATGTTGTGGAGAAGCACAGGCTGATCCAAGGGTAGAAGGATTAAAATAACTTAAACCACTCATTCTCCTGGAATGCTGTATCGAGAAACCCCAGAAGAGAAATGAATAGAGATTTTTTTTTTAAAGGGCTCCAGGCACAAATGTAGTCTAAGGCATATTTTGAACAGCCACAGCCTCCAACATCTATGATATTGACAGGTAAATCCCTTCATTACATATGTTCCCAAGGTAATTTACAGAAAAAAAATATAAAAGACCTTAAGGATAACCCTTCACCTAGCAAAGAATCTTCTCTTGCTTGGTCATCAATTGGCTTCAACTTAATAAATCCAGACATGCCCAGGGAAGAGATGTTTATAGCTTCCTGCCTGTATGTGCCTGTGGCTCCTGAATGATGCTAGTCCTCCAGAAAACACTAAGGAGTAAGTGATCAACTGGGAAAGATGACTTGTCATGATGAAAACCTGAAATATCTTTAGTAAAAGCAGGGAAAGAGAGGGTGGCTGTCCTCCCTCTATGGGACAGAAGATAATTATAAATAGATCACTAGGGAGCAAGAAGCAAGTGTTAGGAACTTGGAGTAAGGTTTGGCTGTGGCATAGCGGGGAGGGGAGGTTTGGTTGTGGTAAGTTTCCATTTTGCTCATTTAGAGATGTGAGCAGGTTTCTGATTCACTATGCAGCACACCGTCTTTGCCCATATGTTTTTCACTTCTCTGTGATCTCCTGGTCTTTCTCAACAACCTATGGATTTAAATGTATGTCTGTCCCTCTGAAGGGTACCATTGGAGATCTTCTGGCATTGTTAATTACACAGACATTTGCTCTTTAGCTGTCCCTGCCCGGAAGGGAGAAGTGGAGTCATTTAGAGCAGACTATATCCCCATCTCTCAGGAGCATAAACCATACTACATCTTGAGCTCCTGTATTTTTCAGGACCTGAGCCAGATCCATAGTACAAACTCTATTCTCCACCCTTCTCTTTGAGGGAATCAACTTGGTCATTACTTCACAAGGCACATTTTTATCTATTTTCCAATATGGGGGAACTCAGCGCCCTCAATCACTCAGACCATATTTCTATGCTCATAAGAAAGAATCCAACATGACTCCAAGTTACCTATTTAGGTGCTTCCTGAAATCAAATTTGAAAAATAAATTGGACAGTTTTTTGAAAATGTATCAAAATATTTAGTGATTTTCTTTTCTTTAAAGTTTCTAATCTCACAGGGGAAAAATGGTCTTCTTGCTCGTCAACTGTCTCCACAAGTAACTTGAGCCATCACTGAGACCGCGCTGCCCCGTGCAGTGGCCAGTTGGCACATCCCAGGGACGAGATGGGAACCTAGACAAGGGCCACCTTGGGCCATATGCCTGGGAACAGTGAGCACAGTCTTGTACCTGAGCTGTTGCCAGGTGTGCACGGCAGAGATAAGCAGAAATTTGTATCAGCCGGTTGTGTTTTCTTCAAAAATAAAACTCATTATCCAAACATTATGAATCACATTTATTACCCAGATAGATGTCAGTTCATGACTGTTCCCCAGGCGCAGGCACCATCTCCTGCCATGGGTCAGCATGACCTTCACATACTTTTAAATAACTGTCTTCACTTAATTATCTTTATTTAAATGAGTGTCTTAAATGACTTTGAAACTCACATTGGCTCTTACCCTCTCTACCTTAGTTAGCTGCAGTAAAACATTTATTCTAAGGGGAATTTTACACTTTTCCCCCACTGAACATTTTTTAAACAAAGTGGAAGACAAAGAGTTGGAGTTCATAAATAGTTAATCTGCTTCCTTTCCTATCTCTCAGGAAGATTTCTATTTTAACAAGGAATGTTGCTCAAACTTAAAGGTGTGATATTCTCATGATGAAATTGCAGGTACCAGTAAGGAAAAGATTTTTGGACAAGGGGACATTCCCAGACCCCTGAAATTACATCACAAAGGTCTCCTGTCCTCTCCCTAAGCCTGCCGATCATGTGTTTTTCCTGGGAGGCCTCTATTCAGCAAGATGCTGATATCCAGCCCTTCAAATGGGGAGAATGCCCAACTAATTTCCACGATAGAAATCTGACCTACTTTGTTTAATTTTTTTCTGTTCTCTATTGAGGTGAGTACAATAAATATTTCTGACTTGTAATTCTCCCAGGTACCAGTTAAGGGCCTGCAGTAATTGCTCTGAAACTTCCCCCTGGAGGCCTGCAGCTGCACTATACTCAAAGACCCCAGCTGCAAGATATGCCCTGGCTAGGTTGACAGATACTTGGAGTATGGTGGTTCCTAAAGAAAAAAAAATCATTATGAGCATCCAAGCCTGAAGAATCAAAATAAGGAGGGCTGCTGCCCTTTTGTGTTCTCCCTTGGAGACATGGTACAGAGTTGGATGTACAATTTGCTTCTGGCCTGCCCCACAATTTGCCGTGCAGGTTTGAGCCAATTACTTAACCTATCTGTGCCTCAATCTCTTTACTTATAGAGACCATAAATCTACCTTCTTAATGTGACCATTAAACCTGACCAACAATAATCATTGTAATAATTATATAAAGTGCTAGGCTCAAAAGTAATATATTGGAAGAGTTTTCTATTCAAAAAGTATTTATTGAGGGAACTATACTAAATGGGCATAAAAATACATAATTCTAATACTCCGCCCTTGAGGAGCACAGACTAGCGGGAGGCCTAAGACATGGCCGTAAATATTAAGGCAGTGTCGGAGATGAAGTGGGGAGCAAAAATGGCTTCATGGAGAAAGTGACATTTAAAATGACCAAAGGCCTACCTGATTCCACTTCCTTTAAAATACCAAAGTGTGTGTGTGTGTGTGTGTGTGTGTGTGTGTGTGTGTGTGTGTGTGTGTGTGTGTGTTGGGTGTAAGGTTGACAACTATTCTTTTTTAGAAAGGAGGGTCCATTTCTGTATCATTTCTATTCTCGAGGTTGAGTCCTTTCTCTTCTGAAATGATGTTATTGATTATAAATGGTGTAAAATGTCTGTGTGTGTGTGTGTGTGTGCTTGCACACGTACCCACTCCGGGCATGTATTGGGGGAAGGGGTCAATACATTCAGTTGATTTGGGTTGGAGTAGGCAATACAACCATAAGGTACAGCAAGAGAGGAAATTGTGTGGATAACAACTGTTTTTCTCTGCCATCTTGGGGATTTATTCCACCTGCAGCAACATACAGTTCTTGGCAATTTGGCCTTGAACGTACTTTCTTTTCTTGGCAGCTATCCTAACCTTGTTAAGTGGTATTAGCTGTGATTTCTGATTACAGCTTTTATGCTCCTTGGCTGTATTGCTGCTTGACATGTTTGTTTTTCTCTTTCATTTTTATTTAGAAGTTCCTAAATGCACATCGGTTCACTGCCAGATTTCATGAGCCCTGTGATATTTTTTTCAATCAAAGACTAGAGTTCTAAGAACATATCATTTGTCAAATTTCTCTAATGTCCTGGGCCTTCTCAGATGAAGTCTGGATGTTCTAGCGCAGGGTTTCTCAATCTTGGCATTATCAGCATCTGAGGTTTTGTTGTGGGGGGCTACTGTGTGCACAGTAGGGTGCAGAGCAGCACCCCTGGCCTTTCCCCACTGGATGCCTGTAGCATTCCCCTCACTCAGCTGTGGCAATCAAGAATGACTCTAGAAATTGTCAAATGTCCTCTGGAGGACAAAATTCCCCTGATTGAGAAGTGCTGTAACTGTGGCCACCAGACTGCAGAGCAGAACCAGCCAGCGTGTGGAAGCCACTGGGTGACAGGGAAGGGGCCACGTGGCAGAGGAGGCTATTTCAGTTGCTGACATAATGAGCCTGGATTTTGGCAAGAGTGAATGGTGGCAGCCCAGGCCCTGGAATAGCTGTCCCTCCTCCAAAATCAGTACTTCTCAGACTTTATGGATTCCAGAGCCCATTTACATAGTTAAAATTTCTAGGGGACCACCAAAAGACTGTGTTTGTGCACAGTGTTATATTTACCATGTCGGAAATTAAAATGGAACGATTTTAAAAGAATGTACTCATTTAAAAAATAATAAACCCAATATAAGTCAACATAAATAATACTTTTATGAAAAATAATTTTTCCAAAGCAAAAAAAAAAAAAAAAGTAGTAAGGTGTGGCGTTATCCTGTGTTTCTATAAAACTCTTTAATCCTAGCTTAGTGTAAGAGAGTAGCACTCTGATTTTCGCTTCTTCATTCAATCTGTTGTGATATCAAATGTCACCTCGCCCCCAGGAAACTCCACTGCACATCATGACGGAGTAAGAGTAAGAAGGGCAAGGAATGTCTTAGTGATGTTACAAAAATAGTTACGACCTCACAGATTCTCTGATGAAAAGGTTTTAGGGATCCTCCAGGGTCCTCAGACCTCACTTTGAGAACCACTGCTCTAAATGAACAGGTCACACTTTTATACTTTCATCCATCTGTAATAGCTCACTTAAGGATTGAAATTTTTCTTTGAACACTGGGGTCTCTAGGGAGAGCTATTTGGATTCAGTGTGAGTGCCTTTAATCAGACTACTCTGTTGCTGTGATCTAGTGAGAGCAGCTATTCTGGAGAAATTGAATGAAGTAATTTGAAGAACGTTGAGGGAGGAGAGGATCTGGTAAGGGCTTAGTCATGGGGCAGCATGAGGAAGCACAGACAGCATGAAAGCAATGCTTTGTACTTTTTCCTGTGGTCGCAAGGGAATCAGTCTCCCACAGACCATTGATAGCATCTCCCTTGCTATGTGAGCAAACGGCCGTAATTCTTGGCCTCGGTACCAGTGCACAGCGTAAGGCACAGCACTGGGGAAGAGGCGGTGGTGATAAAGCAAAAAATAATAGGGGGAATATAAGAGGGGTGCAATTGTATGGGGAATAGAACCAAAATGAAAATGCATACATTGTGCAAAAATGGAAAATGATGTAAGAATTATATAAAATAAAATATTAAACAAGAAATAATAATAATAATGGGGGAAAAGTCAACTGAAAAGGCAGTTGCAACACTAATCTTAGGGCCACAGATGGCCTGTCTATCCTTTATAAGCCCCAGACCTTAATTTTCACTGCCAATAATATCTTTAAAAGGCTCCAAGTTTTATTTGAATGTGTTTTGTTACTTTGTTTTGTCACTAAGCTACTCTGGTTGGCATTTGAGAAGCCCACAGTCCTGAGCACTGATTAAGGGAACTTGTTTCAAGTATAATAGGACCTCGATTTTCCAGTGAGATACAAAACACAGATGTTGTGGCTGCCAAGCCCTGCACTAATGGAGAAAATGTCCCCTCCCTGACACAGACTTTATAGTTTTTCCAATATTAAGTATTCTGAAATTGCGTATTTTTTTAAATGAGGACATATTCCTCAAAATATGTCAAGATGAGTCCATCCCTCTGCACAGGGTTAGAAAAGGAAACAGACTTTGGCAACTTGGTCTGACAGAGGCCAGGTCTCTGTGACTCTCGGAAGGCTTGCCAATGGCTGGATGTTGTTGGTGGATCCAGCTTGTCCAAAATAAGCTAGAAAATTCTATGGCATGTTCAACGTTACCTGTATGTCGCTGCTTTCCCCCTTGTAAATTGGTGACGTTCAGAAGAACAAGCACTAGTACTGGCAATGTTATTCACATGAATGTGGACACAGTAGTTTATTGCCTGCTAATGGAATTATGCCACCCTGCATACATATGCATTTTTTATCCAAAGTTATTAGGGATGCTCCATTTAAAATTCATTAACTCTAGAAAGAAGACAGGATAAAGGTCATTATTCCCATTTTACAGCTGAAGGAAGTTCTAAGAGGGAAAATCTTTATCCTAGGACCAATGGGCTTTCCCACATTGACCCAGTGGCTCCGATTACATTAAGAGGTAGAGGATTAGGGAGCAGTGGTCTGGCCTCCTGGGGGTGCCTCTCATTGAGGGAGTGCTATCTACTAGAACAGCTCTCCTAAGCTGCTCCTCCGCAATCTGCCCACAGCGGCAGAGTCAGCTTGCCATTTGAGGTCAAGCCGTGTTAATAATCCACTTAACAAACAATCTGGCTCATCCGCTGGTGATCTGACTTGACCACAGAGAAATGGCTACATCAGAGGAACAGCCGACCAGTAACTCAAAAACTAGCCGTAAGCCAATCCTCCCATGGTTGAAAGGATTCCTCTTATCCAAAACTCAGAGGTCCGTGCCACGTTAAGTCCAGTGCATGCATAAGATTCAGAGTTGGCGCAGTGAAGACGTGTGTGTAGTGCAGTTCTTTCCAGGGTCATTTTCGGTGGGACAACAGATTTGTATCATAAAGCACAAGTGCCGGGGGACATGGGACTCACATAGAATCTACATTACTCTGTTCGTGTTCATCCTTTGGTCTCATCCTACAATATGGAAGCAGTTCCCCTTCGGACCCTGTCCCCTCCCCCACGCCTCCATAAAATTTGCTTTCTGTCTGGAAGTACAACAAGACACCCAGTTAGATCAAACGGAACCCACCTCCGCCATAAGCTGCTCAAGCTGCCGCCGACAATTGTCACTTGAGGGGAGACCCTCCTCACCACACACCGCCTACTGAGGAGTGCCTTTTTTTCTATCCTCATTGTTTAACAGTGTGTGCCGATTACTCAAAGCGATATGGGCAGGCCCTGGTAAATATAGCGTTGCTGTAGTGTTAACTTTTTATAAGGTAATGCTCAGGTTGCCTGCAGTGTCTAAAATTACTCTGTGGCCAGGGCCCCCTGCTTTATCGCTTTCTATAGTTTTAAAGTAGTTTGAAGCTTGAATAACATAAAATAACATAATATAATGTTATTTATGTTATTTCCCACGTGAAGAACGCCTGTAAACCTTGCAGTATTGAAACTCAGTGAACAAGGCATCTTAGACAAGCTGAAAAACAAATGGTGGTACGATAAGGGGGAATGTGGAGCCAAGGACTCCGGGAGTAAGGTCAGTTGCTGAAGGTCTTTTTGTACTGATTAGCAATCACATTTTGAACCACTGTTTATTTTCTACCCTAAAACGGCTTTCCTTCCCAAAACACACTCCCCGACACAGTGGGACCCCTTTATAACACCAGCGCTAGAAGAATAAGGCAAACACCAGCCTCCCAGGCTCCAATCATTGACTCTGTAGAGCTATTGTTATGAATAGGGAATTCAACCTGGCCCATCGCATTTCCAAAGCAGTAAAAGAATGAGCTGTGTTATAAGGGGGTTTTACTGTATTTCACATTTCGAAAGTTCAAAAGAAAAAAAAATACAACAACCAAAAAAAAAAAAGAAAGATCCCATTGTGACAGTACTTTTTCTTAACCTCTGGCAGTGTCAGAGACTCTGTCGTTGTAAATACCTTTCTTACTAATGTATTATGTCGATCCCATCTGAAAACAAAGAAATGAATAACAAAGACTGGTCTCTGTGAGCAGAGTGATTAACTTCCTCCCAGCTGCTATCTTTTGAGTTCATCTATTTGATCTCAAATCTCATTAAGTCTGTCACACTTCTCTCTCGCAAAGGTGTCATTTGAATCTCTGTAGGTAATACTTTTAAAACTTAGTCGCATGCTCCTTAAGGGTATACATTGTCAGGATAACATCACATTGATAAGCATGAAACACTCTTCTCCGCCTCCTTCCTGGCCCTCTTTGCTCCCTTAAGAAAGTTCTTTTTAGTTTCAATTTTTGCCTTTCCTTTTTTGAACTAATATTGTGGTATCAGTTAATTCATTTCATGAACTGCCACTCATTTTCCTTGTGCAGTGAACCATTTTGCTACTGGTTTTTTCACATCCCACAGTAGGGAATTCTGTGAAACTTAAATACATGGAACTTGGAATCACCATTATTGCTACAGCTAACATGGGTGATGTCAAAGGACACTTTCCCCCTCCTCGAAAACCACGTACATATAAAAATCTAGTGGCAGAGTGAGGGCTACCAGAATTTGGTCAATATCCTAATGGACTGTGGAATATCCTTGCAGATAACTTACCAGCTACCTTAAGGCGATGACCTATTGTTTCATACTTGGTAGAAATTCTGACCACTGGTCTAGCTGTCATTCATCCTAGTCCAGAGATGATTTGCAAGATTGTTGTAAACATGAGGCACGCCCAGATTCCCCCCTTCCTGAGCGTGCAATTCAATTCCAATTGGCTTTTTAATTAAGACACACAAGTACAGGACTGGCTCCTATGAAGACAGAGTCAGGACATGGCCATGTCATCTTTGTGTTTTAATTCTTCCAATGATACCAGGATGAGCTGAGCCCCAGAGTGTTGAGTGTCCCCAATGGCCATCATCTGTTCACTGAGTATGGTCTGGATAAGACACTCTAGTCACTGAGTTAACAATTTGGGTATTCCATTCAATTGCATTCAGCAGCAAAATGGTTACATTCCCTCTAAAAAGACTACAAAATGCTATTTTTATTTTATTTTTTTCAAAGAAAGGCTCCTGGCCCTTGGTGTGTCCTACCTCAAGGTAGGGCTCAAGGCACCAACTGTTTTCTTTCCATTGTTCAACAGTTCAGTTTTTACTTTTTCATACAGGCAGATAGATAGCTTAGTGAGATTTGCAGTTTGACCTGAAAGTCACTGACCGGCTACCTCCATTTTTTTCCCCATTTTAAATAAAAGGCAGATAAATACTGTAGTTTTTTTTTTTTTTTCTAATTATTCTCTACGTTCCCTGGAGTGAAAGCTAATAATGAGCTGGATTTTAAAAAAAAAAAAAAATTATCAGCTCCTGATAAAGCTGTCTGATTTGTATGGAGCCAACTTAGGACCCAAGGGGTCCTCCTGACTGGTTTCTTAACTCTCTGGAAGATGGAACAAGAGCCAATTCTTTGTGTGCTGCCCTGGTTTCCACAGCACAAAGACTTGACGCCCTGAGGACGAGAACTTAGCAACCAGTTCCCAAAGGGAGCAACTTCTTAGCCATTAGGGGAAAAGGGAGAGTTAATCCTTTTTAAACAAACCCTTGTGAAGCAGCTCCCTAGATAAGAATAGCAGCAACCTCTAATATGCTCACCTGGTATCTTGAAGACTAGTTGTTGACAAGTTTGTCACAGGGAGAACAAGGGAGAAAGGGGTGTTGCAGGGCAGAGAGGGGAAAGAGTGCTTCAAGTTCCCAAATGAAAAGTGTTACATTTCTAGAGCTATGCACAGCTCAACTCTGGCAAATGGTATTTACTGGGGCTGGCAGGGGAATAAATTGTGCTTGTGTTTACACTTTTGCTCCCACGGCCAAGTGCTGTTTTATTTAGTTGTTGACACCATTTTAAGGTAGTAAAGGACTTAAGGAGTCAAAATAAAAGAATATTTAGGTGAGGATCACAACTGTCAACAGAAGCACAATCTACCATCTCGCTGGTCGTTGCCAAATATCAGCCAGTTGCCAGGGCTGAGTCATAACACTTACATCAATGTTTAGTTATTTTACAACTTAGAACGATCCTATGTTATTGTAATGTGTTATAATGTCCATTGTCTTTGTCTCCCTCAAGAACTAATCACCTTGTTCATTTCTCTTAGGACAAGACCAGCGCTCTGAGTCTGAGCAATGTGGCAGGCGTTTTCTATATACTTGTCGGAGGTCTGGGGCTGGCCATGATGGTGGCTTTGATAGAATTCTGTTACAAATCACGGGCAGAGTCCAAACGCATGAAACTCACAAAGAACACCCAAAACTTTAAACCTGCTCCTGCCACCAACTCTCAAAATTATGCTACATACAGAGAAGGCTACAACGTGTATGGAACAGAGAGTGTTAAGATCTAGGGGTACGGTTAAGGTCTAGTAAACTAATCACCCTTACGTTATTGTATGTTAATCTATTCCTTTCCTTTTTCTTTCTTTGTTCGTTAGGTTGTCTCCATGTTTCAACTATTGTCTGTTCTCTGCAACCATTTGATTCTTTGAAAACAATGGTTGTTGTTCTTGTCAGGCAGTGGTGCTTTTCCAATAGTGAAATTATTAAATCCTGGTGTGTGACCCAAAAGGAAAAGTTCGCTAGAGCAGCACTGTTCTGTAGAAATATTTATAAGCCACATGTGTGATTTAAGTGCTTTAATAGCCACAATTTAAAAACTAATACAAATGAATTTAATAACATATTTTATTAGCCCAATATATCCAAAATAGCATTTCAACATGTTATCAATATAAAAATGAATGAAATGTTTTACATTCTTCTCTTCATACGTCTTAGCAATCAGGGGTATATGTTATGCTCATGGCACATCTCAACTTGCATTAGCTACATATCACGTGTTCAATATATGTAGCAACGGCGCTACGCTACCGTATTAGACAGTGCGGCTCTAGAAGAATCAACTACCCTAAAATTGATGTTAAAATAAGGAGTGGAAATAGGGAACTGCCACCTTAAGAAATGCAGTGGTTCTCTTAAATGAAAGCCTGAGGCAATTTGTTTAACCATTGAGCTCCTTTGTTGCCCCTTTCTTGGAAGAGATCTTCAGGTAAGTGTGTCCCCAAGGACAGTCTAGGCTTCCTGCTCCTGGCTGCCCCCACATTCATACTTCAGTGAACCTGCCTGAAGACACCTTGACTCTGGCAGCTGCAGCCAAACCCCACCAACAATGCAGATATGTTCAAAGACAAGTTTGAATTAGGACGTCTCCATTCTGAAAGTGTTTAGAAAAATCTAGTCTTGTTACCTTCAAGTGTATCTGTCATAACTAACACACGATGCGTAGTGGAACAGAACAACTAGCAACTTTGTGGCCCTTATTTTAGGTGGGAGATTTTGACCTCATGAGTCAATATTGCTGCGCTTGAATTTCTCTTTTTTTCTCTATCCTTTAGTTTCCAAATGTTTTTTCTCAAATTTGTTGCTCTTTCACATAACTATGTAAATTTGGGAGTACAAGTTCGCACCTCCTTATGTGCACAACTTCAGTTAATATGCTTGAATTTCCACAAATGCATTTGTGTTCTGATCTCCTTATATTTCACATTGTGGATCTAAATTTGGTCATTTTTTTAAATAATATTTCATCCAAATAAATCATGTGTCTTCGCCATGGAAAGCATTATCTTGTTCAATGAAGTTGCTGGTTGTTTGTTTCCCGGGGCAGAGGGCAGACTTTTGCCACAATGTATTCATTACACTGCCCACTAACAGTGTTGTGATTGCATTGCTAAATGAACAATGCATGGGTTCATCTATAGCACTGTTTGCATGTAAGCATTCAATGTTTCAGTGTGCTTAAAATATTGTGCTCTTGGGCAGCTTATCTAGGCCCAGTATAACTGGGGCCACACTGCTTGCTTTTTCATAGGGTAGTACATGGCTGCTTTCAGCCTAGTCTTATTATCCCAAATTCTGAGACACAGGTATCCAAAGAAATAATACAAGAGTACATTTGAATGACAATTTTCTTACATCTACTGCCTCATTTGAGGGACTGGATCAGAAAGTATTTTTCCTTTCAAGCAACTGAGACCTAGCCACAGCAAGTGACTGGCTCAAGGCAACATCACTAGGTAGTGGTAGTTCTGAGACTAGAACGCAGTCCTTCCTCCAATAGCTGCATGACTTATTAAATTATGCAGACTCTAACCATCCGTGGACTGGTGGGCTCCAGGAACCTTGAAACCCCAATTGGATAGCCCTTAAGTCTACAGCCCACATGTTTACAAAAAAATCTTGAGGGACTTCACCAAGCCGCCATATACCCACTTCTTATGCACTCAACATGAACTTGTATACTCAATCACAGCTACTTTGCCCAGAATCTTTTGGAAACAGAAGGGCATCAGGGCTCAAGATCACATACCTCCAGACCCCATTTACTAACTGCCATTCCCTCTGAGGATCTAGGACCCTACTTCCCAACTACCATTGCTTCAATTTCTTGTGAAAGCCCCTAAGCAGAGCCCCTCAAATGTCAATGTGCATGAACAACTACCTGGGGAGCTTACGAAAGTGCAGATCCTGACTCAGCAGCTCTGGGATCGAATCTGAGTTTCTACATTTCTCATAAGTTCCCAAGTTATGTTGATGCTGCTGCTCCAAGAAACAGTAAGAATCTAGAGAAAACTCTCTCAGAGCATGTAACTTATAAAAGTGAAGGGAGGGAGGGAGGAAGGGAGAGAGGGAAGAACAGAGAGGGAAAAAAATAGACATGGAGAGAAATAAAGATATGAGGAGAAAGTGGGAACAAAAGAGAGAAGAGGAGGAGGAGGAAGAAGGACAAAGACGAGAGAGACAGACAGGCAGACTAGGGTCAGCAGGTCTTTGGGCAGAACCATGCGGTTCCAATCGACAGGCCCAAAATATTAAACCTGGTGGGAGAGCCTCAGAAATGAAACTGCCACAACTTCCAGTGGCTCAGGGTTTTCCTTTAATCATCTTGATCAATCCAATTTATGAAGCAAAATTCAGGCTAATTGAGGCAAAATCACATTTAAATAGACATTGATGTCAGCGTGGTTCCAGCGCAGTTAGCCAGCACCTTGGCAACCATCTCTAGGATGAAAATAAAACCTGGGAAAAGCCGCTGCAAACAAATCTACCCTCCAAACCTTTATGAACTCTCCAGATGAGAAGGGAAAGTCTTGGAGGACACCAGAAAAAACTTTGCATGCATCACATGTTCAGGGGCACAAAGCACGAAGCAGGCTCAGGAGGTAAGAGAAACCTCCGTGCTATCCTCGCCAGTTTGGTGATGGAATGTTAGGGCGATGTTGGTTAAGTGAAGATGAACTCCTTAGCTATTCATCTTTTTATTTCCCAAGATGTTCTGGAATATCTCCTAGTGACTTCTAATTTGTTGCCTAGTTATTAGGCTTCCAGTTCCCTGAGTTGGCCTAGATCTGTCAGTCTATTCAGGGGCACAGAGATGGAGAGGTACCCTGAGATTTGACTTTTATTGCTCATTATCAGAGTCAACCCTGGGAGTTTATATTGCTAGGAATTCTTCAGAAAGAATGACTCAAGGGCAAATCACCTGTGAAAATATGATCCAGGCAAAATCTGGTTCCTAAAAGGGCATCTTTAAAGAAAAGGGAGTCTTGTGTCATTTTTGATGAGTGACAGTAAAGTCAGGATTATTGGGCTCATGATGGAAATGACACCCTCAGATCAAGCACCCACAAGGGCACAGCCTCTTGACTACCTGCTGCCTCTCTGGGTGACTGCGCATGCCGTGGTAGGTGACCAGCCACCAAGAATTCCAGATCCACTATACACTGGAGCTGGCTGAACTACCTGTTGTAAGACATTCCTTCCACGCCTGGCCTGCCGGCTCAGGATCTGTGCTTTTATAAACTCCCAGGTGGTTTACACGCACAGTGACATTTGAGAAGCTTTGGTTGCTTTTCAGAACCATTTCTGGCTTCTTTGGTTTCATCAACAGTGTTTTTTGAAATCTTTCTCATTTTTAAGACCTCAAGAGGCCTGAAGTTACAGGGAAAGACTTTCATTTTTCCTCTAACATGGTACTGAGTAGTCTTCCTAGGAAATTTAACTTTATTCATGCAGCCCATTTTCAAAGTAATCGATTTTCCTTCTGCAAAATGATCGATAGACATTCTTGCTGGGAAGGGTTTTCTCCTCCAAGAATTCATCTTATATAAAGTGGAGACCACATTCTGGATAACTGAGGTGGTGGTGTTCTTTGTCTCCAGAGGACTGGCACCTCGGCGCTAACACTTCATCGATCCCCATTTAGAGCAGGGAACAGAGGCATTGAGTGAATAAGTGGTTTCCTCAAAGTGATGCAGCCAGGTCACGCTACCCCCCCTCCCCACCAAAAGAGAGGGGAGAGGTAACTTTCATCTTTATGTTATCAGTATAAAATTGTTCCAAGCTTCTGAGCTACATCTAAGGACAATAAGAGATTTGCTCACTTCTATCAATATGTTAGGCTTACTCTACTCATTTTGGAGCTTTTGACCTCATCTCCGACATCTTCCTTGTTGATATACTTTCGTTCTAGGGCCAGGGGTAAATAATGATTGTCATTCCTTGGGGATCAAATTCAGTGTTAGTTGAGGAGAAAAAGAAGAGCCCCACTAGCACAGAAGGAAAGGATGCAGAGGAGGGACGTGAGCTTGAAGAGGAGGCAGGAAAGGGATCTTATGTTTCAGAATCAAGGGCAAATGAATCCCTTGCACGAGTTAATGCTTCCAAAAGGAGGGGAGCACCAGCATCTCAACCAGGTCACTAATATCAGGGCAAAGACCCCTGGTTGCCAAGGCTCTTCACGGGATCACAGTTCTAGCCTCTTCCTGGAATGTGCAGTCTCTTGAAAGACGGTGTGTACTTGTAGACATTAATGACTAAGGTTGTAGGTGTTAAGAGAAACACACTGACACCTTTCTGGTACTGATCTGCAAGTTTTCTTCCTGCAGTCGTAATGGATTTCCACTGAATAAGCCATAGAACACTGTTTACCCTCTATTTAGTGAGGTTACTTTGTCACAGGTTAGTTAAAACCTTTGTCACAGGTTTTGCTATCAGATTCCACACCACAGTATGATTGCCCGGAATATCTGTCATTTAATGTGAAGACTTTCTAGTATACCTATATTGAAAAGATTTTAAAAAAGTCTTGAGTTGCATGTCACGCACGCTTATGTGTTCCCTGTGCAATGCATAGTGGAAAGAGAGCCTTAATTTTACGTACTGCAGAGCAGTCACACCAGGCAAAAGGATTCAGACAGAACTGTTGCCTAAAGGCAGTCAAAGCAGGTGCATCCCCAGAGAGGCCACTTTGAAAAAATAGTCGCAGTTCTTGTCTAAGATGGACCAAGCAAGTCACAACAAACTTCTTAATTCCCAGTCTGAGGTCCATTCAAATGTAAATATCCCCCTTGCTTTTGCAGATCCCTTCCCACTGGAGGCATGTGATGAGAGGAATCACCGAAAACGTGGCTGCTTCAAGGATCCTGAGCCAGATTTCACTCTCCTTGGTGTCCGGCATGACACGAATATTGCTGATGGTGCAATGACCTTTCAATAGGAAAAACTGATTTTTTTTTTCCTTCAGTGCCTTATGGAACACTCTGAGACTCGCGACAATGCAAACCATCATTGAAATCTTTTTGCTTTGCTTGAAAAAAAAAAATCAAAATAAAACCAACAAAAAAAATGGACACGCAAGATTCCAGTATGCGAGAAAAATCTTATTAATAAAAGTCAATTCAACAAAAGCCATCCTTTGATACCACTGCACAGTATACAAACACCATGTTCTTTAATACACACACACATACATGCGCGCACACACACACACACACACACACAAATTTCAAATCCCAATTCAGCGAATAGGCCCATCCTAGCTAAAATAATTCTTCCTGATTCAAAACAGATTCTGACTCCCTGTGTTTGGGAACAGACTGGCATTTCTTCTAGGATCTGCTGACCAGATGTTTTTGGTATTTCCTGTTGGTGGTGATGTTCTGTGCACCCTATTTACTTTCAACGTTGCTGAAATGTGTATACTTTTAGAATGTGCGTGCAACACTTAAGAAAATTCAAACACTTTGGAAGAGGGACTGAACGGTGACTTCTCTGTGTGCTCAAAACGGTTTTGTGAACATGCTTGGGTACTTCCCCACTTGGTGAAGGGATTAACAGAGCTTTCAAAATTGACTTGGTGTGTAGCAAGGGACGGGGCACTATCAGGCATACCTCTCGGTGCTTTCCTAAAACAGATCCTGGGGCTTTCCAAGAAGCCTGGAATTGCACTCATAGATCTGTTTTTCTTGCTTCAGTGTGCATTTGAAGTCAATAGAGGCTGAGTATTGAGCGTGGAGGTGAGGGAAATGCTGCCTACACTCCCAAATGTGTTTAGAATATCTTTCTCAGAAACAACACTGTGTTTAGCTCTGCTTTCTCTGCTAAGTATGCCTTTCAAGTGTACACCACGGAGACAGGACCGCGTGGCAAGGCGGGCCAGTGGGTTCAGACCACAGTTCTCCATCTGACTTGACTTTCGCTCGGTCTGTCTTACCGGCTGCTGCCTGTTCCTGCCCGTGGCTCTCCGTCAGACTGCATGTGTCCTTTTGTAGTTTGCAAAGACTAAAATGCATTCCCAAACCTACTGCTAAACTGAGGGCCTCAGCTTCACTCCTAGGTCCTTGCTTGGAGCCGTCCCTCTACTGACTCAGAAGATCGCTCCACCGCTCCACGGGCTTATCAAGTAAACTAACCGCGTACCTGCCGTTGGCATCATCAGAAGAGTCAGAGGAAATAGTCTCCGCTCACTAATTACCTCCTATATAACGACGTATGCTTCCTGTAGCTCAGTAGTTAGCGCTCATCAGTGACGTGGATTGGGAAGTTTCCAGACTGTAAAAACTAGGAGCTTGAATTCGTTTCCCAAGTGTGACCCTTAGATGCTTAGTTGACTCGCTGCATATTTTGCTCTTGTCTTCGGAACAGAAAGGAAGAAGTCTCGTTCCAACGAAACGATTCCAGAAAAGTGTAATATAAACTTTCATTCCAAAAACCGTGTCATAAGCGAACTCACCTGTCCAATTTTAAATGGTATTGAGCAACAAAAAAAAGAAAGCTGTCGTGTTTGTGTTCTGTTTTGTTTTCATGAAACTGTGATTTCCAACTTCTGAACGCTGGCACGCCCCAGCGCGGGAAGCTAACGCTGCGCGAATATGAAGTTGTATAAAACAAACCAAGCGACCTACACACAAACGTTTTCCTAGGCACTGTATAAAGAGAAATGTATGTTTATTGACTCAAATCAGTTTTTCAGAGAGGAAACTTCACTGGGAAGGAAGAGGCGGGTAAATTGGTTTGTTATTTTTTAAAAACTTGCATGTTTAAACAAAAACATTGATTGCTTCAAATTTCTGCTACTAACTTCAAGCTATGGGAGTTTGGCGGTAGTCACTTGAGGATTTTTTTTCCAGTTCTCTTCTTTTTTTGTTGTTAAAGCTGTACTTCAGTGAACAGAAAAATTGCGAAGCAAACTAATGGCCGTAAAAGCGTAAATTGCATGTGTGGGCATAAATTACGGAGCCTCATTGCTGTGAGGTATTGTACAAAGTTTTAATACATTTTGTAAATAAAATTGTAAAGAAAGAATTCCGTTTCTGTGCTTTGACTCGCTCGCTCTTTAAAATTTACTTGGAGGCACACGCCAAGAAGTTATTATTCAGTAAATTTCGTCCCACCAGAAGTTTGGTCAATAATTTAACAATCACCTTTCTGCTGATTTTTGCTTCCCCCACCCTAACTGCAACCAGTCAGGCTCACACCCCTCAGCCTAATGGGAACTGCACCACCGAGGCCTTGCCGTAGGTTGGGCAGGAAAAGCTACCGTGGTTGGTGTCCACAGAGTGCCAGAAGCAGGGCCTCAGCACACATGTGGAGGCGCTCAAGTGTGACGTGAGGGCCTTCTAGTCCCGCTCTTTGTCTCCTGCACCCGAGGGGACCCTCTCCTCAGAGGCCTGCTTGACCATAATCTTGGTCCCCAATCTTCCCATCTCCAGCTCTGAGCTCCCAGGAAACTACCCAAACTCAGGATGGATGAATCTGGAAAACACTTCCAATGACTTTGCCACGTCGTCGCAAAGTATATGTTCCAGCACTCATAGTTCAGTAATTGGCTACGTTTTGTGTTGCTGCCTTAATTACTGATAATAACTTAATGTCCCATAGGAAAATTCTTATTCCACCAAGGCTTGCTGATCTAAGAGTAGAAAGAGAAATAATAAATTTGGGGCTGAACTGCTTTTGGAATGTATCTGTGAGACAAACAAAAATCTGATGACCTAGTCTGACGTGTAGGTTCCAAACATGAAATACAATTTTATCCCATACATAAAGCACGTGTTTAAATGTAGATTGGTTTTATAGTATGATCGCTGCAGAAAACAGGGCATGACAGGAGGAAAAGAACTGCAATTGAGCCAGAAAAGAAAAATGCAGCTGAGATGCTGGAGACACAAAGGGAGAAAGCTTTCCGGCACGAGGGAGTTAGGGAACAAGAACACAAGGCCTTGAAGAGGAAGAGAAATAGGCGTGGGAATGGAAAACTCCCAGAAGATTCTGCAGTGTAAGCTGAAATAAACACACTGTGGTTAATGTGGCCTGTAGGCTTCAGCGTGTTACTACCATTTCCACTGTCCTCCCTCCGAAATGCCAATTAGCTGGCAAGGCCCTGACACTTCATAACTCTTCAACCGCTTTCCTTTCTTTGATTAGGACGCCCTTGGCAGTCCCACCAGCCTGTTCTCTAGGGAGCAGCTTCAGTGACTGGATTAGAGCGATGGGCCCCTCGGTGGCTGATGAAATCAGTTCAAGTACCAAATAACATCCTTAAATCTGATCTTCCAAAATAATAGATTCCTTACCCCAAAGGAGAAGCAAATCTCAGGTGCTAAAGCAGATGGTGGTAGAGCACAATTTGGGGTTTGAGTGTTTTTCTCCTTGGAGGAAGGGAAGGCAGAGGGGACTTTTTAGTCTTTCTCAGATTAGACTAGAAGTGGCTGTCTAACTTGCCTACACATAGGGTCAGCTTGCCAAGTGGGTCTACAAAAAGGTCTTGAATTTCCAATGCCACAGTCCCCCTGTGAACAGAAGAATACCTCTTGATCTCTGCATGGGTTTCCTTGCCCTGTTAAGACTCAAACCCGATCTCACTCTGTCAATAGTACAATCTTTAAACAGGAAGGGCAAAGGTATTTAAGGAAATGTTTGGTAGAATCATGGAAGAATTGGTGCTGCAAATCACCTTCCTGATATTGGGTAGAGAGAAAGAGTTGCCTATGACTCAGGCTCTTGAACATAGAGGAGGAGGGGAGCAAATGGAGAAGCAAGAAGCAAAAGCATTATTCCTCAGAACCCAGACTCAGTGCAGCAGAAGGTGCATTCATATGCGGTCTCAGCACAATGGACTGTGGTGGAGGTCTATGGGATGGGTGCTTTGGTAGTGGGAGAGGTATGGTGACCACACCGAAGGGGAGAAATCCTATGCTGTCAAAATGTTAACAAGGTTGTAAAGTAATGGTACTCTATTTTTTTTAAGATTTATTTATTTTTGCATATAAGAACTGGGGTACAGGCCAGAGGTGTGGGGGGTGAGAGGATGCACCAGAGACAGAGTGGGGAACAGAACAGGAGGATTGACTGAAATACACTGCTAAGGGGAGCAGCAGGCAAGTCAGGAGAGGTCTACAGCACCATGTGGGTAGCTCCATGGCCGGGGATCGAACTCGCACTGCAGTGGCTGTGGATAGCTTCATAGGTTGCGTCTTAACCCCTTGTGCCACCAGGGAGGCCCCACTCTATTTTTTTTTAATCAAATAAAAAAATATGCCGTCTCATAAGTATTGGAAGCCAGCTATACCACTGCAACCTATTATCAATTGGAGAGTTACTTTAAAACCTGAGCCAGCTATTTATCTCCTCCAGGCTATGCTCCTGTCCTCTTATCCCTGCCCTGTTGACTGGGCTTCCCAGGCACCAACTTATTATTAAATCACATGGCAACTATGAAACTCTGCAATAATGTATCTGCATCCAGTTGGGGAGCACAAAGAACAGCATCTTATTAGGAAATCTCTTTTTAATTTGGAGGCACTGCAAGGACTTATAGCGTCACCCCATTTGAGATGAAAGGAAAGGCAAGAGATTGGAAGGGAGGGGTGGATGGCACTGAGAATTAATGAAGTTTTCCCCCAGAAGTGAAAGTGAAGAAATGAGGTGCTAGAAGTCATCAATTCATTTATGTTCAGTGAAGACACGGGGCATTTGGACTTTCTCAAAAGGCTCACTGAGAAGGGCATTGCTGTGAAGAAAATGGCAGCAGGTTTGGGGAGACCAGGGGTTCTGTCATTGTCCCAAGACTATTGCCACTTCCTGAGCGCCTTCAACACTGAGCGTTCACAAACCCATCTGCAAAGGTCAGAGGCCCAAGCTCTCTGAGAGCCGTTGTCATAACCAAACATCACTTGGACGAGACAGCTGGGGAAGCGCGCACGCCCACTTCCTCTCCTTTCCAGGCTAAGGGGAAACCTCAGGCGATGAAGAAACAAACATCACTCCTATCCTAAGGGCACTCGTGGCCGTGGTGGCAAAGGTCGATGCTGACTTGAAAGAATCTGCGTCCAGTCATGCCCAACACTCTGCTCAGAGAAGGAATAGGGCGCCCAGAATGAGCGCTTTCCCTCTGGATCTGAGCTTCCTAATAATCCGAGACTAACTGAATTTCCCTTGTGCCTCAAAAGTGGTGAGCCTATCACCGCTGACCTCTGTAAGCCGCTCACTGCTGAGAACCACAGGCTGACCACATCCCTGCCAGCCTGACCACACTCTGAGCAGGCGGACTCATTCATGGATTGGCCCAAGATGCCCCAGCTATAAAAGCGCAGAGGAACCTGCAATGACAGCCTAAGAAATAATCCTCTCCCGTGTCAGCTTTGGTAACATTACCCCTGCAGTGGTTTCACTGAGTTTCAATCCTATAGCAACATGGTTGATTTAAATGTCCCTAATAAATATTCATTAAGCCTGAACAGGTCAATTAAAGCTCTGGGAGCAGCTCACAAGAAGCTTGTGTGCAGGCAGACGGGGAAACAATTTTACCAATATTTCCAAACAACATTGCATTGAGAGTGTGAGTTCTCCCGAAAGCGGGGAAGCCCTCTCAAAATCTGGGAAGGCCCTCGGAGGTCCACCTTTCCCCCATTTACAGTAGAGCTTCGAAAAGCTCGTCATGCTCCCTCTCCGCTTCCTAAATGATCAGACTATGGCTTCTGCCCCGCCGCTCTGCGTGATCTGCTCTTCCGAAGTGCTCAATGCGCTACAATCCTACTTCACAGCAAGGGAGGGCAAACTTGGGCCCACAGGCTAAATCTGTTTTTGTTAATAAATCCTCATTGGAAAATAACCTCGCCCACTCATTTACATGCCATCCGGGCACTTACTGACCAGCTGCAAGGAGTGGAGGGAGACAGCTGACAGCTCCTGGTTTTCAGCCTCTTCAGACTCAGCCTCAGCTTTTGAGCCAAGATCATGCTCTTGTTGAGCAGCCTGACTCCAATAACTGAGCAAAGTGCTGGTGATCAAGGTCCAAGCCAATGACCAAGCAAGGAAGCAGTCCAAGAGTCTAGCCATTTCTACCCAACATGGGAGTAGTGGCAGGAATGGGCACAGTGCAGGTTTTCTATGATCCAAGTAGACGGGGTGAAGGAGGAGAGAGTCCTGGAGCCCTCAGTGGCTTTTCAGGCTTTTATTGGGATTTACCAGGTACACGGCAGGCAGAGGTGCTGGGGCACCGGGAGGCTGACAGGCCTCCCAGCCCCCAGCAAGTCTTTACTCTGTCTGGGCTCTCCGGCCTTCTCTGGTGGTCTCTGCTCTCTCGTGGCTCTGCTGCTCTGCTCTGCTTCTGCTGGCGTCCCCATGATGCCACCCTTATAAGCCCAGTCTTAGCTCAGGTGTACCCACTTACGCGTGCCCACACCCTACTCCAGGTGCCCGCCATCAGGCATGCATTCGGGACTGCAGGGATCCATCATCTATCCTGATGGCGGGAGGGCAGAGAAGCCTGATGCTTTTTCACTTACCCTAAAATGGGTCTTCTCCAGCGAGCACTCTTTGCTCCATAGAGGCCCTCTGGCCTGGCAGAGACAATACCAGGTTCACATTTGTAGTGCCAGGAAGACACAGAGCAGGTTTTCTATGATCAGGCAGGCCGGTAAAGGAGGCGTCCTGGAGCCCTCAGTGGCTTTTTCAGGCTTTTAATGATCATTCTACACCATTTGTCGTGAGGCAACCAGGTGCAGGGCAGGCTGGGAGGCGGGGGTTGGGGGGGAGGAGGCTGGCAGCCCTGCTAGCCCCCAGTGAATCTTTACTCTTCCTGGGCTCTCTGGCATCCGTGTTCTCTCCTGGTCCCTTCTATGGTTCCTACTGCACTCTGCTTCACGGCCCTCTGCCGCCACGCGCTCTGCTGCCACGTCCTGTTCTCTGCTCCTCTGGGACACCGCCCTTATATGCTCAGCCTCCAGGTTCAGCTGTGCCCACGCACGCACGCCCTCACCACACTCCAGGTGCTACCATCAGGCACACGTGTAAGGTCTTCCAGCTTGACGGTCAATGGAAACCTTGTTGTTTCCCTAGTAAAGTCCCATTGGAAGGGTCTCTGACTGCTCCGGGTCCTCTGACATTGTAAAGCTTAGTTTTAGGGACAGAAAACAAATCCTCTGGGGTCATTGGGAGTGATGGTTAATGGGGCCATTCCTGCTTCCACTCCTTGTTCCCTGAACCTTCTACTCTTCTTATAGAGGCACAGCACCATATGGAGGTCTCTGATTAACTCATTCTTTCAAAGTGTTGCCTCTGGGATGGTGCCTTTAGGAAAGAGATTTGACAATATGATAAATCAACCATGCCTTGATGTGAGAGGCGCATTTACACATAAACCATCACAAGAAGTCTGCAATGTAGGTATTTTCTTCTCCCCATTTCACAAATGAGGAAACTAAGGCATGGAGAGATTAAGAAACTTGCCAAACACTATTTTGTAAGTGGCAGGATGTTTGAAGGGGATCGTATTGCAGACACAATAGTACAAACTACAGGGATGACTATCTACTAGCAAATGTCAAGGCTGCCAGTTCACTAATGTTTAGAGGCAATGGAGTCAATGATATCCCACCCAAGTTTTTCGGAACATTCTTTCCAAAAGGAATAGCCATTCTAGCATTTTCCTAGGTCTTGGTTGGACGGTCTAACCTTGACTAACAGCCCGGTGATATGCAACATTCCTGGGAAATGTGAGCTGGTTCAAGCAACGAGAGGTGTGCCATGGCCCTTCTCTGCTTGTTGCCCACAGCTCACTGCCTGACCCCCAATAGGACCCATGCCTCGATGCCATCATTTCATTATGGAAATGTAAAATCCTAAAACCATCTGAGAGAAACAGTCTGCAAGGTTTAATGTGACTTTTCCCTCTTCTGTTTTCTCTGGGGGGATCTACTTACAGGCACAAATATGAAAAATACATATCACATATGATGATTTACAATTATTAAATTTAAATAAGAGAAAATCTTTGGCATTCACATTCATTTTCTTATTCGGAAGAGACATCCCATTCTACTGATTGCAATATAAATAAGTTTGGAATAATGATTGTGATATTCCATTAAACTAATGGATTCAATCTCATAAGTCATTTTTATGGATAAAATTTAAAATACTGTATTAATTCCAAACAGAATACATTTGCAGTTTGTTCCAGGAAAACAGATTACTACATGTAATGTCAACAGTCATTACTTCCTGGTGTTATTTACCTGGTCCCAATTTCCTAGCTAATACGACCATGAGCGTAATGAATAATGCACTGTGTGAAATGTACACTGTACAAAAACACGCCATCTTCAGTACAGCTACTGGTATGCACATCACCTCATCAGATAATTTGTATTTGTTCCCTGCCTCCTACTCTCTTCCCCAAATTTTTTATCTAACATAAACCTAGAAGAGGGCCTCCCCGGTGGCGCAGTGGTTGAGCACTGGGTTGCGAAGCTGCCCGCAGCCTCCTCAGCACCGGTTCGATCCCCGGCTGCTCCCCGGCCACTGGAGGAGGGTCCCGCATGCGCAGACCTCTCCTGCCACCCGCTGCTCCCCTCAGCAGTGTACTTCGGTCCTTCTGCCTGTTCTGCTCCCCGCTCTGGTTCTGGTGAATTCTCTCACCCTCCCGCACTTCTGACTGTTCCCAGTGCTTGTATAAATAAATAAAATAAGTAAATAAATCTTAAAAAAAAAAAAAAACCTAGAAGAAATATTCAGGGGCCGGGGATGAAGCATGTTCAAATTAAGCAACTTTTTATTCTTATTTATTATTGAGATACAACTTAACATATAAATAATCAGCAGCCAAATCAAGATATGGAAAGTTTTCAGCACCCAAGTAAGCTTCCCTGTGCCCCTACCGGTCTACATGTAGAAGGCAACCACTATTTTGATTTGTATCGCCATAGATTAGTTTCAAATTGAGCAACTTCTTAAAAGTATAATTTCAATAATTAGAAATCTCCCAAAGTGAAGAAGACTAAAGCTGTCTGTCTGAGGCAGCTCAGCCAAGCGGCCAGCACTCAGCAGTGTGGTTTAATAACAACTTTGACTTTTCCAGGAAACTGACAAGGCAATTCAAAGTTATCCAAACCTCTGACCTTGCTTCTTCCTTTAGAGTTTTTTAAGTTGTTCCTTTGTTTGTTTCATATCCCTGTCCACCGTCATCCCTCATCCTGCCTCCCTCTTTGCCCCCCTCCATGCCCCTACCCCTGCACCAAGTGCTGTACTGGAGCCTGCTTGCAGGAGCTTTAGAGAGCTAAATTGTACATACTTCTTCCCAATTCCACAGTGATGTTCCATTTGACAGTTTAGAATTGGCCATGTGGAATTATTTACATAACACAGGGATTGGACAATGCTACAAATTGCACTCTCTATCCCTCCCCTAGGATAATTGTTGAGTATTTATCACCACTGACCACCACACAATACACTCACACCATACGTTCGAATCATGTCAAATTGCCTCAAAGTGCTTTGGTGATTAAAGATGGTATCCAATCGCACAGAAAACCCAGTGGGAGCAAGTTTCAACTCAAACAGATTTACAACAGCCTGCCATTGGTTGTGCTTTCATTTTGCAACAGTCACAATGCTGTAAATCCCCTCCCCAAAGTCCCAAAATTTAAATGCATGGAAATGCTTTAACTGAGGTAAACTGTCACTAATCTTGCTTGGAAATTTTTGTAATAGCCTTAGAGATACAATGCCATATTGCAGAAATAGTTGAGAATTCACTCCCTGGAAGAGGATTTGGTAACTCCAATTTGTACTATAATCTCCATCTGTTCTATATAGATTCATGCATATAATGCTTTGTCACCAGACCAGACGGCAAGTTCACTGGAACCCAAGAATAATGTCTTCCTCATGCCCATCAACAATAGTGTTAAGCTTTGAGTAGATGCCAGGTAATAATGCATGACCTTCGCTGTCTTTCCCCCTAGTTCCTTCTCTAGCCCATTCCCCTAGTTACCCTACATTTTCTCAAATCCGATTAGTTCTCACAATTGCCAAGATCTAGAAATGACCCAAATGTTCATCAACAGATGGGTGATGAAGAAAATGTGATATATATACATAAAATGGAATATTATTGTCTTTATAAAAGAAATCCTACCATTTGCCACAGCTTGGATGAAACTTGAGAACATTATACTATGTGAAATAAGCTAGTCTCAGGAGGACAAATACTGTATGATTCCATTTGTATGAAGTATCTAAAGTAGTCAAACTCAGAAGCAGATAACAGAACAGTGGTGACCAAGGAAAAATATAAATAAACAGCTCCCAACTGAATCAAAATATGTTCTGCCTAATCAGGGCCTCCCCGGTGGCGCAGCGGTTGAGTGCTGGGTTGCAAAGCTGCCCGCAGCCTCTGCAGTGCCGGTTCGATCCCCGGCTGCTCCCCGGCCACTGGAGGAGGGTCCTTCATGATGGCGCGCAGACCTCTCCTGCCGCCCGCTGCTCCCCTCAGCAGTGTACTTCGGTCCTTCTGCCTGCTCTGCTCCCTGCTCTGGCTCTGGTGAATTCTCTCACCCTCCCGCGCTTCTGACTGTACCCAGTGCTTGTATAAATAAATAAATAAATAAATCTTTAAAAAAAGAAAAATTTTGATCATTCAATCAGCTACTAATACCACCTGGTACTAACCAGGTGCTAGAGTGTTTCCCCTTGAAACAGATGAAAAGTTATTTTCAAAGACTGTTTCACAGAAATTTTTGTGATTTATAGCTTCACTCTCCTTTAGAATGCAAACAAATATCTAATTCTAACATGGGCTAAATTCTTTGTGCGGTTTCACCTCCTGTCCCCCAATTATAAAGAAGAGTAAATCTTACTTGCTAAAGAATTACAGTTTCTGAGATCACCCTTTAAACTTCCAGCTAAAATAATTCACACTCTACCTCTTTCATGTTTAAAAGGTGCACATTTCTCAGTGTCTTCAAGGAGGTGACGCAGCTGATTCTTCTTAAACCCACATTCTCCTTTCATGAAATCAACAAAGGCTTTCTGTGGCTTTCTAGGAAGACAAAAGATTCCATTTCTAGCCACCTAAAGAAAAGCTGGCTTTTCTGTACCAGAAAGATTCAGAGTGCCTTGTATCAAGTGTCTTTGAGGTTTGGCAACTCTTTGACAATCCTACTTTCCTTTGCTGGAGAAAATTTGAATCTCTAATAAACCATTCAAGTGAAATTTCCCACAGAATACAATCTTTAGCAACCATAGAGTCAAGTTAGAATAACAAAAAAATGTGAATTTTCATTTCCATGTCTAGCATCTTTTATTAGAATTATAAACGTTTTGTTTCCATTTTTTCCAAGAAAACTAATCATACTCTCAGATATTTTCACCTGGGATCATTAGCCGCTTTGATTTGTACTTGTTGTTAATGATGCTAAATTCTTAATAGCCTTAGTCCCAGTATAAGCCGGTTGGCATTTCCAGAGGCAGACAACACACTGGGCTCCCAAGTCAAGCTGACCCCTACTAAATTCTTAATAGATAAAAAAGCTTTTCCTCTCCATGCTGACTATTCTCTTAACAAAATCTCTTTCATTTCTCAATCTGGCCCTTCTCCATACCCCCTCATACCTGTTTCAATAAGTAGAAATGGGGCCATGCTCCTAAGGCCAAGGCATCTTATTCTTGTGTTTATATTCTGAGCCCTCCACGACTAAGCCAAAGTGTGGCCCTGCCAACCATCAGACCACTAACTAGTGACAACTGGTGCTGTAATATATAAGTCCTTGTAACGGGAATGTAGCCCTTATTCATTCAATTAGGTACAAACAACCATAACGTGCTGAAGTTAAACTGTGGACAATAAGGTCTCCACTACCTGGGAATTTATGGGGTTACTCTGGGGAAATACTTTCAAGGACACAAGGCAACAGATAGCTCATGTCTTCTCCCTTTACCCTAGACTACTTGCCTCCACTCTTCCAGTGTGGAGGAGGTTGTGAAAAGAGACAAAAAGTTCATATCCAAGCAAACACAGAGCCATCTCACACCAGCTCCAAAATCACTGAAGGACCACTCAGCCTTCTCTAGGCATCTCCAACTGAGCTATAGGGGATGTCATGTCCCCTTTAAGGATGTATTGGCTGATTTCTGATCAACACTGTGCACATCTGCAAAACTGGGTAATAATAGAACCTATATTATAAAGGAATTGAGAACTACTGTGAAAATGTCATTATTATTGACATTCAATCTAACCTGCACCTTACACAAATATGGTGGAGATAAAAGGAGAGAGGCATCAGTACATGTCAGCAACCACTCACACTTTGGCATGGGTCATTCAAACCCTGGCCTTCTGACGTCAGAGGCCAGGTTCTTAACTAGTGTACACTGCCTCCCCTGCATTCATTCAGTCAACAGAAATTTAGTGAGCACCTACTATGTGCCAGGCATAGTTCTAGGTACACAACGTAATAAAGAATAAAACAAAGTCCCAGCCTTCATATAGTTTACTTTCTAGTGAGGGAGATAACAAAGACCTAATAAACAAAGAACAAAGAAGATTAGAGAAAGGCATAGAGGGTGATAGGTTTATCAGACTGCTCTTCTGCAGCACTTCAGAATTCCCTCAGACTTACTCCTTACTCCAGCTACAGCTATGGTGATTAGCTCCATTCACACTTCAACCAACTTCAGCTGGACTCCACATGACACTGTCTGGCTTCAGACCAACACTAGGCTCTTACCTCCTGCCCCTGGGCCCCTCTGACTCCATGGACAGCAAAGGTACCTTGGAGCAAGCCTTGATGTGTGGAAGCAGGATCCAGGTCATGGATGTCTAATCTCTGTTGTGAGCCACACAGAGACCTGTGCTGTAAGAGCTCTGTGCATGGCCTCATGCTTTTCTACACTTGAAATTTTTAATTTTTGAACAAGGGATTCTGTATTTTCATTTTTCACAGAGTTCCACAATTTATATAGCTAATCCTGAATGGGTGATGGGGAGCTGGTAGAGAAATGGGCTAATCTTATGCTACTATAAATAAAATTAATATAAATATAATAATATAAATACAATAAAATACTGCTCCTTTTCCAATCCCCAGAAAATGGTGTCATAACTCTTCTCAGACATCCAAAAGGATTGAGAAAACAATCACCTAGAGCTGTGCTCAACTCTGCAGCTGAGCCTTAGATCGGCTCCCCCCCTTTTGCCTGGTTCTCTTCCCTGGTCCTTCCCTCCTGCTTCCTGAGGTCACAAAGAAATGACTCACAAAAGCCATTTCAGCGTTTAAGCAGAAACCTTTAAGTGGTAAAGATTTTGGTTGAAATCTAGGGGCCATCAGTGCAGGCAGTGGGAATAATAACTGACAGCCCCGAGCGGGGAGCATTCCTGGTGTGTTTGAGAAACAGCAAAGAAGTCACTGTGGCCAGAGTGCAGTGAGCAGTCACAGGGAGAGGGATAGGAGATGAAATCAGGGAGGTCAGGGAGGGACTTTCAGATCCCTCCAAGGAGTTTGGCTTTTACGCTGAGACAAATGGGGAGCTGCTGGTGTGTCTGATCAGAGAAATGATATGCTCTGACATCTGTTCTGCAAGGGTCATCTAGCTGCTCCGTTGACAACAGATTGCAGAAGACAAGGGTAGGAGCAGGGAAAACACTTTGAAATCTATGCAATAGTCCAGGGGAGGGAGAAGATCGTGGTTTAGACCAGGGTAGTGACAGCATTGGTGTGAGAAGAGGCTCTGCATGTATCTCTCAGTAGACCCAATGGATTGGTGATAAATTGGATGAAGACGGAAAGAAAGAGAGGAATCAAGGATGCCTACAAAATCCTCAGCCTCAGGAAGAGACATGGCCAGGAGACTTCAGAGAGAGCAGGCCCCTGAAGGGATGGGAGACTGGATGGGATGGGATGTTCAGATAGAAAGCAGGAGGATCAGATAAGGGAGTAGCCAGGGATGGGGGCAATGAGAATCACAGTTGAGGGCAAATCTCTAATTTCCCACTTTTCCTTGCCCAAAAAAAGAATGAATGATGAATAAAGTAAAGCAACAGGCTAAGGAGAGTACCACCGACATAGCCACTCACTCACTCTGGGTGCACTTGAGGTTGACTTAGAGAATCACATTAGATCTCTGAGGCTTTCAGATACCAGGACAGGCAATTATGGCAGGCCTATGTAAACTAGACGAAGCAGCTTTCCTGGAAAGAGCATGTATGAAGAGCCAGTATTCTGGGCTACTGTAATCCATACATCAGCTGCTCCCCATGGGCGGTGTCTGATTTTGCCCATCAACCTGACACTTCTTTACACACCCCCAAAGAAAAATCTATTGACAATGCATTGAAGACTATTCTGAAGATTTCACAGGGGAGACACAGAAAACATATCACACACAACTTCATCAATTCCCCCTTGACATTTCCCTCTAGTTTATCTCTCTTACAAACCCCCTGCCTCCAAGAAAGATATCACTGGTTGGCACCCTTGCTTTGCTGGTGCAGTAAGTAGGAACATAGTAAGCCTATTGGGTGACCCCTTTCTGCCTCCTGAGGCTGTCCTCCATCTCTGAGCTCAATTTCCCCATCTGTCCATTGAAGGAATCTGTTCAGCATTTGACAGAACCAGGATCACAATCTGAGACTTCTTACTACATGGAACTTAGAAGGTGTTAGAGGCTGAGAAGTGTTGACTCAAACGCTTTGTTCTCATTGCTCATTAATCAGCCCAAATGTACTGTTCATAGAAATAGGAGGCTGTAGGCATTGTGCAGGCCTCTAGAGGATTCCAGTACTGATTTGCTTATTTATTTTTCCTACCCCACTCTCCACAGTCATTACCAGGACCAAAGAAGCCTTATCTTCTCTGCATTTTCTTGGAACCACAGTGACATTCAGTGGCCACTGGAGGTTGAAAAATAAGTGTCAGAGAAAGCACTAATCTTTGTATGGCAGGATCGAGTAAAGCAAGTTTCCCAGCAAGTTTCCCATTTAAACTACCACAATCTGTCTGGCTCCTGCTATTGCTTATCGAAATTTAGTACAGGACTAATAGGCTGGACCTTGCCCGAGATGAGTACCTAAAGGAAGTATTTCCTCATTCAGTTGCATTTTTAGACAAAAGGAATATACCAATAATTTGCATTGTCATATTGACTTTTTTTCTAGACAATGCTTCCTTAATGCAAAAAATTTGGGACTAAAACTCTGAAAAACACAAAACTGTAGAAGTCATCCACAACCTCACCACCCTGAAATAATCCTCATTAACATTTTAATTTATTTCTTTCCTATTTTTATATCAATGATAAAATATTACTACTCAATACACAATTAGTTATGTGCTTTTTGCATTTAGTGATACATCATGGATATTTTCCTATGTCATTCTCCTATAACGCTATTTATGATGAGTAAATAGTATTCCAATATATGGATGTACTTGGATGTAACATAATTAGTTAGATTAATTCCCCATCGTTAAATCCTTCAGATGGTTTCTAAATTTTCAAAAATATAAAATAATATTGTAGGCTTTTCCTTACATGTAACACATCTTTTTCCTTAGGATCAATTTTTGCCACTGTAACAACTCAATTAAAGGTCATGCACGTTTATATAAACATCTAGTACAACTCTACAACGACAACAAAAATTTTAAAATGGGCAGAGGGTGTAAACAGACGTTTCACCAAAGAAGGCCAGCAGGCACAAGAATAGATGTTCATCATCATTTATTACTAAGGAAAAGCAAATCAAAACCACAATGAGACCACCTCACACCTCTCAGAATGACGTTATCAAAAAAACAAGAAACATCAAGTGTTAGGGAGGATGTGGAGAGAAGGGAAATTTTTGTACACTGGGTTAGCACAGCCACTATAGAAAACATGTATGGGAATTCCAAAAACTATTAAGAATAAAATTACCATAGGACCCAGCTATCCCACTTCTGGGTATTTACCTAGGAAATACAAAAACTCTCAAAAGTATGTATGCACATCTATGTTCACTGCAACATTATTCACAATAGCCATATGGAAGCAACCTAAGTCTCCACCAACAGGGGAGTTGATGAAGATGTGGTATACAATAATTTCATTTATATGTGCAAAAGAAACAAAGCAAAGGAATAGAAGAAAACAAACCAGAACAAACCCTTGGAAACTGACCATATAAATGAGGTTAGGGATCGCAGGAGCAAAGGGTAGAGGAAATCCAATGGAATGTGGTGGATGGTTATTGGTATTTTGGTGGTGGGCATGGTGTGGCAACATTTGTTTGAAGAGGCATGAACCTGCACTCCTCAATCACATGCAATACCATAAAGCAATGTTACCTCAAATAATATTTAGCATATTTTTTTTTAAATAATGTGGTATATTGGAATATTACTCAGGTATAAAAAGATAAAATCTTGCCATTTGTGACATGAATGGACCTTCTGGAGATTATGACAAGTGAAATATATCAGATGGAGAACAAATACCATCTGATTTCACTCATGTGGAAGATAAAGAAACAAAGCATTTTTATGAAAATAATTTTATAAAAAAATACAATTTCTGGGAAAAAAAGAACAAAGCAAATAAACAAAACAAAAACAAACTCTTAGATTCTGACAACAGAATGATGGTTAAAAGCTATATACCTGAAATCTACATAATATTATGAACCAATGTTACCTCAATACAAAATTTATTTTTTTACTCATAAATATTAAGGCAAAACTTTATTTTTTTAATATATTATTTTATATCATTCTTACATCATTTTTCATCTTTGCACAATGTATGCATTTTCATTTTGGTTATATTCCCCGTACAATTGCACCCCACCCCCTTATTTTGACCTTAGTGTCCTTCCTCTCCACGCACCCCTCCCGCCCCGCCGTAGTGTGTCTCTGGTTTATAGTTGCTTGTTGATTTTGATTTTTACTTTGTCAATACAAAATTTAATAAGAGCATGCAGATTTAATACTTTTGAATCATATTACCAAATTACCCTCCAGAAAAATTACACCAATCTGCTCTCCCAACAGTTGTATTTGGAAGTTCTTATTTATAGACACCCAGGTCAACACTTGGTATTATCATTATTTTTGTTCTTTGTCCATGATAGACAAAACTAGGTGGGGGGGAAGTAATGGCAAGACATGTAGTTTCATTTTCATTTTTCATTATCAGTGAATTTGAACTGCATTTTTTCATTGGTTATTTGCATGTGTCCCTTTCTAAATTAACTGTCATTATCTTTGTCCCTTTTTAAGATTGCATTGTTCTTTTTGTTTGTTTGTTTTCAAAACAACAACAAAAAGTGGGTGTACTTAACCATACTCAGCTCATAACAGAGCAAATAAGGGAGTGGAGTAACAACAGTTCGTGCTATAGCATGTTTAATCAAATGATGATAGAGAAAGTTGGTTGCCGGAAGGCAGAGGAGCTTGGTCTTGTAAGAATTCTAAAGGAGGGTCTCCATAATCACCTGGATCCACTCAACATTGTATCTATGATTAGAAATGTACAGGACAGGAGCTCCAAGGATCTTCTGTAGTGCTTAAGGTCGAGGTCAACCATGGCCACAATGTTGCACGTGTGCTGGGCTATTCTCTGTACTAAGCAGTCACCTTTGTGTGAGCATGGTAATGGTTCAAATCTTGGATCCATGACAATCCTTAGAGCCACTCTGTCCCAATTTCTCAATTTCAGCCATTACAGTCAGTTATACAAGGATACACAAACAGTTCATTATTGGCTGCACTAAGTACAATTTGGCTGTAATGGAAAAGTCAATAAAGTTGGTATCAACCAGGATGGTAAGGTTGGCCCAGGTATATGTTATATTGGAAGAATAAGTAGGAAGTGTGTTGGGCGACTTCTCTTTCCTTGAGTGCACTGGGCTCTTTCTTCTCTTTCTTTTTTTGATTTAATTGATCCTTTTCTTGAAGTCTCTGATCTCTGAGACGAATCATTCACTTAGTGGCCACTTGCTTCCTTGTTTTCTTTTGCTTCCTTATGTTCATGCTGCACTCTTTTTAATTGATTTCTAAAACTCTTTAGGGATTTAGAAATTATTGCAAATGATTTCTAGTCATTTGTAAATACTCTTTACAGATCATCTGATGCAAATTTTGTCCATATGTCATTTTCTTTCTATTTTGTTGGTCCATAGAAGAATTGTTGCTTTTTTCTACATTCAAATCTATTCCTTTATGGTCTCTGTCTTTGGTGCCAGGTTTAATTATATTTACATTGTTTTTTTTTTCCCTCAAGGTTTTTTCTTTTGTTATTTAACTATTTAATCCATCTGAAATTTATTTTAGTAAACTGTGAGATCAGGCCATAACTTTATTGAATAATGGTGTTACAACCATTAACTGCAAGAAATAGTATTTTTTCTCTGACTGTAGAATTGAAGCTACCAGAGGGGGTAGGTGGGGGGAAGGGAGCAAAAAGGGGAGGCGGCTCAGTGGTCTAGGGTGGAGGATTATGGGTGCCTTAGTGGTGATGTGGTGACATACACCTGATCAAGTATGAACCGATACTGCTGAATCATATGCAGTGCTGTAAACCAAGGTGTGTCTACTTCTTTCTGCTCTACCAACGGGTAGACTTCCTTTGTAGTATGAATCAGACTTCCTGAGGGAATACTCTGTCCCTGTTCATGTTAAGTCAGGGCCACCAGCGTGGGCTGCCTGAATATGGAAGGGCACCACCCTTCAAGGACAGGTAACGGTCCCTGGTCCAGTTAGCTGTGGTGGAGAGAAGGCGGACCAGGTTTTGGTAGCTACTCAGCAAGAGGATGAAAAGGTAAGGCTAGGTTATGGCATCCCTTGAAAAGTCATTTGGAAACATAAGCCACATTTCCACAGGCAAGAAGGGAAAGGCGCTCCCCTTTACATTGCAGTCACTCAGTTCTCTTAATTGTGTGTTCCTTGCAGACATTTGACTTTGAGAAATCTTAAGTTTCCTTCCATTTCTAATAATCTTCAATTCTGAGATTCTATACTCTCTGGATTCCTTTATACTGAAAACGTTGTGCATTGGTATGGGCCGCGTTCAACAGATAATTTGGAAACAAGCTGAAAATGCATTTCCTTTATCCACTGATTTGATTTTTTAAATAGGGACTCTACATTCCCATACTATAAAATCATTATTCTCCCCTATTGAAGTTGCTGTAATTCTCAGTGTGCCATGTATTATCATCATCCTGTCAAAATGAAAATCGCTACAGAACGCCTGTGAGGACCCTTATCAAATCAAGTGGAAGTGATTAAGGACAGTAAAAAAAAAAAAATAGAACAATTATATGTATACACACTATTAACTAATGCCATGGATGAGAATTCAACTAGTCTTCAGTTTTCAAAAGTAAGGTTTGCAATTTGATATTTTGTTGACTCAATAGCAAATTATCACTTCATTAAATGATTAAACCATTTATCAAAACTGTGAATGACAAAGCAATCAGAGACTAGGATAATCAGACTTTGAGTCTGCTCTTTGTGTAAAATTCAAATGCACGCAGCACAATACAATTTTGTACTTAATGTCATTCATCTAATCAGCATATTTCTGCGCCAATGTGAGATCTTTGTTTGAACACGAGATACAACAGATATGGAAACCACAAAAATCTCATTTATATAATCATAACAAGCATGTTATCGTGGTTGTCAAAATTAACTAAACTTAATTTGCTCTATTTTCTTGCTTAAAATCGACACAAAATGTGTTTTGTGAAAGGCAAAAATACAAAAGGATCACAGAAAAAGGTATAAAAGTGAATATTTTTAAAGACCTACATTTTGTTTTCAAGTTAGCTAATATTGATTAGGATAGGTTCTATCCCCCAAACACTTTAAAAGATCAGTTGAATGTGAATATTCACTCTATGAAAGTCCAAACCTTTGGCTTTTTTTGAGTAACAATGAGTCCCACTAGAGCAATTACAATAAATGTAAATTTAGGCAACTTCTCTTAACACACAAGTTCTCAGGAAGACATTCTTTCCTAAGGCAAAGGAAATTTTTATTTCAGATTACACTCATTTTCATCATCCTCCATTTAGAGCCAAAATTTTCTTTACACCAGTGTTTCTCAATGGCAGCACACCTCAGAAATTCTTGGACAGCCTGAGAAATGTGCAGAATCCAGGACCCCTTGACAGTCTTGAATCAAAAGGTCTTGGTGGGATATGAAAAATCTATATTTTAGACAAATACCCAGATAGTTCTTTTGTAAGTGATCCAAGGACCACACTGTGAGAAACACTGATCCATGCATTTTCTTTCTCCCTTTGTATTTCATTGTTTTGAATGTTTGCATTATAAATCTCCCCAGTATCTCTCTTGAGTGCTCTCTACATGCCCTAATCAACCTCCACGAATATTCCCTAAGCCCCTTGCCAGCTCATTAGCCTGAACTGGAAGAAATTATGTTTTCTACATTTTCCTTCTCCAGATTCATACCTCTCAGGCCACACATGTACATTCTTCTTTTAAAGTACCAATTAGCTATACCCTTCTGGAAAACTTCGAGTCTCTCCTAAGCCAATCAGATTCCCAAGTGTTTCAGCGCAGGAGCTCTTCAAGTAAATAGATAAACTCTGTTTCTTGCAAACCTCCCTGTTACCAAGGAGAGGCTTATCTAAGCCTTCAGTGTCTTCAATAGGACTCCAAAAAGTGAATGAGCTAATAGTGGAGGACCTAAAACCCATCTATTTAACATATCATTAGCAGCTCAAGAAAAAAAGGTGTCAATGATGAGTTAGAATCATATTTTCTCAAAAATTCATAATTTTCTATTGATGTGAATTATTCAAGTTATCACCAAACTCTCACACCTGTCTCACGGATAAAGAGATGACAAGCTGTCACCTCAGAACTCACTTGAAAAGCTTTTTATATAGATCAATGCCTAAACTCTAGACCAGCTCTGAACACAATTTACATTATGGTCAGCTAATTCTTTGTTGTGGAGAGGCTGTTCCGTGCACGGCAGGATGTCCAGAAGCATCACTGGACTCTACTCACTGCATACCAGTTCACCCCCCTTCAGCTTTTACAACCAAAAATGTTTCTAGACTTTGCCAAATGGCCTCTGGGAAAGGAGAAACAAAGCCAGTTGTGAGCCATAAGTTGGGAACAATGAAATCAGAATATCTAGGGGTGGAGATGCACAGATAATTCCAATGTGACGTAGGCAGTCCTGTGAACCTCAGATTTCTCATCGTAAAATGGGAAGATGAGGACATACACTTCAAAGAGTTGTTCTAGAGATGAAATAATGTGTGAAACTATTTTATGAATTTTGTCATATAAACATAATGGGACATTTCTCCCATCTCTTCTGAAATACTAATGCAGGGTGATCAAAAATTGCAGCCTGCGCAACAAATGCAGCTCTTCTCCTGTTTTTTATGATCTGTGAATTAAAAGTGGTTTGTAAATTTTCTAACAGTTGAACAAAAGTCAGAAGAATATTTTGTGATGCATGAAAATCATATGTAATTCAGATTTCAGTATCCATAAACAGTTTTATTGGAACTTAGGCACACACCCATTTATTTATAGATCCTATGACTACTTTTGCAATATACATTGAGCAGCTGTGACAGAGCCCCTACAGCGCACAAAATCTAAAATACTTACTACCTGGACTTTCACATAAAAGTTTGATGAGTCCTGCATTAACTCAGAGCCACTTACTCTGAGTTTTCAGGAAGACTGGAAGGGCAGAAAGGCAAAAATAAAAGTGATGAACTTCAATTCCTTGTATTCAACCATAAAAATGAAGTTAAGGTATCAAAAACACATCATAATCCACTAAAAGACAAAACACAATTTCTTCCTCTAAATTTAATTTCTTTAAAAAAAATGCTGTAAGTGGGCCTCCCTGGTAGTGCAGAGGTTAAAGTCTCAGCACTATCAAGCTATCATCAGCCACTGTGGCATAAGTTCAATCCCCAGCCAAGGAGCTAACCCACATGGCACAGCAGACCTCTCCTGTCTTGCCAGCTGCTCCCCTCAGCAGTATATTTCAGCAGATCTGCATGTTCTGCTCCCCACTCTGTCTCTGGTGAATCCTCTCAACTCCCACACCTCTGGCCTACACCCCAGTTCTTCTACACAAAAATAAATATATAAACCTTTAAAATAAATAAATAAATATATCTATAGCCGCATGATTGGCAAGACCTTTTTGACATTTTATCGTACAAATTAATATGCCTTCTATTTGATCATGTTTGCTGGAATTCTGTTTTCCTGGAGATCATCAAAATCTCCCCCCTTTACTTGTTCTATTTTAGATACAAGATCTCATTCTGGGGAAAGAGCCTATTAATAGCCAGTTTTCCTTAACCCATCTCAATGTCCGTGATCTGGAAGGTTAGCTCTATTGTATAGGAGTACAGGCCGGGTATAATGAGTGTCACAGCAAGGCTGCTTGGGGCTGATTAAGACAACTGCTTCTACACACTAACATAGTTACAAAGGCAATGATAGGATGTCTGGAAGTTGTTTCAAAATAATGGGGGTAGATGGGTGGAAATAGAGCTGAAACATGAGTGACTATGCACTAATAATTGTTGAAATCAAACAATAAGCACAGCCATGTGCACTACATTATTCTGACTGTACTTGAAAATATTCTAGAATTTCAATAATAAAGCTTTTCTAATTAAAAAGAAAATCTGCTTCAAGTGTCAGATGAGGCCACAAATGCTTCCAAATAAAAAGGAAAAATTCTCAATGTTCTCATAAGCAGCATTTTTAATGTTTTAATGTTGGAACCTGACCAAGAAAAAATATCTCCCCCAAAATTTGTTACCCCTGGTTCTTAGCAAAGTGCTTATCATACATATGTAGGTGCAAAATACATATTTATTGAATTAGTAGACAAACCTAGATCATTTGCAATGCAAGATCCTCAAGAAGAGCCATAACAATTGTGATCACAACAATATGTAATAATTATTTAGGATTTTTCATATGACAGCTGCTATGCAAACACTGGGAAACTTCACTACAACCAAAGCTCCTCACTATGAGCTCTTTGAGGGCATGGATTTTTACTGTTTTATTCACTGGTACATCTCCCTACTTAAAACATGACTGACTGAATAAATTATTGTTCAATAAGTGAATTTAAAGTAGAGGCCATTATTATACCCTTTTTGCAAATGGAGAACCTCAGGCTTAAAAATGTTAAGTGACTTACCCAGCTAGTTAATGATGGAGTTGGATTCAAATCCAGATATTATGACTCAAAAACCTCTCTCAACAGCTACCTATACTGAATCTACTCACATTTTAGTGCAATCCAGTGGCTGCCAAAGCTTCTCAAAACACAATATACAATGGAGATATTTTGATAACCAGTGAAACTCAATAGACTTTAAGTACAGGGTACCACTTGGAACAGGAATAGAAGGGAACTTAACATACAAATGAACCTCTCCCAGGCCTCCCCAGTGGCGCAACAGGTTGAGCTCAGCACTGTGAAGCTGTCCACAGCCTCTGCAGCGCGGGTTCGATTCCTGGCCGGCCAGGGAGATTTCCACATGGTGTGGCAGACCTCTCCTGCCTCACCCGCTGCTCCCCTCAGCAGTGCGTTTCAGTTGTCTACCTGTTCTACTCCCCGCTCTGTCTCTGGTGAATCCTCTCACCCTCCCTGTGCCTCTGGCCTGTACTCCAGCTCTTGTATAAACAAATCTTTAAAAAAAAAAAAATGAACCTCTCCCAAACACCTATATGAAAGGTCATTGTGAAATTTTAAAAACATTCCCATTCAGGGTCTCCCTGGTGGTGCAGGGGTTAAAGTCTCAGCGTTGTCAAGCTATTGGCAGCCACTACAGCATGAGTTCAATCCCCAGCCAGGGAGCTGACCCACATGGTGCATCAGACCTCTCCTGTCTCACCTGCTGCTCCCCTCAGCAGTGGATTTCAGTGGATCTGCCTGTTCTGCTCCCCACTCTGTCTCTGGTGAATCCTCTCAACCCCATGACCTCTGGCTGCACCCCAGTTCTTATATGCATAAATAAAAATAAATCTTTTTTAAAAATTCCCATTCGAGTTAGGGTGAAGGCAAGGATAACCTTGTCAAGGAGAGCCTATCACAATTACTTATCATTGTACCAGAGGTCACAGTCAAAGCAATAGACAGGAAAATCACTATTATCTGTTAGGACTGGAAAGGAAGAGACAATATCAACATTTAGGATGGTCAAAACGGAGGGAGATTTGAATACAAAAAGGTAATGTAATGACTAAAGCAAGATGCTGTGCAGTTGGCTATGAAGAAGGAAGACGGGAACACCAGCCAAGGAATGAAGGAATGAGTTTTGGAAGGTGGAAAAAGCAAGGAGATGGATTTTCCCCTTGAACTTCTGGGGGGAGTGTAGGCTTGCCGAAACTTTCCTTTCAGCCTAGTAAAGGCGACTCCAGATGCCTAATATTCTGATCTCCAGAGCATAATGATTTTTTATGGCAGCTCTAGGAATACATTGATAGTAGTCACTGTGTTTGTCACCAACATATTCAGTTTTTTTTTTTTTAAAGATTCATTCATTTATTTATTTATTTATTTATTTATTTATTTATTTATTTTATTTATTTATACAAGCACTGCGTACAGTCAGAAGCGCGGGAGGGTGAGAGAATTCACCAGAGCCAGAGCGGGGAGCAGAGCAGGCAGAAGGACCAAAGTACACTGCTGAGGGGAGCAGCGGGCGGCAGGAGAGGTCTGCGCGCCATGTGGGACCCTCCTCTGGTGGCCGGGGAGCAGCCGGGAATCGAACTGGCGCTGCAGAGGCTTCGGGCAGCTTCGCAACCCAGCGCTCAACCGCTGAACCACCGGGAGGCCCAACATATTCAGTTTTATGAAAAATGCCAGTTGTACTTAAGAATGTCTTTGATAGAACAGTGGAAAATAGTAATGTTATAAATATGACCCTTGAGTTCATGTTTTTTAAATTTTGTATGACAAAATGGGGAGTGTGCATAGCACACTTCCAGTGCATCATGAAGTCTAATTGCCTCAGAAACACTTTTGCAATTTAAAAGCAATATTTACAAATATTGAATCATTATGCTGTACACCTGAAACTAATATAGTGTTATATGTAATTATATCCCAATAAAATAAATAAATAAAAGCACCTTGTTTCATAAAACACCATTTTTACTTAAAACAATTACTGCCAAACTTTGGTTATTCAGACTTGGGTTCTTGACAGACGCTTTCTCTAAAATTAACAAAGGGAGCCTGTCACTCCAAGGAAAACAACTGACAGCATTTTTTGCCAATTATAAAATGCAAGTTTTTTCAAGTAAAAATTGGAATTTAGAAATCTTGTATCTGCCACCATGAACTTGACAGCTTTCCAAAACATAAATACTTTCCTGATGAGATCAATGGTTACAGTAACAAATGTGAGATTTTTATATTGTATCATGAAATATGTCAATATTTGGAAGATCTGCATGATTCGGTGAGGCAATATTTTTCAAATGTTCAGTTTATGATGTTACAAAATCATGTGTCAGTAAAATATCTGTTCAAAGTGAGGCATTAATAAAAACCAAACTCTTTATATATTTCACATCCTGTTTCACCTCCACTAAACATACACGTTCTGTGCCAGGTACCACAGGCACATTTGACATTTCAGCACAACATCTGGCCTTGCACTTTGGGGAGACTGGGCAGTAGGAATATTTCTGAAGACATCCTACACTATCAATAACCTATAGGAACGATTTTGAATCTCACAAATAATGTCTCACTAAGCCCAAAGTCAATGCATTTCCATCAACTGACAGAATTCAAAATTCAAAATTCCTAGCCAGTCCAAGGTCGACATTCAGCAAGAAGGGAAATGCGATGAAAGGGAAGAGGAGATAGAAAGAAACACCGGTCATAACTGATTTTTATTTAAATTTACACCTGCAAATATTAATAAAAGTATTATGATGGGAACATGTTACTAGGACTCCTCTTAGGCTCTTAGGTTCATGGTAAATTTACCTCTGGTCCACAGGGCTTCCAAAGTAGGCAACCTACTGGATAGCACAAGATATTTGTAAATCATATATCACAAGGGGTTTGTATCTAAAATATATAAAGAACCATACAACTCACCAATAAACAATCTAATTGAAAAATGGGCCGAGGATCTGAATAGACATCTCTCCTCTCCAAAGAAGAATTACAGATGGCCAACAAGCACATGAAAAGATGTAAAGATGCTCATTGTCATTAATTATTAGGGAAATGCAAATCAAAACCACAATGAGACATCACCTCACACATACTAGAATGGCTATTATCCAAAAGACAAGAGAAAAGTGTTGGCAAAGTTGTCAAGAAAAAGGAAGCCCTGTGCACTGTTTGTGGGAATATAAATTGGTGCAGCCACAATGGAAGCCAGCTCCTAAAAAAACTAAAAATAGAACCACCATATGATCCAACAATTCCACTTTTAGGTATTTATCTGAAGAATTTGAAAATGCTAATTCAGAAATATATATGTACTGCTGTGTTCATTACAGCACTGTTCACAATAGCCAAGATACAGAAACAACCTAAATGTCCATCAAGAGATAAAGAAGATGTGGTATACACAAAGGAATACTATTCAGCTATAAAAAAGATGAAATCCTGTCATTTGCAATAACATGGATTGTCCTAATGGTACTATGCCGAGTGAAATATGTCAGATAGAGAAAGACAAACACTGTATTATTTGACTTATATGTAGTACATAAATAAACAAAACAAACAAAATAAAACAAAAATAAATGTTCAGACTACAAGACCAAATTAGTGGTTATCAGAAAAGAAGGGGGGAAACGTGGGGAAAGCAGGTAAAAGGGGTCAATTATATGGAGAGGTCTGCTGTGCCATGTGGGTCAGCTCCCTGGCCAGGAATTGAACTCAGGCCACAAAGGTGATAGCATGACTGCACTAAGACTTAACCCCTACTCCACAGGGAGGCCCGGCCCTCAGTTTTGTTCACACTGACTTCAGTTGTATGTAGGTGTTCTGTGCCTGAGATTTTTCAGCTGTTGCTGTTGCCATTGGTTTGTTTTCTGTCCAGATCAAGGTGGATACTTTCATAAAAAATCTTGTTTTTAATTCCTTCTCTGGCAATTCTTCCCTGTATCCTTTGCTTTGCATAATTATGCCTACAGTGGAACCAACATCCTAAAGTTACCAAGAAAAATCCTTCTACTCCAAGATCACAGACTTTCTCCTCTAGCTAACAAAAAAAGTCCAAGGCCAGACACAACAGATCCTAATGAACCATATAATATTGAATCCTGGGCATAGGGGATATTTTCCACATCTAAAAGTCCTAAGAGTTTAAAGGGTTTTCCCTTCCTGGGCTTGCCTGCCTCCAGAGTGGCAGCCATGGGAAAACTATAATAGATGTTTTTAAGTATTTGTCTGCTAAATCTGACATTCTGGCCCACTCAAAGTCCATTTCCATTCATTGCCTTTTCCCCTCTACCTGGGTCTCACCTTATTCTTTCTTTTCAATGTCTAGCATTTGGGGTTGAAATTTTATTATAAAAATTATATATTATAAGCAGATGTTGTGTTGACTCTGGGTTCTGATGTGTTCTTAAAATTACAATTACAAACTGCAACTTTGTGCCCTTTGTGCTGTGTAGCAACTGATATATCTGCTTTGTTCTAACCTTTAACCATGATTTAGTCTGGCCCCTGTGGAATCTCCCTTGTGTCTGTCTAACATAGCCTAGATTTTGGACAGAGCTGAGGTTCAGTCTTTCAGTAGCTTCTTTACCTCTAAGGTTTCACACCTAATTACCAGCTGTCCTGATGCCTGTGGGTTCTATCTTGTAACACCCTAAAGATATAGGCTTCAGCTTTCTGCTGCTCCATCTTAACAGTCTTTTTTTTTTTTTTTTAAAAAAAAGCACTTTTGTACCCAAAAGAACTGAAAATAAGTACTCAAATAAGTACAGGTACATGAATGTTCATAAAAGCACTATTCACAACAGGGAAAAGGTTAAAGAGTCCAAATGTCCCAAACTTACTAAGAATGTACAGGAATGGAAAGAAAAAGATGCTTAACACCATCAGTTGTCAAGGAAATGCAAATCAAAACCACAGACTCTATTGTCAAAGCATGTCAGTTGCATCAAAAAATAAATCTGTATTTTTCCCACAAGAGTCATGGCAAGTCACCTGGCAATGGGCGGAGATACATACTCCTCTTATAGGAAAGGTGGGTAGTAAATAGCTGTGAACAATAATATCTACCCTATTACATCTATCTTTAATTTCCATTATCTCTAATTACAGAAAATAATGAACTAAGCAATTAATCGTCTTGGCACAAAACACAATGAGACTTGCTGCCTCTTGTGAGTAAAACTACTCTTCAGAAACTGGCCAAGGTCACAGAGAAAACTAGATAGGGAAACATCTAAATTTTGAAGAAAAAAAAGAAAGGGAAAATTGATGCCTGCATGACTTGTTAAATGTCATGCCAGCACATTTTCAACAAACCTGCCAGTTAGCTGACTCTTTCAAGGTTTGTAAGTTTGACTATCTACAACTGATTAGGGTGCAGAAAACTTTATTCTTTTAAAGTTAGAGGTTAACTTGCAGGAAACTGCTAAGATGTAATTTACATTTTTGGAGAGTGATTGGTTCAGGAACCCCCTAAAATTTCAGATTATCGCACAAAAAAGCATTAGTAGTCAATTTTGAATCACTTAGTCATCTCCTTTTGGCATTCTTCTCTCAATTAACTAGATGACTCCCCATTTTTCCAATGCTTTGTGAGGAAGCATTCTTGCATATCTGACTCTTTCATTAATTGGCTGAATAATACTTCGACATGTACTAACAAATTACTTTGAGACTTGTGCTTTCATAAACATCACCTATTCGAAGCAATTTTTCCCTGAACCCCTCCTTCCCCAACCTTCCACTCACCTTCTGTGGTTTCACAGTACCCTGTACTTTTCCTATCAAAGCACTATTCATACTGCATAGGAATTGCCTATTGATTTATCTCCTTCCCTTACCAGAATGTGAGCACCTTGGGAGGGATCTTGCCTTGCTTGTGGACCCCCAGGGCCAAGAACAGGTTCTCCTACATTATATACAATCAACATTTGTAGAATAAATGATTATTCTGTAATTGTTGCAAGCTGATGGCAAATAATTAAAATGAATAAATGGAGCAAGAAAACCTAGTCTCTAGAATTCAGGAGAAACCATCACAAGAGATATAATAACCACAGGGAAAAAAAGAGGGAAAATATAGCTAGTCCTCACTTTCAGGAAAGCCAATATATGAAATTCAAATTAGGTTACAAGACTGCACATTCATTTTCCTAGAGGCTCTTTGTTTCATGAAATAATTCATCAGAGTTCCTCCCTGATACAACAGGCTCTCCTTCTATGTTTAAGTACCTCTTATTAACTATCCGACTGGATTAGCTTTAGAATCTGTTGACAAATGCAGATCAGAAGTGAAAGCGTGAGTCAAAGAGAAAATGATCTGATTATGCATGTGTGTACTCTAGAGCACTTTACGGTAACATTTATTGTGCAAAGTGAACCAGGAGTACCCAGGATAGTAACGATGTTTAGCTTACGGGCTAATAGCTCTCTGACCTCTAAATGCCTTTGGATTAAAAAATTTTAAAGGGAGGAATAAGTGGTGTTTCAATGCTTCATTTTAGCACTTACAAGAATGCTTTTCATCCAGATGGGATACTGGCAGAGGTGGTTTGGTAGAGGGTGAGTGCACATATGGAAGAGCAAAAAATGTAACCCCCAACAATGAAAATAAAAATAAAAAATAATGCTTGCCATCATACTTTACTTTCTCCTGGACCAAGCCCTCCGCCCCACTCTAAAACATAGTGTTCTCCCATTCTTCCTCAAAAGAGGACATAATGTTGGGCCTCCACTGGTGGCGCAGTGGTTGAGTGCTGGGCTGCGAAGCTGCCCGCAGCCTCTGCAGCACCAGTTTGATACCCGGCCACCAGCGAGGGTCCCACATGGTGCGACAGACCTCTCTCCTGCTGTGCCTGCTGCTCCCCTCAGCAGTGTATTTTGTCACTCTGCCTGTTCTGTTCCCCGCTCTGGCTCTGGTGAATTCTCTCACCCTCCCACACTGTACCCAGTGCTTGTATAAATAAATAAATCCTTAAAAAAAAAAGAGGACATAATGTTAATAATGCTAACAGGTAACTAGGCTACGTGAGTCAGAATTTCAATAGAAAGTCACTTGCCACTTTAGTTTTAATATGTGTCTCAGCTAAGACATTGAGTGTGTTCTCCAAATGTGATCAGTAGGTAAATAGAAGTTTTGTTAACTGTAGTTAACAAAATATATATTTTAAAATATCCTAAGGAAGCTTTCTGACAAAACATAAAAGAAAAATCACTTATTTCATACTTCAGCAATTTTAATGCTTCACTAAAGCAGAGAAAGCATGTTGGACATGTATTTCTTAGAATTTTGGACCAGTAGGCAGAGTTAGGATTTCCCTGGACATATCCCGCAGGAAGCAGTGAGATGTGCCCCCTGAAATATTCCTAATGACTTCATCTTTCAACCCACTAGCTCTAAAATGATTGGGAGTATGATTACATGAAAGGTTCCTCTGGTTGATAGCTTCTATTACCCATAATGTTCTTTTTTCAAAGGTTACCCTATTCCTGTTCTAGGACATTACACATTTACATTTTATATCTGCCAAAATGAAACAATTGAGGAGACCCTGGGAAAATCTGTCATGTAAATTTCCTCAATCAATATTTTAATAATAAAGAAAAAATGTATTTGAAAAAATTGAGCTAATATTTTTGAAAGTTGCTCTAAACTAGTATCATTTCCAAAATAGTGGCCACCACCACCAAAATAAAAGTACCAGAAAGAGAATTTCTACAGCCAACTCAGCATCAAAAATAATTACACCAACCTTGGGAAACAAACCATTCTCTGCTACATGTCCAAAGTTATAAGAAAGGAGTGTCCCTCACTGCTGTGTAGAGACCAATCTAGAAATTGATTTACTCAGTCTCCTTGGTAAAGAAAGGATAGCTGGATTAACCTACTAGTCATCTTCAGTTTATCAATGGATTGTGTTCCCAACTTTATTTGAAAGTTAACTGTCTGAAACTCAGAATGTATTAGCTCATAAGAACAAAGGGTGGTTAGGGTCTCAGACTAGCTCACAAAAGCTTACAGACTATCTACTTCAACCATAGAATAACTGGTACTAGTCTGCATGCTGGGTCCTGAGAACAATAGGCTGCAGTACAGAAAAGGAAATGAATCCCCTTCCCCCCATCCTGTTTCAGATCAATTCAGAGGAAAATTTCCAAAAATGCTAAGCTTAGGTTTAGTACCCTCTGTTTTCTTAGTAATCCTCTCCTGATGTCTTTAAACTTTCTCAAACTCCTTAACACAAACACAACTCCTAGTTTCCTATGTGCTGAGCAGTAGATATCAGAGATATGAACATCAACTCTAGACAAATTAGGATATAGAGGAAGGACTATGTTCATGGAACATGAGTACATAGGTAAGCTCAGCTATAAGGGGCAAGAGAAAATTCCTGCTACCAAAATCAGCACCCAGGGTTGGAGCAGGACCAGAGAGCTAATGTTGAGCCAGTGAAACACTTGTCTAGCACTTTTCATACTCCGCCAGCCCAGGGATAGGATCAGGCACAGGGCCAAAGTTTGGGGCTGTGTTTAGAGGAGGTTAATGACCCAAGTGAAATGAACTGAAGCACAATAAGGACAGGGAGTCAAGTAGGTGGTAATAATTTGTTGACCTGATTAAAAGGTTTCTATTGATTTGGAGGAAATGACAAATAATTCAAATATTTTTAAATAACTACACTGTGCCATGCACTGTGTTAAGTGCTGGCTTTAAACAGTCTCTGCACTATTGGAATTTATATTCCAGAACATTGTCAAAGAGTTCACAGGGATGAAACAAATCCTCAGTGAAGCAGCAAATGAAGGAAATACACAACTGCTCCCAAACCACAAACACTTAGATTTCCAAATCAGCCTTCTCATGTTTTGGAGGTGAGTAAGATGTAAAATATGACCAAGTCAACTATTGCAGGAATCAAACAAATATAAAGTGTGACATATTCCTCTTACAATAAACTGGAGGAAACCACCAAAAACAAAACCCAGAAGCTTAACTTCACAGATCAATCCAAGGTTAAACCATCAAGTAGGCCAGGTCATTTTGGCAGCCTTCCCACCTCTCCTCTCACCTTCAAGCACTATGTGAGGTACCAACTGTGGCACTCCTCCAGAATCATGCCATGTCCCTTTCTCTGACTTTTGTCTAGTCAAAACCTCTCAGTGCTTTCCGAGGAAATATGGGACCATGGATGGTCTATCATCAGAAATTATGTGTGTCAGAATTGATTGCCCCCCTCCAAACACACACGGTGCCTTAATTTAACCAATGTGCACATTTCCAGGAGAGCTTAATTGTGAGAATTTCATATACCACAGCTAGCAGTAGAGAAGACATTTTGGAACCAGGGATTTTCACTGTCCACTCAAATTACACCTGCAGGCAACTATCTACCTCATTTATGTGTATACACACATAACAAGTCTAGAACCAACACCCTTTGGAGAGTTAATATCCCAGAGAGTGCTCTATCCTCTGATTTTAAAACAATTATGAAGCTCTGTATAAATATGTGCCAAGTACCACTGTATAAATAATTTCATTTTATCCTTAGGATAACTTTATGAAAACTGTTGTTATTATTAGCCTCATTTTACCAAGGAGGAAACTGAAGTACAAGGCATGTAAAAGAAGGCAGGAAACATGGAAGATAGAAGAAAAGCTGTGACAAATAGTAAACAAATAGAAAGCAGTCAGATTTAAACCCAACCCCGTCAATAGTGAGACCAAATGCATGATCTAGACACCCGAATTAAAAGGCAGAGATTGTCAAATTGGATTAAAAAGCAAGAAGCCCAGGGCCTCCCCGGTGGCGCAGCGGTTGAGCGCTGGGTTGCGAAGCTGCCCGCGGCCTCTGCAGCGCCGGTTCGATCCCCGGCTGCTCCTCGGCCACTGGAGGAGGGTCCCACATGGCGCGCAGACCTCTCCTGCCGCCCGCTGCTCCCCTCAGAAGTGTGCTTCGGTCCTTCTGCCTGCTCTGCTCCCCGCTCTGGCTCTGGTGAATTCTCTCACCCTCCCGTGCTTCTGACTGTACCCAGTGCTTGTATAAACAAACAAACAAATAAATAAATAAATAACATGCCTCTATTAAAAAAAAAAAAAGCAAGAAGCCCATGTTTGATATAAAGAGAAAGGATGAAAAAATACATCGTGCAAATACAAACAAAGGCTGGAGAGGCTATAGTAACATTAAAGTAGATTTTAGAATGAGGAGTATTACCAGGGATAAAGAAGAGTATTTCTTTTGACAAAAGGGTCAATTCACTAAGAACACATAATCCTAAATGTGTATGTATATAATCATAAAGTATCAAAACACATAAAGCAAAATGTTGCAAAAATAAAATTGAAAGAAAATATAAGACACAAGCACAATTAAATTTGTGAAATTCAATAAGCATCTCTCAGTAATTGACAGGCCAAGCAGGCAGAAAATCAGCAAGATTTGGGAAGAGAAGATTCAGAACACCACTAACCAAATTAACTTACTGGTATTTAGAGACCACTACATCCAACAAAAACAGAATACACATTATTTTCAAGTGTGCATGGAATATTCACCATGGTAGAACAACTGCTGGCCCACAAAACAAATCTAGGAAAATTTAAGAGAATTTAAATAATTCAGAGTATGTTCTTTCACAACAAAACTACAGTGGGTATCAATAACAGAAGGATATCTGGAAAATCTGCAAATACTTGGAAATTAAAGCAATGCACTTCTAAGTAACACATGGGTCCAAGAATAAGTCACCAGGGAAGTTGGAAAATACTTTTGAGCTGAATGAAAATGGAAATACCACAAGCCAAATTTGCAGTGTGCAGCTGGAATAGTGGTTAGAGGGACAGTTAAAGCATTGAATTATTACATTTATACAAACATCCACTGGCCAAGATCAGGATACTATGCAAGAAGAAATAAGGGACACAAGGCAACACCCCGCCCTGAACACAACTACAATCACAGAAAAGTGAACCACTGCAGATACAAGTTAACGAAGGTACAAGTGGTGTCAAAGGCAGCTCTGGACTCCAAACTACTGACCATGGTAGTAAATGTTTGTTGACGATACCAGGCTCTTGCTAGGCCAACAAGAGATTAAATCCAGGAAGGTTAGTTAAGGCAGGCTGGAGAAGGAAGGGAGTAAGCCTCAATGAGAAAAGCATGGACTGACACAGTGGATGAACTCTGATCTCAGGATAGAGGCTATATTGCTTGTTTTTTTTGTTGTTGTTGTTGTTGTTATTGTTGTTGTTATTTTGGTGTAGGCCAGAGGTGGGGGAGTAAGAGGATTCACCATAGACAGAGTAGAGAGCAGAGCTGGCAATTTACTGAAATACACTGCTAAGGGGAGCAGCAGGTAAGACAGGAGAGGTCTGCTGTGCCATATGTGGATTAGCAACTTGGCCGGGATGGAACACAGGCTGTCAAGGCCATAGTGTTGAGATTTAACCCCTCGGCCACAAGGGAGGACCCCAAGGAACTGTGTTTAAAAACACTCAATGCCGGGCCTCCCTGGTGGCGCAAAGGCTTAAATCTCAGCACTATGAACTCAGCCATGAGTTTGATCCCAGGCCAGGGAGCTGACCCACATGGCATGGCAGACCTCTCCTGTCTTGCCTGCTGCTCCCCTCAGCAGTGTATTTCAGTAGATATGCCTGTTCTGCTCCCCACTCTGTCTCTGGTGAATCCTGTCACGCACACACACCTACCTCTGGCCTATACCCCAGGACTTGTATGCATAAATAAAATAAATCTTAAATAAAACATTCTAGGCCCTTGCCACAAAGAGAATCTGATTGTTTATTGGGAGAAGGGGAACTACAGTTTCTCAGTTACTTTAATTCTCATGACTCCCAGTTATGAAATGGCTGCTATAAATATTACCACTAATAACAAAATTGCTAACAGTTACTGAGTACCTCCCATGTACTAGGACCTCTTAATGTGTCCTGCGGGTATTGTCAGATTTAGTTCATTAGCAAAGGGGTATTGTGAAGACAAAGTGAGGAAGTATAAATGGAGCTGATCCCCACTCAGGGGAAATGGAAAAGGAAAGTCATCTTGACATAAAGGCAATAACTTTTGAATTACCTGTAGACATGCAAAATTAGATGAACACCGATTAAAGCGATAAAAAGATTGATGATGTCAGAGTTAGTCATGAAAAGAGGCATCATGGAACACTACCAGCAGAAGCATTTGCCTCTCAATATGATCCAATCTGGGGCTGGTATGACAACAGTTGTCTTCAGGATTCTGCACTATACTGGAAGGGATATGAATTCCAATTTCAACATTCTCAATGCTTCAGTGCCAATTTAGGGTTAAACCAGACCCATGAAGATCTTCTACACACTCTAAATTGGAGTAGAAATAGTTTGGCTTTCTGAATGTCCAAATCTTTCATGAAGTCTTCCCAGATCAACCTATTGAGAATAAGACATCTTCTGCCTCCCCACCTCATCAAAAAAAAAAAAAAAAGAATTTAAAAAAAAGACTTCCCACATTACACCTAGTCTGGGCGTAACCATCATCTTAAAATGTGACTGAGTCCTAGAAGCATGTGGCATGAATACCTTATTCATTTTACATTTCATTTCCTGCTTGTATCTTACAAGCATAATTTTTTACCTGCATTATTGACATCTTGGATTAATTATCCCAGAAAACACACCAAAAGGTGTCTACATAATGGTACATAGCAGTGGAATATCTGGTTAAAATTCACAGATGTTCTTTCATTATGATGATATAAGTAACCCTAGTAGATAAGAACTACTAGACTGCAGAACGTCAGGATCAAGTGAATGTGTTGACTCACCCAACTGTGGTAATCATTTTGCAATGTATATCAAATTGTCATGTTGTAAACCTTATTATACCATGTTATATGTTAATTTATCTCAATCCAGCTGAAAAATAAATTTAAAAAATTAGGATGATGAAGGCCTTGAATATTCTAGCTCACTCTCACCATCCTGGTTGAAACTTTGTGAGAACAGGGTATTAGTACCTCTTCATCAGCGCAGTACTCACCACAAAGCAGCGATCAGGGGCCTCCCTGGTGGCTCAAGGTGTCAAGCATCAGCACTACGAAGCAATCCGCAGCTACTGCAGCACGAGTTCGATCCCCGGCCAGGGAGGTGACCCACATGGCGCAACAGACCTCTCCTGTCTTGCCCGCTGCTCCCCTCAGCAGTGTATTTCAGTCAATCAGCCTGTTCTGCTCCCCACTCTGGTGAATCCTCTTACCCTGCCCCCCCCCCACTTCTGGCCTACACCCCAGCTCTTGCATAAATAATCTTAAAAATAAAAAAAAAAAAAAGCAGAGTTCAGCCTAAGCTAAAAGTTATGTACCTGGTCACTTTCTAGCTCCTTTTGGGCCACCAGGGAGGCCCAAAAGCAATTATTCTTAAAGTCTATCTTCTCAGGTTGCCAGTCCCTTTAGTCACTATTTACAATATTCCTTCTATTGCTATTCTTATCATGTCAATTGATGTCTATAAATACAATACCTTTATTCAATTAGCATAAATTAGCAACTTTTAAGCAGCAACTCTTTTTATTCTCCACTCTAGTCAGTAAAATCTTTTTGGCCCTGATCTCTCTAGAAATGCTACCAAAATTTTAAAAGTTAAACATTTAAACTGTTTCTGGTAAGTAGAATTAGGTTTTGAAGCAGCTGTATAAGCTTCATTCTACCTAAGAGGCAGCCTTAGAGATGTGTATGCATAAAAATGAAAAACAAATCAAAGGCTAGGAAGAGCTTTAAACTAATGAGATCTTGTTTGATACCTTTATCATGGGAATTACAAAAAATGGCAGCATGAGTTTTCTGACCTTTAACAACATGCTTATAAAAAGTAAGCCAACTGGGCCTCCCTGGTGGCGCAAGGGGTTAAGCACCGCACTATGAAGCAATCCACAGCCTGTGCAGCATGAGTTCGATCCCGGGCCGGCCAGGGAGAAACCACATGGCGCAGCAGACCTCTCCTGCCTTGCCCGCTGCTCCCCTCAGCAGTGTACTTCAGTCAATCTGCTTATTCTGTTCCCTGCTCTGTCTCTGGTGTATCCTCTCAACCCCTGCATCTCTGGCCTGTACCCCAGCTCTTGTATGCATAAATAAATCTTTGGGAAAAAAAAGTACAAAAACAGACTTGTCCAAGGACATAGCTAGAAATAATAATTTAAAAAAGCCAACTATAAACCCATTTTAAGAAACCTGTCACAAATACTCAAAAATGTTTTCACCAGAGGCCTGGATGATTGGGCCAGTATTTTTGGTGTTTTCATAGAAATATCCTACCAAATGAGTTGAGGTGTTGGCCACCAACTAACATTCAAGGCCATTACAAGATACATCCCCCTGTTATTTACTGAAAAGACAGGGCTCCTTTGTGAGATGCAAAGAAGTTTCTCTCAGGTTTCACTGTTAGGAAATGTTCTCCACCATGCCTGGCTTTGACAGATACTGTAATCCCTATACCTGACCATATTACCATCTCTGTGTAGCCTGCCAGATTTCTCATAGCTGATTCATGGCCCAGATGTACATATTTTGGAGTATTAGCCTCATTTGGGTAATTAATTAAACCTATAAATCAATTTTTTTTCATTTACTTTTTAAATATTTTACCATATGGTTTCATACATCCTTCTTGTAATTATCCTAAATAATTACATAATTGGGAAAAAATAAGGCTAGTAGGATTTCTACTCATCCTGGACAGAAATGCTTCTTTGAAACAGAAAATGGCCTATATCATGGACCAGTAATTTTCTAACAATAAATTGCAAATCACTTGATCACTTGAGAAAGATAGGTGCCATGTCCTAACCTTAGTGCTTAAGGCGGATGGATAGGCAACTATCCCCCAACTTCTCACAAGCTTGAAAGACAAGTTCATAGTTAGTTATAAAGGTTTGAAATAAGGCACAAAATAACAAATTTGCCATCTATCTTTTTGAGAATTGGGTGAAAGCTATAGACAGTTTAAAAAAAAAAAAAAAAGCAAACCACTGGCTTGCATTCAGTTATTCAGTTTCTGGGAGACCCATCACAACCCTGCAATATGACTTACCACTAGAGCTCAGAGCCTCAGTCCTGAGAAATCCTGCACATACCATGATTTTGACATAAAAGTTTCAAATATGGGTGAATAAGAAAATGCTCCTGGCCATATTACTTGGCAATAATATTCATAGTATCATAACTACCTCAAAATATTATGCTTTGAAATCTTCATTCCACAGTCTGTCTAAAGCAGTAAGTGCTACCTCACCCAACCTCATTAACTGGTTTGCAAGGACCTCCCTCCAACCTAATATTATTAATTATCATTAATAAACATTAAATATTTGTCTTTGTTGACTAGAATGAAGTTCCACAAGGACAAGAACTTTGTTTTGCTCGTCATGACCACTTGTGGCACATAAGAAATGCTCAAATATTTTTTGAACAAATCTAGTAAGACTCACTACAGCTAGTTTCTTGTAGTTTTACTGGAACCGGTTTTGCTCATTCATTTACTTATTATCTATGGCTGTTTTCCCACTACGTAGCAGAGCTGAAGAATTGCTTAGGGCCTATGTAGCCCCCCCAAAAACCTCAATTATTTGCTACCGTGCCCTCTACAGAAGTTTGATGACCTCCAAAGGCACACATTTGGCCAGTATTTTCAAGTTAGATCAGAAGCACTCGTAAGTACAGGTTAGGTTGTCCACTCCTTTGTATCTAACAAAGTAGATGCTTATTTTTAAAAATATTACTGCACAAATGCAGACTTCCTGCTTCCAACAAATTCTATTTGCACAGTTCAATCCATAGTTAGAATTTTCCATCTTCAACACATTTGTAGCAAAGTCACAACCAAAGATCACCTGTGTTCAATAATTTGGGGCATAGGGAGAAGAGGTACTGATGCTAAGCAATAGAACACTTTCTAGTTCTAACTCACATTCATGCACTCTTCAAAATGTGAATGCAACATAACAGCTGAAAAGCTCTTTCCTGGTGTTTCAGACATGATTTTGAATTGAACCATAGTTATTTTCTCAATGTCAAAATCATTATATTACTTCTTTTTATGCCAGGCATGTTTATAGGTGCTCAACCATCAGTGAATGGATCACTCTCCCATAATTATTGTGTTCATCAACTTTCGCAAATTACAATTACCTGAAGGCCACCCAGATTTATATCCCTTTGCCAATTCCCAAATATGTTCAAATTTCTCAATCATTAAAAAACTTATTGCCTTTATTGTCATTCTCTAAATGATTTTAATTTACATAATTATTACTGAATCTAAGGAACTGAATAGTAAATGTATAATTCCTAGGCATGATTTCAGCCCAATTTACCCCAGGTGCACAGGTAAGCAAATAGGGCTTTTTTTATGTTGATGGATGAGATGTCATCCAGTGTAGCCCATGGACTGAGCAAAGAAAAAAAGGGCTAGGAAACTTATTAAATTCCTTTGCTGTTTTGAATAAGCAACAATATACACAATGATATACAATCATTTGATAAAACTATTGTTTATTTAGAAAAAGGGTTACACTGGTAGAATTCAGTAGATAAAAATTTTTCTTTTAAAAATGTCACTGTGAAACTTTTCCAGATGAAAGTTCTGCAATACAAAGCTCCTGCAGCTGTAGAATTAAAACACAATTAACTTTTGATTCCCCCCACCCCCAGACTTGTCTAACATAATTACAAGAAAAAATGGCAAGGGACAAGTGAGTGCTGGTACCTTTTTCTTTTATAAACAAGTTTTAATGTTGTACACATACTATTATATAAAATGATTCCTAAGCATTGCATAAGACACTGCTCCCACTTTGTTTTTAGTGACTAATATTAAAAACAGGCCAAATAATAAATTAAACTGAGTTTTAAAATGAGGTAAATTCAAAATGGTTCAATAATTGTTTATTTTCAGTTTCAAACAATAAAAAGGAAGCAATTTCAGGTTAAAAAAAAAAAACGAACAACAATTAAAAAAAAAAACAACTCAACTAAACCCAGGCAATATTTAGTTAATCCAAAGTGAAATTCTGTACACATGTAACCTTATTTGCTTGTTGGGAACTGTATGCAGCACATTGTGCTAAAAATATGGGACAGTTAACACTTTCAGCCATTTACTGAAAATAAACATGTAGAAATTAAGCAACAAGTTAAATACAGTAATGCACAACTCAACAAGTTTTCGGCATGGAGCAATTAAGCAGATAACTGAATAATTTAAGGAGATGCACATGGGCCCTCTTCATTCATAATTCTTGGCAATCTACTCAGGAAAATAAATTTCTGGTCACAGCTGAACAATTTCATTCCAATCTCACCTGAAAGAAACAAATTGATTATATTGATAGGTAAGAAAGGAAGGAAGGAAAGGAGAGAGGAAGAGAGGGGGAGGAAGAGAAAGTTACAGGTGTGAAGAGGGAGAAAGGAAGAGAGAAAAAGAGAAGGCAGGAGAGAAGGAGGAGGAAAGAGGAAAGATGGAAGAAAAGGAAAGAGGAGGAAGATTTAAGAAAAATAAAAGTCACTGCCAATAACATAGGCTTGAATACAGTCCCCAGATAAGGATGAAATATCTGTGTATTTCTTGTTGCCCACTCTTAGAAACTATTAAAAGAGTTCATTTTTTTCCTTAAAGAAACTATTTTTAATAGTTTCTTCAAGAAAAAAAAATTGAACATTCTCTGTGTGAGAAAGAGCAGGTGGAAAAGAAGGGAGGAGAAGATGAAATAGAAATAAGTAAAACATTCCACAGGAGCAAGCAATTGCTTGCCAAAAGTAAACAGAACACATAGCAATGAAAAAGAATCAATTTTACATGATCAACAAAAAAAAAAGAAAAATGACATCACATTTTTCACAAGGACACAATTTTAATAGTGACTTATATTAAGATGCAACGTCTGCTAAATTATAAAAATTGCTTTAAAAATATATTGACTTAATTACACTCATTTCCTTTCCTTTATGTATTGACATTTTTCAAATACTGCATATTGAAATAATTTCAAGACATGATCATTACAACATGTGGCAAATAAATTTATCTGCCTGACATTGTTTGCGTTCAAATTTTAAACTAATGCTTAACGCATTAAACTTTATTGATGAAAATACTACATTCACATATTTCATAAAACCAGAGCTAGAAGGGCCTTAGAAAATAATCACACTTGCATGAAATGCTAACAAATAATTTACATATCGTTTCTATACAGCATTCTGTTCACATCATTTGTAGTCTTGACATTACCAATTATAATTGTGGATACACTAATGTTGAACTTACAATTTTAATACTTAAAAGTCATTGTTCCTGTCCATCACTAATGAATGGATAAATAAAATGTGGTACACATTCATACAATGGAATATTATTCAGTTATAAAAAGAAATGAAATTCTGATACATGCTACAACATGGATGAATCTTGAAAACATGATGCTAAGTAAAAGAAACCAGACACATAAGATCACATATTGCATGATTCCATTTTCATGAAATGCCCCCCAAAGAGGTGACTCCATAGAAAATAATTAGGCTTTCCAAGGGCTGAGAAGGGGAGAATTAGGAGTGACTTCTAATAGGAGTGGAATCTCTGTGGGGCAATGGAAATGTTCCAGAATTAGACAGTGGTGATGGTTATACAACATAATAAAAACCACTGTAAAATGGTGAATTTTGTGTTATGTGATTTTATCTCAGCTTTTTTTAATTGCAAAAAAGTATCAATGTTTCAATAAGATCATCATTATGATCTTATTGGCCATCATTGTGGCCAAGCATCTATATGGCCATCACTATGGCCATCACTAGAGTAAGCTATGGGTTCCCAATCATGAAGACTTGATCACGTTAGGAGATTTGCTGGGTAATGGAAACTTTGATGACATATTTAAGGACATATTAAAGGATAAAACTGCTGTTGCTATTAAAACATGTAAAGATGATCTTTTCCAGGAATTGAAATTATAATTTTCACAAGAAGCCAAAAATCCTCAAGCAATATAATTATCCCCAAATTGTCAAACTTATAGAAGTCCAAACACAAATACCGCCTATCTACATCATTAAGGAACTGGTTCCAGGAGGTGATTTCCTCTCCTTTCTGAGAAAGAAAGATGAACTAAATAAAACAGTTAGTGAAATTTTCGTGAAATTTTCATTAGATGCTGCTTCTGGATGGCGTATCTCAAGTAAAAATTGTACACACAGGGGCCTTGCTGCAAGAAACTGCCTGGAGGTGAAAATAATGTTCTGAAAATCAGTGACTTTGGAATGTCTCATCAAGAGGATGGTGGTGTATATTCATCTTCTGACTTAAAGCAGATTCCCATTAAATGGACAGCACCAGAAGCTCTTAATTATGGGAGATATCGTTCTGAGAGTGACGCATGGAGCTTTGGCATCCTCCTCTGGGAGACCTTCAGCTTAGGGGTCTGTCCATACCCTGGAATGACAAATTAGCAAGCACAAGAGCAAGTGGAAAGAGGATACTGGATGTCAGTCTCTCAGTAGTATCCAGAGCATATTTATAAAATAATGCTGAAGTGTTGGATTACAAACTTGAAAACCGCCCCAAGTTCAGTGAACTTCAGGAAGAGCTAGCTGCCATCAAGAAGAAAGTCACAAAGTGATGAAACACTGCCAAACTCAGCCTTCAGGACTCTATCTTCCAGCAGAGTAATATTTTCTTCTCATTAACAATGAGTTTATACCATATTACCTGGAATATTCTTCTAAAAATTATTTTTTCATGAACTTTTTAACAAGATATGTGCCACCTTAACCATTGTAAATAAGAAAGCATAGGCTCTATATGCAAGGAACTACACTATTTTTTTTTTTTTACCACCAGGACTGCTGATGTTTCTCAAGGGTTTCTATTTCAGGCTCCGTTCAGATTCAGCTTTGCTCCATCCTGGACACCTCTACTCTACTGATGCTACAAATTGCATTGGTAACACTAAGTTTGCAATTGAAATTCCCACAAAAGGTGGCCTTCCACACTCTACTAAAACAAGATTAAATGTGTAAACATCACTTTCTACTGGGAATTAACTGGACCTCCTGAGCCTCTTCCTTTCCCTTTTATTTTCTTTCTCTCTTTTTGTCAGAAATAGGCCCTGCTATTGTTATAATTTCCCTATTTTCCAACTTGCCCTTCTTGTTTGTCAGGGTATCAGAAAGTATGAAATGCCCCCCAAAAGTACCCTTTCAGAGTTGAGACAGCTGATTTTAGACGATGTTATTTTAAAGAAAGCTGCAACAGCAAGATGCAAATTTGAAAAGTAGGGTAATCTAGAGAAAAGAACAGCCAAACCGGTAAACAACGCAGAGTAGAAAGGCAAATACAAAACCAGCCCTCTTATCAGAGGTATGCTTTCATAAACACACACACACACACACTCTAATTTTATGATCAAATTCACCAAAAAGGTCATAAGAAATGTTTCAAAGGTTTATAGAGTCCTCATAAAAGAGCCCTCTTGCCATTGATGGCAACAAGAAGTTTTAAGAGACACTATAAAATACAAGTCCACCAAATTAATAGATTATTTTTGGTTAGGTGTCTTGACCTCAAAGGAGGCATCCCAGACTTATTTAGTTCCCTAAATTGTGTCACAAGCTGTCAGGATTTCATGATGCTAGTATTTTCATTCTCTCTCAGTATCTCTCCCCTCCTTCCCTCTCTTTCTCTCAATCCCTCCTTCTCCCTCTCCTCCACACCAAACAAGAAGGCACAAATGGACGAAGTTGACAGTTAAAAAAGTTAAAAATGGGCCTCCCCTGGTGGCGCAGCTGTTGAGCACTGGGCTGCGAAGCTGCCCGAAGCCTCTGCAACGCCAGTTCAATCCCCGGCCATCGGCGAGGGTCCCGCATGGCGCGCAGACCTCTCCTGCCGCCCGCTGCTCCCCTCAGCAGTGTATTTCGTCAATCTGCCTGTTCTGTTCCCCACTCTGGCTCTGGTGAATTCTCTCACCCTCCCGCGCTTCTGACTGTACCCGGTGCTTGTATAAATAAATAAATCTTTTTTTTAAAAAAAGTTAAAAAGCCTAATGAATGTTTAGGAGGAGAAAAACACAGGGATAGTCATCCTCCTCCTACTTTACTCCTTCATTTACCCTTAGATGGGTAACTAAGAATCCTTATCATAGCAAACACAGTTGCTGAGATGGTCTCCCTGGATAAAATCTAACACAGAATTAAAACTGGGATTCTGTTGAACTGAATCTCAGAGGTGCCTCTCAAGATAAATGTATGTGTATGGGATAGTCACACTCAGGTAAATGTGGCATGGGGGCCATTTTTAAGTGTTCATACCTATGTCCAGATAAGAAAAATAGCCCCTGACTGAAGATTATATCCATCTTAAGTGGAAGAAAGAAAAGGGAAAATTCCTCCTGTTCATTCCAACTGTTTGGTGTCTATGAATACCAGTGCACAGAACTCAACACCTAGTACTTTCAAAGAGTGAAAAGATGACTACAATAAAGAGAAAAACAGCTTGTGTCTATCATTTAAATTTTCTAACTTTTGCAAATATTTAACTATTACTATATACAGACTAAAATTAAAGCATAAGTCTGTCCTCAAAAAATATGCTGCAGCATACAAAGCAACTTAAGAATGTGAATACACTACCAAATACTATAAATACACTGAAATGTCTTCTGATGACAGAAAAGGTCAATGCTGTTTTCTCATCAATCTGAAGATGTATACTTAATACTTCTGTACATAGCTTTTCATGCAAAGTTAAGAGAGTATAAAACATAGAAGGTCATACAAGCACTTGGTTGATTAGAAGGGACGAAGTTACTGCTTTCAACAAGATCACAATCTAAGGAGAGGGGTAAGTACCACACTCACATACATAGGAATCAGTGACTAGGACCTAGACAAGCCCACACACATAATCATACACACAGCAACATGAAAGAAAATGTAACTGAACATTCCCTACTCCAACACATATTACTAGAATCTAGGACTATGTCTCAACATGGCAACACATTCTAAAATAAGTAAAGAATATGCATTGGAGCAAAGAAGTTTGTTCAATAAATGGTGCTAGGAAAATTGGTTCGCTACATGCAAAAGAATGAAGCTTGACTACCACCTAACACCATGCACAAAAACCAACTCAAAATGGATTAAAGAACTAGACATAAGACCTGAAACCATAAAATACATAGAAGGAAATTTAGGTGAAACACTACATGATATGCACATCAAAGACATCTTTACAGGCACATCAAAGACATCTTTACAGACACATCACCCAAAGCAGTGATAGTGAAGGCAAAGATAAACAGCTGGGACTACATCAAATTAAAGAGCTTCTGCACAGCAAAAGAGACAATAACAAAAACGAAGAGAAACCCCAACTGGGAGAACATTTTTGCACACAACACTAACAATAAAGGACTGATGACAAAAATCTACAAAGAGCTCATGAGACTCAACAAAAACAAAGAAAATAATCCTGTCAAAAAATGGGCAGAAGAAACTTCTGTGAAGAGGAAATGCAAATGGCCAACAGGCATATGAAAAAATGTTCAACATCACTTGTAATCAGGGAAATGCAAATCAAAACTACCATGAGATACCATCTTACACCAGTGAGAATGGCACATATTAAAAAAACTAGCAACAACAAATGTTGGCGAGGTTGTGGAGAATAAGGAACTCTCCTACACTGTTGGTGGGAGTGCAAACTGGTCCAACCACTATGGAGAGCTGTGTGGAGATTTCTTCACCTACTAAAGATAGAGCTTCCATATGATCCAGCAATTCCACTCCTAGGTATTTACCCAAAGGACACAGAAACATCAATTCCAAAGAGCACCTGCACCCCTATGTTTATAGCAGCACTGTTTACAATAGCTAAGCTTTGGAAACAACCCAAATGCCCAAAAATAGATGACTGGATCAAGAAGATGTGGTACATATACACCATGGAATATTACTCAGCATTCAAAAAAGATAAACACATGCAATTTGCAGCAACATGGATGGCGCTGGAAGGGATCATGCTCAGCGAAATAAGCCAAAAAGAAAAAGAAAAATACCAGATGGTCTCACTCATAGCAGGAATCTAGAAAACTTAAATAAGGGACCAGGAAAAATAATAACTATAAGAAAGAAAATATCAAAATCAACAAACAACTATGAACCAGAGATACTCTATGGGGGGTGGGGACGGGGAAAGGAGGGATTGGGGTCAAAATAAGGGAGTTGTAATTGTATGGGGAATATAAAAATAAAATTTAAATTAAAAAAAAAGATCCAATCTCTACCTAAAGGGGGAAGCACTGAGGCAGTTCTAGCTGATTGCCGCCATGTAGGAATCAGGACACAATGTTGCCAGATGTTCCAACTCTTCAATAGAAACCAAAATTTGAATTCTGTCAACTCATCTGATTTATAAAGTCAACCAATTTTAAAATGTTAAATACTGTGTGAGGCCAAGAAAGCACATCTAACAAGCCACACATTCTGTGCAAGAGCTGAGAACTGCAACCTTGGGTCTGGATAAGAGTCAAGTAGGAGACTGAGGTAAGAGATGGGCTTGAAAAATACATTAGACTTTATCGGAGTGGGGGATTAGAAGAGAAATGCAGTGTAGTATATACACTGCAGATGGACAGAACTTACTGCCAACTTTCTTTGAAATCAAGAACCAAAGTCCAAGAAGACAGCTTTTCAAGCTCTGGGAGCAAGTCCAGTTTAGCATAGCATCAGGTTCACAAACACCTCTCAAAAATTAGCTGAACCCAACATTCAAAATTGAGGGCCACACAGAAATAAACCTAGACATATACAGTCAACTAATCTATGACAAAGGAGCAAAGCATATACACTGGAAAAAGGAAAGCCTGTTCAATAAATGGTGCTGGGAAAACAGGACCACCACATGCAAAAGAATGAAACTAAACTACTACCTCACATCATACACAAAAATTAACTCCAAATGGATGTAAGACCTGAAACCATAAAATATACAGAAGAAAATACAGGCAAAACACTCCATGACATAAACCTCAGAAACACCTTTGAGGACTCCAGAAGCAAGGAAAGCAAGGAAGTCAAAGGGGAAGATAATCAGTTGTAAATACCTCAAACTAAAAAGCTTCTATACAGCAAAAGAGACAGTAATCAAAATAAAGAGACATCCTACTGAATGGGAGAAGATATTTGCACACCATACAACTGATAAGGGACTGATATCAAAGATCTACAAAGAGCTTACACCAACTCAACAAAAAAAAGCAACTCAGTTAAAAGAAAAAAAAAAAAAAAAACCACCTGAAGAGCTAAAAAGACACTTCTCCAAAAAGGAAATGCAAATGGCCAACAGGTACATGAAAAAATGTCCAATGGTGGGCCTCCCCGGTGGCGCAGCAGGTTGAGCGCAGCGCTGTGAAGCTGTCCACAGCCTCTGCAGCGCTGGTTTGATTCCCCGCCAGCCAGGGAGATTCCCACATGGTAAGGCAGACCTCTCCTGTCTTGCCTGCTGCTCCCCTCAGCTGTGTACTTCAGCCCTTTTGCCTGTTCTGCTCCCCACTTTGTCTCTGGTGAATTCTCTCACCCTCCTGTGCCTCTGGCCTATACCCCAGTGCTTATATAAATAAATCTTTAAAAAATGATAGTTTAAAATCTTTTAAAAAAGGTTCAATGTCACTGATAATGAGGGAAATGCAAATCAAAACCACAATGAGACACCACCTTACACCAGTGAGAATGGCACTGTAAGTGCTTTAAGTGAGTAGGAAAATTAAGAAACAAGGTAAAGCCAATTTAAAAAAATGTTGAGACAGGAAAAGCAGACAGAAGGCTTTGGAATTAATTTAATCTGGGTCACATTTATATATTGTATTCTCAACTCTAAATGTGATCATTTTAATGTTGCTGTAGTCAGGGTGATATTTATATTCAGTGTTATTTCTCTGTCCACCCTCTTCAAAAAACAGGAAAACAGGATGGAGATTCCCCCCGCCCCCCCCCCAAAAAAACCCAACAAACTAGAATTACCATATGATCCAGGAATCCCACTTCTGAGTATTTGCCTGAAGAATACAAAAACACTAACTCAAAAAGACATGCACCCCTATTTACAATAGTCAAATATGGAAATAACACAAGCACCGGATGATGGGTAAACAAAGAAAATGTGGCATATTTACACAGTGGAATACTGCTAGTCAGTCATAAAAATAGATGAAATCTTGCCATTTGCAATGATATAGATAGACTTTGATATTATTATGCTAAGTGAAATAAGTCACAAGGAAAAATATAGACACTGTGATTTCACTATACAGTGGGGTAAAAAAGCAAGCAAACTAACAACAACAACAACAAACCCTTAGACTCTGGCAACAGAATGGTGGTTACCAGAGGTGAAAGAGGAGAGAGGTAATGGGTAGAAGGGCAAAATGGTTGGTGCTGGGTGTAGTAAGATACATGCAGTTGCTGAGGTGAGAAAATGTATTCCTAGAACCCATATAGTGTTATTAATTAATGTTACCATAATTAAGAGTTCCAGAAATCAATGAATCTTACAATTGAGATCCCTGAATATAAAAATGTAAAATAAACTTTAACAGTCACAGGGCGCAGATTTGAAGTAACCTAAAGGTAGATGGTGCCGATCAGAAATTTTCTAGTGGAAAAGGAAAAATCACAGACCTGACCAACCCTAACATGTATCCAATAGAAGGAGCCCACTGTAACAGCCAGAAAAAGAAAAATTCAACCAGAGTCTTACAAAATTAAGAGTCTATGCAAGAAGAAGATACAGCACATTGTTGTCAACAAGCAATTAAACAGGGTGGACACAAAGCTGAACATATGTTATCTAGTAACACCCTACACTGTCTTTTCATGCCTTTGGTCCTGAAAGATTACACAGAAAGGTAAAGTACAAACCCATGGCCAATGTGAATAAGAACTCAAAGAAATCAGTAGTATAACCTTCACATACCAAAGAATATTTAGGTATTGAGTAAAGAATGTAAAAAAAAAATCACAGTGGAGGTTGTCAGTGACAATGGTTGGCCCACTTTTAATAATGAGCGGGTTTTTTCCCCTTTAGTAAGGAGATCGTGTGAAAACAAGAAGTAGAAAGCAAAATGTCAAACTAAAAGAAAGGTTACAAGATTTTTTTTGAAAAAGAAGATGAAGGGCCTCCTGGTAGCACAAGGGTTTAAGTCTTAGCACTATGAAGATATCCGCAGCCACTGCAGCACAAGTTCGATCCCCAGCCAGGGAGATAATCCACATGGCACAAGACCTCTCCTGTCTCGCCTGCTGCTCCCCTCCACTGTGTATTTCAGTAGATCCGCCTGTTCTGCTCCCACTCTGTCTCTGGTGAATCCTCTCACACACACCCCAATATCTGACCTACACCCTAGCTCTTGTGTGTATAAATAAAACTTTAAAAAAGAAGATGAAGTGTTTATAACTTACTAAGAGAGACTAGGAAAGCTGGAACTGAAGAATGAGCTATATTATTTCTTTTACAATAATCCTAAATTTAAAAAACTATTATATTCTAAATGTTCTCTCATAACTTATTAACCCTACTCTACTACTCAGATAACAGCACAGACTAACAAAGCAGAAAAGGCATACCACTTGTCAGGAGGTTACCTATCTGGCAACCTCAAATCCCTGCTTTGCAGCCAAAATAAGTATGACTAAATTCATATCCTAAAGCTCAAACCTTATACAGAAGGGACTCTTATATTTCTCACTCTTCAACAACTATAAGCAGTCTTGGTTATCAATGTGGTTTCAGAAAAGATTAGAAACAGAAAATAATATAGGGGAAGAAGCAAGTGTACTTGATGTCATTAAGAAGTGATGGATAACAGAAAGAAAACAGGGCTATAGAAAAGAATCAACAACTTGAATTATAGCCACCTCAAATCATTAAATGCAGAGGACAAATCATCCTACATACCTCAATAATCTATGACATCACCAAACTATTCAAATGATGATCTGAATGCTAAAAATAGACTGCAACAGGTTCTGCACACTCTGTCCACTAAGGATATACAATTTATTTACGATGGTTAAGACACTTTTAAATTTCACCTAAGGCATAACTATCTTGAAAAAAAAGTTGCATATTTTAAATTCAGAACTAAAAGCACAGACCATATTTTTTAGTTTTCCAAAACATAGGCAGTAGTGGGGGAAAAAAAAACAGAAGTCTAAACATGAAAATCTCTGGACATGTCTGCATGAAAGGCAAACAGAAGAACAGAGAACATGCTAGGGTATGAAGACCTGTGCTTGAGTTTTGGCTCTGTCTGCTAGTATCTCTTTCACCCTCTTCAACTTATCCTGTCAAGAGTTCAGTTTTCTTCACCTGTAAAATGCAGACATCACTACCACTGACAAGGCTGTAGGTACTTTAAAAAGGTAACTAATCATCCAGAGAAGATGGGAATGGCAAAGAGAAAGCCAGATGTTCTTAAATACATCTTGGTGCAAAAAAAAAAAAAAAAAACCACATATGGCTAATCAGCAAACTTAAAATGAAAACAGCTTAAAATAACTGCGAAACTTGTTTTGCATCTATACCCAAAAGATCTGATCATTATATTTAGGTGAAAAATTCTAGTTGTATCTTGCAAAGTGGATCAAGTTTGTTCAACAATATTAGACCTCATTTTATGAACTATTTTTAAATGATGAGGAGGTGAAAGAACACTCACCTTGATTGAAAGTCGTCATTATCTGTGCTTGTCTGAGGACTTATGAGTAGATGACAAATTAAGGGAAAACAACTTTGGGGGGGGAGGGAAGAAGAATGATGTCTCATCTTTTAGCTCATTCCCTCAATTTGCAGGATCTAATTGGCTCTGACCAGCCTGGTAGCCTCAAACTTTACCAGCTCTGGGCCTCCCCTGGTGGTGCAGAGGTTGAGCGCTAGGCTGCGAAGCTGCCCACACAGCCTCTGCAGCACCGGTTTGATCCCCGGCCACCGGTGAGGGTCCCACATGGCGCGCAGATCTCTCCTGCTGCCCGCCCGCCCGCTGCTCCCCTCAGCAGTGTTTTCATCAGTCTGCCTGCTCTGCTCTCCCCTGTGGTTCTGGTGGATTCTCTCACACTCCCGCACTTCTGACTGTACCTAGTGCTTGTATAAATAAATAAACAAATCTTAAAAAAAATACATCTATCACATTCCATACATGTGAGAGAGTTAGAGAGAACAATTGAAAGTTAATAAACCCTTTAAACACTTAGGCCATGTAATACAAACAAAAGCATAATTCTAAACATAATCAGTAACTAAGTTTTCCTTTATACTGATTTAAAACATCAATAAAATGAAAAGGATATTGTTTCTTCTCTTCCTTTCCTCCTGAACTGTCCCGTTTCTCTTTCTTTTCTATTTTTTCTTTATCATGCCTGGATTCCTATAAAGAATGGTGGAATTGGTTAGGAAAGAGAAAACAAAATATAAAAATCAGCTCAAAATTCCTTTTCATCACCCCAAGTAATAATTTATTTTTCAAAAATTTAATATGATAACAAAATCACAAACAATAAAAGAAAAATTGGACTTCATCAAAAATTAAAAAAAATACCTTCATAAATCAAAGAACATGATCAAGAAAGTAAAAAGATAACCTATGAAATGGAAAAAAATATTTGCAAAATGATGTTTCCTAAAGGTCTGGTATCCAGACTATTTAACAAAAATTCTCACAACTGAGCAACAAAAAGACAAACAATCCAATTAAAAAATAGCCACAGCATCTGAATAGATTTCTCCAAAGAAGATAAACAAATGGTCAACAAGCACATAAAAAGATGCTCAACATTTAATCATTAGGAAAATGCAAACTCAAAACCACAACGAGATACCACTTTACACCCACATGGATGGCTGTAACAAAAAACTAAATAAAAAAATAAAAACAAAGTGTTGGCAAGGATGTAGAAAAATTGGCACCTTCATACATTGCTGGCAGAAATGTACACTGTACACACACTGTGGAAAACATTTTAGCAGTTCCTCCGAAAGTTAAATATAGCATTACCACATAACCCAGAAATTCTACTCCTGGGTATACACTAAAATTGAAAACAGATATTCAAACAAATACTTCATAGCATCACACAAATGTTCACAGCAACATTACTGACAAAAGTAAAAGACAGAAAACAACATAAAAGTCTGTCAAATGGTGAATGGATAAACAACTGTGATATATTCATAAAAGGGAAAATTATTTAGCAATAAAAGAAAATGGAGTACTGATACATGCTATACCATGAAAGAATCTCAAAAACAGTAGCTAAGTGAAAGAAGTCAGATAGAGAAGGCCACATTATACAATTCCATTTACACAAAATACCCAAAATTGACAAATCCATAGAAACAGAGCAGATTAGTAGTTGTGAGGAACTAAAGGGAAGGGAAAATGGAAAATGACTGCTAAAAGAGTATGGAATTTTTCCCTTTAGGATGATGAAAATGTTTTAAAAATAAAGATGATGACTGCACAATATTGTAAATATACTAAATGTCTCTGAACTGTACATTTTAAAATGGAGAATTTTAAGTTGTATGACTGTTACCTCAATTTAAGGAATATTTATTTAAAAGCAGCCTCCCTTTTAAAGCATACAGAAATTTTTAAGCTTGCACCTTATTTTCCAAAGTTGCTTAAGAACTATGAAAATATGGCATATATATGATATTTATTTTGAATAGCATCCATTAGTACATAAGAGAATGCACACTATACTAAGTTTGAAAACCAAATACAATTTACAAACATATTAAGTTTATTAGGAAAAATACTACAAAAATGCTTAAAATCACAACTAATAAAGATATTAGGACGGTATAATGATCAGGGAGAATACTTTAATCTCATGAATGAAGAGAAACTAAAAGCAAAGAATTGGGGGTGGAGGAAAAAGGAAACAAAGAAAAGACCGAAACTCAATGAAGAGAATTTAGAAGTGGAATGGAGAGAAAAGGAATTTCATAGATAGGTTAATTCTACCCTCCCAATAATTGGGACTCCACTGGTTGAGAAGTTTCAGATAACCTGTGCTGTCCCAATGCCTGTCTCCTCTTCCCACCCCCAAGTAATTATACTTAACCCTCAATATATGCTAAATTTTCAAAGGGTTGATTTTCTAAGAAAAAGTATTCTTTGTTTTCAAACTTTACCTTTTTGCCACCGGAGGAGATTTTATCCATCTTTTCAGATTTAAATGAATCACTGCCTTTTTCTTTGCCTGAAGATTTTGACTTATTTTTTTCCTTGTCTTTCTCATTTGGATAAGGAGACTCACATGGACTTTCACTTTTGTGTTTTGAAACCCCCACTAAAATTACAAAAGAGAATCATGAAAGCCTTTTCGAATTCATTTTGATGACTGATTCAAAAGTATTAATAAATTTACTTACTTGTTCCATTTTCCTCTTTCCGCCTCTTGGTTAAGTCTGGTGGCACTTCACGGTCATTATTTGAGTGATCCTAGAATCAAGAATTGTGAACTACATTGATCAAGAGTATATGTTTTTGTTAAAAGTATTACTTTTATGCAAGAAGGGCACAGCTAACTAGCATTGAAGAATATTTGGGGTAGCTTCACATACTTGAAAAAATGACATGAAAACCAAGCAGAGCTGGGTAGAGATTACTAGGCTGAAGATCCTTATTACTGGAGAAGATTCAAAGACACTTTAGGGTAGAAAAAATCAGATAAAACACTAAATAGCCGAACTGTCATGGAAAAAAACAGTACTTTTTAAAAGGCAACGAACACACTACTAAACATGATAAGCTTTCCAAACTAGTTTTAAAAATATTACAAACCCTTTTCCGCTCTTTCCTGTCCTTTTCATCTTTTTTCTCTCTTTCTCTGGATCTTTCCCTCGACTTGTCCAAGTCTTTCTTGTCCATTTCTCTCTCCTTACTCTTGGACAGTGGTGGAGGAGTATGATTAATGTAGAGCTGTTAAATTAAGGCAATATTACTAAAGATTATTAGTTTTCCAATATTGATATCATTTGTTTGATTGTTTATTTAATGAAAGACAACTGGTAGTTAGACCCAAAGTCAAAACTGGTCAGCTGTCTGTATTATAGTGGTAAAATAAAAGAACATGGCACAAATTATGCAGACTTCAATCCTTGGCCTTATTAAAATTATCATTTAAAAATCAATCACTTCGTTCCTGCCTCAACTGAGACTCATCAATAAGCTCACAAACTAGAGATTCTTTTCTAGCTCTATTATGAAGACTTGAAACCACCATTGCAAGAGTCCATATTTGCAAAATAATGACTGGACTTTACTATAGAAGAAAAAAAACACAAATGTCTACATAATCATGGAAATTTTTAAGCACTTGACCATTCACTTATAAGCAATCAATGATGGTGAGAAAAAATATAAAATAAAACCTAGCCATGACTTTACTATTGTCTTTTCTAATTCAGTATACCCCACACAGACTATCCTAAATTATTTTTACAAATGTAAAGGCTGCATATCCTGTAGTTCTAAAAGCACTTCTAATTTCTATCAAATAATCACAACTAAGAAATTTAACTTATCAGTTCTAAAGAGCTCAGAAAACCATATAGTCAGCTGAGGATGATGAAACACCTCAATGACTGAAAACTGAACCCATGTTCTCTTCTACCTATATTTTCCTCTGTCAAGAAGCCTGTGGGCAATAAAACAGCCAAAGATCAAGGATACACTAGCTCTAAATAATTAATAGATAACCTTACTTATACAAGTTGTCAATATAGAAATCCATTATCTAAGAAAATGTTAAGAATGTAATCAGATACCTAACCTTATTGTTTTTATAACCATGCTACAAGCTTATCTTTATGACATTAACAGTAGGCTACAGAATACGGAGTATAATTCATTACATAACTGCACAACTCTAGATATACCTTAGGAATGAAAAGAATAGTGAGTCAAGTCAAATATGTTCACATGAGGAAATCCTTTGATATTCAAAGGAATACACAAAAAAAGACAACCGTCAGGATTAAACACATTTCTTTTAACACCACCAAAATTTTCAATTCAGTTGGCTCAGAAACACTGCCATAGCAATGCAGAAGTAGATTCTTTAAAATTTCAGTGTTTAAAAGTTGATGATCAACTGAAATAGACAAAATGTTTATTAATAACAGAGAGCAAGAGAATGAGAAACAGTCATAAAAGTACTTGTCTAGAAAGTACTCTTGCTGGGTTTGATGCTCTAAATAACACTTTTAAGATTTTTCTCACTGTTTATTCATGTCTTAAGATAATACTTTGAAATTGTTAAGACAAAAGAAATAAAATAGCACTGCAATACTCAAAGAAGACTTCAATAAGGGAAGTATTGCTTAAAAATAGTTTTGATCACAATACTATTTCCTACAAAATATAGTCTCTCTGTGTCCATAGAATAAAATGCATACTCCTTAGCTTATGTATTCCAAGCACTTCACAATGTTTGCACAATTACATCCTACTATGGAGCAATCCAATGTACTGTGTTGTGGTTGCCGCTATTCCAGAATATACTGTCCTTCCCAGCAGTTCTCTTTACCAGAATGTTTGCTTGCTTTTATGTTAATCACTTAAAATACTACTTTGCCTTCAAAGAAAGCTCATAAGCCATCAGCACCTCAACCATCCCTCAACTCTGCAACTTACTTTCCACTGAACTCTTGTAATTCCTTTATATTAACCTTTTTGGTGACAAGTATTCCCGATTAATTTCATGTTCTTTATTTTTTCCTATACATAGTTTCCAGTTAGGAAACTATGGTAGGGGAATTAATGTCTTTTCTACTTTTACATAGTTCTTACTGCCTTATACACAGTGAATACTCAATACATGTTTGCCAAATAAAATTAATGATTTGTTAAATCTTCATGTAGCACTGCAGAATTTTGTTTTTTATTTGCTTTTACTCCACAATGGGATCACCAAGGTTCAAAAAATAATTTGACAATTTTCAAAATCTGTTCAAGAGAACATTACTATGTTGACTTTATTAAGGCTACAATACACATAGATGACCTCTCATAGCTTGGGTTTGGTTGTAAATACTTATTTTAAGATAGTGAACAGAATTATAGGCGGAATTCTGATTTGAATGGTTACTGCTGTCCTCCCAAATTACAGAGAAACTTGGTTTAAAAGGGATGGAAAGTGAACTGAAAAAATAAAAGATTTGGATACTAAACAATTCACTCTTTAACTACTTCCACTTGAAAAGTCAAGTCCATGTACTCTTTTACCATGGATTAGAAAAAGAAATAAGTCATTTAATAAAAAAGAGGATCCCAGGGACAAGCCTAACTACAAGGTTGAACTAAAGAAGGGAAACAATTTTATATGTACAAGTGACAAGATAACATGAAAAGAATATAGACACACACCTTTCAAATCCTCTAAAATGCAAAAAGCACCACAGAAATAGTGAGTTTATATAGATCAGTTTTAGAGGTAAAAGTGCAATAAATGTTTTTCTAAGACATTCATATGCTAGTAACCTTTCCTAGACACACAAAAATGCAACATCAACTACTATATAGAAAAGTGAACTTTGGATGCATTACCAAAGTCAAATATTTACTGAGCACCTAGTCATATGACCAGGTACCATACTTAACACTAAGGATCTGAAAAGTTGCATGAGTCACATAATCTTTAGAAGTGTGTTCATATAGCACTTTTAAAATTTTCTGGGTCAACGTGAAATAAGGCTATTAAATTTTAAATGCCCACAAAAATCACCATTTTTTTAAGGCAGTGGGGAGATTGACTTGAGTCACTATAGTTTAAAAAACAAGACTAAACTAAAAGAGTTTGGAACCCTTTCAACTACTATTGAAATAGGTGCTAAGAATCAAGGAACCAATTTATTTTTGCAATTTTTTTTCATTGTGGTACAAATATTTGAAGAACCTTAATTTTAGTCCAAGTTTTGGTACTAACATGTTATATGCACTGGGAAAGGATAAAAAACTTTTAGCCTCTTATTTGTCAAAAAGATACTAACACCTTCCCTATCTACCTCACACACTGTTGTGAACATAACATGAGATAACATGTTTATCTCACATGTTTTATTTTCAAACAGCTTTCACAAATGTAAAGAATCATAACCTTCATCATTGCTTAGAAAATCCAGAAAACTATAATGGCAAACTGCTTCAAAATATGTTTCAGGAAATACTCACAAGGTAACATTGTTAACCATGAATTTAAAATAGCCCACACAAGCAATGTTTAAGACTGATGGTTAAGACTGACATATACAATCCCAAATTGGTAATAAAAACCTACTATATTGCAATGCGCAATTAATTTAGTCAATAAAGCTTTACTTTTAAAAAAGCATTCACGGTACAGCTGATAGACTCTTGATTGATACAGCATATTCTAAAAACAATGCTACAATTTCAGGACATAGGCATGTTGGCTAATCTAAATGATTAAAAACTAGTGCTTATTTGCCCAATAGCCAGACACTTCATTATAAAACTATGGATCTAAAAGCAGTTAGTAATGTCAATTGAATTTGTTTCAAAATTTCATTTTGTATTGGTACCACCAGTAAAGAATAATACTTAGCAGGTAAAAGAGGAGGCAAAGTAGAAAATCAAGGTGAAGGAGAATACAAATTTTATAATAATAAAAAGACGAAATAACATGAACAATGGACAATTCAACTACAATGAGATGAACTCTGTAATAAGATACACAAACCGCACATTATTTTTTAGTAGTAGAATACCCAAGAAAGTAGAGTCATAGGCAAAAATTAATACTGACATGTAAACATAAGCATCAAGTATTCCCATAAGGGAGAATAATTAGTTTACATTAACCATATTTCTTGATGTTCTGCTACAACTACCAAAAAGGTAGCTTGGCATAGGCAATATAAAGAATTTTGTGGTTTGAGATGGCTGTTGTTAAAACAGTAAAGTGAACGCATCAAATTTATTTTTTGGTCTTTGGTTGTCTTTTCAAAAAAGTCAGAAAACAGTCTGACAGATTTGTTTTGAGAAATTAAAATAAGCCTACTTACTCCCCAAAACAAACCAACAACCCCTTCCCCAACCCTTAAACATATTTCCAGATTTGAAGCATAAAAGGAAAATGCATAACACAGCAAGCAAGGAGAGATTATAGAAATGTTGCCCCATGACACACATTTTATAACAATCTCATTAAAAGGGACCACTGTCTTTCAATGTTTCAGTTTGTGATGGGTATTTTTAAAGGTTATTCTACAGCTTACTGAGTTTACTAGGGCGAGGGTATCTACTAAATAAATGAAGTTTTGTTTGTTTTACTTAGGCATGATGATTTTAAAAGACTCAAACCTTTGCTGAAGACTCCTTGAGTTCGATGAGACTGTCCTGTAGAAAATGAATGGAGATGACAGGTGAGCTGGCATAGTTCTCAGAACCCAGAGGAACTTTGGGAAGTATGGCTGTAACCTGAAAATAAACCAGCTACTTCTTGTGAGGATAAATCTCATGATGTCATTATTATATGAATATCAACAATAAAAAAAACAAAAGCAAAAACTATGTAATGGAGTTATAATGTTAAAAAAACTAAATTATATGTATTCAATGTAACAAATAAAAACCTTACTATCTCTACTCACAACTTAAAAATAAATGTCAATGCCACATATTTCGTAATACTGTACTTAAGCTATAGTTAATGTCAAAAGGCATAAAAAACAAAACATATTCTCCACAAAAAGTTTAAAATAGTGGAGGTCACTGTGGAAGACCAACATGCCATCCATTTTCATACTTTTTCTTTAATTGGGAGGTTTCAAATTTTACTTTACTTGTGACTCTACCATAAATATACAAAATTTTTAATCCTAGCCAGAAAACTTAGTGGCATTATATTAACAAGAAAACAAAATATATTCCATAAAAGAGTAATTACTTATTTTTACAAAGTGCCTCTGATGGTGATTTCATACCTCCCACCAAAAATAAGCACTTAAAAAAAAAAAGAAAAAGAAATCAATTATGGTATTCCACCACAGTGCTCTTGATGAAGAATTAGTTAACTTACAGTTTTAAAAGTTCAACGTACTGCAAATTCAAAGATTCCATGAAATTAGATGACTTTAGAATTAAAATTAAATATGGAGCAAGGAATGGCTACCCTGAGTCTTCAAGAAGGCTACACCCACGATTTTGTGCTGCAGTTGAATGCCTGGGGTTTCTCTTTGCTGGGTGGTAGGACTGGATGCCACATCTGCTTTTATCGTAACGCAAGGTTCAACTTGTTGGGAACCCAATGGGTATAAACAAACCTCCAAGGGAAGATACAAGAAGCTGCATGCTCACTGAATATACACAACTACAGGAGAACTGATCACCAAGGAGACTTTAAAATGGAACGCCTTTCAAGACTCCTTCTTAGAAGGCACACATCGGTATGATGCTCATCAAGAAGCTTGATGAATTCAGAGGTATCTTGTTTATCCTGCATCATCCAGGAAGTCTTCAGTGCTATACATTCTTCAATATTTATGCCGAAAAATAGGCTTCATTCTGCTGAAAAGATTCATTTGCTTGAAGCTACCATTGCACTCCAAAAAAGACTGCTTAAAGCAGTGAGGCACTTCTGGGTAAAATTTCTCTTGCACTTTGCCAACACTACAAAATTAGTGCTAGGTCCTTGAAGTTTTAATATTTTTATAATAAAAATACTCAATAGGAAAAAATATCAGTCCACCAATATGTAAAAAATTCATTTGCTAATGCAATATAAAACCTCCAGTGGCTCCAGTGAATACTTGGCACAAGACTTGAAGGAAGTCAGGACACGTATTCCAAACAGGTGAGCCTAACACGGACGCTGCCTTCCTCAGGCTATACTAACCTTTACTGTTGAGGAATGTGATGGAGAAGGGTGGGTATCAATTTTGCGGCGTTTTTGTTCTGTTGGGGCAAAAAACAGTAACAATAAGGTACATTTCCACATTTTTCAAATACAAAAAAAAAATTTTAAAGGTCATCAAGTATTAGTTTCCCCATTAAAGTCCCTAAAGAACTGATCACAACAAGGAGACAAGAATCAACACACATGACAAGAACCAAATGTAAACAAAAATAGAAAGAAAGGGTACTTGCCCCTTTCAGGTTCTGTAATATCTGATCGGGGAACAGGTGACTTCAAGGACCCAGAAACAGGTGGTTTTTCTCCTCCTTTAACATTTTCCTTTGATTTCATTTCCTTTGCTATATCTCTTTCTCTGGATGGCTCCTTCTCTCTTTCCTTTTCTTGAATCGATTTTGACTCTATGTTGGGGACAGTGGTCTTGAATTTCTCATCTTTAGCTTTTTCTTCCTTCTTGAATTTTTCTTTCTCTTTATCAGACTTAGGTGTTCTTTCTTTGGTCTCTCTCGCTTTTTCATCTTTATTTGGCCGCTCTTCTTTCGGTTTTTCTTTACCATCTTTACCAAGTACCCTGGCCTCTGGAGTAGTAGCTGGAGTCTTTTCTTTTTTCTCTTTTTCTTTTTCTTTCCCTTTTTCTTTGTCATTTTCTTTAACAGCTTTGCTGATTACGAATAAAAACATGAGATTTTAAGACATATAGTCATAAAATGTGTTCTGCATTTTAAATAAAAAAATTTCTTCTTGATCAAAAATATTAGAACTAAGAGCAGCCCTTTGAAAATTAAAGGACAACTTTAAGATAAGTCAAAAGGAAGTACTTTTCTATCCAGTAAATAATCAAATTCATGAATAGCAATGTAAAAGAATGATTAAAATGATGCCAAATCGATTTTTTTTCTTTTTGGTACACATTTACAACCTCTGGGGATTACAAGGTAACGAACAAAAATTATCCCACAAGCCAAATAAGGTGCTGCTATCAGGAACTGGATTACTTGCCTGGATGGATCACTGGTCTAAATCAGGTTAGACTTCCTTTATGCTAACTATCCTTATTCAGATTATCTCTACCAAACAGTCAATCATAAAATATCTTTTTTTTAAACTTCACTACCTACCTTCTCCTGTACATTCCAGAAGAAGCAAAGTCAGTTTTAGGATTAAACAAAACATATGAAATCATCAAAACTGGGGTACATAGAAATTTCAATGTCCAACATAAACGACTTTCCTAGTAGTCAACTACCAACCTCTTTCATGCATACTAAAATATTGGCCATATAAGACTTCAGAAAGTTTACATATAGCATAAAGTTCCTACCTGTTAGAGCCACTATTTCCATTGCTTGAATTCCCTTTCGGTGTGGCACTAGAAGCTTTATTAACTGCTTTCAAACCACACTGAGATCTCTCCCTTGATTTATCTGAAATAAAGGTAAATTTTAGTTGACAAGCCCCCAAATGAAATTAACTACAATTTCACAGCAAAATGATTACAGATTGATTAAAAAGAAAATTTTACTTCTAAACAGTTACACACTCCTACCTAGGAAATAAAAAAGCAATACTAAGCCAGCATTAACTTGCCATGTGATACAAAACATTTCAGTTTGGTGAAACAAAATATATTATTTATTAATTTATACAAATAAGCATACCAGTCTCCTCAGTACTGCTTTCATCAGATTTAGATGCATTTCCTATTGACGATGAAGAAGGCCCACCACCAGGGCCATTTTGCACACTGGCAACTGCGTTCCTCGGAGGGGGGTCTTTGTGATGAAACTCATTTTCAGGTATCATGTATGACTTTCTACTTTTCAACTGCCCAGAGTAGCTGAAAGTCGCACAAAGTGTTTAAATATACAAATACAAATCAAAAAGCACAAATACGGAGTATAAATGAACAAAATAAGCAAGTTATTTGCATTGCTACTTGGTTCCAGAGAATAAAAAAGCATTAATTTTTAGTAAGTTTTTAAAGGTCTTTAGAGAGAGCCCTAGATGCTTTCTCAAAAATAAAAATTTCAACTAATCCCTAAATTAAGATGCCATTTTTGTCCCACTATTGAAAATCTGATAATTCAACTGATGCTAAAATTATGTTTCTTTCAAACCAAAACATATTCTATATGACTTTTGAAACTATTGTCCAGTATAGACCGGAAGCTGAGAATCAGGATTGACAACTCTCACCAGCCTGTGGGAACATGATCGCATAATCTCCCATAATCTCCTGAAGTAAGGCAGAAGATAAAGTTCAACACTGTAAAACATTTTTAAAGTCTTCAGTATCCTTCTGTCATCTAGTCTCATAAATCACATTAAAGTATAATTGTGTTACCCCATAGCCAATGCATATAGATCTGGCCTCTTCTCTTTTTCTTCCTGGCAGATTTTATGCACTCTTCTTTCCAAAGCCTGACCCAGATTCAAAACTTTTGGGTACCAAGGAAGTATTTTTGTTAGCACAATCAAGATATTCCTGATGTGAGTATATTCGCCTGTTTCAAGGCAATGTACCGATGCCTACAATAAATATTTTAAGATCTGTTATTATACAAGTGTTAAGTATGAAAAGAAAAAAATCTTTGAGAAATACAATTTTATTTACCTTTGTTAATTTATAATGCCATTTATGTACAACATGTCGAAAATTTTCATAGTCTAATTGATCAGCTTTATTTCCGCCATCAAATCCAGTTGCCCGTAATATAGTAAGAAATCCTGGATAGTTTCCACATTCCTAAGAGGGAAAAAAAGGTGGTCACTTTTGAGGAAAAAATCTGATCCCTCCCCACCCCAATAGCAAAAGCTGAAACTTAAGTAGAGGAGATTAATGATTCCACATGAAAACACAATATATATTTGAATGAATGCTCTCACAGAAAAGTTCAGCTTATTCAACATTAATTTGGAACATCAATTTGAGATAGGATTAAAAAAAAAACCAGCATTTTTTTAAACAAATGAACTGTGCTTTTAAACATTTTAAACAATGTTTGACAACTTTAATTAAATTCATCTTTCTTTTTTAAACTGAACAAACCAGAGGTTACTGGAAGTGGTCATTATATACAGATTAAAAGGCAAGGGTATTTTATTAGTTATACCTTTTCATATGTGGCTCTATCACTGTGCCACCTGGTCACAGTCTCTAGCATGCAGCAAAGAAATCTCCCATATCGACTAGCTTCATTTTCAGTACAACTTGCAACTGTATAAATTATGTCAGAGAAAACCTACAGGAAAAAAAATGTTTGAAAAATAAAAGCCAAGCAAGGTCAAAATTAATTCAGAATAATAAAAGATCGTGACAGCAAATCATAATAAACAGGTAACATTTCTTTCCTTTTATATATTCATAAATCCCAGAGACCTTTAACAATTTTAGGTTCTGTGAGGAAATAGCATATTCAAAAAGCAACAATATTTTTAAAAACTTTTATAAGAAAGCTGATTTCTAATAATAGAAGAAAATACCTATCACTATTATTACATCTTAACTTCTTTAACAAAGACTTAGCCATAGATATATTAATGGGGTTAGGGGGACAGCAAGCAGAGGCTAGGCTGACAAAAAAAAAAAAAAAAAAAAACAGAAAAAGGCAGCTGACATGCTGTAAACCTATGTTACATTTTTTAAAACGCAAAATGCAGAAATTAAGAAAAAAAGCCAGATGCAAAAAAATCTGAGTATGGCCATACTGAAAGGACCCCCATCCACTTGTATGCCTATGCAAAACTGTAAGCATTTTTGTTTTTTTTGGGGGGTAAAGGTTAAGAATGGAGGACAGTTCTACCTATTATGACAAACATATAAATCTAAATGGTGAGTTAACTGCTTAAGTAAGAGTATTCATTCTCTATTAGTCACCACTCAAAGTGATTTTGTGTGTAGGGATTCAGTTAATCCACACAACAATCTTATGAAGCAGATACTATCATCCCGTTTTACAGATTAGAAAACCGAGGCACAGAGAAGTTAAAGAGCTTGCCAAAGATCATATAGCTAGAAAGTAATAGAGCTATGACTCAAGTTTAGGCACTTGGCCCTGAAGTTCATGCTTTTAACCACACACACAGTAACACCTCTATAATGTTTGACAATCTTTGTGTGAGACTTTTTTTTAAGGTTGCACAAAAAGAACTTACTCGATCATAGCAAAGAAGTGTGGAAAAATTTGGAGTTTTTGTTGATGTACCAATTCAACAAAACGAGCACAGTAAACAGCATCAATTGCTGAAAAAATACATCGAGGAAATACACAGCTGTAGAAATTTTGTGATGGTCTCATTTTTGGTAGATTCTAAAAATAAGGGAAGAATATATTAAGTGATAAACTTCTTCCTCAAGTGCCTCAAGGCCACTAAACATAACATATTAACTTTAGTGTAGAGAATGCTATAATACCACAAACTGCCTATAGTTTGTAACCAAAAGGTCATGCCTGGGATAAGGCTGTCATTTTCACTTTGTGGACATTTTTCTATCTATAATTTATCCAGAAATATGATTTTATACAGAAAAGTTAAATAAGTTGCCAGTATTATAGTTATACATCAAGTAATTCCACCAGAAAACTTTTTTTTTTTTTTTTTTTTTTTGTGGGACCCTCGCCAGCAGCAGGGCAGTAGGGGAACGAACCGGCGCTGCAGAGGCTGCGGGCAGCCTCGCAGCCCAGAGCTCAACCGCTGCGCCACCAGGGAAGGCCCCAGAAAACTTCTTTTGGTGAACATGTGAATCCAACCTATGTTAACAAATAACCAAAGAACAGGATAGTGAATACTGAGGTGAAATACAAATAACACACCTCAACATCTCTGAAATTATAAGTTTGCTTTTGAAACTTCATAGTTGCAGAATGTAACAATTCCAACAACTTACTTGCTAAAAGCCAGTTATCTTTTTCCAGTTTCAGTCTCTGCAGAACTCGCTGTACATGTTCCATCTGTTTCTTTTCTTCTTCAAGAAGTTTGTCCTGTAGAGCAGTACAACGCTCCTTCTCTTTTTTCTTTTTATTTGGAGGCTGCAAAGTATAAGTTAGATACTTTTCTAACTATAGGTGATGACCTCCCTTTCTTTTAATTAAAAAGTTCAAAGAGATAAATGCTGAATCTTTATATTAATATCTTCAAAATGGATGTTTAAGAGCCCACTTGGTTGCACTTTTACCTACTCCATTCAACAATCTAACAAAATTATTCAGCCTTCATATAAGGTCAAAATAGGCTACCTTGCTAATACTGGTACTTTTAGTCTGAGGCATAGTCACTTTTGACTCTTCCTTCTCTTTCATTCCATTATCTGAAGTGCTTACCTGTCCTGTTCATGCCCACTACCTCTACCATAGTCTATGTTCCAATACCTCACAACGAATCACCCAAAGAGCCATCTAGCTGGTCTCTAGCCTAATGCAAGTCCTTTCTCTACATCAAATGCATCCTTTATACTGCTGCCCCAGGTAAACTTTCTAAAGTATCATTTTTACCATCACTATTTCCCTGCTCAAGAATCTAAAAATAGCTCTCAATTTTATCAAGTCTTCTTTTCTAACTTTCAATGCTCTACATAATCTGGTCCTATCTTAACAATTCAAGTGAATGGTTAAGACCATTCACTACAGTAAAAATAGTACCCTTAAAACTTTGCTGGAGGGCCTCCCCGGTGGCGCAGCGGTTGAGCTCTGGGTTGCAAAGCTGCCCGCAGCCTCTGCAGTGCCAGTTCGATCCCCGGCTGCTCCCTAGCCACCGGAGGAGGGTCCCACATGGCGCGCAGACCTCTCCTGCCGCCCGCTGCTCCCCTCAGCGGTGTACTTCAGTCCTTCTGCCTGTTCTGCTCCCGGCACTGGCTCTGGTGAATTCTCTCACCCTCCCCCGCTTCTGACTGTACCCAGTGCATGTATAAACAAACAAACAAACAAATAAATAAATAAAGCATGCCTCTATTAAAAAAAAATAAAGTAACATTTAAAAAAAAAAAAAAAACTTTGCTGGAGCTCTAGAGTGACCTATTTGCCTCCATATCACCAAACATAATCTATCTTCAAGACCTGCCCAGCTAAAGACTTACCTCTTCAATAAAGCCTTTTCCTAAAGAGTTTTCCTTTGGGCAACTATTACTCTTACAAGTGGATTTACATGGATCATTTTAAGTTGCTAACACAACCTTCAGTAGAAAAGCAAACTCAAGCAACTTTTGTTTTATCATAATCACCCATTCACCAGGCCCCTGCTCCCACATTGAGAGATCCCCTTTAAACCCACTTAAGAAAATATTTTAAAGCAATAAGATAATAGCTTTAAGTATAGATAACAGGAATTAATACCATAACGTTACTGTACTTAAGATATTAAAACAAAAACTTACCATTTCCTGATTGTCATCAATTGCTTTCATTTGGATTTTAAGTTTATTAACTTCTCGTTCATAGCTGGTATGTGGAACTGCAAGGTCATACATTGTCAATGACCAGAATGTGGCATAGAATTGAGGGCTGATGTCATCCCAGACTTTGGAAACGTGTAAGGAGACCACTGCTTCATGTACAGGAGCCATTACCATTTCACATGATGTAATATACTTATGAACTTTATGCTGCTGTTTACTTCCCTTTTCTGATTTTTTAAGTTCATCATACTTTGACTGGAGATAAAAAAGTAAAACACAAACACACACACACACACAATTTAGAGCACTGACTTACATAGTATTAAAAACCTATGCTCCCTTTTCAAGAACCAGAAGATGACTAATCTCATAACTGCTGCAGGAATTCTAGTTTCCTTCCAATAACATGTTAAGATTAAATAATCACTGGAAGTTGCTCCAACCTTTTGTACTGCATGTTCACTAGGAGTTTCACAGATTCTTATTAAATCTGACCTGGTGAGCAAATGAATAGGGCATTTATGTCCCTCATCTATTCTCCTGACCTCACGCTCTATTACTGCTGCATCAAGGATTGAACATGTAGGGTTTCCGCTCCTGCTTTTGAGTTATTCAAGAAAACCAAGTAGAGGGTGTTAACACTAGTGAAGAGGCAGAATGGAATTAGTAATAGTCAAGCAGGACAGAATGGTTTGGCAATACACATAGTCCCTACTGCCTATTATACTTTGACAATTAGGAAGACGGGTGAACACTGAGAAAGTAACCATAAGACTGCTAAATAGGGTAACCAAAAGTATCCAGGTTTGCCAGTGACTGAGGGCTTTTCTGGAAGGCAAGTGTGTAGTGCTAAAAATGGAAAAGTCTCAGGCAAACCCAGACTAATTGGCCACATTCGACTGCCACACTAAGTAAGATTTCCTATGAATGGCCATAATACACTGGAGTTGAAAGCATGTAGAAACCGCAGCTTCGTTGGCCTAACTGGTTTCTCCTAATTTGGGAAAGAGTCAGGGGAAGACCATTCTCTCAATCGTATGAGAAAACAAATCTTTTAGTACAATGAGAGGAGCTACATATTAATATATAGAGTATATGTCAAATGTAAAAAAGAAAGTACTACAAAGTGGAGTTGTTGCCATTGTCTCCTGTTCTTTACTCTCTTTAACATGAAAGCACTCTGAACCAGAAAATTTTGTTTGGGTTAGGCATCATCCCTGAAGATGAACCTAAGGGCAGATTTAAAACAGGCTGCTTCTCTCCATTTTTTTTTTTAAAGATTTATTTTTATTTATTTATACAAGCACTGGGTACAGTCAGAAGCGCGGGAGGGTGAGAGAATTCACCAGAGCCAGAGCGGGGAGCAGAGCAGGCAGAAGGACCAAAGTACACTGCTGAGGGGAGCAGCGGGCGGCAGGAGAGGTCTGCGCGCCATGTGGGACCCTCCTCCGGTGGCCGGGGAGCAGCCGGGGATCGAACCGGCGCTGCAGAGGCTGCGGGCAGCTTCGCAACCCAGCGCTCAACCGCTGCGCCACCGGGGAGGCCCTCTCCATTTTTTTTTTAAAGATTTATTTATTTATGTATACAAGAGCTGGGGTACAGGCCAGAGATGCGGGGGGTGAGAGGATTCACCAGGGACAGAGCGGAGAACAGAACAGGCAGACTGACAAAGTACGCTGCTGAGGGGAGCAGCAGGTGAGTCAGGAGAGGTCTGCTGCACCATGTGGGTTGCTCCCTGGCCGGCCAGGGATCGAACTTGCGCTGCAGAGGCTGCAGATTGCTTCATAATGTGGTTCTTAACCCCTTGCGCCACCAGGGAGGCCCCAACAGGCTGCTTCTTTATGTTAGAAAGGCACTTAAATCATTCACAGCTTGTGCTAAACAAGGACCCAGAACTAGAAAGTTAGAGGTGAAAGCTTCCATTTCCAGTCCTACAATGTGACAGTCTTGGCTCCGTACAGTCCAGAGTGCTGCTATAACCCAGGCATACCAACAATGTTTTGTTCTAGATTGTGTATCTCAAGCAGGATCTGAGAATCTTACAATTATTCTAGAACTGGGAAGATTTACTTCATGTTATCCACATTTTTTTTTTAAGATTTTATTTATTTTTGCATACAAGAGCTGGGGTACAGGCCAGAGATGTGGGGAGTAAGAGGATTCACCAGAGACAGAGTGGGAAACGGAACAGGCAGATCTACTGAAATACACTGCTGAGGGGAGCAGCGGGCAAGTCAGGAGAGGTCTGCTGCGTCATGTGGGTTGCTCCCTTGCCGGCCGGGGATCGAACTCATGCTGCAGAGGCTGCAGATTGCTTCATGGTGCAGTGCTTAACCCCTTGCGCCACCAGGGAGGCCCCGTGTTATCCCCATTTTAGAGAACACATTGATAACTATTAAAACCACACAGGTAACAAAGCTATAAAGAATATTATTTATGAGGGAGGTTCCAATTACATCAGATACCAAATAACGGCAGGGATAAGAGCTTATAAATTTGAGAGTGGACTCTACTGATGGTAATTAATATGAATCCATGTGAGCAGAATGACATCTGCTAAGGTTCTAACAACACACTGGATAAAATAGTGCTGAAATTACCTGTATAATTAGTTTAGCTACCCAGTTTGGGTAAAATCTAGAATATGAAGTAGGGGAAAGGCTTTCTTTCAGATCCATGTTGCAAGGTGGGTCTCAACAACTAAAAGTGAAAATTAGGTTACACGTGAGACGGTTATACGATACCAGGCCAAAGACTCCCCACTCCTCTGCTTCTACGTTTGTGACTTCGATTACGAGGCACTCCTCTAGTCCCTATCATGTTTTGTTTTATGGGGTTTTTTTTAAGGCTTTATCAGAAAAGATGGTTATACTTCATATTTACCTAGGGTGGGTACTTCCTTGTCTAAAGTCTCTTTAAATCCCTCTTCAAGCTCACTTCTTCAGTCAAATGGAGTCATAACAGCTCTACATCTCAAGTCACCTGGGGCACTATATCTATGGAATAGAACTAATATCCAGTTATTGCTGTCCTCCTAATTACTGTTCAAAAAGCTCTTGTTGGACCAATTACCTGAGCAATATCTGGTGGGCTGAATTATTCCCATGAGAGCGTGATAGTAGTCAATTTATGGTAGCAACTTACATATCTTCACTCTCTCATCTTAAGTTCTACAAGAGAGGCTTTTACCCAAGAAGCAAAAGTAAAAATCCCCAGGGAAGCTTGGACGCCCATCCTGTGCAACCAAGATTGCCAAGGAACTAACTCCCTTTCCAAGGGTGGAATGTGGCCCTTGGGTAAAAGACTTATCACTGATTTGGCTGTTTCCCTCCTCAAACGTGAGGAGAAAATTAAACATCTTTGTTCAGACTTTTGTTATCTCTTAAATCACAGACACAGTATTTTGCACAGGATACAGAAAAGGTAGCTACTGGTATAAACAACCTGTTCTATCTTGACCTGGAAAAGTTCAGCGAACCTCAGGTGACCAGGTATTTCTGTTTGCTAGGGTTCTATATTGCTGATTAGTATGTTCACCTCAGTATACCACACGATAGGTCAGAATTCCTGAGATGAAATAATCCTTCCACCTCAGTCCTTCAAAATCAGGTTCCTTATAGTATAGCTGAAACTGATCTACTTCAGGGTGGGGTAACAACATAAGACATAACTACACAACAAAAGCACACAATTCTCTGGATTGAATGATTCAGAAGGAAAAGAAAGGTCTAATGTTCTTCCCTTATCCTCTTTTTCCTGCTAGAGAATATACAGCACAGGAGCTGCTGCATAATGCTATAAAGTGATAATTAAATCAATTAACATTTAGTTAGAGGTTAGAGGGAAATGTGCTGTCTGTAGCAGTTGACATGTAAACATTGCTTTTTGTATTTAGTGTTTCATTTAGGTGGAGAGAAATAAAACAAGAACCATAAATATACTTTTCCTAGAAGTTATACAACAGAGATTGCAAGAGTTTCTAGCGCATTGGGTGCTAGGTAAATCCAATTTTATTTGTTTCAAGGGAGTAAAATAGTAAGTCAACCACCTGACAAGGATATTATCATTGAGAAAACATGACTGTATTCAACGGGAGTGTTGTTAGAACGATTTACAGATTCAAATGCATTAGAACTATCTAATGCTTGTTAAAAAAAAAAAAATAAATTTCCAGGCTCCATTCAAGTTACTGAATTAATTTTTTGGGAAATAAGATGGAGTATTTAAAATACTTCCTAGATGACTCATCTATAATAATTTTTGAAAGAACCAGTTCTAGAGGGCCCATAAGACGGAGAAGTAATAGTAAAGCAAGACTTACTTTTAAAAGGGGCACTGTCATTGTACAATGCTCAAAGCTGAGTATTAACAAAAGAGTAACTCTCCAAGGGGCCATAATCTATATGTAAAACTAAAATGTATTTACAAATATGAGTTAAATAATTTGGGATCATTATTAAATGACACTTATACTTACCGAAATATGATGTGCATACATTGGCCTAGACAGGAAAAATGCTGCATCATGGGGCGTATGAAATTCATTACAGAGCACATCAATTGAAGGCACTCGCTTTATATAATCTTCCGTGCTTAGATTAGATGCTAAAAACCCACCAAACTGTACCAGGGTATCATGACACTAAATTTAAAAAATAAGACAACAAATACAAATGTGTTACCATTTCACAAAACTAACAAACATTTTCAAAAATGATTAATATATCATTTTAGTAACATTTTCATTAACAACTCATTTTACAACTTGAAAGAACTTTAGAGACAATCTACAAACAGAATCACATAATTATACTACAAAAGATCCCCCCAAAATGGGAATTTAGTGAAAGCTTGACTAATTCCAAGGTTTTCGCCACCAGGTCTCAAGTTCCAAGCTATTGCTCATCATTTTTAGTAGTGGAATATCTACACCTAAATCACATAAAACAAATGTATGTATATAGAAGGCAATTCCCTTGACCTTAAAAAGATGAAAACTTTTTTTAAAAGATGAAAACTTTATTTATAATGTATATTTATAAATATTAAGCACCAAAACCTATGAGTAGTCTACAAAATGTGTTTAACTACTACTAACGACATTACAAGGGAAAAAACTTAAAAGATCACATCTACTTTGTTGTCATTAAAATTCAAGATTTCCAGAGATTGGGGACGATATGAGCAAACAACTTGAAGTTGTCTTCTAAATTGAAAGTCGTATACATAGTATTCTTTCTCCTAGAGTCGTCTCTCAATACCATAATTTTCATGGGTATAGCCCCTATTACATTACTAGATCCATTTCACAGTCAGGGTACGCAAAATGACATTTTTTGAACTATATCACACAGTTTTCCATTATCAGCATAAAAAGTATCCATGTATAAACAAAAGTCACTTCAACTTGCCTGATCATAGAGCTTTCCCACAAGTTTCAAATGTTTCTCTCCACCTTCCTGAAAGATTACCCCATTCCTCTGCTGAGCCATAAGCAAACAGAGAGGAAGAGCAAGATCATGGTCTAATAGTGCATCCTTTAATCTCTGAGAGGATTTTTTAGTGTTTCTAATCTGGCCAAAATAACCACCCTGAAAAAGAGAAGACAAATTTACCAGCATATAGTATGTAACACATGCCATCTGATTCGAAAAAGTTCAGATACAATCCTGAAGATAAAAAACTCATATTCTATATTCCCTACCACCTCCTTAACAAATTTTAATGGTACTATTAATTATTATAGTGAATGGCTTAAAAATAACTGTCAATTTTCTTTAAACGTCTGTATATTTTCCATTTTCAAGCTTGTGGTCCCCTATAGAATTATTCAGTGTGCAATAGATTCATGAGTAACTATGTTGAGATTTATGCCAATTAGGATATCAACAACCACAAAATATCTGGTATTTATTTCCCTTGCTATCTTTTATATTTTGCTTCACCTTCCTAGAAAGGTTAAACAAACTAGTGTATCTCAATTTTTCAAATGGGAGGCAGGGGCAGTTGTGAAAGCAGGGTACAAATCTTTGCTGTTTGGCTTCATGTAAATATTTGGATTCTTTATTATGGGCATGCATACATTTTTAATTTAAAAAGTCAATGAGGGGACCTCCTTGGTGGTGCAATGGATTAAGTCTCAGCACTATGAAGCTATCACCAGCCACTGCAGCATGAGTTCGATCCTCGACCAGGTTGCTAACCCACATGGCACAGCAGATCTCTCCTGTCTCACCCACTGCTCCCCTCATCTGCCTGTTCGGCTCCCCACTCTGTCTCTGATGAATCCTCTCACCATCAACACCCCCACCCCCCACCCCGTACCTCTATACCCCAGTTCTTGTATGTATAAATAAATAAAAACAATTCTTAATAAAAAAAGTCAATGAGGCAAAAAATAGCAGCTCTCACCTCGGCTTTTAGTTGTTCTCCACCTGTCATGGCCTCTAGTTGCTCCATTGTCATTTCCTCCGTAATTTCTATTCCTGCCATTTTTTGTACCACTTCTTTCAATATAAGCAGGTCAAAACTATTCAGAAAAAAAGAGGTATAGTTCAAAAAGTGACAATAGGTTGTAACTAAAACCCTAAATCATTTTGTATATAAATATGGGCAGAAGAGCTGAAGTCATTTTTAAGGGAAAACTGCATTCGTAGAACTACATTAAAAAATACTTGGCATATATGTTTGTGTTTAAGTTTTTACTTGGAAATAATTTCAAACTTGCAGACACGATGCAAAAATAAAAATAGTACAAAGCACACCCCATATACCCTTTACCCCAACTACTACATTTTTATTCCTGTTCTATCATCATTTATGCTTTCTCTCTCCCTCCCTCCCTCTTTCTAGACACACACACACAATTTTTTAAACCGCTTGAGAGTAAGTTATTTATATCATTTCATGGGTAGATTTTAATCCCTAAAATTTCTAGGAATGTATTTCCTAAGAATACAGCTATTTTCATACATGAATACAGCATACCTATCAACTTTGGTAAGTCTAACAATGATACAATACTTTTTACCTAATCTACAGTTCATATTTCATTTTATCAGTTGACCCAATAATGTCCTTCATAGCATTATTTTCTCTTCCACTACAGAACAGTCAATACAGTTTTTGATCATGTAGCACCATCTTTCTAAACAATCCAAATACTGAAAAGGAGTCTAAAGATATAGAATGGCCACATACACTTAGAAGAAATGGAGGGAGAGAAAAAGAGGAGAAAGAAGGAAGGACATGGAAGTCTCAAGTTGTGATACAGAGTCTAAAATAAGTGTTGTGTCTGTCCTTAAGCACATTTTAAAAACAGGATTAGTACCTCGCACAAATTAGTACCAATGAAATACGTTTTGTTTGAACCTCTCCTAATTAACTGATCATGAGAATTATATTCAAAGTACTGAAAAGTAAATTACAGATTTAAAAATGTTGTGTTCTACTGGCCTATACACACAGAACAGTAAAATGCACAGGATAGATGGGTCTATACAACATGATACATTAATAAAATCCCAAATTTAAATTTTTTAAAGTTTTTCCTAAATCAAAATAGTAATTTGTCACGAATTACCTAGTATTTGTCTGAAACACAAGATGGCTTCCATATTTTTGTTTTTTACCATAAAGGTTTTTTTTTTTTAAAGATTTATTTTTATTTTTTTTTATTTATTTATACAAGCACTGGGTACAGTCAGAAGCGCAGGAGGGTGAGAGAATTCACCAGAGCCAGAGCGGGGAGCAGAGCAGGCAGAAGGACCGAAGTACACTGCTGAGGGGAGCAGCGGGCGGCAGGAGAGGTCTGCACACCATGTGAGACCCTCCTCAGGTGGCTGGGGAGCAGCCTGGTATAGAACCGGCGCTGCAGAGGCTGCAGGCAGCTTCACAACCCAGTGCTCAACCGCTGCGCCACCGGGGAGGCCCACCATAAAGGTTTTAAAAACAATGCCCAGTTCTCTGATTCTCATCAGTCTACAGCTTAAGTATTTTAATATACCTAACAATCCAAACTCTAAGCACTAGAACAACAAAACTCAGTATTTATACAGAATAGAGAATACTATATAAGCAGAATGTAAGCTTTATGTATCTCAAGTGCAAATAAAAATAATTGTGTTTTAGGGCCTCCCAGTGGCGCAGCGGTTGAGCGCCGGGTTGTGAAGCTGCCCACTGCCTCTGCAGCACCGGTTCGATCCCCGGCTGCTCCCCAGCCACTGGAGGAGGGTGCCACATGGCGTGCAGGCCTCTCCTGTCGCCCGCTGCTCCCCTCAGCAGTGTACTTTGGTCCTTCTGCCTGTTCTGCTTCCTGCTCTGACTCTGGTGAATTCTCTCACCCTCCCGTGCTTCCGACTGTACCCAGTGCTTGTATGTATGTATATATGTATGTATGTATAAATAATCTTTTTAAAAAAAAATAAAAAAAATAATTGTGTTTTAAAGATACTATATACACTCTCTAATTAAACATGTTTATACCAATGCAATGTAAAGGTTAACTGCTACCTAACAGTACTCAATGGTGTAATGTGTTTTGTCATAAGAAGATTTATATTTTATTAACCATTTATTAAAAAGCCTAAAAGGTAATCAAAAAAGTATTTAACAAGTTACATAAACAAACATTGGATTTTTCTGCCAAAAAGTTGTTTCCTTACATATTAAGTTATAATTTCTTTTAAAGAATTCCATATAAATGAGCTATTTTCTTTACACTTGAGCCTACACCCAACAGTTTTTCAAAATAACAGAAATCTCAACATCCTAATACCACCAGAACTACTCTTATTATTGAATTTCATTTACATTTAATTTGCTATGATTTAATTTGCTATGAATACCTTTTGCCCGCCTTTAGCTGATTGGCCACATATTGAAGAAGACCAGCAAGATCAATTGGATATTTACGAAAAACTGCACCACAGAAACTGGCCAGACCTATATGAAATAAAAAAAAATATTCAGGCTCAAAACAGTTCATAAAACAAAGCACAATATTAAATGTCACTTCTTCAACTAACTCAAATTTCTAAAACAAAATGACATAGGAATAATTGTATTGCTGATGCCATTGAATGGTGTTCCATAATTAGTAATATTTACTATGACTTTACTAGTATTTATTGAGCATATGGATACAGGTGCCTAGCATTTTATGTTAACTATCTCATTTAATCTTTGCAATAATCATCTCAGGTTGACATGAACTTATCAGTGCTGCAAATTAGGAACATCTATGTCATGTGACTTGCTCATGATCACACAGATCATACAAGGTAAAGCAGTGATCCAAACCTATGTAGCCTAACTCCAGAGTCTGGGACATTAATTAGGATACAACAAAATCTTGCAGGACACTCAGTAAATCTGACTGGTCAACAAAACACTTGCCCCTCAAATGCTTGCATCACAGGAAAAAATCTTTTTATGTAGACCAGGTTACTAGTTGTAGAGGGCAAGAAAACAGGTACAGCACTACCAAACCATGAAGCAGACAGAAGAGCAATTTTAACCAAGAGCCCTTATCATGAGAAGGGGAAAAAAACCCACTCAAGAGGAGATCCTAGTAAAGTCAAATGATCTACAGTCTTCATTAATCATTAGCTAATCACCACAAAAAGATAGTCTTCAAGGTTCTTACCATGTGGTAGTACATAATGAAAAGTAAATGGAAAAAAAAAACTATGATAAATTTAAAAGTTTCCAGGGAGTACAAAAGTGGTACACCTAATTCTGATTTCAGGTTAGGAATGTTAACTGGGAAAGGTTTCTGAAGAAAATGACCTCTAAATGAAATCTAATGAATAAATGAAAGATGTGGAAGAGGAAGGGCAAAAGATGAGGCTAGCACAGTGAATAAGGACCTTATTCCAAAATGACTCACATACAATTTTCAGATTTTAAGAGCAATGGGGAGCTACTACAAGAGTCAGCTATCAAACATGATAGATTGAAAGAAATGGGAACCAGCTGCGAAACAACTATATCAAGGCAGAGAATTTTTTTTAAAAAGTAATAAAAACAAGACTGGGATTTTGTGTTAAACCATTAAGAATACTTAATGACTTTAAAGAATACTTAATGACTCGAACCTCAGGAAGGAAAGGGGAGAACAATTCCCTTAAGTTAACTCCTCCTAAGTCATAGAATATAAGGCAAGGTTCATCTCCCTAGTAAAGCTTATCCAAATTCTATCATGACTAAGACCAGCCTCTTGAGTTAGGAAAATAATTAAATACTATACCTCCTTATTCAGTCAAGGACTTAGATACTGTAGAACAAGCTGAATGACTAGGTATCTCAAGGACTCTTGACAACACAGAAAAAAGAACACATGACAGTTATAACAGATGGAAATTTCATCTGTGGAAAAATAAAAGTACTTACTCTGAAGCCAGCTTGAGATAGTTGTGTCATCATGTTTCATTCTCTCCTTTTCTGGATTAGCTAATGCTTCAATGATACAATCTTTCACATGTTAAGAAAAAAATTAACAAAGACCCTAAGCAACCAAAAAAAAAAAAATGCCACATCTTGGAAAAAATAAAATTGTCAGCTTAAAGTTATTACAAATTATTGAAAAATACCCTCACTGTAGTGCCTACATTTTCTTTAGACTTTTTCCCCCATATTTTGGCACACAAGATAGATTCCATAAGAGACTTGGTAAACTTAACATTGTCTCACCCTATATACAACAAAAACTCCTGACTAGCCAAACTTCAGATCAGTCAACTGAAACAACCTCAGATCATTACTAAAGGAGATTTGAATGAAAATAAAACCTTCACTATGAGGATTTTATGAAATGTGAGCTCTATATATTATTTCACTTGAAAGGATACAGGCCAAGACATCATAATTCAACGAAGTGAGGTATTTCAATGAATCTACTACAGGCGTTATTAAATTATCATACTTCTGTATTTGTGACAAGATCTGGAAGAGAAAGAATAGATGGCATTAGCTAATCAAGAGAACACTTCTGTTGTGCCAACAAAATAATGACTATACTTATTTTTTAAAGAAAACATTGCTTAAAATTAAATTAGTTTCCTCCCATTTTATATTTATATAGAACCTATTATCATTTCCTTAGAAAACATTTTCTTAGGCTATCTCCCGGTTAGGAAATAATTTCAAAACATCTAAACTTGGATTTTGGAATTATATAGGTTAGTTTCATGTCAAATGTATTTTAGAAATCTCTTTCTAAATATGTTACAGTGGAAATCATGACAAAATGTCATTCAATCATTTCTAACTGCAACAAATAATGCATCTCTTTATTAATGTTTCTATAAATGGTGCTGAACAAAAATTACTGCTTTATAACATATAACGCTGTTACATGTTACCAGAAAAGGAGACCACTACACTTATGTGTAGTTTGTTTTTAGAAATAGCATATAATTTCATTTCCTGAGGGTTTTCTCCCCTAAAATTACCACACATTTTTAAAATTACATCATTCTATTTCCACATGTTCTGATTTAAAGATAACAAGAAAAATCCCTTAAAGTAATATTAACCTCGAAACATACATAATCAAATAAAATGGTTGGATTGCTGTGGCTCAACTTCCCAATTTGTCTTCCAGAAGGTTTCACATTTTCCTTGGTTAGACGCCTACAAGGGAGGGAAAAGTAGCAGGAAACATCTTTAGTAATTTACCTCATATTAACAGTTTTGCTACATCATGAAAACAAAAATTCTTTCCCAATATCCAAAATGGACCTACGTAAATCACCACATACATCATATAACCTTATTGTAAGACTTGGTTTATTTTGGTTAGGCATTCTCCTAGAAGATACTAAGTTTCTGTATTAGTGCTTAACATTTATTATATGTCTAATAAGCATTAAAACTTAGTGTACTTTACAAGTACATAAAAATCTACTTATAAAGAATCATAATAATTTTAGATTTAGAGGAGTTCATTAATCAATTTAGGGATTAAGATATCAAATTCGGTAGAACACAACAAAATGGTTCATGCCATATGTCTCAGTGATCCTACAAGAGTAATAGCTGTACTTCTTGATATAGAACCAGAAGGTCCTCTGGTTTTCATAGTCAAAGTAAACAATTTTTGAGAGGTCAATTCTACTCCTTAGAATCCCCTTTAATTCTTCGTCTACTCAATATTCTTTTAATACATTCTGGAAATTTATTATGAAATGCTTATAGTTCAAAACAATTATTACACAGCACCTTAAACTCTAATATTACATAATAAATGTAGACCTGAAACTTGAAAAGCTTACATGTTCCAGAAAGCTTTCTAGAATGAAAATAAAATGATGCAAATAATTCAGCTATTCAGTTAATAGCTCAAGGAATGTGACCTTTCTGGAAATGACAAACTTGATATAATTTTCTTAACAACCTTCCTATGACAACAATGATTCATCAATCAAAACTATTGTGACTGCTTCCTTTTTTCATTCTCTATGGCCCAGTTTCTTTTTTCTTTTTTCACAGAAAAGAAAGATCCAGCCATTTCAGACTTTGGCTATACTCCATTGCACCCTGACACTTACCACCAACTGTCCTTACTTCTCACCCTACTGTTTCATGTGGTCATCCTACTTGCCAAAGCTAACCCCTTCTCTATATATACTTTTAATCCCATTCCCTGCTGCTTCTATCACCCTGGAAGGAAAAGCAAACAAACAAAAATTAAATGAACACTTTCCTGCTTATGTATCCTCCCCTCCCCAACCAAGCTACCATGGACATATGAAACACAATCAGTAATTATTTGAAGAATAAATTATTGAATGTCTTATAGCAAATTCATGTTTTAAACAAGTAATCAAAAGTTGTGAAATTCAGCAAGTAAAAAATTAACATTCCATTCTCTACATAAAATGTTCAAACAGTAACAAAATTATATTGTTCAACTCTAATGAAACAGTTACACCTTACAAATATAACAAAAATCCAAGTACATTAAAAACTCTGCATATATTCTTCTGTGATAAATTATGTTTCTATTAGTTTATTCATATTGTCAATTATACAGTCAAAGTGTTAAGCACTAGGAATACACAAGATGAATACCTCCTGCTCTAGCTCAGACCAGCTGGGTAGAAAGATGTAAAACCATTTAAAATTTTTCTGTATTCTTAAACAAAAAGCAAATTACAGAGTAGTACTTTAATATGCTATCAATAGTATAAAGGGGGAGAGAGGATAGCATATCTGTATTCATTTATATAAACATTAAAATATCTGGAAGGACAAAGAAACTAAACAATGCTATATTCCACCCCACTTTGGGAAGACTGAATGGATGGGGGACAGAGTGAGACTTTTTACTGTATATCTTTTTATATTTACTGAAATTTAAAACATTAAAATACATAAACTGTTAAAAAATTAGATAATAAAGAAAAAATCACAGCAATGTATCCAAGTAGTACAAAAGCATTATATGCAAACAGAACAGTGGTAACACAAATAAATAACAATCAATTGTGCTAGGCAATAGAGGAGGTAACAATGGAATCCACCTTCCAAGGATAAGGCCACTAGATAAAGAGAGGAAAAGTAGGTAAGGGAATAACTGTACAAAGAAATAATATATGCAGGGCCTCCCTGGTGGCACAAGGGGTTAAGCACAGCACTGTGAAGTTATCTGCAGCTTCTGCAACACGAGTTTGATCCCTGGATGGCCAGGGAGCTACCCACATGGTGGAGCAGACCTCTCCTGTCTCACCCGCTGCTCCCCTCTGTAGTGTATTTCAGGAGATGCACCTGATCTGCTACCCACTCTGTCTCTGGTGACTCCTCTCCCCTCACCCCGCACCTCTGGCCTATACCCCAGTTCTTGTCTGCATGAATAAATAAATCTTAAACAAAAAAAAAAGAAACAATATATGCAAAGGAAAAAAATTCTAAGGAGATCATAGCATGTTCTAGGAAACATAAATAAGTGGACTCATTACAGCTGAAAGTGTACACTGGCAGGAAATGAGCTTGGGAATAGGAAGGGAGAGATCATGAAGGGTTTCTTATATTACCATGCCATAAAATTTGACACAGAACCTAAAGGCAATGTCTAGTAACCAACGGATTTTAAAGAAAGAGACTAATACATGATACTGTAATACTCCAGATAAAATCTATGGTGTAGCAATAGAATATGGAAAAGACACATTCAAGAGATTTAGTAATACTTAATATACTATTAAATTATCCATGTAAAGCATTTAGTTTAGTGCTTGGCGCACATAGTAATGATTCCATAAATATCAGTTGTTGTTATTAATCTAGAAACTACTCAGACAATTCTTAAGACTGAAACCCTTTGAGAAGGACCAGTTCTAATATCATGTCCTTCCACACCTTTCCTAACTGCCCAAGGTAAAATAACTTACTCTCGTCTCTATCCTCCCATAGAACTTTATACAGCACCTATTAAACCAGGTTGTGTGGTGCACACACATACTTTCCAGTAGACTGTGACCAGAAACATTATTACTGGACAAAAACAAGACCACAATATACAAGTGAATGTAATTAAACTGGAGAATGACTACTTTTAATTAGAATAACCATATCACTATGCAAATAAAAAGGAAATAACAATAACTAACATTGGTGAAATCATATGCAATACAGCTCTGTATTTGGGATCTAAAACAATACTAACCTAAAATATACAATTTTCATAATTAAACTTCACTGTACCACAAAGTAGAATAACATCACACATGATGCTTTTAATAGCATGAGAATAAATTACACACCAAGAAAATTGACTCCCTGTGAAGATAATTCTGCATAATCCCACTAGATCTTCAAACCAGAAAAAAGTTTTATTATAACTTTCAGTAAAGGAAATTTCTAAAACTTTGACTACCATGCACAAATCATAAAGTGTATCATGTAAACTGAACATAGGCCACAGTAGACTATCCTTTAAGAAAAAAAAGCTCAGCCTATAAAATGATGCATTAAAGACTATTTTCATTAGAAATTATACATACGCAAACATAACAACCACAAAAAACAAATTGGTAGTCAAAATGAGCTTAAGACCACAAAATTGATATTTTTATCATTTTATCAGCAGTACATAAACAGCTTACCCAAGTAACAAATATTCCTGGACTTCCTCAAAATTGAGGCTCAAACATAAGCTAGCAGAAAAAGCAAATTAGGTCGACATATACTTTAATATGAAGAAAAAATTAAACTTACTTCATGATATATTTGGCTCTGTCTATTGTTTGAGCTTTAACTTTTACTAAAAGTGGGTGACTGTTATAAGTTTCATTCTTCCACTGGCCATACAGACGATATCTTTAAAAATGAGATCAAAGAATTAGGAAAAGTTAAACACTTCACGGTTAATACACTAGAATAGTAGTTAAAAATACAAAAGTATTATGTATTTACCTATGCTGATATGGAAATGTTTTAAACATTCCCCATAGCTCCTCAGACATACAAGCATTGCAGTCCATCAAAGAAAGAGATGGAAGTAGTACCTGGTCAGTAATGCTAAGCAAACAGCTAAGGATAATTTCCTAAGAAGGAAAGAAAAGCTGTATTAGTGAGAGGTTCATATTAATTCACCCCAAATAAATTTATGACAGCCTTGCAAAAAATTGCCAAGCCCAGTCTGATAACACAACATATTTAATTCCCATTATTATCATATTGTCTTTTTTACAATGGTTGTGTTTCTATACTACACAAATGAGGTAAGAAAAGTGGTAGCAAGAGAATGAGGGAATTTCATTCCTCGTCTTTTCTCAACATGGTAAATCCTCAAAAACATAAAGCTGTCAATCTTAAAAGGTAACTGTATAACATGCCAAAAGCCATATTAAAGACTATTTTCATTAGAATTTATACATACGCAAACATGGCAACCGCAAAAAAACATTAAACTGGTAGTCAAAATGAGTTTAAGACCACAAAAATTGACAGTCATTCTATCAGCAGTACATAAAGAGCTTACCCAAGTAACAAATATTCAGCATGCAGAGTATATTCTTATTATTCACACATGATTAAGGCTTGTTCATAGTTAAATTTAACAGTATGCTATGCTATACCAAGACAGACACTGAACTACTGGATTCTTCTAGTCTCTTACCGTTTTCTCTTTATCTTCTTGTTTGCTTCCATCAGACTGAAACTAAAATTAAAAAGAAACTATAAATAAAATGCAAAAGGTTAACATTATGTTGCCACAATTTAGATTCCATTCTGAATTTTTTAACGTGCACATGGTTACGAATTATTTCCTTACTTTTTACACACATGCAGATTTTAAATATAGCCAGTGTTACCAATAAACATTTTTAAATTTATCTATATTTCTAAACTCTAAATCATTTCTCAACATTTACGAATTTTAAATGTCAACTGGATAAACCATTTCTTTTCTCAACCTCATCAAAAACAAAACATCCTAAAACTGATCTAAGTATTTATTACAAAATTACAGCCAGCAGTGATTTGGCTATAACACATTTGCATTTTCCATCCAGGGCTTCTAGTTCTTCCCCTATGGAATTAGCAAAATCTATCACTAGAACAACAAAAAAATAAACACAAATAAATTTAAACCTTTTTTTTCGCTTGCCATTACTTAAGTCTTCACTGAAAAAATATGCTCAAAATGTTAGTAACATTGCTGACAAAGACAAAAACATTGCCTTAGACAGACTGAGGGAGAAGAGGTAGGTCCATACTGTATCAATGATTTGTAGGGAGGCAGCTGAAAGTGCCATATTTGATAATGTTATCTATTCATTCAAAATAAAAGTGATGTGTGTGTGTGTGTGCACGTGTGTGTTTAAGCAGGTTGAGGGTTGGAGGGAATATGCAAAAGCCAAAAGGACAAATGAAGCACTGATACCCAAGGACAATCCAGATCTATCTCAATACTAAGTGAGAGAAGAAAAAAAGTTAATATAAAGCTAAAAATCTTACTTTGACAGATGAGAGTAATTTTGTGTACATACATTTTCATGCTTGAGTAACTTAATGGGTATTATTACAGAGAAGTCTAACGTCTGTGCAACATTTACACATAAGACAAAGTCAGGGACTACCATGTTATCTCAATTTGGAAATACATGTGAATACATTTTTTTAATTGTCAGGTTAATATATGATTCCCTTTAGGGGCCTCCCTGGTGGCACAAGGGGTACGTCTCATCACTATCAAGCTATAACCAGCCACTGCAAGTTCAATCCCCCACCAGGTAGCTGATCCACATGGCGCAGCAGACCTCTCCTGTCTTGACCACTGCTCCCCTCAGCAGTGCATTTCAGTAAATCCGCCTGTTCTGTTACCCACTCTGTCTCTGGTGAATCCTCTCACCCCCTGCACCTCTGACCTAGACCCCAGTTCTTGTATGCATAAATAAATAGAAGAAATAGAAGACACAGAGAAATGGAAAGACATCCCCTGCTCATGGATTGGAAGAATTAACATTATCAAAATGGCCATTCTACCAAAAGCAATTTACAGATTCAATGCTATTCCAACAAAAATCTCAATGACATTCTTCAAAGAAATAGATCAAAATTGATGAAATTCATATGGAGCCACAAAAACACCTCGAATAGCCAAAGCTCTCCTGACTAAAACAAAAGAGAATGGAGGCATCACACTCCCAGACTTCAAACTATACTACAAAGTCCTAATTATTGAAACAGTATGGTGCTGGACCAAAAACAAAGACACACAGACCAATGGAAATTAATAGAAAGCCCAGAAATAAAGCCACACATATATAAACAACTAATCTTTGACAAAGAAGCAAATATGCAATGGAACAAAGACATTTCATACAATAAATGGTGCTGGGAAAACTGGACCACCATAAGCAAAAGAATACTAGACCACTACCTCATGCCATGCATAAAAATCAACTCAAAATGGATAAAAGAACTGAACATAAGACCTGAAACCATAAAATACATAAAAGAAAATATAGGTAAAACACTACATGACATACATCTCAGTAATATCTTTAAAGACTCATCCCCCAAAGCAAAGAAAGTGAAGGGAAGATAAACAGCTGGAATTACATCAAACTAAAAAGTTTCTGTACAGCAAGAAAGGCATTAACCAAAACAAAGAGACACCCTACAGACTGGGAGAAAATTTTTCCACTACATACAACTGATAAGGGACTGATTACTAAGATATACAAAGAACTCACAGACTCAACAAAAACAAAGTAAACAATCCAATCAAAAAATGGGCAGAAGAACCTAAAAGACAATTCTCCAAAGAGGAAATGCAAATGGTCAACAGGCATATGAAAAAATGTTCAACATCCCTCATAATCAGGGAAATGCAAATCAAAACCACAATGAGATATCAGCTTACACCAGTGAGAATGGCACGTATTAAAAAAAAAAAACCAAAAACTAGCAACAACAAATGTTGGCGAGGATGTGGTGAAAAAGGAACTCTACAACACTGCTGGTGGGAATGCAAACTGGTCCAACCACTATGGAAAGCTGTGTGGAGGTTTCTCAGACTATTAAAAATGTAGCTACCATATGACCCAGCAATTCCACTCCTAGGGATCTACACAAAGGACACAAAACCATTAATTCAAAAGGATACCTGCACCCCTATGTTTACTGCAGCACTATTTATAATAGGTAAGACTTGTTAACAACCCAAATGCCCCAAAAAAGATGACTGCATGAAGAAGGTATGGTGTATATATACACAATGGAATACTATTCAGCAATCAAAAAAGAAAAACTAATGCCATTCACAGCAACACGGATGGAGCTAGAAGGGATTATACTCAGTGAAATAAGTCAGAAGGAAAAAGAAAAATATCAAATAGTTTCACTTATAGGAGGACTATAGGAGACCAGGGGAAAAAATGGTAACAATAAAAAACACAACAAAACAAAAATAAAGAGGCAACTATAAATCAGAGACATTGTACAGGGGAGGGGGAAAGAGAGGGATCAAAATGAGGGCAGGAAGAGCATAAGGGACAATGGTGATGGTGCATGGGTGAATTGGTGGTGGAAATTCTATGGAGACTTACACCTGAGAAAAGAAAGCAAACACTGTACAAAAGTGAACAATAATGTAAAATATATATAAAATTTTTAAAAAACAGTAAAAAATAAAAATTCTACTTTTCTTTCTTGTATAAAAGGTACTTTAAAATTTGTATCAGCTGTATAGACTATTTTTACCTAAAAACAGACAACATCTGCTTATTTTTGTATGTTTACATACCTTTCTTAGCTAAAAAGCATAGCATAAAGGGAAAAATTAAGATCCTAATTTATGTTAAATATGATTCTACACCTTAATTAGAATTGCCACATGAAGCTATCCAGTAACAGCAAGGGTGACCTTGGTTCAAACCAATTATCCTAAGTGACAATCCAAGTACAAACATCCAACAGTTCTTCCCTGCTTAAGCTCATTAAATAGCAAGTGTGCATTAGAGCAAACATGGTCTCCAACTCTGGAGTTCCTCATTTGCTTTACATATGATTTATAATAGCAAAAATACACAGGGAAGCCCTGTTAACAAATAGAGTGAATCATAACAGTCTCTATTTGAACAATAACACTTATAATGCAAGGTTTTGTTTTCAAAATATTGTTGCAAAATTGTTTCCATCCATATCTGCCCTTGACTGGTTCACTCACAAAACCCCAGCAATAAAGCTTTCCTTTGATTTGTGTTACTAATTTATAACACAAATTTCAACAATGAAAGGGAAAAGAACATCTTATTATCACTAAAACATAAAGAAGCCAAAGACATTCCTACATAAAAATCAAATCTGCTCTTGAAAGAAATGAAGCTACTACTTCAAAGTGGCATAGTCATTTAAAGACAGAAATAGATTGATGTATATTAATACTTTAAAACAAATCATTAAAAGCTAGTGTAGTGAAAGAATTTACAAAATTGAAAACTTACTATGATAAGTAGAATTCATGACAACCTTTTTTTAACTTCCTAAAGTTGAATGTTTAAATATATCTCATTTGATTCTCATTGCAACCCCAGGAACTAGATAAGGCAAATATTATCATCACCCATCTCTGACTTAACAAATGGATCAGCTTAAGGTCAAATAACTACCACGTACCTACCAGCTCATTCTTATGAAACCTGCTAATCTAACAATCAATTTCTACTGCTTTATTTACTTTGGGGGACAGCCTTAAATAAAGGCTCTGTGGACAAAGCTAAGCTCTAAAGTCAGTGCATAAAATTATATATACTAACAATTAGTCTAAAAAGTCATTCAATCATCCAGAAAGTATACAGACATATTATCTTTCAGTTAAGTCCAAACAAATGATTTTTCCCTTTGAGCATTAGAGAAATCACTGTTATGTGAATAAAAAATGTTAGCAGGAACTCTCATGACCATAAGATGAAGTGACTGGCTTACATTTAGGTGCCAAGTCACATAAAAACACTTTAGTTTCAAAAACCATACTCACACCGAATGTGGTAAGACAGTCACTAAAAGACAAAAAAACTGAATCAAACTGAAAAACTTTTCTCCAACTTCACTTTTATTTCCACGCACGCACACTGAGTATTATGGTGGAAGAAGTCTGGCTACATCCACACAAATGAAACACAGGCATGGTGTAATTTCACTATTATACAGATATATTCTATACCCTTCTCCTTTAGCCCTAAAATAAAAACCAAAACTGGTTACTATATTAGAAACAACAGTTTTCAAAGTTTGGCCTTTGGACGAGTAGCAGCAGTATCACCTGGTTACTTGTCAGAAATGCATATTCTCAGGTTCTACCCCAGACTTCCAGATGATTCTGTTATATGACATCTGGTATATATGACATCTGGTATATAAGCAATTTTTTAAAGAAATGCATTATTTATATAATCAAGCTATCCCATGGTTATAAATGAGACATTTATTAAAGAAGGTTAATTGTAAATACATTATTTGAAATTAAGGTCACATTCCCCATTAGAATCAATCTTATAGAACCTGGTTACTTGGCAACAAAAGCCGTTTAAACCTATAGACACAAATAATTTGTTATAGGTAAGATAACAAAATTCTAACTCAAGCCATTGGATTCACTTTTCTACCAGAACCACAGCAATGAAAAGACTTCCTTCTCCTCTGTATAGGCACTAGTTAACATGACTCATCATTTTCAGACTATAAGGATCAAGATAAGAGATCAGTTCAAGATGGCAGCATAGGAGGAACATAGGAGGAACCTGAACTCCCTCTCCCACACAACAAATCTACAACTACATATAGGACACTGCACAAAGAAGGAGACACGAAAACTGGACAGAGATGCACAACAAAGGATTAAAAGACAGCACCAAGATAGGGTAAAAAAGACAAAGGTAAGTTCTAGCCAAGGAAAATGCCACATACAGACTTGCTCCCCACTCCCAGCAACTCAGCACGTTAACACCAGTCTGAAAAGCAACTGAATCATAAAAAAAGGAAACCCATAAAACCATTCTTACCAGCATCTGACAAGTAGGGCATTTTTTGAGATGATCTCCAGGTTGGAAACACTGGTGGGAGTCATCCTGACAACGTCATGCAACCTTGATAATTCTAGTACCCCTAGGTACAATCTTAGAATCCTTCCCCAAGTCTATATGGGAGAGCCCTGCTAAGAGTTCTACCCATCCCCATGATGTTGCCACATATCACATGATCATCACACACCACAAACTGCATACATGTGAGTTTGAACAGACCTGCAGCTTCACCCATCTACTGCACAAATAGCACAGCACCAAGGCTGGTATGGGCCCAATATAGTGACCACCCAACACAAAACAGCCGAGCCTTGACAATGCCCATTCACTGTGTACACCAAAGCTGAACTGGGCCAACAGCCTCGCACACAATGCCACACTGACATAAGAGAGAAGGTGCCACCCATACATGGGATGCTCCTGGAGGCACCTAGCTCAGGTGTCCAGGAAGAGCTGTACTCCTGACTCCATGGGATAGCACCTTTACAAGGTCATTCCTCCAAGACTAGGAGAGGAAATAGAGTTGACTACTACAAAGAAGCAAGCACAGAAGAACCAGGCAAAATGGAAACAGAGGAACAAGTTCCAAACAAGAGTAAGACAAAAAGCCTGAAAAATACTGTAAAGAAGCAGACATAGGCAAACTACGTGATGAGGCGTTCAAAGTAATGGTAAGAAAGATGTTCACCAAACTTAGGAATAGATGAATGAGAAAATTTAATAAAGATCGAAATGGAAGTTACAGATCTGAAGAAAGATATCAATAGAACTGAAAACTACAATAAGGGGTCCAACAGCAGACTGAATGAAGCAGAGGATAACTGAGTTGGAAGATAAAGCAATAGCATTTACCCAGACAGAACAGCAAAATGAAAAGAGAATTTTAAAAAGCATAGCAACTTGGGCCTTCCCTCGTGGTACAGGCGGTTGAGCGCCGCACTGTGAAGCTGTCCGCAGCCTCTGTAGTGCCGGTTCGATCCCGGCCAGCCGGCAAGGGTCCCACATGGTGCAACAGACCTCTCCTGTCTTGCCCGCTGCTCCCCTCAGCAGTGTATTTCATCAGTCTGCCTGTTCTGTTCCCCACTCTGTCTCTGGTGAATCCTCTCACCCTCCTGCGCATCTGGCCTGTTGCACCAGTTCTTGTATAAATAAATAAATCTTTTTTTTTTTTTTAAAAAAGCATAGCATCTTAAGGGACATCTGATACTACATCAAGAGGAATATTTGTATTATAGGGGTCCCAAAAGAAGAGAAAGTCAGAAAAGCTATTTGAGGAAATGGGAAATGATGTCCAAAAACTGCCCTAATCTGGGAAAACAGACATCCAGTTACAGAACACCCACAGACTTCTAAATTAAAGAAATGCAGAGATCCACAATACATTTTTTTTAAAGATTTGTTTATTCATGCATACAAGAACCGAGGTACAGGCTAGACGCAGGGGAGGGTGAGAGGATTCACCAGAGAAAGAGCAGGGAACAGAAGAGGCAGATTGACTGAAATACACTGCTGAGGGGAGCAGCAGGTGAGTCAGGAGAGGTCTGCCGCACCATGTGGGATTCTAGCGGGCCGTCCGGCAGGGATCAAACATGCACTGCAGAGGCTGTGGAAACAGCTTCACAGTGCTGCACTCAACCACCTGCATCACCAGGGGAGGCCCCACAATACATCTTTAAAAATTACGAAATATAGTACAATTTAAGTAATCTGATTTTAAAACTAAAAAATTAAAAAACTACCATTGTATTAATAAATAAGGATCAAGATAATGATACATAACTATAATTCCTTTTTATATAAATGTTACATAATAAATTACATGTATGGTAATAAACTACTTAGCAGATATTTTTAGAGTGCCTTTATACAATGTAAATTTGGGGACATTAACAAAAACTACCAATTAAGTACCCAGTTAAATATCTCAGGTGTGAAAGGATTAATATACAACAGCTGTTCTATTTTCTATGCAGTTACTATTCTCAAAAATTAAAATTAGATACAATCACCAGACACTGGGGAAAACTGCATTTTTGCTTTAACAATTTCTAAATGTTCTTTTGGTTCTCTAGTTTACAACTGAAATGAGGTACTCTTTTCAAATTCAAGACCTTGGATTAGGTAAAGATGTCGAAGAACACAAAAAACAAAACATGAAAGAAAGGTACGCTAAATTGGAATTAATCCAAAATCAAAACTTTGCAGCTTTTGAAAGACAGGTAGCAAAGTGAAAAGGCAAACTAAACTAAGAAGAAATTTGCAAATCACAAATCTAATAAAGGTCTTATATCCAGGATACTTACAAGTCAACAATTAAAGACAACCCAATTAAAAGATGGGCAAGAGGTCTGACCAGATACTTCAACATAGATTACAAAAGTCAAATAAGGACATGAAAAGATGCCCAACCATCACTAGTCATCAGGGGAAGGTAAATTAAAAGCATACCATATCACTACACACCTATGAGAATAACTAAAATTCAAACGACTGACAATACCAAGTGTCAGTGAGGATATGGAGCAACTGGGAATCATAACAATGCTTTCCAAGAATGGTACATAAACTTTGAAAGAGTTTGGCAAAACATTAAACATACAATTACCCATTCTTAGGTAACAAAAACATATGCCTTCCTCCAAAATATCTGTACAAGAATATTCACAGCAGGTTTATGTATAATGGCCTACAACTAGAAACAACCCAAATGTCTATCAACTAAATGGAAATGGATAAACACTTATGTCTACATAATGAAATATTACTGAGCATTAAAGGAACTACTGTCATGTGCAATAACTTGGGTGAACCTCAAAAGCATTAGGTGAAAGAAACCAAACCCAAAAAAGGATACATTCCATAAAATTCCACTAACATGAAGTTCTAGAAAAGGCAAAACTAGACTGACAGAAAATCTATCAGTGGTTGCCAGAAGCCAGCAATGAAGAGAGGGAGCTGATGACCCAAGAAAGGACAAGAGGGAACATTCTAGGGTGATAAAAACATTCTAGATCATGATTGTGGTAGTGGATATACAATATTGGTCAAAACTCATCATACTGTGTAAATTATATCTCAAAGGTGATCTTAACAATGAACACAAAAGGGCCTCCCTGGTGATGCAAAGGGTTAAGCATCAGAATTATGAAGCAATCCGCAGCTACTGCAGCACGAGTTCAATCCCCAGCCAGGGAAGTGACCCACATGGCACAGCAGACCTCTCCTGTCTCACCCGCTGCTCCCTTCAGCAGTGTATTTCAGTCAATCTGCCTGTTCTGTTCCCTACTCTATCTCTGGTGAGTTTTCTCACACACCCCCCACACCTCTGGCCTGTACCCCAGTTCTTGTATGCATAAACAAATAAATCATTTAAAAAAAAAAATAACACAAATGCTGTGAAGTGACTAGAAGAGAGTACAGAGGAAATTCTGAAGTGCTGGTTCTGGTCTATTTCTTATCAAAGTGCGGTCACATTGGCGTTTAGTTTGGAAAGTCAGTAAAACTGAACAATTATGATTTGTGTACTTTTCTGTATGTATGTTTTATTTCAATGAAAAGTTTAATGAAAAAATATAATAATGGATTCTCAAAAGTCTGAGGTCAAAGGGACTTGATAGAAAAACGGCAATCATTCAAAATTGCAGCCATGAATATAACTGAACAGAAGAAAAAGCAAGCAAGGAGAAAGAAAGCAGAGTTAGGCACTAATTACAAGGGAATTCGAAAAGCAATCACTTATCCAAAGCATATTTTCCTATTTGGGAGACTTGACTAATAATCTAGCTAGATTTCAGTTATACATGTATGTATATATGTATGTATGTATATATGTGTGTATAGACACACAAATATGATCAGAATTCAATGGAGTTTCCTAAACCTTACTCAACATATCTTTTCTTAAATTAAGTTCACTTTCTTTTTACTTCCAGAGATAAACATAACACAAATATATTCATTTTCATTCCAAAATTTAGTTTTCTGCTTGGAAAAAAATATCTTACTGACCTCCTTCATAAATGATTTGCCTATGCGCACCACTTTTGCAAATAAAATAGGATCATGAGAAAGGTGAGGACCAAGGTAACAGAACATATTGAAGACATCTCTCCTCAAATCTTCGAAGCTCTCTGCTTGTTTTGGTGCTCTCTTATTTTGCAAAGCATTAACGGGTGAGCCTTTAGCACCTTTAGGAACTCCAACTCTGTAAAAAGAAGCAAAATTTATACATACACACACTACACAATACTGCATTTTAAATTCATAAAATATGCATGGTCATATTTGCTTTCTATATTTCTGTCGTTCCTAACTTTATTATTCCAGATAATCTAGCTAATAGAAAAAGACAAAAACAATATTTGTTAAAAAAAAAAAACCAGAGTTCAAAGAAGAATGTTTCAAATTAACACATAAGTAAAAGAAAATCAGAGAAACTCAGATTTCAAGTAACATTAACATACATCACATAAAAGTGGCTTTAAACTTGGCCAGTATCAGGAATTTAGATATGGGAATGGGAAACAAAGGATGGATCTCAGACACACTGGAAAATGAAACAGAAAAATAGGGATATATAACAACACTGATTCAAGTCACTAAATATTTCTCGATCTAGATTCCACTACCTAGACCATAGGAGGGACATGGTAGTAAGGAATGTGAGCAGCATAATGAAAGACATTGTTACCCTAAAAAAGACAGCACATCAAATTCTCACCTGCTGAGCAAGTGTCCTGCTGTGGAAACACAGGGGTCAATCTCTAAGAAGCCTTCATGGTCCACAGTCAAGGTGGCACTGAAGGCACCAGCCAGCAGCTATGCATGCGTCACAGGTTGGGTGGGGCTTCTGAGGCAATCTCTAATCTGAAGGGCTGAAGCCAGAGCTGCTACCAATACTGCTCCTAAGTAATTTTCACTCTCAATGGAGCAAACCGAACACAGAAGTCTAACTTTACTTTCCAGAGTACACTGCTGTATACATTCTACAGTACAACAGCTGGTGGTCAAGATGTGAGGAAAGAATGCACTGACTAAAACATACCAGACTGATACACTCTGTGCGTAGTTCTTATGTTCTGATACAACATACTAAAATATGTGCTTGGTTTGAGAAAACAGAATATGTAGATTCTGTTGCAGTCCTACACTATTTCTACCTCAATGATTAGTAATATATATACAGTAAAATACATACCTTCGGTAGAGAGGCTCAATAGTTATGTGAATGAGCTTACAAATAGCAAGAGCTATTAGCTTATGTGAGGCTGCATAGTATGGAGGCATCTGATCCATAATGTTCTGTGCATGCTGCCAATCACCAATCTTTAACAAGGCTTCCAATAAACCAAGTTTTTGGTTATCAGGTGGCTGAAAATGAACATACAGCAAAGATATTCAAAATATAGACACCAAAAAAATCCTGGTGTTCTTTTCATTTAAAAAAATTAAGCTAAACACCACAAAAATGCCCAACAGCTATATCAAGAAATATAATGGTAGTGTCCTGAAGTACAATCAAGTTTTTTAGCAACTGAAAAAAAAATAGGGTCTACTTTTACATTTTACAAACATAATGTGACAGTTTACAGACTTAAAATTAAGTTCTACTTAGTGTTTTATTGTGTCACAGGGAATTAGAATTCATTCATCTTTAAGAATTCCTTTAGGACTTAAGGGACACTACTATGCAGAACAAAAATACAATCAATACATGTATGGTATTACTTAGAATGCATTTTGAAATTTAAATTTAAAAACATGGCAACCTCCTCTGGGAAGGTGCCAATCATATTAAAAACAAAAACACCTTTACAATTTATTATTCCAAACATTAGGTCTCACCACAATCAAAATTAAGAAAATCGGGCCTCCCTGGTGGTGCAAGGGGTTAAGACATAACCTATGAAGTGGTCTGCAGCCACCGCAGCATGAGTTTGATCCCCAGCCAGGGAGCTACCCACATGACGCAGCAGACCTCTCCTGTCTCGCCCGCTGCTCCCCTCAGCAGTGTATTTCAGTTGATCTGCCTGTTCTGCTCCCCACTCTGTCTCTGGTGAATCCTCTCACCCCCCACACCGCTGGCCTGTACCCCAGTTTAGATGCATAAATATTTTTTAAAAAAGGAAATTATGCTTCCATAAGATGATTAACTATTACAAGTTAAATTTCATAATTTTAAATGTAGAAGACAAAGCTAATTTTACTAGATTAAATTTACATACCTTCTCTACTTTCTCCTCTTCTTTTTCTTTTTCTTTCTCTCGCTCATCCATTTTTTCAGAAGACAACACAACCATTGTAAGTTTTCTAACAATTTGCTTAGCTTCCACAATTTCTCGTTTATGTTCATCCATAATGCAATTATCAGCTGGAAGAAGCTAAAAATGGTTCATTAATGTTTCATAAAACAGCTAATACTATTTTCATATATCTGAAAAGCAAACACTATTCTCATTTATAAAATTATAAATCTAGCCTATTCATGGCCATGATTTCCCTTTTAAGTCTTTTTTTTTCAGTCTGACAGGATTAAGTACCTGAATTTTGTAAGCCTTTTAAAAGCAGATAGCAGTTGTTTGGGTCTTCTGTTATAGGTCCTAAATCAGTATTTTACTACAACAGTGATGCTTACCATTGACTTTATTAGTTTATCCAAGAAAATGTGTACCTGGTTCCATTAAAAATATTACAGTGTTGCATAGGGATCAAACTTTTAAGAGGTGAGCTACTAAATTAAATTATATAAAGCGGTAAATGATTCCTCTAAATGAAAAATTTCAAGTAGAAAAAAAATTAACAGCTTGACATACTGCTTTTCATTTTCTGAGTAACTACTTGACTTACATCACAAACATTTCTAACTTATTACAAAAGAGAAAGTAATACAGCTGATTCTATTATGAAAAAGGATCAAGTATCTCAAATATTAAACTATGTATTATAGACATCATTTAGTTAGGGAAGGGGTGCAGGAGAAAAGTCAGTAAGGATTGGTACAAAGAAGTAAACAAGACTTTTTCTCATGTTCTTTTTCTTTATGTTCTCCACTGGCAATCAAACCCATTTTTATTGTTTTACTTACATATCTGTAATAGGTATCCATCTTTAACCAAGGCTACCATCTCTAAAATCTCCCATTATAATGGGTGAACTGCTAGTATCTTCTTTCATTTTTTTTCTATTGCTAGTTTTGTGCAACTCAAGAATGTTATCATATACACACAAAGTTAGAACTGTCACATCTGCCTAATGAATACAATCTTACTATTATAAAGTGACTATCTTTTTGCCAAAAAGTCTAGCTTGCCTAACAATTTCCTTAGTTTATTTTCCTCATCTTTTTACCTTCAACCTTTCTTTGTCACTAGGTTTTAGAAATCTAGTCTAAACAAAAAACCTAATTATTTTAGGATGACAAATTTTGTCATGCTAACAAGAATACTTAGTCCACTTTCATTTACTGCTAAAAATATCAGTAATAAACATGATAATTTCTATATTTTCCATTTTTCCTATCAGTCTATACTTGCCCCTAAATTCATACCTATGTCTTCAAATTCTCCCTTTTCCGATCAATTTTCCATGTTTTCAGTTTGTACATCACTTCTCTACTTTAAATCCTGGATGGCTCTCTACTCCCAAAGTGAAAAAAATTCCAAATTCCTTACTATGGCACTTAACATACTTCACAGTTTAGCACCAACATACTTCTCCATCCTCATCTCCCATATATACCATCCTAGGCTCCAACAACCACTCTGAGCTGCCTAATGCTCTCATAAGGAATAATGAAGCCCTTTTTAAATCTCATACTTCTCTACTCAGTTATTTCTAAAGCTACCCGCCAGATAAGCCTGACCAATACCTACTTATCTATCAAAATCACTAGTTTGAAAAAAATCTCCCAAATTCCCCTAAGACAGATAGTCACTGTTTGCTGAGATCCCACGGCATTTCAGTAATATTTCCAATACAATATTTCTTACATAATGCAAAATATTTTTCTCCCTCGCTAGACTATGACTGCTTCCAAGGTTTTATTCAACTCTAATACATGATGATAGGCAAGGAAGAAAAGTGATTTCAAAGGCAATGGAGATGATGTTAGCTTTGTACAGGTGTGTTTAAGTTCACTGATATCCTAATGCACTATCTAATAAAACTGGAATTTCTATACTACAAACTAAATTTTTTTTAAACAAGCTAAACTGTTACTAAATTAGAGGCCATCAGTCACAATCATATATATATATACACACACACTCTTTTGGATCCAGCAACAAAAGCACAATACTGTCATTAAAAACATTTTTTAATGTTTTAAAAATACACCAAGAGGGGGGCCTCCCTGGTGACACAAGGGGTTAAGTCGCAGCACTGTGAAGCTATTGCCAGCCACTGCAGCACAAGCTCGATCCCCAGCCAGGGAGCTAGCCCACATGACACAGTGGACCTCTCCTGTCTCACCTGCAGCTCCCCGCAGCGGTGTATTTCAGTCAGTCTGCCTGTTCTATTCCCCACTCTGTCTCTGATGAATCCTCTTAGCCCATGCACCTCTGGCCTGTACCCCAGTTCTTGTATGCATAAATCATATATATATATATATATAAATCGTATATATAAACCACTCATACACACACCACCCCCCAAGAGTTCCTCATTCATCCTGAATCCCTAAAATTAACATGTTGGGGAGAAGGAAGTGTTATCTAGGTAATCCCACATTTTTCCACAATTTGTGTACAATACAGAAGTCTAAAGTCACATTTGTTAGAATTTGGCCTCTCTCCCCATGAAACATGGCTGATCACAGTTAAGAACTTGAACTTCATATCAACCCTTGAACTCTGTAAGGGTGGTCAAACTGTATTCAATTTATATAGTTTGCCAAATTTATAAATGTATTCAATTTATAAAGTAAACACAAAGCAACAATGCATTAGGGCTTCAAAAAATAAAGATCTGAGCCCCTTCGACCAATCTTGTATTATCTGGCTGTCTACTCCTCTTCCCTACACCAGGATGGACAACCATACATTCTTAGCAGCCCACTTGACTTACATGTACATAAAGATCATCTAAATCAATGAGATTAAACTGCAGAAGTACTGCAGCAACTCTGTATAAAGATGAAGGCGTCTCTCCATTTGGTTCCTTGAAAAACAAAAGAAAAATTTCTGTTACATAAAGCACAAAACTAAAATCATAGCCTTTACCTACCAATAATTAAGAACAATTAGATCAAGTAACTCTAGGTCAATAATATGGTTCTTTGCTCTTCTTGACCATATGTACATCATCTGAATTCAGGACAAAGATAATTATGACAACATTCTTTTTTCCACACTGGAACATCTTCTGATAAACACAAGGAAAGCAGCTCTAAAAATAAAGACATATTTTATATCCTTCCCACCATCCCCATCCCAATTCCCTGGTATATGAGGGAGCTTTTAAAAGTCCTCATTTACCCCACATATCTCCTTATCCATATTCTTCCTTCCTAGTCTTTCAGGCTCTCCATTGCTTTTCCAAATTCTATGTCTTGCTGCAAGTAGCTATAGCCAACAGCTGTGCCTTTAAGTGCTTCTGGCAAAAGCCATCCCAGCCACGGGATGCTCTTAGGCGGACAAAATAAAAATTGGCCCTCATACCAGTCCTTTAGAGAGCAGTCAGACAGACGGAAACCCACAACTCTCTAAAAACAATACTTTGCATCCTCTAGCATGAGCAATCTGCACTAGGAGTACAAGCTTCTATTTTCATAATCACTATCAAAATGGGTGTCACAAATAGGCAGATAATATAAGATGTTACCGTGCTCTTACCCTAAAGCAGCAGTACTCTTTCCTTAGTTGTTGTAAGTGTCTGACTAGATTCCAGAGTTCTGTAAAAGTTGACTGATACTCTTTGCCAGTTCATTAACTACTTTCATGGAGAGGGAGAGAGCTGGAGTTCCCGACTCTACCATTTTTAATGATGTCCTATGTCTTCAAATTCTCCCTTTTCTGAGTTGCCATCTTGTGGCGCTCTAGGTCACTACTCCTCATTTAGCAATGATCTTAGCTTCTGATTCATTGTCACTCTCTAACTCTATTTCTTTCTTACCTTTTAGAGATTTTCATATGCCCCATCTCACTCATTCACACCATATCCTAAACTCTAATATTACCTACAGCTTCAACCCTTTCAAAATGTCAAATTCATATATTTACCACCTTACTGCTACAGGCCAATCACAGTCTATTTCTCTTTTCTATTTACTTTCCCACTCTCCTACACAACCATTTTCTACCTTCTAACTTTCCCTCCAGGACCTTTTTTTTCTCTTGTCCTCTCAGCTGATCACCTTGCTTATCCCAGTGAAAAAAATTAAAGCAATCAATAGGACTTATACAAAATCTCATCATCACATCTACCCACCTACCAATAAAAGTACCTACACACGCTGTCTTTCTTTCTATTATTATAGATGAAACTCTGCATGCTCCTATTTAAAGTCAAACCATCCAATTATGTACTAACCTTTATTCTCTCTATGCAACTCAATACTACTACTCCAGTAATTCTCTCCTCTCTTCTACATCACCAGTTCCCCTCATTCTTACATTTCCTTTTACGTACAAATATGTTCTCTCTGACATCGTCCCCCTCCCAAAAAAAAAAAAAAAAACTCTCTTGAGCTCACCTGCCCTGCCAGCTACCACCCAACTTGCCCGTACATCCTTGTAGCAATTTCTTTATATAGTTGTGTATTCTCACTGTCTTCAATCCCACTCTCCCTATTCTCTCTTAGTAACACTACTAAGTAACTCTACCAGCATAGCTAGTTTTTACCTCCTGTTGATAAATACAGTGATCAACGTTTAGGTATCATCTTAAATGACTTATCAGAGAAATTTAACAGAGTTGATTATAACATATTCCATTTAGCTTCCAAGATGCTAAATTTCTACTTGTTTTCCTTTTACCATACATGTTCCTTCTATACCTTCTTTGCTGGCTCCTCCTCTCTTCCCAGGCCTATTAACATAAATGATCCAAGGTGTTGGCCCTTGCTTCTTTTGTCCCTCTCTATCCAACCCTTGGTGGTTGGTGTTTTATCTAGTATTGCAACTGTAAATATCATCTATATGCCTATTAACATCCATATTTCTACTTCTAGCCCAGTCCATTCTTCTGAAGACCAGACCCATATATCCAATTGCTTATTCAATATACCCACTTGGATTTCTAACAGACATCTCAAACTTAACATGTCCAAAACTGATTTCCTGATTCCTACCCCCAACACTTTAACCCCATGTTCCACTAGAAATTTACCCTATCTCATTTGATGTTAACACCATCTTTTGAGCTGACCAGACCCCTCAAAATAGAATAGTACTTAGCTCTACTTCCTTACATTCTGTATCCAATTCATCAGCAAGTTCTATTGGCTTGACCTTCAAAATATATCCAGAATCTCATCAAATTCCACTGCTACTATAACCACATTATTCTGTTGGAAACATGTCAAAATGCGTATGGAGATTCTTTCATTATCTCTTCTATCTCTCACACATGCTAATATATACACCACCATTAGAGGTGTCTATTAAAGGAACTCCTTACTCTGGCAGCTAAAGTAATAAAGGAAATATAGAAGCACTTGTCCTGCCTTTCTAGTAAGAACTGTATTTTAGGGTAATCAAACAACCCAAATTGATAAGGGAAAAACACCTCTTCACAAAAGAATGTGAATTAATAAATGTAGAAGGCATGATAAAATTAGATAAGTCTTTAGACCTAATTGCACATATAATAAGAAATACAGGGAACAACAAACAAATGAAGCCAACTATGAAAAAGCAATTAGATAAATCTAAAATCTTCTATGGCAATGGTTTCTTCAACAAATCAATGCCATTAAAGTAGGGGGTGGGGCACTACTCTAAATTAAGAGACTGAAAAATTCTAACAAATACAATGTGTGGTCTCTGGATCACTGTTTAAACAAAGCAGCTGTAAGATGCATTGGGGGACAATATGGGAAGTCTAGATATGGTCTGAATGTATTATATGATAGCAATCTATTTAAATATGAAATCAACATCATGACTACAAAGAAAAACATCCTTTTAAAAAGTACAAACTAACATACTTAGGAATAAACATTCATAAATCTGCTAATAAATTACTATTTCAAAACTGTACACCAACAAGTTAATAAACTTAAATCTAGGCTATGGGCCTTGATTACACAATTCACTACTTCCTATATATTTGAAAATGTCCATGATAAAGTAAAAAACTAAAAGGGAAACAAAATGAAAAAAAATTAAGTCAGATCACATCACTCTTACTCAAAATCTGCCATTGGCTTCACCCACACCAAAGTAAAAAAAAAAAACTTGCACTAGCTTAAGATGTGATCCCTAATCCCTGGCCTCCTGTCCTGACCTCTCCCACTCAACCACTCAGAAGCAGTCACACTGGCCTCTGCTAGTCAACACATCAGGCATACTCACACATTAAGGCCTTTACAATGGGTGTTCTCTTTGCTTGGAGGATCCAGATATTTGCAGTTTATACTCTCAGAGCCTTGTGACTTCACTTCAATCTCACCTTTTCAATGAGGTCTAGTTCTCCCACCATTCTATCTAAAATTGCAAGCTACCACTCCAGCACTCCCAACATTCTTCATCCTCCCCCCCCCTCTCTCTATATATATATTTTTCTTTGCCCCATCACTGATCATTTTCTAGCATACCTCTGGGGTAAAAGTTCAACAGAATAAAACCAGCTCTTGATCAATATTTCTTAAATGAATAAACTGTTATACCACTATTAATATTATGTTTTTAATCTAGAAATCAAAAGGCTGTGATATAGGTACGAGCCATTATGTCCTTCCTCTTTCCTTTAACAAGACAATTCCAGGCAAGTTTGTCTATTGGTACCCTCAACATTTCTAGTACCCCTTTCTTCTTGTCCTTTGTACTGACCATTGTTCTGTCCCTAAACCCTGTATTGTAGCAATTCCTCTAAGGAGAATCAAGTAGATGTGCCTAGCTAATTTTCCAAAATTATCATGTGCTCTAAAACTGCTTACATTCCCTAGCACCCTGCCAAGGCAAAACATCCTGGGTAGCTGATGAAAGGTTGATACTACAAAAAAAAAATCACTTTCACAGACATCATAGCAGGAATAACTAGTTTTGTAAGTATTAACTGCAAGAAAAACAAAAGAATTCCCAATTGGTGGAAATATGAATGGTATAGGCAGGGAGGAATATCTTCAGGTAGTGATGAAAAGAGGGGAGGGTAGAGTTAAAACAAGGGACCAAAACCCAGGCTGACCACAAGAAGAAGATAGTTTAGGCAATAGAAACAAGGGAACGGTGTTACACAGAGCAATACAAGGGTTATACTCTTCCCAATAAAAGGCTATTTATAGATCCAATGTTTCCAGGTTGGGTTATTTCTTATATAAGAGGCCCATTATCTATTTTTAAAAAGGATTATTCCAATATTTTCAATCCCCCCCATCCCAGGATATTTTAGTTCAGCTGAAAAAGTATTACCATTATGAGGAATATTTTCATATAAAACAATATGTAATTCTAAAATTCACATTCAACTAACATCACTTGATGTTACACAGTCGTTCATCATTATCCACTGCAAACAGGCTCCAAAACCTATAGCCCCCAAAGTCCTAACCTATATTCTAATCAATGAGGCCCATGTTAAATTTCAACCACTCTGTTACTTCAGTAAGTTGACTTCAGGTTCTCAAACCTAAAACAATCTTGGTGCATCTTAAAATGTGATGAACTACTTGAACTTCTCTTTCCTTGTACTAAATGTGGGCTCCCAGGCTGCTGACAGGTCAAGGAACAGCTGCCATAACTAACTTTTGAACAAAGTTGAAGTGCTCTTGCCCAAAACTCTGCCATATATCTTGTTTGGTCTCAAAAATTACATGCTTTTAGGTTATGATCTGATTCCTCTTCTGTCTCTAGAGCATCCCAGAGAATGGAAAATAAAAAATAAAAGGCAGTAGGTGGTACATCATTTGAGAATCCTAAAAGAAATTATCTTACTATTCTGAACATGAGCTCCAAGAGGACAGAAATGGACACTCTTCACCAGAGTATCCCTAGTACCTAGTAAAACAGCGTATCATAAACACTCAATAAATGAGCATTTCTTGACTAGCGAAGTAGCTCAGACAGGTAGACAAATTAGCAAAGTTTCACCAAAATGACAATTAAAATCCTTAAGAGTTATCTTTCTAAAACAGATTGGTCAGTTACAATTAATAAGCATTTACTATAGGTTAAAGCAGTAAACTAGAGAAATTAGTGAAACATAGACCCTGCACTCAATGACGCCAATCTGGCAAACGAGATTGACATGGTTTATTCTAATATAATCTGATAAATGCTAGAAGTGTATATGTTGAGTTTTATGAGAATAGAGATTAAGACGTGACTAATTCTGCATGGGTAGTGTATCAGGAAAGACTTTACAAAGCAAGTAGCACTTGATATTAAAAGGCAGGAGTTGACAAGATGAAGAAATGACATGAGAATACTGAGTAAGAAGAGTTGTCTAGTTATAAAGAACAGCATGAACAAAGATCTATATCTAGCAATGTCTGTATACCTAAGTTCTGAAAATGATTAGTAATTTAATATGATTGTAATATTAGATTTGAGGGTAAAACTCACTAAAGATGAGGCTGGAAAAAAATAACGGGACTAGACTGTGAAGAGCCTTTTCTGCCATGTTTAGAAGTTTGAATTTCACCCTACAGGCAAAGGTTTTTGATTAGCATGTCAATTAGAGCTCTTTTAGAATGTAACAGTAGTAATAATAAGAAAGGTGGACTAAAAGACAATCAGAGCACAGATTAGCTAAACATTTAATGTAGTGGTTTCAGTAAACATGATGTAAGAAACACGTTAAGACCCTATTCACATCCATAAAAAATTCCATAGGCCACCATACAATAAAATTCTATCTCAACACAACATTCAAGATCTTTGACAATCTAAAGCATGCCTGTCTTTCCAACTTCATTTCCTGTCCCTCCTTTTCCCCACATATTACAATCCAGCCACCTCGAACTATGTACCATTTCTTCAAACTGTTATGTACATTCATGTCATCATGTCTTCATACTATTTAATACTTCTACACAGAAAATGCTCAACGTACCCCTACTCATTCTCCAAGGACTAGGTTTAAAAAAGATTATATCTATAAAGTCTTCCCTGATTACATCTCTTCCAGGGCAAAAGTTTATTATGTTTTCCTGTATACTTCCACATAACATCATTCACACCACTAATATAAAACTTATCATACCATTAACTATCCATTTATCTCCTCTACTAGAATGACTGAGCTGAAATGAATTATTTACAAATTAAATTGTATATACATACACACACACCACATATACATAGGCACATTTTTTTTTTACCTGATAAAACTTGAATTTGAACCCAAGAATATGACACAGTGTTTGCGGTTCACACATACTCATGTAAGATTCTAATAAAGATATAAAGAAGTCATCATGTTCTGGCCTGCATTCAAACACTTCCAAAATAACATCCAAAACTCTATTGGGATCCAGATTAAAGCATCCTGAAATAGATGAGATATACATGATTCAAAACTGATTACACATCATTTATAGTAAAGTCATTAACTTTTAGGGACAACTCATTTCACAAGATAAAAATATATCTAAAAATCTCTATTCAAGTCCACTCCACAAATTTTACAGATGAGATATATGACTTGTCCAGGATCACAAAGTGGGTTAATGAACAGAATGGAGTGGAAGCCTGGGACTGACACACTAATTCAAGTAAAATTTCTTCATTGCCACACTGGCTCATCAGTTTGTATTTGGGCTAGTGAAAGAAATCCACATTTTTTAATTCTTAGCAAAACATGAAAATCAAATGCATTTTTATAACTCAGGCATCTAAATGGTTTTCTTTAAATGTTTTATGCGGAAGTATTTGGAATGTTGATAAACGCTGACAATAGATCATGGAAGTAAGATTTAGCAAATTCTCCAACCTAATAAAGGGCTCCTACATTTACTAAAAGTTCAATCTTTAAATAAAAATGACTACTACACTGGCCTATCGGGACAGAAAGGGACATCAAATAAAATTTTGAAAAACTAGCTGGTTTATAAATTTCCCATTAAGTTACTACGTAAAACTTATGAATAAACACTAGAACAGCAACACGTTATATGGAAATGTTTTGTTTCATTCACATTGTTTTCAAGTTTATATTTTCAATGTGCTAAAATATGAATCACTGACAATATATTTTATTTAACAGTATTACTCCATCAAAGCTATTCTATCAGGAGATGTGTACTTTTATTTCTAACAGACATCAATCTTTCACAAAAGAAAATTGGGCTTATGAATTTTCCATTAAATGACTCAGGTGTCAAAAGTTAGTCCAATCAATGAGAACGACTTTTGCCATATAAGATGAAAGACATAACCAAACCAAGGATGTAGACAATGATTCCAAAAAACTTAGGGATCTGCTAAGTTTTCAAGGGTTGATTTTAAAGTTTGTCTTTGACCCTTTCTTTGGTTTCTTTATAGTGTACATATAAGTGACACCATCTGGTATTTATCTTTTTCCTTCTGATTTATTTCACTTAGGATAATCTGTAAGGGGTATTTCCTTATGCTTGTTCTCTAGGCCAAAGACTGACTGCATCATTTTCTATGGAAAAAGGAAAGAAGTTCTTTACAAATGTGCAGAGATGTCAAAAGGCACTTTTTGTTTTATCTTACCAGGATTTGTATGAAATAATTTTATATTTCAGGAGACATAAGATACTTTCGGTAAATTCTTTATACACATGTCACAGCAAATGATAATTCTTAAGAAAAACTATATAACTTTCTTCAAAGTATTTCTTAAAATTAGCAATGTAGGCATGAGAACATTTCAAATAGGATATTTTAAAAACAAGTAGAATTAAAAGGAAATATTTGGCTGTGTACGTGAAATGACAAAAGGACTTTCAATTGTATATCATTGTAAGACAAATATTTTGGATGTTTGCTTTCCCGTCCCAACTTTTTTTAATTTTTTTCCTTATTGTTTACATCATTGTTCATTTTTAAACAATATTTGCTTCCCCTCCACCCCCTCAGGTGTAGTCCCCATAGATGCTCATTCACCAATGCACCCATGCACCATCACCTCAGTCCCCTGTGCTCCTCCCCCCTCCCTCTGATGCCTCTGCCTCCTCCCCCGCTGCTGTTATGTCTGACTTATAATTGTTCATTTTGGCTTTGTTGTGTTTTATACTGTTGTTATTTTTTTTTAAGATTTATTTATTTATACAAGCATTGGGTACAGTCAGAAGTGCGGGAAGGTGAGAGAATTCACCAGAGCCAGAGCGGGGAACAGAACAGGCAGATCAACCAAAGCACACTGCTGAGGGGAACAGAGGGCGGCAGGAGAGGTCTGCACACCATGTGGGACCCTCGCCAGCGGCCGGATATTGAACCGGCACTGCAAAGGCTGCGGGCAGCTTCGCTACCCAGTGCTCAACCGCTGCACCACCAGGGGGAGGCCCTGTTGTTATTTTTTTACACTGATATCTTATTTGGTTCCCCTATATTCCTGCTATAAATGAAACCATCCGATATTTTTCTTTTTCCCTCTGGCTTATTTCACTGAGCATAATTCCTTCTAGTTCCATCCATGTTGCTGCAAATGGCATGAGTTTATCTTTTTTGATTGCTGAATAATACTCCACTGTGTATATATGCGACATCTTCTTGATCCAGTCATCTATTTAACTTTATTGAGGCTTAACTGGCAAATAAAATTATAAGGTATTTAATGTGTACATCATGACATATGCATCATAATGACATATGCATCACTGACATACACATACATTATGTAAGGAATCTTCCCATCCATTAACACATCCATCACCTAAAAAATTCTATTTTAAAGGTAGGGGAAATAGCACTTTCCTATCTTTTCCTACACTTTTGCAACATATGCTGCACTTACTTTAACAGTCTCTTATAAAGACAAAATAAGGCCTATATATCAAAAGTCCCTTGTAAAGGTATTTTTAAAGTCAAATTCGAAAGCTATAAACATTTCCAAGTTTCAAGATTCACTAAAGATTTTATAAAAGTATGACATTTGTTACTAATTTTCTGGCCTCTATGAAATTACTCAAAAATACTTAAAGTTTAAAGATAGATATACTAGAGAATACAGAAACTAATACAAAACACAGGTAACTGACAAAAAGGTTTCTCATAAATGTCATTCAAATTTTATTATTACTGATAAAATCTTAAGAATACAAGTTGGACACCTGTCTCATTTCTTAATTGAAAATCAAAAACCTTTTGTGAATGCAATCATTTTATCTTTATAGATATTCAGCATTTAAAAATACTTGTCTTAGTAACATATACTATGTAAACATATCTTACCTATTAAGGACTTGATGTTTTCTAAGATTAAATCACTAGTAATGTTTCCAGATAAATCTTGCCCCAATTCAGCAATCAGCTTGGCATAACCTTCATTCTCTTCTCTTAACAAATTGAATTTTTGCTGCTTATAACTGAAATTAGATAAATATTATAAAGAGGATATTAATTTCAATTAACAGGCTTGCATAAAAATAATGTATTATTTTCATTGAAGTTTCTTATATACAACAATCATAAGAACAGTTCCTGAAAATTAACTCTGTGGGTATTTTTCAGGATAAAAATTAACTGATTCATGAGAGACACCCCAATGTTAATTACACGGGGAAAACCAAGTAAGAAGGGAAGAATATTGCTAACGCCAAGGAAAAAATAACATACCACTATTTTCATCATTGACTAAAAATTATACTAGAGTATAGCCAGTTATGTTAGTTCACTGGTAATAATAAAAGTAGTGAATGTTATTTTGACTTGTGTGGAAAAATTAACATTGATTTTACACAGGTAAAGTTCTGTACTGACTCAATAACCTTGGGCTATTTTTAGAAGGAAACTTACGAGATACATGCTAACATCAACAAAAAAAATTTAAACTGCCTTCAGAAACTTCTAGTATTCAAACTGAGAACTAAAAACATACTCAGGTATTTTATATGCAAGATAAACATATATGTACTTACAAGAGTTTTGTCTTGATTTTAACTGACTTTTGATTGAATTGCTGTGATTGTTTGATAAGCCCTAATGATTCCAATGTTTCTGGATCCAGGCGTTCCTTTAGAACTGTGTCTGAAACTAAATACTGTATTAAAAAATATTAAAGGTCAGTTATTCCTTAGCATTCCAACTATGCATCCATAATCTCATAATCTTAATTTGAAAATATTCAAAACAATTTTTCCCAAATAAGAATATTAAAATCACACCCTATACATATCAACAACTTTATTGAAAAGGCCTTGAACCTCAACTTAACAAAAATGATGACTCAAAATACTGAAAATTGAAACTATAGCTCTTTTTAAAAAACTTATTAAAAACTTACATGCATCTGTGCACAGCCTACAAAAACTATATATAAAATTAATTTATAGATTAAAATTGAGCCTGTAAACTGAATTTTATTTAATACAGCAATCCAGCCTTCTTCGGTTTTCACTATTTAAGCCAAATAGTACTACAGCAAAGGTCTGTGTAATGGCATTCCTCCTTGGTTCTAATCAATAAACATAAAATGACTTACTAGACAATGACTATGACAAGTTCTAAAAATTATTTTTCAACTATCTCCATACTGTTTCTTCTTGCCTAATAAAGGATTTGTGAAAATTTTTTCAGTTTAAATGTTGTCCAAATCATTTCTATTCACTTGATAGATACTTACCTTTATCTTAGTTAGGACTTAGCAGTCAGAAATATCACCAAAGGTTTTATATATAGATATATTTTAACTGTGTATAGTGCTCATACACTTATATAAATATATAAATGTACATGTAAGTATGTACATATAGTTTAAGTGATATAGTAGCATACCTATTTCATAATTAACAAGTCTAATTTTATAAAGCATTCCATATCAAAACCAAATCTCATCTGATAATGAACAGTCAACTGAAAGCCACTGTCCTCCTCCATTAGCATGTTAACTGAGCTTACAATTATTCAGTGTAAAATCTAAAAAGGGAATGTATTTTTTTAAACTTACCAAACATGCTAATACCAATTGTGTAAAATAGTCTCTCTTGCTTTTTTCTTCTAAACAATTTGTCTCAATGTCTATAATGACAAACAAAAAGAAAGATGAATGTTTGACTGATTTTTCTAGACTCCCTCTAGTATAATAATAATGTATTTATTTTTAAAACTATCTATGTTTAAAATGCCTAATTCTGAAATTGGAAAAAATTTTAACTATGGAAGCAGGAACTATCTTCCATATGTATGTGAGTGCCTAGAATTAACTTCTGATATGAGACCAATCTGTGAACAAATGGCATATCCATAAAATAGTAGTAAGTCAATTATATAATAGCTAACTATTATGTCACTTGAAGCAATAAAGCTTCAAAAAATACTGTTTTGAAAAATAGAAATATTCAAGCAAAGTTTAAATGACCATATGTCAGAGATGCTTAAGAGATTCCGTCCTTGAGTGGTGACAACTAGGTGACAACATGGATCTCTTCTAACTCTAAAGATCCTATTATTCATAAAGATGAAAACCTTGACCTAGAACACCTTGGTACAATATACCATGTTCTAACCATGCTACCTGGCCACCAACTCAATGGAAAGATAATATTAGAAGATATTTTTAACATCCTAATTTGAAATACAATCCTAGTCAGCAAATTTATTAAAGATCATTATTTTCTTCCTACTTAAATATTTTAAAAACTGAAACTTCCTTGGGTTTCAGTAAATTATTCAGAAAATTTGTCAAACAAATCTCTGATCTGAAGTATGGAGGAAATAAAACTGTATCTCTCAATACCAAGATTCAAAAATTTCAGTATTTGCAGGATTAAAAAGTTGATCTCAGAATTACTTTAACTGATCATATACCATTACCCCATTTTTAAATTCAACTCATAATTTAGAATGTGCTATAGAGTAAGACACCAATTTTATTAACGTAATTATGCTCTAAGGACTTTAGAGTTCTTCCCAAATAGACAAATTACCACTGCTTTCCTCTAGTTTACTTTTCACTGTTATTATTGAGAACCAAGAGAAAGGGATTTGTCATCAAATATATCCACATTTTTCTGGTTCTCCACTTTCCCGTCTCGAACAGCGGCCATTCCCCAATATCCTGGCCACTATCGCTAAGCACAAAGTCAGCTCAAGGGTACTGAAACATTTTTAGGGTGCAATTCATAAATGTAAATTGTAGTACATTTCCTCAATAAGTCCCTTTCAGGGACTTAATTGCTCCTAGATGTCTCCCCATTACCTAGTCTTGTTGTCCCTCCTCAGCCTAGAATTCTAAGGATACTGATCATGACTGGTTGAGACTAAGCTGGGCTTTTAATGAACATCTACCCTCCAAGGCCCAAAAGTCCCTAAGACCTACACTCGAAGTTCATAAGATCAAAGCACCTGGGCAGAAAGTGCACCCTCTTCAAACCAAGTACACGTTCCTCTTAGCCTTCCAACCTAATTAAGATACCATTCTCCAGATCCTAACCACGATTGGAAATGGTTCATAGGACCTCGGTATATTTCTCAGCTGAACTATGTAATCAAACACAGAACTCAATTATCCCAACTATGCCCTCCCTATTTTTTTTTATTCTTTTTGTCCTAACTTATGAAACCATTCTAATAAAATCATTCATTATCCCTGATTCTGCAACCCTGAATCAGTACCTAATAAGTTCTTTAACTTCCCCTATGATTGACTAAAAAGCCCTCAGTCATTTTATAACTCTAGTCCCCAGAATCATCAACCACTACTCCAGCTCAAACAGCCCATCAGCACATCAAGTTACATCAGACAATCCTCCCTTTCAGGTTAATATAGCTCTCCAGTCCCCTCACTCTTACATAATTAATATTTTAAAGAAAGTTATCTTAACCATGAAAGCACAGTACTGATTACTCTTACAAGTTTTAAAACATTAGAAAGGCAAACAAAATGTAGTGAAAAGTTCATGGGCTCTGGAACCAGAAAGACCTAGGTTCAAACCCTGCCTTCCTGGCTGTATGGCCTGGAAAAATATCACTTCTCTGAGCTTCAATTTTCTGACCTCTACACCCCCTTACAGAAGCTGTGAGGATTGAAATGAAATTAAAAGCTGAATACCAATGCCTATAACATAAAAGGTGCTCCAAAATGCACCTACATTATGATTACTATTAGCATCATTATTATCATCGTAATCAATCGAGACAGCTCACATTCTTACTCCTATTCCCCTACCTTGGTCTGGGGTCACCCTTGGATCATTTTTTTTTTCTGCCAAGGGTGGGGGTGGGTGAGTGAGGGGGCAGATGTGGGAAATTCTCTTTCCAAGTTTGCCGTCCTAATCTTGCTTGTAAAATTGGACTTGATAGGCTAAAAGAAATTCCCCAAGAGCAACCAAACTTAATCTTTATGAATTCATGTCACCAGTAAAAAGCAATGACTTGTAACAATAATTCAAATTACTTAATAACTATGAAGGGAAAAATATCCAGCTAAGTCAATAAAGAAAATAAATTAGCACAACCTACTAATAAGCTAATAATTGATTACACAAAGAAAGACATAAAATATACTCCTGACACTATCAAGGAACGGTAACTTCTACAAAATGTTACTTACAAATCAGACTTCCAATCTTACAAATTTATAGTAACGAAAAAAATTTTAACTGAAACTTGTTTCATATTTACCTGTAACATAATATAATATCATTAAGTCCCTGCTTTAAAAATTAAGCTTACAAGGTTTTTGTTGTTGCTGTAAGTCAACCAAAGCAATAGATAACATGAACAAATACTTTATCATCGAAATCAGGACAGTTTTAAGATCTTTTTAAAAAGGCATTAATGATGATGCCAGGGAAAATAAAAGAGGACTGGGACATATGTCATCCTGTCACTGGTCTGCTCTTTTCATCTATCACACACAATCCATGTACATATTGCCTTGTCCCCAACATTACTGTTATTACGAAATTTTAACAGTTTGAAGGATTAAGCACCAAGCATTTACATTTGTTGAGATCAAATTACAGACTCTCAGTAAGACATTTAAGTAAATTATTTCTATTTAGGTAATCTAATTCTAGGAATTAAGAGCAATGAGCTAAAATCATTCATTCCAACTTGACAAACTCTCACAGGATGTCTTATTTTAAAGTAAATGTCATGTTCTCAAAGCAAATATTATAATGTTTGGAAATTTTTTTATAAGATTTATTTATTTATGCATACAAGAACTGGGGTGCAAGCCAGAGGTGTGGGGGGGGGTGAGAGGATTCACCAGAGACAGAGTGGGGTGACAGGAGAAGTCTGCTGCGCCATGTGGGTCAGTTCCCTGGCCAGGGATAGAACTTATGTCATAGTGGCTGGCAATAGCTTGATAGCACTGTGTCTTTAACCCCTGTGCCACCAGGGAGGCCCCTGTCTGGTAATTTTTTATATTAGATCAAAGGTATAGAAAACATAAGAGTGACAGAGAAAACTGTGCTCAGTTATTTTAGTTGAGATTTAATAGTAGAGAAATAAATGTGTTTTACGTATTTTTTAAAATCCATGCCTACCTAGGAAAGATACTGGTTTTTGTTCTAAATCAAAGAAATATTCTTTGTTTTTTTAAACCTTGCATGAATTCTTATTTATTCTGGACAAATGGAGAAACTGCTATTTCTAAAGTTGGTTTTTCATCCTCAAAACAAAGGTACTTTTGATTACTCGGGTTCTTTTTCTTCTTTCTAAAATTTACAAGAATCAAATGTAAAGTACAGTAGTAAATATTTCTTGGGTGTCCTAAGTATGAGATTATGTCATTCATTGGTAACCTGCATTGAGTAAGATTATGTGGCTACTAAAATCTGAATAATTCACACTAACTTCAGAAAACTTGACATTTTTACTAGAAATGACTTAATTTAGCTCAAATTTATATAAACACATTCTAGAAAAAAAAATCTCTTAAATTATATTTATAGCTTTTGAGTGTTTATACTCATATTTGACTTATGATAGTATGTTCTCTATAAAGTACAATGTATTCTAGATTTGTACAAACATTTATACATTTGTAAAACCCTTAATTTGAAAGAAAAAATTTATTTAATATAGTACATTTACCAAATCACACTTCCTACAGGAAAAATAAAAGTTTAATACCTACCTAATATGCAGAATACATCAGCAAGGATGGAAGGCATATCCTCACGAAATTCCTAATTTTAAAAATAAAATTATTCATAGCAAATACTAGAATAGTACACCAGAAAGTATGGTTTCAGAACAACACTTGTTAGTAAAATTTAAAAACTAACAAAAGCCCAACACCACTATGTTACAAGTAGTAAAATTCTTCAAATTCCATACTATAAATAAAAATAGGAAAACAACAGTTTAAAAAAAAGTTTAAATGCCTATAATGAAAATTAAAGAAAACCTAAACAAGTGTCTAGGAAATATTAAAGAACACAAATAACATTTTCCCCATAACGTCTCATCATGTTAAAAACCACTGGAATTTGGGGTACCTCACACCTACCTAAAAGTAAGACTTAAAGATGGTACATTTTTCATCCAAAAATTTTAATGCTGTGCTCTGCCTGAGTCAATACTGATCTATGCAAAAATAAAAGTAGTAATGGATGATCATAAATCTAAAAATATATAAAAACAATTATAAGCTAGTGTTCCCTAACTCAAGACTTTCTGAAGATGAAAATAATAACCAAAAATCTCTGTTTTATTTATATACTGATATATATAGCCTTTGGAGAAACAAAAATTCTCTCCTCATTTCTGGATGAAAACTTCAATATTATTCTAGATTTGACCCCTGACATCTTCCTCCCATGCCCAGTGTTAGAGTCATTAGTAAGGAACAATAATTTAATTACTACAATTTGTTCACTCGCACTATACCAAACCTAAAATGAGCCTATTTTCAGAGGCTCAAGGAAAGAAATATAATTCTAAAGAAAAACTGAGAGCTGTAAGAGACATAAAAGATTTGCTCCTGTGGCTAAGATATGGGACTATGAGAAAACCATGACAAAGACGATCCAGTTGCAGAAGTATACATAATCATTAAGAAGTATACATTAAGAAGTACAAATATCATTAAGGACTCAAAGAAAGCAAGTTAATAAAGAACCAAGTATAAACACATAAAGTTTACTTGGACTATTAACTGCCAATAAAATGGGAAAAGTATTAGAATCAGATTCCATAAAAACTCTATAGCCTACAATGATGTCCAATTTACAGAATAAAATAACATTAATTGTTGATCAGACTTTAGTTTCTTAAAGGCTATGAATTCTGGCTAAGTCTACTTGAATGCAAGTACTCAGGCTACTTGAAGATCACAATAGAACAAGAGTTTTCAAACATGGAATATTAATTGTTTAAGAAATAAACTACTCTGATATGAACTAATGCTGCTACTATCGGAGACAGTTTAGGAACCTACTGTTCAAATATGAGGGGGGAAAATCACAACTAAATACAGAACTTCCTTAAGACTATCCTCAGGAAAGCACAAAAATCATACAAAGATTACCTACCCTAACGAAAAAAGGCTACAAAACCTTAACACAGCACAGGGGAAATTCATACTAGTATCAAGAAGCCGTGGGTCCCACCTCAGTAATACTTATTATGGAAATTGTTCTCAAATTGGCAGATGATTTTATAAAAGTTAAAAACAAATGCAATAACAGAATACAACAATTTTGAAAACTCAAACTACAAGTTTAAAATAAATACCCTTACAAATGAGCACTCATCTTTCAATTCAAATAGCAAATAACCATGAAAACATTTGGCCTACTAACTTAAATACATAATGAGTCAAAATAATAACCACTTAAAGGCTAGCCCAGTTATTATTTTCTAAAACAAACAGTAAACACATGAAAAGTGCATCAAATGAATGTTAGCGTATGCAACCTCAGTTTGAAAAATAATTTAATCCTCAATTTTCAATATATCAAATTTATAAACATAACCAAAAATAAAATGTCTTGATATGCATACTGCAGAAAAATATTCTAGCCAAATTATTTTTAGAGTAGCATTTTAAATTAAAAATACCTTGATTGCATTACAAAGTAGGCTTTTTTTGCCCACCAGCTTACCTAATCTTTTCTGCTTTAATCAGACAAAAAAATTAAAATTTTTGTTTTATAGCAATGAACTACCTTAAAACATTCACTGTAATTTTGAATAAAGTAAAATGCAGATTATACACTTTGAGGATCTTTTTATGAAAGGCAAAACAAGACACATAACAATGATTAAATTAATAAAATACATATATACTTACACTAATATCATTAAGAACACTAGATGCGTGTTCATGTTTTAGATTTCCTTTAATGACATGGTATGATAACTCATATAGAGCTTGTTGGAAATCTGCTGAACAGAAAAGGAAGAGTATAAGGATACAGTCTTGAACATGAAAGGCATAGCCTTTGAGAGATCTATATATTTCCTACTTGTCAGAATTATTGTAAACAATAAGAAAAATCAATTTCTCGTGCTTTTGTTAGGGGGTGGAGTCCACAAAGCCTGCAACCCGTTTTATATTGGGGCTGCCCTGTAACACTTTTGCTAGTCAATTTTTTTCCTTTTATTTTTACAAAAACACAATACTGAAAGTAGAGAAAAGTTAACCTTGACTCCACTACTATGATTACAACTTGAGCATTTCTTCTAATCTTTTTTCTATCATTTACAAATTTCACATATTTGCATTCAAAGTGGACATCACCTGGAATTTGGATTCTCCCACTTTTTTTTGTGGAGGAGATAAATCAATTTTATTGTCCATGTTTTATAAAAATCTAGAAATTAAGCTGTAGAGAAGAAACAAACAGGAAATAAGAGGTCAACAGAAATCATGTAAATTTGGATTACTTTTCATGATAGTAAGATGAAAACCACTTCCAAATACATGTGTCTGCCTTCAGATTAGATTTATGTTCACTGTCAAAGCCTGCCATAAAATTATTCAGCATCTTGTCTCCTCTACTGGCTCTTGACAAAATCCTTAAGGTCTCTGAGAAAAGAAATGTACTCCTGATGCTCCAGGACTGTGCGGAGCTCCACTCCAACTCATTTGCAAAAACGGTGTCTACCCTTCATCCCACAAGGGAATCCATTAGGGGTCACACAAGGCCCGTTCCAGTGAATCCATGTTGAGTGTGTAATTCATTTCCCTCCATTCAGACTCGCTGGCAGACTGAAAGCTCACTTCCCTGATGGAAAAAAATGTTTTCCCATCATCTTCTTATCCAACCTCATCCTCTGGATAGTGACAGTCTAACACAAAAGCTTTTATGCCACCCATGAATTTGGGCATGGATGTAAACTCAGGCTCCTGTTCTTTAACCTCTGCCCTTGGGAGGATTCCTAGTCTCCTTCAAATTTTTGGTGGGATGCTATTGTTAATGTTGAAAGTAACAGTGATCTCTTCTCCAGTGACTTTTCACACTAATTCAGCTTCCATTCCTTCACCTCCAGTTCCCAACTCCCCACATCTTGGGTAGGGGCTTACTAAACCTCCTTAATTTCATCATTGAATTCAACAAAAGCTTTGACCCCTTTGGTATGCAGCATGCTGCAGCAGCAGACACAGAGCCCTGGAGGCAGCTGCAGGAGAGGCCAGACCACCACACCTACCCCTCAGGCATGCTGAGCAGGGCTAGGGCCCCAGGGAGCAGGCAGTCTTCAGCTGTAGGGGCCACCAGAAGTCAGAGAGGCAGGTGGCAGGGCCCAGGGCAGAGCAGAGGCAACAATGCTGTGGCAAGCATTTGCAGACAGGAAGCACAAATTGGGCAGAAAATGCTACACAAACACTTTTAAAGGCATTTTCTCATGCTACCAAATCCCCAGAATTATTTTCAGTCAATGAAATCTCTGGGTTGCATTGACAGATAAGGAACAGCAGTAAAAAGAAAGCTAAATTTTATCTGTATCCTATTGTCAGAGAAATTTCTTCCCAAATTTAAATCTTTATTTCCATTAGAATTCAAACTAGAAGAACTACATGCAGAGTTTTTTGTTTTTTTTTTTTTAAGGGGGGGGCAGTTCTATGAGAACTGTCAATCACAAGTAATCCCATTCACTATTAGTCCCCAGAAAAGGATTTTTTGGGGGAAGGGAGAAATTAGTGGTAAGGTAAACACATCTTTCTTGTCATCTTTTTCGCAATACACTAAAAACTTTACCTCTTCGCTTCATTAAAAGTAGAAAAACAAGTAGCTCTAAAAATAATATAAAGTCAATGTAAAATCCCTTCTGAGGGACAAAATAAATCTTTCAGGGCAAAATAAAAAAGCAAATATTTTAAAATCATCTCCCTAAATATGACTACTGGTCACCAAAAAAAGGAAATATAATAGAAATCACAACTATTATCAATCCCTCCTCAAGCAATGAAAATAGTATTTTGCAATGAAATTAATCTGTCCATTAGTTTCTAAGGAAAAATAGCCAGTCATCTTGTTTCCTTATGAAGAATAAAATACAGTCTGCATTTTTCACAAATATGCCTTCATTATGCTTACAATGAACTATATAAAAGCTAAAACACAAAAAGAAAAATTCTATTTTTTATTGAGGTAACACTGGTTTACAACACTGTGATTCAGTTAAAGCATCACACCTCCTCAGATGGGTGTTTATTAGCCCTTTGCACTCCGCTGTCCCCTCTCAGGGGACATCGGAATTCTAGCATATCACTCGGATGTCCCCTCTCAGGGAACATTGCAATTTATTAGTGATTACGGGGAATTGAGGTTATTTCAACGCAACTTTTTGAGACATGCATGTTTCCCTGAAGTTTTATCTTGAAATGGCACAAGAAATTAAATCAAAATATCATAAAATGGTTCGGAATGCAAAGGGTTAGTATAGTAGGAATATGCATTAAATTTCCACTGATGCTTTTACAAAAAATAGTAACTCATTTAAAACTATCCAGATAACTAAGATTTTTTAAAAAGCAATCACTTTTAGGACAAAACAGCTGAGTATCATAAACTAAGTTCCCATAAGAATGTTCTCTTTTGGGCCTCCCTGGTGGCGCAGGCGGTTGAGCGCTGCACTGCGAAGCTGTCCGCAGCCTCTGCAGTGCAGGTTCAATCCCAGCTGGTCGGTGAGAATCCCACATGGCGCAGCAGACCTCTCCTGTCTTGCCCGCTGCTCCCCTCAGCAGTGTATTTAGTCACTCTCCCTGTTCTGTTCCCCGCTGTCTCTGGTGAATCCTCTCACCCTCCCACACATCTGGCCTGTACCCCAGTTCTTGTATAAATAAATAAAAAAGATATAACAACTAGCAGTTATCAAAAAAAAAAAAAAAAGAATGTTCTCTAGGGCAGGGCTTCAGGGAAGGGAGGGAAATATGCTCTAGTGCTCAAAGGGGCTGAGGGAATTTTAATCTTAAACACAAAAAGAGATTAAAGTAGAGAACAAATACAGATGAATGGAGAATAATGTGGCATATATATGTGTGTATATATATATATATATATATATATATATATATATACACACACACACAACTGAATACTATTCAGATATTAAGAAAAAGATGAGGTCTTGCCATTTCCAAAGAGTATGAATGGAAGTGGAGATTACATTAAGGAGAAATATCAGATTATTTAAACACAAAAAGAAACCTAGAAAATTGAGGTTACCAGAAATGGTGGGTGGAGAGTCAGGAGCAAAGGACGGAAGGGGTCCAATGGACTATGGTGGAAATGGTTGGTGTGGTGTAGTAACATACATCTGAAGAGATGTGAACCTATACTTATAAATTATGTACTGTGTTGTAAACCAACATTACTTCAATAAAATATTACAATTTATAAGAAAGAAATACACACACTAAACCTCAGTTTCTGGAAATTTCCTAGTGCAAATAAGAATAATTTTTACTTCCATGTTAGTTCTTCTCTAGTTTATGATTGGTAGCTGGTCTATGTGATTTTTAATGCAGCTAGCAACTGCTAAAATTTAACTGAATATACCAAATCACAGTAATAAAAGCCAAACTATAAAATGACTATATGCAGATCAAATGACACCCATATACAGAAATGTCATCTCACTATAACTATAGTTTTAATCCTAACTGTAATGTGTCCCCATGAAAGCCTTATTTAATGTGAACTATTGCATACCTTTTGTTTTCATTCAGGACAATTTAATGGAAAATAAGATATTAATTTTAATCAAATCAAAAATAATAGGTATAATTCTTTTTCAAGTCTTACCTCTGTAAGTCGAACTATCGTGACTTTTATTTTCACTAAGGATCCGGCATAAATGCAAACTAGAATAAAACAAACATAATCGTATTAATTTCCAATCCCAACATAGATGATCTTACAGAGCAAGTTATATACCCACTAAAAATATTTGGAAATGTACTAAACATGTTTAAATCCATTAGATTACAGTAAGAATAAAACAAACATAAAAACCCTAACTGGTCAGAAGTGGCAGATGCTAATCAATTTATTATTTTGAAAATTAATAAAAGAATAAAAATCAAGTTTATTATGCCTGTCATTTATGGGCCAATAGATGACAAGAAATATCTCCTGAATTATATAAGCTAATGAAAAAAGAATAATAAATTAAAACATTAACATTATAATATCCCTAATAAATTAAAGAATCTAGGCGTCTACTGATGGCTGGTCATATCACAAAAGACATATTTGCTTCCTGATCCTGATGAAAGAAAACATTACCAACCACTGAGTTGCCTTAAAAAAAAAAGGACATAAACCTACATTCACATTATGGGGCTTTATAAACCAATTTCTAGTTTCTTTAACAAATATACTGCCAAGTAGGGAAAAAAGGGTTGTAGGAATCCTTAGGGTAAAAAAGCTTAAGAAACACATTAATCACAATATATGGATTTTATTTCAAAAAACTATTCTAAAAACTAATAATTATGAGTCAACTGAGATATTTTATAAAGACTATCTTTGAAAGACAGATACTAGAATATTTACAGATGAAATGGTAATTACTTCAGCAGAATGGGAAAACAGGTGAGGTTACGGATGAAACAAGACTATCCAGCAACTGACAACTATTGAAGCTGGTCGACAATTTCATTGGGGGAGGGGTGGCTTATTCTATTCTATTTTCTCTCTGTTGTGGTTATTTCAAATAACAAAGTTTAAAACAAAAAATGAAATACTTGTATACATCTTTAACTTAAAGACAGACAAGAAGAATAGATATACTAGATTATGTGGGAAAAGGTATGCTTAATTGGAATTCCAGAAAGAAGAGAAACAACAAGACAAAAGCAATTATTTGAAGACAATAACAGCCAAGAATTCGGTTTTCCAAAACTGAAGTGAAATCCACATCTGGACATATCATAGTAAAGCTAGTAAAAATAAAGAAAATTGACTCAAGCACCTGAGAGGGGAAAAGACAGTATTATCTTCAAGCCCTCTCAACAAGAACACTGAATGCAAGACATTGTTGGAAAATATATTCAAGATGCTAAAACAAAGTATCTTGTCAAAACCTACACCTCCAAAAACAAACCAGTAAAAACGCAAAATAAGAAGTGAGCGTCAAACACATAACTGAGTTCACACAGTAAAGAAATGCTTAGTTTAGGCAGGATAAAAATGCTCCCAGACTGCGGCAAGGAATGAGGGGAAAAGCACTATGTGCATGGGTAATTCTAAATGAATATTAAATGAATAATAATAGCGTTTTGATATTTAAACATGTGTAGTATAGAAACAGGAAGATGGAAAACTTTGAAATACATCAAAATTAAATTGATTTTATCCCACACACAGTTGGTTCAAATTAATTCACTACATTAAACTGACTTTTTAAAATCACACGATAGTTCAATAAATACATAAAAGACATTTAACAACATTCAACTTTGATTCACTATATATTTTTTAAACTTTAAGAAAAACAGGGACAGAAGGGAACTGTTATAATAAAGGAGCAATTCTGACAGTGTGGTTCATGAACCCCTGATTCCTGAGACACTTTCTGCAATTCTTTGAGGTCAATTCATAATAATAATGATTTCAATTCCCTTTGTTGTGGTTGTTCTATTGGCATTTGCATTAATCCTTGAAAAAGCAAAGAAACACTACCGGTACCTTAACATTTATCAAGGTAGTAGCATTGAATGGTCCCATGGAATTTCTCATGATCAAGAAACCAAAGGAAAGAAAAAAGCCAGTCTCAAATTAGATGCCACCACCTATTTCATGATCTTTTTCATGGCCATTCACAAACAAAAGCCAGTTTCACTTAATAATATCCTTGATGGGAATGACATCAGCAATCCTGGAGTAGGTGGAATAGGAAGTCCCCAAGGCCTTCCTTCCCACGGAAAGGTCAATTCAACAACAGTACACACATCAATTCCCTTTAAGAGAAATTCAGAAACCAGTTAGGCTCCTGCACCTCAGGCTAACACTAACCAGCTCATCAAAGCCTCGCTTTTTAACACCCTCTCAACTGGCAGTCTCTCCTCCTGGCAACAGTACCACACAAGTGCAGTACAAGGAAACTCCCAGCTCCCAAATTTTCCCTGGGGAGAGACAGAGAAGACTATATATACATCTAACATTCTGACAGGGTTGGGGGAGCCTGGCCCAAGAGACCAACTTCTTTCTTGAACATACTGGAGGACAGACAGAACTAGCACACTCTTTGGGGCTGGGGTCTACTGGGAACAAAAATGAGCTGATTGGGGAGCTACAGATAGAGAGGACTAGCTAGTCCAACAAAAAAGTCCATACAGCTCATCAACCTCTCCCCCAGGGAAAGACTAGAGCAGGAGTCCAATGTTCCAGCTTTTTGGGAAACTGCCCAAAGGACTTAGGGTACTGACAGGACATAGCACACTCCAGCTACCTGGGGGCCACTAATAACAAAAAGAGTTGGGTTGTGAGATGTTGTTCCAGAGGACATATTGTACAACAGACAGCATCAGAGGCTGAAAGAAGATGGGTTTCAGAAAAAAAGAAACTGGGCAATATCTCTAAATTATAATCTCTATACAGAAATCCAGAGAAAACACAACCAGAGGAAAAGGTTTGAGAGGCTTCCCTATATTAAGTCAGTCAATAATGTTTTCATACGTAATGATATTGACCCAACGTTGGAACGATCACCAAGAAATGGGAAATGGCCCGATAAAATAAAAAAAAAAAAAAAAAAGAATCTTCAGAAACTGACCTAAATAATCAGAATGATCTGGCCTGCTGTAAAAGAACCACTAAAGGATAGAGTTTAATGAAAAGGAACTAATTAGCCATCTGAAATGTAAAACATATAAACAAGTACAAAATGCTATAATGCTATAATAATGGAACATAAAGAACCTAAAAGTTAAAAGACAAAAATAAAGAGGGGCCTCCCTGGTGGTGCAAGGGGGGTTAAAGTCACAGCCCTATCAAGCTATCACCAGCCACTGCAGCAGGAGTTCAATCCCCAAACAGGGAGTTAACCCACATGGCACAGCAGACCTCTCCTGTCTCACCCGCTGCTCCCCTCAGCAGTGTATCTCAGTCAGTCTGCCTGTTCTGCTCCCCACTCTGTCTCTGGTGATCCTCTCACCCCTCCCCCTGACCTCTGGCCTACACCCCAGTTCTTGTATGCATATATAAAAACAAAGACATACAACAGGGATACCCACCCTCATCACTTATGTTCAATATACCATTAGAAGTCCTAGCCAGAATAATTAGACAAGAAAGAAACAAAAGGCATCCAATAAGGACAAAAAATGAAATTATCTCTGGTCACAGATGATGTTTTGGGTAAATTACACACACACACACACACACACACACACGTTAGAATAAACCGATTTTGCAATGTTGCAGGATACAAAAAGAAAATAGTTGTTTTCCTATATACTAACAATGAATGATCAAAAAAAAAAAAGTTAAGAAACCAATGCCACTGACAGCGCACCAAAAAGAAGAGTTAGGGCTAAATGTACAAGGAGGCAAAAGATGTATACCCTGAAAACTATAAAGCATTGCTAACACACTAAGACAGTACAAATAGACAGACATCCAGTATTCATATATTGGATAACTAAATATTGGTAAAATGCCCACACTACACAAAGGTAGGTACAGATTCAATGTAATCCTTTTCAAAATCCTAGTGACTTTTATTTTTTTGCAAAAATTGGAGTGTAAGATTCTAAAATACATGTGGAAAGACAAAAACCCAAATAAGCAAAATAATCTTGAGAAACAATAAAGCTGGAGACTTACAATTCCTGATTTCAAAACTTATTAATTACAAAGCTGTAGTAACCAGTACAGTATGGTGTTGTCATAAAGACAAATATATAGGTCGATGTAACAGAATAAAGGGACCAGAAATAAACTCACACACATATGGTCAAATGATTTTTGGAAAGACCAAACAATAGGGTAAGGTCAGTCTCAATGAGTGGTGCTAAGAAAACTGGATATTCATGTTGGAAAAATGAAACTGGACACCTAACACCTTACACAAAAACCTACTGAAAATGAAATAAAGATAAACATAAAATCTGAAACTGTAAAACTCTTAGGAAAAAACAGAAGCAAAGCTACATAACATTGATCTTGACAATGATTTCTTGGCTATGTCTACAGAGTAGACATGAAACTAAAAATAGTGTTCACAGAAAAGGAAACAATCAGCAGAGTGAAAAAGCAGCAAAGGGAATGGAAGAAAATACTTGCAAACCATTTATCTGATAAGGGGTTAATATAAAAAAACCATAAAGAACATCTGCAAGTCAATAGCAAAAGAACCCAATTAAAAATGGGCAAAGGACTTAGACATTTCTCCAAAGAAGACAGATGGCCAATAGGTATATTCAAAGATGCTCAACATCATTTATTATCAGAGAAATGCAAATCAAAACCACAGTAAGACATCACATCACACTATGAGGATGGCCATTATCCAAAAGAGAAGAAAAGCCAGGACACCCAATAAAGGACAGTTTTAAGAATTCTTAAAACTCAGTAAGGAAAGAAGCAATCCAATTTAAAAATGGGCCAAAGACCTAAAGGGACACCTCATGAAAGAAGATATACAGGTGCCACAAAAGCATATGAAAATCTGCTCTACATCATGTCATCAGGAAAATATAAATCTAAACAGACATGACTACATAACTATTAAAATGGCAAAATAGGACCTCCCCTGGTGGTGCAGCGGTTGAGCGCTGGGCTGCAAAGCTACCCGCAGCCTCTGCAGCGCTGGTTCCATCCTCGGCTGCCAGTGAGGGTCCCACATGGCGCACAGACCTCTCCTGCCACCCGCTGCTCCCCTCAGCAGTGTATTTCGTCAGTCTGCCTGTTTTGTTCCCCTCTATGGTTCTGGTGAATTCTCTCACCCTTCCACGTTTCTGACTGTACCCAGTGCTTATATAAACAAATAAATCTTAAAAAAATAATAAAATGGCAAAATATGGAACAATGACAATAGCAAATGCTGACTAGGTTGTGGTATAATCACTGCTGGTGAGAATACAAAATGATACGGCCACTTTGGAGCACAGTTGGATGGTTTCTTACAAAACTAAATACACTCTTACTTCATAATCCAGCAATCCCATTCCTTGTTATTCACTCAAAGGAGGTGAAAATGTAAATATACACAAAATCTGCACACAGATGTTATAGCAGCTTTACTCATAACTGTCAAAAGCAGAAGCAACCAAGTGTCCTTCAGGAGATGAATGGATAAACTGTGGCACATCCTGACAATAAAATATTTTTCAGCACTAAAAATGGGCTATATAGTCATGAAAAGACATGGAGGAACTTTAAAAGCATATTTCTAAGTGAAAGAAGTTAAATCTGAAAAGGCAACATACTGTATGATTTGAACTACATGACATTCTGCAAAAGACAAAGCTATGGAAATGGTAAAAAGATAAGTGCTTGCCAGAGGTTGGGAGTGGGAGGGAAGATGAAGAGGCAGAGCACAGAGGATTTTAGTGCCATGAAAATGTTCCGTGTGATTCTCTAGTGATGGATGCATACGTCGTTCATCATACGTCGTTCTAAAACCATAGACTGTACAACACCAAGAGTGAAGCCAAAGGGAAACTTGTGAACTTTGGGTGATCATGAAGTGTCAATGTAGGTTCAACAACTGTAATAAATAAACCACTCTGGTGGGGAATGTTGATAGTGGGGAAGGAGCTAAACATATATACATGGGGGCAGCGAACAAATGGAGGAAATCTCTGTACTCGCCTCTCAATTTCTCTATGAATCCAACCCTGCTATTAAAAAATATATAAAAAAAAAACAGAAAAGAAGTGTTGAGGAAGATGTAGAGAAATTGGAACCCCTGTATACTATTGGTGGGAGTGTGAAATGGTGTGGCTGCTATGGCAATCAGCATTGAAGTGCCTCAAAAATTAAACACAGAACTACCATAGGATCCAGCAATCCCACATCTAGGTACTGATTCATAAGAATGAAATAAGGGCGTGTGGCACAGTGGGTTGAGCGCCGCGCTGTGAAGCTGTCTGCAGCCTCTGCAGTGCGGGTTCAATTCCCGGCCGGCCAGGGAGAAGCCCACATGGCGCAGCAGACCTCTCCTGCCTCACCCGCTGCTCCCCTCAGCAGTGTCTTTGGTCCGTCGGCCTGCTCTGCTCCCCACCCTGTCTCTGGTGAATTCACTCACCCTCCCGCGCCTCTGACCTGTACCCCAGTTTTTGTATAAATAAATAAATCTTTTAAAAAAATGAAATAAGGATCTCAAGAAGTTATTTGCACTCCCAAGTTCACTGCCACCATTAGTCACAATAACCAAGAAGAAGAAACATTCTAAATGTCCATCAATGGATGAATGCACAAAGAAAATGTCATATATACATACAATAGAACATTATTCAGTCACAAGAAAGAAATTATGTCACATACAACATGGATGTGCCCTGAAGGCAGTATGCTAAGTCAGGAGAGTTACAGGAGAAATACTGCATGATTCCACCAATCTGAGCTACCTAAAGCAGTCAAACTCATCAAAGCAAAAGTAGGGCTTCAGTGGTTGCCAGGGGCTGGAGGGAAAGAAATGGGGAGTTATTGCTCAATTGATATAAAGCAATCACAGAAAATGAAAAAGATCTAGAGGTCTGCTGGTTATAGTTAATGATACCATACCACTTACTTAAAACTTTAAGACTGATCTGTTATTTTTCCACAATAAAATGCCTTCGATAAACACATCTTTTTTAGAATATTCTATGTGATGAATGAAAATATACACATAAAGCCATTCCTGCCCCATACCAAACTACTGTTGGCTCCAAGAAAAGTATTTAAGCAACTGTTTAAATTGTGAGCTGAACTACCTGCTTTTTCATAGAATACCATTGTTATTTGAAAGAACAACTAAGTATAGCTATTCAGACTAGGTCTTTGGCAAGCATTTTCTCAAAAATAAGCCAAGTGAACCAATAGCCTCAAGTTGTTACTGAGAGTATCTGTTGTCCATGATAAAACATAAGGTTTCAAAGAAAAATTAGAAATTTGGAAAACTTGTATCTGCTACTATGGGCTTGTCTACTTTCCAATTCATACACTCCTGATAAGTTCTTCCAATTCGTACCATCCTGATTCGTTCAGTGATGATACTAAAAACTGTGTTTTTGAGAGTATACAATATAGTGTGTCAATATTTGAAAGCAGTACATCACTCAGTGAATCAATGTCTTCTAAATGACCAATGCATGATGCTGCAAAATAATGCATGGGTAGGGCTCCCTGGTGGCACAAGGGGTTAAGCACCACACTATGAAGCAATCCACAGCCTCTACAGCACGAGTTCGATCCCCAGCCGGCCAAAGAGCAACCCACATGGTGCAGCAGACCTCTCCTGACTCGCCTGCTGCTCCCCTCAGCAGTGTACTTCAGTCAATCTGCCTGTTCTATTCCCCACTGCCTCTGGTGAATCCTCTCACCTCCCGCATCTCCGGCCTGTACCCCAGCTCTTGTATGCATAAATGAATAAATCTTTAAAAAAATAATAATGCATGGGGAAAAGATTCTAAGTAAAAGAGAAACAAATTTCAATTGAACAAAGTACAAACAATTCACTGATGTGGTTTTGGGTTTCAGATTGCAACAAACCATTAGGAAACTACCACTTGACGAATTTTGATGTGATATTAAAGAATAGCTACTATTAACCAGAAAAGCTATTAAAGTTCTCCTTTTTGCCAACCATTTATCTATGGGAGGTTAAGTTTTCTTCATGTACTTGAACTACAACAATGTATTGGAAGCCCTACCACTCAACATACACAAAAATCAACTCCAGGTAGGTAACATTTAAAAATGAAAAGTAAAAGAGTGTCCAGAAAATCAGAGAAAAATAAATTCATTAACCTTGGAATAGGGAAAGACTGCATAAACACAAAAAGTACTAATCACAAAACAAAATATTGATAAATTTGACAATAAAAAGTATAATCTGTTCATTAAAAATCACCACCAAAGGAGTAGAAATGTGAAAGTCAACAAATAAAAGATATTTGCCATACATATAGTGTAACTCACAAGACTCAAGACTATATAAAGGACTCCCACATCAATGAAAGAAATGCAAACATCCAATAGAAAAAAATGGGAAATAATACAAAGAGGCTGGTAGAAATCCAAATGACCAGTGACATATAAAAAAGGTATCTAGGAAAATATAATTCCCAATAAAATACATGCACACCACACTGACAAAGATTTTAAAGTCTGACAATAGTCAACAATAGCCAGGATATAAACCAAGGTGAACTCTCATACACTGCTAGTGGGAGTATATTTTGAAATAGTTTGATAGTATCTACTAGAGCTAAAGTTTATCAGAATCTAGAGCCCAGCAATTCTGCACTTAAGTTTACATCCCACAAAAAAACATGCCTGTGCACACCAAGATACTAATATAATAATGCTTCTATTGGCACTGTTGGTAATAGCCAAAAAATCTCAAAACAACAAAATTCATCAATGGCATAAAAGATAAGCAATTTGTGGTATAGTTATACAACGGAGTATTTTGCAACTATAAAAATGAAAGAACTGCAAAAATATGAATGAACTCACTGATTTTGATTTTTATTTATTATAATTAGTCTTTTTAAAATCAAAATCAACAAGCAACTATAAACCAGAAACACACTACGGGGTGGAGGGGGAAAGGGAGGTGGGGCTAGGGTCAAAATAAGGGGGGTAGGAATTGTATGGGGACTATAACCAAGATGAAAATGCATACATTGTGCAAAAATGAAAAATGATGTAAAAAATACATAAAATAAAATTTAAAAAATATGAATGGACTCTAAACACACAAAATTGAACAAAAATCACCAGATACAATAGAATGGACTCTCTGATCCGTTTACAAGAAATTCAAAAAGAACAAAGTTAAGCTTACTGGATAACAAAGCTGTAAATGTAAATAAAGAAAAGCATAAATGCCAGGCAAATGGTTACCAAAGGGGAGATGAAGAGGGTTCCATCAGGAAGCGGGTTATGCTGTCTTGACCTGGGTGTGAGGTGCATGGGCGTACATCTCACAATGACTCTTAAGTTCTTCATTTAGGTTTTAAGCACTTTTCTGGCTTTTTTTTTTTTAATTTCACAACTTAGGAGGAAATATTATAAGTTGCACAAGGCTCTAAAAAAAAAGAACCAATAAATGTATGTCTCTTGCTTTCATGTTTAGCAATCCTTTTTTCATAGTCAAAATAATTTTAAGTCTTTAAGACTATGTTCATCTATCAACCTAAAGTTAAATATGATACCACACTATAATCATCCACAGAAAGATTACCTATTCTGCAGATTATCCAAGCCCCGTCACCTCTCTTGTGTCTTTTATTTCAACATTTCAACATCATGATGAGCAGCTCAAGTTGTTAAGTCAATAAACTTCCTCACCGACAATTCACTTGTAGGTCTCACGTGATTATTTCCAAAACCTAGAATCATCTGCTTCAGACTAGCACTAGAGAATATAACCTAAAAATGTCTGCCACCTAGTTCCTTTTTTGTTGTTGTTGAGTATAAGAAAGTGTGTCAAAACTGCTTCTATATTTGTTATAAAGAATTAAAACAATTTCCCCTTGTGGTTCTCACTGCCCCCATAGGTTCAATTCCCTTTAGAATGCAATAGCAGGAAACCTGCCTTTTAAAAAAGAATGTAACATATCAACTCATCTTTCCCTTTGTACTCAGGCTACTAAAATGCTAAATCAAATGTTCCTTATGGTGACTATATCTGCTTATTTACACTTTAAATAGCTTCATTTTTCTATTTGCTTTAATAAGCCTATTGCATATGTTCTTTGCAAAATCCTTCCATCAGCAACAAGGGGAGTATTGGTATTCCAAATTCCACCTAGGGCCTCCCCTGGTGGCGCCCGCATTTGAGCGCTGGGCTGCAAAGCTACCCGCAGCCTCTGCAGCAGGTTCAATCCCCAGCCGCCAGCGAGGGTCCCACATGGTGCACAGACCTCTCATGTGGCGCCCGCTGCTTCCCTCAGCAATATATTTCGTCACTCTGCCTGTTCTGTTCCCCGCTCTGGTGAATTCTCTCACCCTCCTGAGCTTCTGATTGTACCCAGTGCTTGTATAAATAAATAATCTTCAAAAAAAAAATTCCACCTAATCTAATTGTTACATAATTTTAAGAAATAACTAAAATACATTTCTAGTCTTTCAATCACAAGGCCACAAACATTCACTAGGATGTAGATGGTAATGTCATTACAAACTATTAGCAACTCAAGAATTTGCTCAAATTGTATCAGAAATCATCAATGGGCTATTATGATAAAGCACTTCCCTTGTATAACATACTTCTATTTCCTAGTATAAAAGATTTCTTCATACAATGGATGGTGACAAAGATGTGGAGAGAAAGGAATACTCAGCCACCGTTGGTGGGAATGTAATTTGCAGCAACATCTATGAAAACATGAAGATACCTCAAAAAAAGGGGGGAATGCCATATGATCTAGCAATACCACTGCTAGGTATTTACCCAAAGAATATGAAAACACTATATGGAAAGATTCATGCACTCTTATGTTCATAGCAGGATTATTCACAACAGCAAAGTCATGGAATCAACCCAAATGCCTACTGACAGGTGACTGAATAAACAAAATGTGGAATGTGTACTCGATGGAATACTGCTCAGCTATTAAAAAGGTGAAGCAGTACATTTGGGGACAAAAATGGATGGATCTTGAGGTGATTATGCAAAGAGAAATGAGTCAGGAAGTAAAAGACAATTAATGGACAGTTTCACTGATTTTAGGAATATAAATAACCAAAGAAAACAAACTGGCAAAGCGCAGCAAAAATAATTCTTAAACTCTGTGAAAAATATAATTATTACCAGAAGGGATGAAGGGGGATGAAGGAAGAGGAGACAGGGAGGAAACGTGATAGGCTATTGGCACTGGATCTTTGGTGGAGGATGAGTGAAGCATGTGCACATACAGAGGTTTGAAATTGTACTCCCAAAGTTACATGGTTATGTAAACAACCAGCAAATCAATATTTGAGAATAGGTCAATTGCATGGTAAAAAAAATAAAAGCAAAGCATTCTCCTAAGTTACAGAAGGAAGCTAAAAACAATTCCTAAGAATATTCTCCCAATCAGATTTGTCTGTGCTCCTCTCCCTAACTAACCCACTAACAGAAGAGAATGAAGTATCCTTAAAGAAACATTCTGCTTCTGAATGGGGCATCTGTCTTATTACACCTATTGAACAGTTTTATTTAGTACTCTGTCCTAAATTTCAAGGGGAGAAACAAACCACCACCAATGGTTGTCCATTTTAATGTGACTTAAAAAAATAAAATATTCTGTCTCAGTCCAAATGCAATTAATTGATTTAATCCATGAATAACCTTCAAACAATTGAGTTTTCTATTTTTTACCACTTTTAAAACATTTAGTGCTATTGTGAAGATGCTATCTCAGGACCCTGAGAACAAAGACAGAATCTACTTTTCTGTCAAAGATTAAAGAAACTGGGGCCTGCCTCCCTGGTGGCACAGGGGGTTAAGACACAACCTATGAAGCTATCTGCAGCCACTGCAGTTCACGAGTTCAATCCCTGGCCAGCCAGGGAACAACCCACATGGCGCAGCAGACCTCTCCTGTCTCATCCGCTGCTCCCCTCAGCAGTGTATTTCGGTCAGTCTGGCTGTTCTTCTCCCCGCTCTGTCTCTGGTGAATCCTCTCACAAACACACACACACCACCACCTCGGGCCTGTAGTCCAGTTCTTGTGTGCATAAATAAATCTTTTTAAAAAAGATTAAAGAAACTTAAACTGAAAGTCTTAAATTCTTCCAAGGACCAAAGTAATTTGTGAATACTTCTTAACATGAGTATTTATTTATTTCCACCTTACTTGCCCCCTTTTTCCAGCAATAAAGGAAACACAGCACAAGCCTGAACTACTTGATTATGCTCAACCTCGCAAAGCTGGCTTCACCTATAAAAAGCTGATGTCAATGTGTGTTTCAATTAGTTCTTAAAAACAAAACAGAAAAGGCTAAATTTGGTTAAGCAATTTGCTATCTGCATTACAATTCTTAAAACAGAAACAACTGACAAAAATGAATATTGTGACAATACAGTTTTATCTTGAAACACTTATGAAAATGAAAACTTGCATTTATAACAAAAAGGTACAGAAGAAATGAAAGACAGGAGATTCTGCACACAAATGCATAAAGAGTACTCAATGAGAATTTAAGCATATGGAGTAATTTAATTTTTATAACAAAGAAAGAAGTAGCCTAAAAAATTTCCTGATATTGCTATGTTTTCTGAAGAATACATTTCTCTTGGGGGGGGGGGGGAAACAATGCTTACACTTAACCTGTAATAAAGGTGAAAATGAGAAAGCAAATGCCAAATGAAAACAGACATGGAGAAAAGGTTTCAGATAAAACTTTGGCTGAATTTAGAGCACCTTTTGAAGAAGGAAAAAAAAGACAACGACCAAGACTAAAGTTTCTTAAAATGATTATTTGCTGCAAACTCCCCCCTCCCACATCAGGTCAGACAACAGGGAACATCCGAATATTCTCAGATAAGTTCTGAAATGTGTAAAATCATTTAATGGCAGGTGAAAATGAATGACAACCACAGCATTCAGCAATTATAAAACTTTATTATAACTACCAAAACTTAGTAATGTGAAACATTAACAAAAATTTCTAATGGATATGAAAGTTTTGAAAAAGAATTAAGTTATTCAAACAAATGGTACCTAACAAATATATCAAAAATTAGATCAAGTATTGACATGAGGCTAACATCTTCACATTAAGAGCTTGGAACATAAATCCTCCATTAAGGTTGTCTGTGCCACAAAGAAATGCTGAGCTCACCGTATTAATGATTTCTACTAAAAGCAAAATTCTCCACCAAATCTACCCTACATGCAAGTTTATTAGTTTAATCATGGGAAGTCCTATGCTAATATGAAACTACCAAGAAATTAAACCTAATTCCAAAATGAAAGCCATTAAATCCTTATGTTGCATATTTTGCAGAATTTGAAAGAGTTTGCACTCACATGTGGAACCTGTGATTATAGATCTAAGTGTTAATGGAAAGGATACTTAATTACGTTTTGAGAATCCTCCTTTGTCTTTTCAATTATCTCTTGCAAAAGATTATCTCAAAAATTGGATAATTTACCATTAAAAATATAGTATCTGTGCAAACAGGTTAGCAAGGTACATGATTCAGATTCAAATGTGGGCAAAATACAGTTTTATTTTCTCCTTAACTACCTAAATACAAAAATTATTCCTCAAAGCCAAGATCTCCCATTTGAATAGACAGTTGCTTTTCAAGAGGCACAATTAAGAATCTAACCTCTCCTAAAGTTATGAATGTCCTCATACATCTCATATGTTGCCTTAATACTTGTATGCTTAATGACAACTCCAAACACACAGACTAATACTTGTAAGAAGTGATGAGTCAAGAAATGAACAACCTCATGAGATACATCACACAGGGGTTAAAGTCAGCTATCAGGCTATCAACAGCCACTGCAGCATGAGTTCGAGCCCCTGGGCAGGTAGCTGGCCCATATGGCACAGCAGACCTCTCCTGTCTCCTGGCTGATCCCCTCAGCACTGTATTTCAGGGGATCCGCCTGTTCTCCTCCCCACTCTGTCTCTGGTCGGTCCTCTCTCACCCCCTGAACCTCTGGCCTACACCCCAGTTCTTCTATGCAAAAATAAATTTATTTGAAGGAAAATTCCATTCAAGATAAAATTTAAATGGTCATATTCTACAAGCCAAATCTATAAATAGATTCACTAATAATAATTTGGTGGCACATTACCTTTTAAGATTCCCAGTTGCTGTTTTATAGTTGAGGCTGTTTTTTGTAACATTTACAACACCATTTTGTTCTAATAAAATGAAAATGCTAACATCTATCTTTAGCAAGACACAGAAACTCCAAGGTTAACCATCTGCAGAAGTTTTCAAAGAGGAAAAAGGTTATATAAATGAAGTCTACATACTTGATGTGCTTGACTAAAATACTTCATTATTTCACACAACCAACAACTTTAAACTCTCTTCATGTAACATAATACAATTAAAAAACTGATCATACTGATCTGGATCTACAATAATTCAAACTACATTACACAAACCATGTAACAACTACATACATGTAAGTCCTAATAACAGTTTTGAAGCAGCTCTTCAAATAACAGGAACTATACAGGTACCATGGGTCACGTAAATATATATAAAGTGAGTCTAAAATTCCATTTTGACTAGGTATTTCAACCTCCCACATCACTGTTTTTCTCCAACCACTGCCAGTCAGTGCCAAGAAGAATTTCCCCTCCTAGCCCTAATAACCATTCATTCTAAGGTCGGAGTAATAACAGCAAAACTGTCCAAAACAGCTGGAAGGAGGAAGGTGAGCAATCTACAAAGATGACAGTCCCTAGAATATAAATTGGTTTTAAAAGTAAACAAGGTGAAGAGATTTACTTTGGGGAGGGGGGGCGGGAGTTTATCCTCATCTAACACAGATGAAGAGGATGGTTCTTTTTTCTTTTTTGGTTTAGGCACTTCCTGTTCTACCTTCTCGGCACACAGGAGGATTAATAGCGATCTGTCAACTAGCAGGTACGGAAGAATTGGAAAAAAGTTGCTACCGGTTAAAAATGGATGTTTATCAAATAGACTTCTTGGTCGGTTAAAGAATCAAAAAAAAAAAAAAGCACTTGAAGCATATGCTAGAAAGGTGGAGGGGGTTTGAGGCCGAAGAGTTGACCAAAAAGAAATATGATACTTAGTTCCCACTCTTCAAGGGTCTCTCAATTCCTTAGAGAGCTAAAAGCACATGAAACAAGGGTCAGAGACCAATTAATTGCTAACCTGAGTGGTACAGACTTACAGTGCAAGAGCTGTCCAGGGAAGTTTAAATATCTAAAGATTGGAATAATATTACTTTTAATAGCTATCACTTGAGCACTTACTATAAGCCAAGTGCTTTACAGGCATTATTTAGTCTCCACAACAACCCTTTGAGTACTTATTAGTCCCAATTTACTCAAGGAGAAACGGTCGAAGTGGTTAAGGAACTTACCCAAGGTCACTCAGCTAGTTAAGTGGCTAAGGAGGCCGCTTAGTCTGGCGATCCAATTCTAGAGCTCACACTGCTAAGACTCCGTAAGGCCGTGAGAGCGCGGGGGAGGGGGACGCATATAGGCCGACAACGTTACAAGCGCAAGATCCTGCAACGCGTAGCCCACGTTTCGTTTCAAGCAACTAAGTTTCAAAGATTTGCACGGTTCGTACCGGCCATCAACCTTACACTGCCTACTGGAAGGGGGTGCAGGGGCAAAGACGACAAAAAATGGCTAACACGAGTTCATCTCACACAGGGTTGAGCTTTAAGCTTCCAAAGCGATTCAGAGGAAGAAATTAGAAGTTACTTGTTTTTAAGCCTGGAATTTGTTTGGCTGATTAAACGATTTTTTTTTTCCGACAGAAGGAGCTGAAATTTGGGGCGAGAAACCGCGGGTATGGCAAATTACTGTTTTCTCTATTACTGAAAAAGAACCAAGTTTTACGGACTAAACGAAACGCGTTATTCTAGGTACTCGAGAAGCTTGGAGAGTTGCCAAAATTAATTGCAGTCCCAGGACAAAATGGGGTTTAGGAAACATGTAATGACGAAAGTTGAATCCAGCCCGAAATGGTTCTAAGGTGAAAAAACGGAGCAAAAGAAACGCCGGCCGGTCTTCGGCGAAAGCGGATACACTTCCACAGCCCGCGGCGCCGCGCGAAGCCGGGACAGTCAGAGGCCGTTCCCCCGGAGGGCCAAGGTGCCAAGCGGGGTTCATCACGATGCCCACTCCGGGCTTTGCAGCGGCGGCCGAAGAGGAGGGGAGGGAGTCGGGACGGTTCGCCCCCCTCCGACTTCAAGCAGAGGGAGGCGCCGGGCTCCCAACCGCGGAGTCGCAAAGGTGCAAAGTGAAGAACTGGGACCCAGCGACGGCAAGTCCGACACCCCCTTCCCCGCTCCGGCGCCGTTCCCTAGAGAAAGGAGCCAAGTGAGCTCAAGCGAAGGGGACAAAAAGCGAGCGAGCGGGAGTGCAGGCACCCGCGGGGACGGAACGGGACTTCTGCTGAGAGGGTAAAAGAAGGCGGGCTAAGGCGGGCAGCGGCGATTTCGGGGAGGCCGGGGAGGGAAGGAGGTTGGCGACGGTTACCAGCACCTCTTCTCCCCGAGTTCGAAACTCCTAGCCAACCATCCACGCCCGCCGCCCAGATGGGGGAGGGGGCACATCTCCCCCCCCCCCGCTCCCCACTCTAGTGAGAGTGCGGCCGACACCCAAGCCCGGCCCGGCTGCGCGCCCGCCTCCAATCCGGACACTCACAATTCGCCTCTCCCCGATTTCTCCCAGTTCTTTATCCACTCTGCGGGAACCACCACAGTTGCGGCCGCCATCTTCCCCTCACTAGTAGCAGAGGCCCGGATGTGTAGCACGCGAGCGAGGGGTCAAAGGGGAGCACCGCCCACGAGGAATGCCGGGAGCTGAGAGTTCGGTTTTCGATTTCCCGCCCCACTTGAGTCCCCACCCGCGGAAGCCCGAGGCGCGGCCGCCCGGCGGGTGGCGGAACCCCGTGGGTCCCTTCGCAAAGTGTCTACGCGGGTCGCGCCCTTCCAACCAGTGCCCTCGTTTCGCTTTACATCAGGGAAAATGCCATCCCGGGACTCTTGTAGCGCTAATCTTCTTCCATAATATCTACTTCAAACATGTCTTTTTCAAGCACCTAGTAGATGCTAGACACTGGTGATAGAGAAACAATAAATCCTCATGCCTACCCTCAACGAGCTCTCAGTCTGTGGGAAAGACAGTCATAAGCCGATCAGTTACAAGATTCCCTGCTAACCGGTGAGATCAAAAAAAAAGAAGCAGCAGCCATTTACTTCGTTCCAGGCGTTATGCTAATTACAAGAATACAATCTAGCAAGGAGGAAACAAAAGTTGGCCGGCGTGCTGACATTTCTACTGTATTTGCGGCTGTCACTGTAACCTTACGCAAAACTAGGGGGCGCAAGTATGATGAAAAACAACTTGTTTACATTACGGGGCGTCAAAGTATCTCTCACACACGATACTATATCAAAAGACAAAATAGAAACTTTATAGTGATAAGCCATGGCGGACACCGTCCTGACTGATGGAAATAAGCGACCCCAAGAACTGGACTTCCTTACAGGCGCTAAGAAAAACACTAACCAATTTCATAGTATTCATCTTGTCAAAATTCGCATGGCCTGAATTTGATCTTGAGAGAACAGCGGGGATAATCTACAAAACTACTGGCTTCCTCTCCCAAATCCTCAAAGTCATTAAAGACAAAGGCAGATTGAGGAACTCTTCCAGATTAAAGGAAACAGCACAACTGGCTCCTGGCCAGGAAAAAAAAAACATTTTCTTTTGCTTAAATGGGCATTTATTTGGAGCAATCAACTGAATCTGAATATCTGTAGATTAAGAAATAATACCCTATCTATGTTAATTTCTTCATTTTAATACTTCTGCTGTGGTCCGGTGAAAATCCTTACTTAAGAAAGTGCTGAAATATTTAGAGATGATGGAACATTATTTTGCAACTTACTCTAAAAATCTTCAGAATAAAAGGATACTTAAGCAAACGTGAAACATTAGCATTTTAGGAACCTGGATGAAGGGCATACTCTTCTTTTTGTGCAACATTTTATGCAATCCAATTCTAGAGCTCACATTGCTCTAGAATTAAAACTCAAAAGGTTTTTTAAATATTCGTTTGGCAGAAAATTTAGAAAACACAGACAAACCAAATGAAATCCTACCACACATACATTAAAATATGAACTTTAGAACTTGTATCTTCTAAATTTGGCGAGTTTTGCCAAAAGAATGAGGTTCATTTGCATTGAAAAACTCTTCAGGAGAAAGGCAATATTCAAAATATGAGTTCTAGGAAAATACTACATTGCTTGTGATTTTTTTTTCACCATCAATATCTGGATGCCTAATGTCCTGACTGACTTTGAAATTCTAAAGCCACCCATTACAGAATATACACTGTTCATTTTTGCTAACTTCTGCTTATGTTTCTGCCATTTCAGAGAGATTCAGAGATATGTGCACCCTTCATTTTTTCATTTTTCATTGTTATGGAAAAGTTTAAATATATAGAAAATGAGAGTGGTATAGTGAATCCTCATTAAACCATCATCCTCCCTAGAAAATTTGGAAGTGGGGCCTCCCCGGTGGCGCAGCAGTTGGGCGCAGCGGTTGAGCGCTGGGTTGCGAAGCTGCCCGCAGCCTCTGCAGCGCCGGTTCAATCCCTGGCCGCCGGGCGAGGGTCCCACATGGCGCTCAGACCTCTCCTGCCATCCACCGGCAGCTTCCCTCAGCAGTGTACTTCGTCAGTCTGCCTGCTCTGCTCTCTGCTCTGAGTCTGGTGAATTCTCTCACCCTCCCGCGCTTCTGACTGTACCCAGTGCTTGTATAAATAAATAAATCTTTTTTTAAAATTTTAAAAAATAAATAAAAAAAGAAAATTTGGAACTGATCAATACAAGATGACTTCTGTGATTCCAGAAGTACTATCCTGCTGTTTATGTAAATTTAATCTTATAATCGACAGCACTGTCCACTATCCACATTTGTGATCAGATCATTCTTTGTAGGGTGCCAAGAGTCAGGGTGGGACCTTGTGTGTTACAGGATTTTAGCAACGTCCCTGGCCCATTAGATGTGGATACTAGATGTTACAACCAACAATGTCTCCAGACTTTCCTAATTGTCTTCTGGAGTGAAAATCACCCTTTTGAGAGCCACTGAACTACAATATTCTGCTGTATTGTGGCTTACCTTACTACTGCATACAGTGATTTCTCTTTCCAAATACTGAACTGTGTGTGTGTGGGAAGCGTGCACATCACTCAGTATTGCCACAAATGTGGTACAACCTGACTGCAGTGATGTTCTTTGAGGCCTCAGTTTTCTGTTCTCCCAGAGCCTGCAGATCTATTTTTACATGGTATGATGACTCCTTTAGGAATTCCTCAGAACTAATTGGCTTTTTGCTCTATAAGATTACAAAGCTATATATCTTTTGCATCCTGGTTACTGGCTGCCTGTGCTTTGATTTCAGTGTCTGTCTGGTTTTATCTCAGCAGCTGGGAGTACTTGTCCCTGGTGATCTCACTGCCTCATGGGTACCAATGGACTAGGCAGGTGAAGGTGAAGGCTAGATATTGGATAGTTTCAATGTTGACAATCTGACACATGGAGTGATTGGTTGATTTTAGGTAATTGTAAGGTGAAGCGATCTTGTTAACAACTCAGTGGAAACAGATAATGGGACTAAGAAGGCACATGAAAGTGCAACAAGTAGGCCTCCCTTGTGGTGCAAGGGGTTAAGCAATGCGCTATGAAGCAATCCACAGCCTCTGAGCATGAGTTCGACCCCAGCTGGCCAGGAAGCAACCCACATGGTGCAGAATGAATGACAATATAATGATCCTAATCTTGAGTGTACTTAGTAACTACTGTGAAATATGTAAAGCAAAAAATAACAGAACTACAAGGAGAAAAAACAAGCCACAGTGAAAGCCCTTAATTCATCTTTCTCAGAAATTGATAGATGAAGCAGACAAAAAAAAAAAATCAGTCAAGATGTAGACATTTTCAAAAACAAATGAATAAATTTAATCTAGAAGATATACCTAACAACTGGGGGAAAAAATCCTTTACAAGAAAGCAGTAACAGGCAACCACATATAGCTTGGTCACACCCAGCTAAGGGATCAAGTTGGGACCAAAAACCATCACATGTTCCACTTGCCAAACCACATGCTCAGGTGCAATGCTGCATCCACTTAGAAGAAAGGGCACATTTTCCTATTTCACACAAAGGCAATGGGTTGTCTAGTAGATATTCTAGGCACTTAGAATATTTGTGAAAATTAACCATACACTAAGTTTTTTTAAAAAGCCAATTTCAACTAAGTTCAAAGAATTAGTCTCGCTACTCACATTTTCTGACCACGATACAGTTAAACTAGAAATCAATAACAAAAAGAGAAAGAAAATATGTATGTTTCAAACATACTTTGAAACAAATCACCAGTCAAAGGCAAGAAGTACTAAAAATTAGAAAACACTTAATTAAACTATTGCACACCAAAACTCATGAAAAAATGATGGACTGCAGTGGAAATGGTATTTTAGAATGAAATGCATGTCCTTAAACCTTTGTCGTATTAAAGAATAATGATGGGAAATTCAAAAACTAAGCAACCAATTTCAGAAATTACCAAAAAAAAAAAAAAAGATTAAATGGATAAAAGCACAAATAAGGAAAATTTTAAATAAGTGTTAACCCCCAAAAATCCAATAGAAAGGTGAATAAAACCAAAAATTGGTTGGTTAAAAAGTCTAATAAAACTGACAAGCCTCTGACACAACACATGATAAAAAAGAAGAGAGAATATGTGTGTTTATAAACAAATATTAGGAGTTGTATTCATTGAGTTCATGACAGGAAATAGATGACATACTCAAAGGGGATAATTAAAAAGTGTTTAATGAAGGAAACTTGCAAAAGGTGGGGTGGGCAGTATTAGTGGAAACGGACAATGGCCAGGGAAGTGCCTCTGGGCTAACAGCACCTGAAGACATTAGCATCCCTCAGTCCGAAGGGGCAAAGGGATGGAGTGGTTACCAAAAACCATGGGGAAAGAAAATAAAAATAAGGAAAGGAACATTCAACAGGAAATGTGGCCTTCTGCAGAGGAATAAAGTCACCGCCAACTCTCTCGTCCCAGCAGGGAAAAAGGTTGGGGAATAAATTCCCCGAACTTTTTCTCCTTCCACCATTTGATCTGCTGATACCTCTCATGGGCTGGTGGCTTCTGGAAACAATGCAAGGGAGCCTGGGGGATGCAGTCAGTATGGGTAAGAGGATAAAGCGGGGTGGAAAGTAGATCTTGAAAGGAAAAACAGAACTTCCAGCACTGAGCATTCTTTTTGCCCCCACAAAGCGCTCTTGCACTTTATGGGGTAAAAAGCCCATGCCTTCAAAAGGAATGTAAAGTCATTCAGTTACTCTATCATTGTAGGGTGATGTTGATTCATTCATACTCCCACATGGTATCTAAAATATTAGCCACCACCAGTGCTTTTCATATAAAGTAGAAAGGAAAAGAGGAGCTGTAAACACAAAACATAGTTGTGATTGTCCCTGCCTCTGTAACTGGAAGCAATCCCTAAATTGATAATCATAGCTTCCTTTTTCTGCCACCCACTGTTTCCCTTGCCCTCTGCTAGCATCCCAGTAGGACAGAATACATTACCTGGTGGAGTGACCACACCTTCATTATCATGGCATCGAAATTCTTATAATCTCACCTTAATTGGATTACTAGTTTTCACTAACGGGTGCTGTTGAGCAAGGTGTTGATAAGAGGCACCCCAGTCAGATCCCTGAGTGCTACACATAGTCCTTCTTACAGCCATCTTGTAGTAGCAGCCTAATTTGCCTAATTTGGTAGTCAGAATAGATGACCCTAGTCTACTAAGTGCCCCTTTGCCTTTTAGTTGAACAACTTGAGGAGCACAAAATAACCAGAGGGTGGTGTCACCTTCCAAAACGTCAGAATCCTGGTATGTTCCCTGGTGGAAGCATCTCCCCCTTGTGCATTAGAACCTTATTACCCAGTGACTCCAAGATGTAGGGGTGGGAAGCAAATATTTCTTCAGTGAGAGGAGTCATCCTTGCTTCCACCTCTTGATTCCAGAATCCATACATTCTGCCTTCAAGGAAGATGATAGTATACATTGTTCGCTGGTTTAAAATATCAACTAGATTCCCTAGGACTTTACCCTAATCTTGCAGGCCACAGTGTCATGACTGACCTTCAGTAGGAATTTTCACCATGATATCAAGGCAGTTGTTTCTGGGTGACAACCCGCATGATAAGACCAGTGAATTCCATGGAAATGAGCCCATCACCATATTTCCTTCACACTAAACTGAGTTCCTTTGTTGGAAGAAATGTAGGGTGGGATACCATGGTGATGAGTCAGGCATTCTGTGAGTCCACATGGTGGTGCTGGCAGAAGCACTGCAAACACAAAACACAAATCTGTATTCAGAATATGCATCTATTCCTGTGAAGACAGTCAGTGCCTCCTCCGTGATGGAAGGGTTTCAGTGTAACCAATCTGCCACCAGATGACTATTTCTCCTGGGGAATGGTGACACATGGGTGCCTCAGCATTTAGTCTCTGCTGATTTGCAGGTCATCGATTCAAAACGATGGTGAACAGATGAGCTTCAGTGAGAGAAGACCCTGTTGTTGGGTTCATATATTCTCCCCCCCCACCCCACTCCAGCTGCCGTGGCCAGCACTAGGGTAGCTGAAGTAAGAACATAACATGGACAGAATACTGTATTGTTTTATCCACCTGTTACCTAGCACCTCCCTCACAGTTGATGCCCTCAGGGGACAAATATGCGGAACACAAATATCTCCACATTCTGGCCCATTCTGTGGCACTGAGCATATATCTCTTCCCTCTGTCTCCTTATTACCAAATTCCTATATATTTTTTTCCACATTCTTCACCATCCTGCTCTTGACTCAGTCTATATCAGTGTATCAGGCCTTTTCTCCTTCCACCAAAGTGGATAATCACATACATTTACTACTTAGGAGAATCTTGCATTACCTCTGTCTCTAGGGGCTATCCTGAGTGGGGTTATAGGAAAACAGCCACCACTTATATCAGATGCCAGTATCCTGTACATCCATTTATAAACCCATAGCCCTGCATATTGTTGCTCTGTTCAATGATCATAATAAACTCTCCTTGCGGCCATATGCACGGGCTGATGGAGAGGCAGTGTGCAGCAGAAGTTCCATGAGAGTAAGAGCCACTTCCTCATTTACTTCACTTTTACCTTCCCAATTTCCTGGAATCTGATTTCATTCACAATTTAGCAATGAAATGCTGAGTCTCCTGGTAATTTGATGATTGAGTCGATCAGATAACACCCAGTTCATGACTGACAATTCAAGTCACACATTCTCTTGGTGTCCCTTAATCAGGAATTCAGTCATTGCCAGGGGCTAGCAGCAATCCAGGCAATTCAATGCCTTTCACATGGAGAATAATTGTTAAGTAAGGAAAGCTAGCGTTACTTCAGTCCCCTCAGAGTCCATGCTGTGCAGCTTCTATTGAAGCTTCCTAGAACAACATGCAGCAGCCTCTTCTAAGACCACTGGGTCTGCAGAGTTCTAAGGCCCAAGTAACTAGGGCAGCGTGCACTGCAAAGGCTGGCTGCACAGACTTTTCTTGCTTCAGATCCCACTCAAAACTGACAACCTTTCAGGTTACTCAGTAAATGGGTCAGGTAGGCATGCCCAAATATGGTATGTGTTGCCTCCCAAATGCAAAGAGGTCCCCCACGTATTGGTTTCTTGCCTTGTGGTGGGTGGTACAAGGAAAAACAATTCATCTCTTTTTTTAAGATTTATTTATTTATGCATACAAGAGCTGGGGTACAGGCCAGAGGTGCGGGGGTCGGGGGAGGGTGAGAGGATTCACCAGAGAGAGTGGGGAGCAGAACAGGCAGATGAACTGAAACTAACTGCTGACAGGAGTTATGGGCGAGAGAGGAGAGGTCTGCTGTGCCATATGGGTAGCTCCCTGGCCAAGGATCAAACTCGTACTGCAGTGGCTGCGGACAGCTTCATAGTGCTGCGACTTAACTTTTTGCGCCACCAGGGAAGCCCCTAAAACAACTCATCTCTTACTTTAGAAGAGCTATTCTGACATTTCCCAGATCATGTGACCCTAGAAATGTCATCCATGTTGTAGGCCCCTGAACTTTCAAGGGAGTTATCTCCTATTCTCCACCCATCCTCCTATCATCTGGCCTATGCTATCCCAAGGCATTTAGGGAGCTTGATTCTTCCTTTTCACCAGATTTATTAGCATAATGCCATCAGTGTTATGGACCAGCAATATGTCTGTGGGATAAAAAGACAAATTCAGATTCCTTTTGGACTGGATTATGACAGAAAACAGCAGAGTTTAAGATAGCCCTGTAGCAAGAGGGGAAAGGCAAACTATTCTGGTGATCTCTGCTGTTTGCAAGGGCATTAGGCGCCAAAGGCTGTGCTGATTTGCTTCAAAAAAGATACTGGGAACCACAATTCTGATAGGAGCCACTACCTGACTAACAATAATCCAAAGCATTCTCCGAAACCTTTAAGAATTTTCCCACAGGCCAAACAGGCAAGTTACATAGGGGCACGTGGTTAGAACATCACACTTTCATTTTTTAGGTCCTTGGTGGTGGCTCTAAAAGCTGCAATTGTCCCAAGAACTCAGAGTTAATTTGGTTTATTTTCTTGGACTAGGGGTAAAAAGAAGGAACCATACATTTTCAGGAGCTACTGCTTGACCCTTCCTAAAATAAAAAATCAGGCTTGGAATCGGGGCCCAGGCCCCAAGGGCCTTGGTTCTTGTTTCAGCCAGGAAAGGATTCAACGTTGAGACCAGAGTGAGGCAGAAAAGCAAGAAATGTATTGTTAGACAAGAGGAAGGACAAGAAAGCTCTCAAAGCAGAGAGGGGTGGAGGGTTCAGACGCTAGCTGTCCCGGAGTTGTCTCTTGTTGATTGGTTGAGTTCCGCTGGATCTCCCAGGTTACTGAGGCCTGCTGGGTCTCCCAGGTTACTTGGTCTGTGTCCCCAGAACAAACTTTGGTTCATTGCTTCAGTCTCGTGTGAGTTTTCTGAACAATCAGCTTTTACTGGGTTGGGTATCCTGACCCTAACTGACTGTCTGTACTCAGCCTAATGTCCTCATTCAATAACTTTCTCTATGGACCAGTGAGTCAGAAAAAAATGTATGGTGATTCTATCAAGGTAGATTCAAGTTCCCACTGAAATGAACTAGAATTCAGATCAAGACCTAATCCATCAGTTCCCACTGGAACTAGACCATAGTGGTATATTAAGTCTCCAAGAATTAGCATCTATTCAGAACAAAAATGAATCTGATAACCCTCAGAAGATTATTTTGTTAACCATTGGGATATATTTCCTTTTCTCTGGTCATGGTCCCCTAGTAAATGACCACAGGGCCCAGCCTGAGGAAGGCATGGAAGATGATTTGCAGAGATTTTTGAGAACACCGCAGAAGGGTACCTTCTCAAAGAGATCTGGCCTCCCCCTGAATAAAGGGCCTCCAGATCTGGGGACTGGCTTAGTAGACCTGGAAATAGACTAAGAGTTCAAGAGTCTGAAAGGTTTCTGTCCAGCAGACCTAGAACTTTTCTGCTTCCATTATGTCACAACTATTTCATTCCTAGGGAATTTCATAATCACCTACAACAACAGATGGATGGAGGTCGAAACACCCTGATTATCACTTTATCCTTGTGCTTGTTATGTTAATTGTACCAACCTTAGTTACAATTAAGTATCATCACCTGGACCCTACCCTTTGGGACCCTACATTTCCTACTGGAATCAGAGACCCCAGTTCAACTGAAGCATCTCTCACCATCATCTCTGGCCTACAGAGGATATCCCACAGAATTTTACAATAATGCTGTTATTCCTCTAACCAATGTATTTCTTGATGTCTTCCGTGAAAAGTGTCCTCTCTACTGGGTGACCAACTTATCCCAATTTTCCCAGGACTATCATGGCTTTAAAACTGAAATTTTGGGGCCTCCCTGGTGGCGCAGGAGGTTAAGTGTCAGCACTATGAAGCAATCCGCAGCCGCTGCAGCATGAGTTCGATCCCTAGCCAGGGAGGTGACCCACATGGCGCAGCAGACCTCTCCTGACTCGCCCACTATATTTCAGTAGATCGGCCTGTTCTGCTCCCCACTCTGTCTCTGGTGAATCCTCTCACCCCCTTCCTCGCACTTCTGACCTGTACCCCAGTTCTTGTATGCATAAATAAACAAATCTTAAAAAAAATAAAACTAAAATTTCCACAACCCACAAAACCCTACTGCCCAGGTCTACTGTCACCCTACTGCTCAGTTCTCCTACGAGTGTAGTTGGAGGTAGATCCTGAGTAGTTTGCACATAATAGATTCATTTCAACATCTCCTTCTGCTTATGCATTAAGATATATGAGCTATACTGAAATCTAATGACTGTTGGGAATGGAAGCAATGAGGTGTTCTGGGGGTTGCTTCTGAGGAGAATCAGACTTCCATGTGAGGCAAATGCCCCTGTGGAAATCACTAAAATGTTTTTATGCAGATGAAGACTGCTATCATTAGACTAGGAATACAGGGCTGCTTCTACAAGCAATGAAAATTCAAGGGTCTCTAATTTTTCTCAGCTTTTTTCTCAGCTTCACCTGTTTAGGCCCAAATGTTACCATCCAATGTATTGGGATCTTATTCTTTCCCAGAATGCCTTTAACATAGCCTAAGAGACCTGCAAGGCTGTACCTTTAATCGATGTTGCACCTCTGCAACACTTATAATCTGTCTTTGAATGTGATCTTCAGGCATATCTGTCCTGCAACCCCAGGTGAATAAGGGCTACTTTAATGGTGGCGCTGAGGCTCTTTGATTTTCCCACTGTCATCTGAGTTGTGCATTCTAGGCTTTCAATTTGTCCTCTTTTCTGTGTAAGCTCTCTAGGGTCATCAAAAGCAGTTAGCCCTAGCCACATCCTTTACAATCATCATAGCCACTATAGGGACTAAGTACCCTAGCCACTTGATTTCCCAAAGCTTTGCCCTCCACTTGTATTCCATTTCAAGCCACCATAGGTGATAATTTGAGTAATCATCATTCAGTGCATAGCACGCATTACAAGTGTACCACTTCCCCTAGAAAAGAGGTTGTCACAGATTGCATTCTCTGGGAGGCAGAAACCGAAACTGAATTAGGAGCACAAAGGGCTTATTGGAGAGTGAAATCCATGAAGGCAATGAAGAGGCAGCAGAATTGAGCAGAGGTGGTACAGGCGGGGAAGGCAAACCCAAAAACAAAGTATGCATCAGTTCCATTAAGAATATCTCATTGTCCTTTCCAAGGTGGAAGGGGTTCCATGTGCTTAACTTCTCATAAAATGGCTGACTATGTGCCCTCAATCACAGGTACTATAGAAAGGACTCACCATTGGTTTCAGCTATTGGCTTTTGGGCACTAAACAGTGGCAGACTAAATCAGCCTTAGAGAGGTGAAGTGCATGCTGCCGGGCCCATGTGTAGCCTCTATCCCCACCTGCCTAACCACCCATTCATGGGCCCATTCCACAAATACAGGCAGACCCAGGCAAGAGGTTGGCTTATCCACCTGGTTGTTTCTGAGTAAGCTCCACAGTGAATGCTCTTTAGTAGATATTAATGTGAGACACAAAGACTGCATACCTTGAGCCCATTCCCAGGGTTCACCCACATATCTCTTTCCCAGCCTTCTTGCCACTGATACTTCAGAATTGTATCTTCTGCACTTACAGTGAACGAAGGTGCCTGCCACTTCCGAGGATTCACTGTATATCCATGTAGCAGGCTTCATTTCCCTCCATACAAAGTGAATGACCAAGGGTCATTCACCATCCTTTGGTGAAATGAACAGGGGCAAAAGAGGCCAGCAAGCACTTCACAGACAGCAAACTGCATGTAATCAGAGAAATGTAAAATAGCATTATGTTATAGACATATTATGCCACCAGATTGCCAACAATTGAAATTTCAGTATCCATATATGAAGTTTTATTGGAACACAGCCACACTCATTTGCTTACATATTGTCTATAGCTACTTTCACCCTACAATGGCAGAGCTGCATGGCTGCATCAAACTGTACAGCGCGCAATGCCAAAAATATTGTCAGCTCCCTTTCTAGAAAGCAAAAGTTTAATAAATTTAAGTTAAACTTAATGCAAATTAAACATGGATTTTTAGCATTCTCATCTTATTTCAAATATTCTTAAGAGGACAGAGGAAAGAATAAGGAAGAGAGTTATTATCTTTCTACCTGGAACAGGTATCTAGGAAGAGAGTTGGGAAAACGCTGAGTGAAAAGCAAACCAAAGTCAGTGGTTCTCAAACGTCAGTGTGCATCAGAATCATCAGCAAGTCTTCTGAAAAACTCAGGCTGCTGGGCCTTACCTCCACTCAGGTTTTCTGATTCAGTATCTCTGGAATGAGACTTGAAAATTTGCTTTTCTGCCAAGTACCCAGGTGATGTTGTTACTGCTGGTCCAGAGACCATACTTTGAGAATCACTGCCTTAAGCATTACAAGTGGTTTTGTTATAGGACGGGGAGAGGGGCAGCCCAAACCCCACAAACCTGCCTATTCTAAATGGGTTCTGCCATCCGCCGCATCAACACAAAACATATGAGACTTTAATGGGAAGGAACTTTAATAAAACTAGGAAACAACACAGGTAAGGCAAAGAGTCTAGTTTCTAAATGAAGCACCCAAAGTTACCCGTCCCCTCGTGGGTAAAACTCCATCCAAATGGGATCGGCCCAGAACAAGGTCCCAAAGCCTGCTACCAGTCTAAAGCATCTTCCAGTGGGGACCCACAGAAAAGGGTCACAAACAACCGGACAAGCCCGGAAGGAAAAGAGCAAAATCAACATCAAAATAAAAGCTGCCATTGTCACCTCCCCACGGGTCTCACCCACATCTGTGTCACCTAGTCCACGACCAAAAGACAAGCGCAGTTTCTTCACGTGTCTCTAGGCTCCATGTGCCTCCTCCAGGTCTCCTGGCTCCATCCTGCTTCCTTCCTCAGTCTCTTCTGCTGCTTCTCCTCTTCCTGCTCAGCTCCACCCTCCCTTGGGTGAGGCAGGGAACCTGGAACTTCCTCCTTTCCTGGGGACCACCCTGTTACAGTTTCTCAAATGAGCTACTTCAGCAACCCATATCCAAGTCACTCACTTCAACCCCTGCCCTCCTGGAGCCTGCATCGGAGTGGAGAAATAATTAAGTAAATAGATATATAATGCTATATATAATGTCATGTGAAATAAAACGGAGCGAGCAGAGAACTGGAGTGTGATAGGACATGCTATTTAAGATAGGGTGATCAAGTCAGGCCTCTAAGATATAACATTGGACAGAGCCCTTAGTGAAAGAAGAGAGCAAGCTATTAATATGTGCATATTAATAAATCACTATGTGAGGGAAGAGTATTCCAGGCAGAAAGACCAGTCAGTGCAAAGACTGTGAGACAGGAATGTGTTTGGTCTGTGTTCCCAGAACAATTCAAAGCCAAGAATTTAGTTCTTTGTTCTTTCTGGTTGTTTATGTCCTTCCTTTCCCAGGGAATAAGCTTCAATTTATTCTCTCTCACACAAATAGGTCATATACTATATGCTGTTCTGCAACTTACATTTTTCCTTAATGATAAATCGTGAACATTCTTTCATGTTACTACATTTAAGATCACCCTCATTACTTAAAAAGGCTGAATATTCTATTGTAGAAATGTAGCAGAGATATACCTTTTAATAATCGATTATTTGTATAACCAGTTTCCTGCAGATGAACAGACTGTTTTCAGTTCTAAGCTATGACCTCAAAAGTGTCATAGTATGCTTTGTGTGTGTGTTTTCTGTGTGTACACACCTGCCTCCTTGATGCACTAAAAATTTACTAAGTTGCTATACTGTGCTACATGATGAAAATACAATGGTGAACAAAACAAACATGGTTGTTGTTAATGGAACAGACAGTCTCCTAGGGAAGAAAATCATAATATATATATATATATGTATATGTATAATTACAAACTGTAAGGCGTGCTAGCAAGGTATAGTAGATATTATTCGGCTAATCCAGCTCCCACCTCCAAGCCTCCTTCCAACTGGAATTTTGACCAATGAGACAAAAATAGGTTGTGGTAGTCAAACCATAGCCCCCCAAATATTTCATAATTAATCAGTGATCATGTTATCTTACATGGCAAAAAAGGAATTAGGTGGCAGATAGAATTAAGCTTTCTAATCAGTTGAGTTTAAAGTAGGAAGCATAACCTGGATTATCCAAGAGGGCCCAGTATAATCATAAAGGTATTAAATGCGGCAGATAGAAAGCCAAAGAATTCAAGGAGCTGTGATGACAAAAGCAGAAGTCGTAGTTATGTGATTGCTGGCTATGAAGATGGAAAGAGGCCACCAGCCAAGAACTATGGGTACCCTCTAAAAGCTAGAGAAGGCAAAGAAACCATTCCCCTCTTGGAGCCTTTGGAATGAATATAGTCTTGCCAATACTGTGATTTTTGCTTAATGAGACTCATTTCAGAATTTTTTTTAAAAGATTTATTTATTTATGCATACAAGAACTGGGGTACAGGCCAGAGGTGCAGTGGGGGTAAGAGAATTCACCGGAGACAGAGTAGGGAGCAAAACAGGTGGATTGACTGAAAATCACTGCTGAGGGGAGCAGTGGGCGAGACAGAAGAGGTCTGCTGCGCCATGTGGTTTGCTCCCTGGCCCGCCGTTGCTCCCTGGCCGGCGGGAAACTCGTGCTGCAGTGGCCGCAGATAGCTTCATAGCGCTGTGCTTAAGCCCTTGTGCCACCAGGGAGGCCCTCACTTCAGACTTCTGACATGGGGAACTGTGAGACAATGAACTTGAGTACGTTTTACACCACTGAATGTGTGGTGATCTGTTCTAATAGCCAGAGGAAGCAAATGCCTGGGTTCCTTGATAAAACTGTTGTTTTCTTGATGCAGGTATTATCTCTTCCTCCTCCTCTCCTTATTCTTTGAATGTCACCTAGTGACATTGAGGGAAAGGTCAAGTGAACTGCAGAGCCATCAGCCCTGACATTGTAGAGCTACTGAAAAAATGCCAGCATTCTCTGACCTCCACCTTCCAGTACTATGAGAAAATAAACCACAGATCCATATTTTAGGCCTTTGAGTTAGATATTCTGTTACATGCAGACTAAAGTATTCCCGAAGGAAAAGAAAATAAAAATGTAAGGGACCATGAGAGGCTTTCACAGAGACCTAACCTGATCATGAAAGATGGGAAGGTGTGTATAGCAGCATTTTTCTTTTCCTTTCTTCTGTTCAACTTCCCATTTGGGTAGTATCCTCATGGTGTTATTTCATCTGACACTGTATCCCAGCATCCATATGTTTGATCTTCATCACCATGGAAATGGTGGCAAAAAGTGAAAGGGGGGAATTGTTAGGGGGAAGTGATGTCCTGAGTTAATCCCACACAGGATTAACTTTGTGGACTCCACCCCCACTCCAGACTAAAGCCATCAAGACTCTGGGAAAGACAAATCCCATCACCACCAAGGGAGGGTGGCTGGGACCTGAGGGTGGAGTTGGGCAGCCAGGTTGGATATAAAAAACCAAACACGTGGGCCTTGGGCTCTCTCTCTGGCTCGCAATCGCTCGCCTCCTGGCTTCACCGCTCCTGGCTGGCGGCCAGCTCTCAGAGCGCCATTTTGGAATTCCTAATCGGCGGATCGGGTAGGACTCATTTAAAACTTTGTCTCCCACTTTTCTCCCAGAGCTGTACATTTCCTCATTTCCCCTTCCCTTTGTAAATAAACCTTTTATTAACCTTTCACGTGTGCCTGCAGTAGAGCATTGATAAGTCCTTTTAAGCGCGCGGGTGAGGACCCACAGTCAGGCACCCCGTTTTGTATCGGGGTTGCTCTACAACAATGGTATGAAGCAAGGTTGGTTGCAGTACCAAACCTCCCACTTGAAAATCTAAAGGACGGAATCTTCCATCTCCCTAACCTCAGAAGTCAGTGCATAAGTACTTGCTCACCTCCACCAGAAAACAAACACAAATTATATAAAGAAAAGGTTAAGGATTGCCTGTGTTGATTCTTCCCAATATCCCTTAAGCACTCATTGTTTCTGTACAAGCTGATGACATCATACTGCAAGCACCTGTGAATTTGTCCTACAGACTTTCTGACCCTCACAGTGTGCTTAGCCAGGGTACAAGGCAGGCCAGAAGTGACAGGGAGTTAAGGTTCATAGGAGCAACCCTCAATCAACGATGGACATGAGTGGAGGGAAAATACCCAAGCTTCCTTGTTCCCTAGGTAGAAAACTCTGAGACATGTTCTATTTAGTCTTCCTGCAGCCCCGGTGGACTTCAGTCCCACATGCCCGCATAGCTAACTTGCTCATTAACAAACCGTGTGTTGTTTTTCATGTCTTCCCTATCTCACTTCCACACTCCCCAACATTGCTTCTTGGGATTACCTTCCAAATAAATCACTGTCTCACCCAAAGTAAGACAGTTGGTCCTGTGAAGTAGACACTCAGTATTAATATGTTCTTCAAATGATTCAATTCGAAAACAATAACAACAACAAATCCTCATTACTGGTGCTAAGTAGGGTGGTAGTAATCCCTGTCACGTGGTAGAATCACAGTGAGACACTCACCTATGCTGGATTGGGATAGGGTACAAATGGAAGAAAATGTCCTGTTTTTTTGCAATAGCACTTCAAAGCTGGACACTTTAAGAATTTAAGAAAGCTCTAGCACTTCAAAGCTGGACACTTTAAGAATTAGGGGTCTTCTTGGTGGAGCAAGGGGTTAAGTCTCAGCACTATGAAGCTATTGGCAGCCACTTGTCATGAGCTCGATTCCCAGCCAGGGAGCTACCCACATGGCACAGCAGACCTCTCCTGTCTCACCCACTGCTCCCTCAGCAGTGTATTTCAGTAGATCTGCCCGTTCTGCTCCTCCCTCTGTCTCTGGTGAATCCTCTCACACACACACTCCTCCCGCACCTGTAGCCTGTACCCCAGTTCTTGCATGCATAAATAAATAAAATAAATCTTTTTTTAAAATCATGGAGTTGGCTTGGTGCTATTAGTGGCCATAAAACTCTAAAGGAAGCAAATGATATACTTGGTCAACTGACTATTAGCTCAAAGAATTATATGGAAGCAGGTGGCCTTCATGAGAATTTTTTGTTTTCGTCTCTTTCAGAAAAGGGCAGTCTACACTAAAATCAAGCCCAGATTTTATTGTGAGGATGGTAGAATTATACAGGAGGATGATGTTCCCCTCCTCAGCACACTTCTGTTCCAGATAAAAATTAAGGAATTCTTAGCATGACCCAAGCGGGGAAATAATGTCTTTAATAGGAGAGAAAAGAGATTATTCACCAAATAGTTGTAGAAATTGGCAAGTATATATTTACAGGAATCACGAGGGTGAACCTGGTAATGGATCTTGAGAATGCTGGACCAGGGTAGAATATAAACGTGGATCTGAGAGAGTTTACTGATATTGGAACAATCTCCCATGACTCAGGATTTAACATTCTGGCAAGGACACCTGGAGCAAGTCCTAGTAGCTGGAACAGCTCCGTGGAATTTGGAAAAAACAAAACCTGTATAGTAAATGGAATTGTTGGAACTGCCTTGACAGAGTACTGAGAGAAGTGTCAAAAAGTCCAGAGACTGCTCTAGGTACCTCATGTAAGTGGAATTGTACAGCATTTGCCCTTTTATTCAAGGTTCATCTATTACAGTATGTGTCAGAATTTCACTCCATTTTAAGGTTGAATAATATTCCATTGTATGTATACACCACACTTTGTTTATCCATTATGGGGGGGGGCAGTGGGACACGGGGGATGGGTAGTTAGTGCTTAATGGGTACTGTATTTCATTTTGGGAAGAGGAAAACAATTCTGGAGGAGGGTAGTTAGTGGTGATAGTTGCTCAGCAATATGGAAGTATTAATGCCACTGAAGTGTATACATAAAAATGGTTAAAATGGTAAATTTTATGTTACATATATTTTACCACAATAAAAATGAAGGGAATTAAAATTGAAAAAAAGTTCGGAGAGGTGGGCCAACTGGAATGACCTTCTTAAGTAAGACCAGAAATTACAGTAGTTGACAATATCCCCTGGGAGGACCCAGAGGACACTCCTTTTGTTAAAGCAATAAGAAGTGTGTTAATGACATTGTTGAAAAGCTCCATGGTGGCTGTCTTCTAATGGATCAGGTTTCACGATAGAGGAGACTGCTATATAATTAGGCTCATTGATGTCCATGAAGATGAGAGGATTCGAGAATAGCAGAGGCCAGGTGGCAGCAATTAACTGTCCGAGTCAAGGTGAATTTAATAACTATAATGGACAACCAGTCTGGAATGGCAAAGGTGGGGCTTTGACCTGTAGGGGGTTCTGTAGAGATGGCTAATAAGCTATGGCATTCCTAGGAACAATGTAAACAGGAAACTACTAGTTCATTAGGGTTCCCATGACAAAATACCACTGAATGAGTAGCTTAAACAACAGAAATTAATTTTGTCACAGTTCCAGAGGCTAGAAATCCAAGGTCAGTTCTCTGAGACTTCTCTCCTTGGCTTGCAGATGACTGTCTACTCACTGTGTCCTCACATGGTTGCCCTTCAGTCTGTGTATTATATGGGTCCTGATTTCTCTTCTTATAAGGACACCAGTCATGTTGGATTAGGGCCTACCCAAATCAACTCAATTTACCTTAGTTGCCCCTTTAAAGGTCCTATCTTTAAATATAGCCATATTCTGAGGTACGGGGGATAAGGACTTCAACATATACATTTGGGGGAACATAATTCAGCACATTGCAGAAACCAGCACATGTGTTGCTTACAAAACTGAAAAAATAATAATAAAAATAAACAGTTTAAGACTAGCTGAGAAGTAGACTGATGTCAGTTGCCATCAATGGGAAAATCATGATGCTTGGCCCTTTTTCATTCCTGAGCAGATTCTCAGGCCCAGAGCTGATCAAGTGAAGGACAGATCACATGTCTTAGAAGAAGAACCCTGCAATGCCACAGCAAGTAAACAGTTATGATTCCAGCAATTTTGCCTCAACAGGACCTAGATTATTTGTCATTGTTGTAACAGGGTGGACCCCAGTTGATGGGGCAGACGGCAGAACCTACTTAGAGCAGGCAGGTTTGCGGGGTCTGGGGTGCCCCTCTCCCTGCCCTGTAACACTGTGACCATATCGTGGGGAAAGAGGAATATCCATAGTCTGGAAGGGCCAATATCAGAGAACTTAAAGCATCACTATGACACCCCCACCCTGCTGTGGGAACCAGATGTATACAGGCCTGATGGAAAATGGAACCCTGGCCCAAGTTTCATATTGAACTCCATGGATCCACAGCCCAATTCTGTAGTCATTTTTCTGGTCTCTGAGTATATTATTAGAAGGGACATACACAGCAGTTAGAAGAACACTTACATTGTTTCTTCATGTAGTAAGTAAAAAAGAAAAAAAAAACCATTGTGATGTAAACGGATTAATGAGCGCCTCCGAAACTCCCTCACCCAACCCAAATAAGCCACACCACATCCTCACTGGACTGGCAGGGAGTAGTGCCAGCTGCCTGACCACCTGCGCAGGTGAGAAAACCTGAGGTATGTTTTACCATCACCTAGAAATTCCCAGGAAGATTAGAGCCTCAGTTGCCTATGGTGCTAACATATGCCCCTCACATTGACTTCCTTCTGGGCTTCACTTTTCTGTTTCCCTAGCAATGCTTCCCAGGACCTCCTCCCAAAGAGACTATGCACTCAAATCCTCACCTCAAGGTCCAGTTCTGGGAAAACCCAAACTAATAATCTCACTGGCTTCTGTTCATATTAAAAAACATACAGAGAGGGCCTCCCCAGTGGCGCAGCGGTTGAGCAATGGGTTGCGAAGCTGCCTGCAGCCTCTGCAGTGCCAGTTCGATCCCCGGCCACTCACGAGGGTCCCAGTGGCACACAAACCTCTCCTGCCGCGCCCACTGCTCCCCTCAGTAGTGTACTTCGTCACTCTGCCTGTTCTGCTCTCCACTCTGGCTCTGGTGAATTCTCTCACCCTCCCGTGCTTCTGACTGTACCCAGTGCTTGTATAACTAAATAAATAAATCTTAAAAAAAATATAAACAACATACATACAGAGATGGTTTCTTGTTTTTGCACAGAAGAACTTGGGTATAGGCCAGAAGTGTGAGGGCTGAGAGGATTCACCACAGAGTGGGGAGCAGAACAGGCAGATCAACTGATATACACTGCTGAGGGGAGCAGTGGGCGAGTCAGGAGAGGTCTGCTGTGCCATGTGGGCAGCTCCCTGGCCAGGGATTGAACTCAAGCTGTAGCAGTAATAGTGCTGAGACTTAACCCATAGGCCACCAGGGAGGCCCAGAGAGAGGGATTTTGTTGTTGTCATATTTGTTGGTTGTTACCCAAAAAAAGTTACATTATTGTGCATTATATGACACTTTTTGCATTTTATGATGATTTATGGAAAATCTTGCAAGTCAATAAATTCTATATCTAATTCATATTTTAATGTTTATATCATTACATACTATGGCCATACCAATATGCCATTCCCTACCATTAAACTTTCAGGTAGTTTCCAGAATTGCCTCCATAAACATCTTGTCATAAACATTCTTGGCTATATATCTATGTAAGAACCAGCACTTCTGTTTATATACAACAGACTCCTAGGTCAGATGTATGTGTATTTTTTCTTCTGAAAATCTACCTTCAGATTTCTCTCCAAAAGGATTAGAGCAACCTAATTCCCACCAGCAAAGTGGAGAGCGACCTTTCGCTTTTTTCCTAGTCCTTGGTTGCATAAAATGTCAATTCTTTGTAACTTTAAAATTCGAAAGATGGGAACAGTCTCTCGTTATAATTATGTAATTATTTTCACCACCACTAGGGAAGTTGAACATCATTTCATTCACTGGTCATTTAGATTTTCTCTTCATGAACTGTTCCTTCATAGCTTTCCCCATTTTTTCAACTACACTTTTATCTTACAGAAACTCTTTGTGTATTAGGAATATCACCCTTACATGTTTGTATGTGAGCTCTGCAAATACGTTTTTCTAAATATAGTATTATCGGGGTCTCCCTGGTGGCACAAGGGGTTAAGATGCAACCTATGAAGCTGTCCACAACCTCTGCAGCACAAGTTCGATCCCCGGCCAGCCGAGGAGGTGACCCACATGGCGCAGCAGACCTCTCCTGACTCACCCGCTGCTCCCCTTAGCAGTGCATTTCAGTCAATCTGCCTGTTCTGTTCCCCACTCTCTCTGGTGAATCCTCTCACCCTCCCGCATCTCTGGCCTGTACCTCGTCTCTTGTATGCATAAAAAAAAATCTTAAAAAAAAAGAAATGGGGCCTCCCTGGTGGCGCAGCGGTTGAGCGCTGGGTTGCGAGGCTGCCCGTGGCCTCTGCGGCGCCTGTTCAATCCCCGGCTGCTCCCCTGCCACCGGAGGAGGGTCCCACATGGCGCGCAGACCTCTCCTGCCGCCCGCTGCTCCCCTTAGCAGTGTACTTCGGTCCTTCTGCCTGCTCTGCTCCCCGCTCTGGCTCTGGTGAATTCTCTCGCCCTCCCGCGCTTCTGACTGTACCCAGTGCATGTATAAACAACAAAAAACAAACAAACAAACAAATAAATAAAACATGCCTCTATAAAAAAAAAAAAAAAAAGGTGTTAGATGAAAACACAAAATATAAAATAAATATCCATGGATTCATACTATTATAAATGATCAAATAATGAGGGGGAAAGAGACAAGTCTCCCATTCAGAAGAATGCCAAATAATTTATGTATATCCTCTGCTCTCAAGGAGGTTCATCATAACTCCCAACTACTTCTGTGTGGACTGTGTGTTGTGACGTCTTTTCAGAAAGTACAGTGTGGTAAGGAGGGAGAAAAGTAATTTTCAAGTGGAGAAATCTGACAACACTGATCAAGGTTAATATCAATATGGATAATATAATCTGACATGTTATGAAATGGCAAGTTCCTTCTGTAGTCTTTTTCCCCAAACCCCATAACTCTAGTCTAATAATGAGAAAATAAGTCCCAAAGGAGGAACATTCTACAAAATATCTGAACAGTAATCCGCAAGACTGTCAAGGTCATCAAAAACAAGGAAAGTTTGAGAAACTGTCACAAGTCAAGAGGAGATATGACCACTAAATTTAATGTGGGATCCTGTATGGAATCCTGGCAGGAAAAGGATATTGGGGAAATACTAAGGAAATCTGAATAAAACACACATTTTAATTAATAAAAATATTTAAATTAATATTGTTTAATTGTGAATAAATTATGATAAATGTGCTATCTATGTTATGTAAATTAATGTGATATTAATAAAAGAAACTGGTGGTGAGGTATATGGAAATTCTATATTATCTTTGCAATTTTTCTGTAAATCTAAAGTTATTTTTAATTAAGTTTATTTAAAAATTGTTTATTCATCTATATTGTATCTTTGATATTGTATGAAACAGGGGCATGGCTCTATTTTCTTCCATGTGCATAACCTATTGTGCCAACATATTTATCAAACCATTGAATTAAAGTGTTACTTTTGTTATTAATTTACTATGCATATTATATTTCTTCCTGCACAATTATATTTCACACAACCATTTTTTAAAGATTTATTTTATTTATTCATACATACAAGAACTAGGGTGTAGGCCAGCGGTGTGGGAGTGAGAGGGTTCACCAGAGACAGAGTGGGGAGCAGAATAGGCAGATCTACTGAAATGCACAGCTGAGGGGAGCAGCAGGTGAAACAGGAGAGGCCTGCTGCACCATGTGGGTTAGCTCCCTGGGTGGAGATCAAACTCATGCTGCAGTGGCTGGCAATAGTGATAGCTTGATAGCACTGAGATTTTAATCCCTGAGCCACCAAGAAGACCCCTGACCTATTTTTTGTTCCTGTTCTAAGACCGTACTGTTTTGATAAGGGCAATTTTATGGCACTTTTAATATCTGTTGAAGTGTACTTGCAATACGACAAAAGACCAATTGCCATAATATTATAAAGCTACAATGAAATCAATAAGAAAATGAGTGACAACCCAATAGAATAATGGGCGAAGAATATAAACTAGCAATTCACAGAACTATAAATACAAACAGTCCTTAAATTTATGAAAGCATTCAAGTCCACTCATACTTAGAAAAATGCAAATTGAACACACTGAAATACCATTTAATGTCACAGATAAGGTAAAGACCAAAAAGTTTAATAACACCCTATTTTTGTGAGAGTTCAAGCACTGCCTTCCATACACTGTTGGTGGGTTGTAAGACGATGACTTTTAGGGTTGTAAGATGATGACTTTTAATGGAGAGCAATTTGGCAATATCTATAAGAATTTAACATGTACTTGCTGTTTAACACAGACATTCTATGTGTAGAAATGTAGCCTACATGTGTACTTGGAAAAGTAAAAATTATATGTACAAGATCATCCATTGAAACATTGTAAAAGCAGATTTGTTTTAACAAAAGTGTTTTTGTCCTTTAACAGGGGACTAGTTAAACTATGATACACCTGTCAAATGAAATTCTGTATACACAAAGGAATAAGAAGAAAGCGCTCTATGTACATCTCTAAGAAGGAAGCGCTCTATGTACATGTCAAAGTTACATGCTTAAGACAAAGAAATGTGAAGAACAATCTGTATATTGTGCTGCCACTGCATAACAGAATGATTCAGACATCTTTGGAAGTTTACGGGAAAAACTAGTGACCTAAATTGCCCTTGTGGAAGAAAACCAAGTAGTTGGAGGAAGGTGTGGAAGAGAGTATTATTACTGCATGCCTCTCATTAACTTTTGAATTTGAGCCACATGAATATTTAACTAATTTAAAGGAATCATATTAATTTTTTATAATCATTAGAGTAATTTTTTATCCAATTCAGTGAGACTTTTATAAAGTTTCCTATTTCAATTGCATTATATTTATCATTTGGGAATGATTAATATTCTTATGTCTTTCCATTTGTTCATATATTATTTTATGTTCTTGAGTATGAAGTTATAATGTCCTTCATGTAAGTCCTGCACATTACCTCTTCCACTCATTCCTAGATATTTAATTTATTTATTTATTTTATATTGTAACAAGAAACATGATTGTATTTCTTTTGAAATAGGCATATTTTGAGTTATTAATTGTAATATATTGTACACAAAATTAAGATAATGTAATCTAAAAATATTTATTTATTTACTTTTTTAATAATAAATTTTATTTTTATATTCCCCATACAATTGCAACCCCCCCATTCTGACCCCAATCCCTCCCCTCCTGCCCCCCACCCCCCTTTCCTAGATATTTTAAATTGTCAGAATTGTGAATTGAATTTTTCCCATTCAACTTCCCAACTGATTAGTTATAACAAAGAAATATTATTAGTTTTAGCTAATTTTCATAGAGCTAACCGCCTTATCAAAAACCTATATGACTTCTGGTGGGTTTTGTAAAAACATAGTTTCTATAAATATAATAAAATAATTCTTGCATGGTTTTCTGATAATGTTTGTATAAGTTTTGTTTTAGTAAAAGCTAAACACACCCATGAGAGAATGAGAGAGAGAGAAATACAGTGGTGTAAATGAGATCTAAAAATACAGTGGTGAAAATGAGATCTAAGTCCATTTCTTTCTTACTTTGTGGTTGACCAGTCTAGGCTGGTGCAACACCCCAACTCTTCAAGGTTATTCAGTGACCCATGTTCTTTTCATATTATTGCCCTGAATCTACTGGGATGTTATCCTCTCCTGCATAGCTGAAAGTAAGTTGGCTATATGTCTACATTCCAGCCTGTGGGGAACAGAGTGAGAGAAAGCCCAGGACAATTTCCTTTTAAGCAATTGTGGGGTACACTGTACTCATCACGTCTGTGCATATTCCATTGGTACAAAGTCACTTAGCTTCAAGAGAAACTGGGAAATGTAGTCTCTCAGCCATATGCTTAGCTGAAACCATTTTTTCAGGAAGATGGGGAGAACAGATTTTCAAAGATAAATAACATCCAACTTCACATACTACTTCATTTTCTGGCCTTAATGTATTAGTCAGAACATCCAAAACAATGTTGAATAACAGTAGTGACAACATCCTTCCCTTGTTTGTGATTTTAATGAAAATGATTTTATTTCATCATTTGGTATAATGTTTGCTGTTGAGTTCTGGCAAGCTATCTTTATCATATTTAAGTAATTTCTTTTTCCTTGTACTCTGCATATTTATTAGGAATGGCTGCTGAATTTTAAATGCTTTTTCCATTCCTTTTGCCGTAATACTATGGGTTTTCTCCTTTAATTGCTTCCTATCGTGACTTGATAGACTTCCTAGAGATGAATCACTTGCATTTGTGAAATAAACACCATTTGCTCATGGTGAGCTATTCTTTTGCCACACTGCTAGATTCCACGTATTGCTATTTTATTTGTAATTTTGATGTTTATATGTCATATGAATATCATATTTTTGTATCATATTGCCATATGTAAAGTTATGGTAGGTTTCCAAAATGAATTTGGGATATTTCCATCTTTTCCTGTGGTCAGAGGACTAATGCCTGGTCCTAAACTGTTTGTCTCCCATACACGATGAGGTGTAAGTAGAGAAATTGAGAGGGCTTAGAAACTTATACAGCAATTTGACATCTTTATGACATCCAAGCCCTGGACTCATCAACGAATCATGCATTGAGTTTTTGTAATTATTTTTTGTTTTTATGTTCATTTGTTTTCATTATATTTAATGAAAGTGTAATTTGGTTTTGATGAATCTTAAAATTTAAATTGCAGGCTTTGGATTCTGACTGTGGAAGAGAGGTTATCAGAGAGGGAAGGGGGGGAATCAAGGGGCGGGAAATGGATTGGTGCTTTGGAGGTGGGTGTGGTGTAGTAACACTGGAAGAGGAGTGAACCTGTGCTCTGAAAACATACTGTATTTTAAACGAACATTACCTCGCTAAAATAAATAAATTAAAACCACACTAAAATCTACTGTAAAAGAAACAGGCTTGCACTTTGCTTATTATTTCATTTCTCTATTCATTTTTATTGAATTTTACAAAAGTATGTGTGCACAACAATTGTAATTTTAAAAAAAAAATGGAAAATATGAACAAGTCGTTCATGACAGTTTGAAAAACAGCGGTCTAAAATGGAGCTGGTAACAGTGAAATTATTTTTTGTAAAGGTTAGCTTGAATCTAGTTTCTTACAACCAGCTGGACGTGCTGACTTTTTATTCTCTTGTAATCATTGCTCTGTTCGGGCTTTCTACATTTTTAGCTGAATTTTGGTAGTTTATAGTTGGCCGGGAAATGAAACACTCCTTTCATATATGCACATTTGTTGCACACGATATTCGACTTCAAAAGCCGTTTAATATCGTCGGTACGTATTTTTATCTGCTTTCTGGTTACTAATATTTCACCCCCCCTTCCTCCCTCCCTTCCTCCTGTTTTCCTTCTTACCTTAGTCTGTCTAACATGGAGTGATTTCTTTTATTGGTCCCTTCAAAAAGGAAAGAAACAAACCCGGGTTTTGGGCGGGCGGCCGGGCAGGCGCAGGCCGGGAGAGCTGCGCGGGCACGGAGCCCGGGATCGGGGTCGCTCGGCGCCAAGAGAAGCGGGCGGTGGGGTTCGCTCTGCGCAATCAGCGCGGCCAGTAAGCAACGACTCCAGACCTGGAGTGGAATTTTCCCGGCTTGGGGAAGCCGCCACGGGCCCCATCTTCCCGCGCCGCCGCCCCGGATGCTATCTCCTCCCTTGTCGCCGCCCCCTCTTCCTCCCCGGCCCAGCGCGCGGTGCCTGGCCGCCCCGGGACCTGCTCCTGCGGCCGCCGCCGCCGCCCGGCTCGGTCCATCCTGGCCAGATGTCCAGCCGAGCCAGCGGTGCACAGCTGCAGGGGTGGCTTTCCCAGGGGCCCGTCCACAAAATGACTCGCCGGAGCCATTGTCACACTCGCTGCAGGACGACATCCTGCGCGTTTGGGTGTTGCCCGAGCTTGTGGCCTGCGCAGCCTGCGTCCCTCTACTGGTGCGCTTTCCGGCGTGGCTAGACTCGGGGCGCGTGCGTATGACCTCCCTATGAATCAAAACATTTAAACAAAACGGAAGGTGGACACACAATGTATTGACCGACATTGGCCATATAGTGTCACTGCTCTGGCAAGCCATTGCGGTACGTGGCTGGGTTTATCATTATTCCTGTACTGCTTGGAACATGGAGTGAGGCATGTCCCATAGAAATAGAATGGGAGCCACTTTACAATTTTTTATTTATTTATTTATTTTTTACATTTTAAAATGGCAGGCTTACTAGAAAAAGGACAGGCACCAGCATAGACACAGGTGGACTATGGGACACAGGGGAGAGCTCCCACCACTGCTGCTTTGCAAAGAAAACGTTTGTGAAAAGAAACTCCTGCATACTCATAGGTGTCACTTGTGTAATGTTAAATGCTCTAGTAGCCATATTTTATAAAAAGAAACGGGTCAAGTAAACCTCAATATATTTGCTCCAATTTATCCGAAATATATTAGTATGAAACTTATGAGATAGCTCTCATTCCTTTTTCTTTTTCATACCAAGTCCTTGACCTCTTGGGTGTATTTACACTCCCAGCACATTTCCAATTGGATTAACCACATTTCCGCAGCTCAATAACCTCATACACTAGTGGTCCACAGACTGAATACTGTAGAGGTCAAAGGTTTTGAATGGTTACTCTGCTGAAACAAGCAATTTATGGATCTCTTGACTATCTAGAATTAAATCTAGATAAAGCAAGTAGACAATGAGGCCCCCATATTTCAGCAATACATTGAAGAAATGCCATAATACAATGTGTGGAATATAGCCCATCAGCTATTATGAAACGTTATCATGGAGCTCCCGAAGCCTGCAGAGACTATGAGCTTTTCCTGTTTGAATTGCTCAGTCAAGCCAGAGGAGATAGAAACTGGCAGGAAATCTCAGCCTGTCAGACAGTTCAAGATCTTTAGGTCTATTAAAATGCTGGATCCTCAGGGGTGGCACTGCACCTCCACATACCAGATCCCAGATGTCAAAATTTTAAGTTTCTATGAGTTTTGCTTTAAATATTAAGCAGCTATAATAATTTAGTACATAAAGGTCTGTGACTCACCTCTTCATCGATGAGTTAACAATGTATGTCCCCTTTTGTCTTGTTTATTGCTCTTTTTTAATTGAGGCAACATTCATTTACAACACTGTATATAATTCAGCGCATAGGATCACACACTTTGGCTGTAGTTACCACACCACACCCACCGGCAAGGTACCCATACTCCTCTACCAGTCTATTGTGTTTGTCCCCCATTTTGCTCTCCCCTTCCCATCCCCACCCCCCGAATCCCACTTTTTAAAAATAAAACATAGTGACTTAAACAACACACAATTATGATCCCACAGTTTCTGTGGGTCAGGAGTATGGGCTGGGCCTAACTGGGTCAACTGCTTCAGAATCTCTAATAAGATTGTAATTAAGATGTCCACTCAGGCTCAGGCTCCCTCACAGGATCCAACACAGTCAAGGTGTCAGCTGGGGCTGCAGTTTCTTCTCAAGGTTCTCATCTCATCTACTGGGATAAGATTCACTTCCAAGCCCACTCACATGGTTCTTGGCAGGATACAGTTTCTTGCTGGCTAATGAACTGAAGGCCTTGGTGCCTTGCCAGGTGGCTCTCTACATCAGAGCAATCACACAAGAACAGCCAGAGAGAGAATGTAAGCAAAGCAGAAGACACAGTCTTTCATAACAGAACTACAAAAGTGGCATCCCATCTCTTTTGTGATAATCTGTTTGTTATAAGCAACTACTAGGTATAACATAGGGGAGAGAATTACACGGGAGTGAAAACCAGGAGGTGAGGCCCATTGGAGCCGCGTTAGAAGCGGCCTGCCACTGCTGGGAATAGGTTTTTAGCTAGCAATTATTTTCTCCCATTCTGTAGATGGTAATCCACTGTTTTCTAGAAACTGCTTTGAGTATTTAAAACAGAGGAAATACGACTTAGGATGTCAACATCTTGATGTTAGGACATCCTCCAAGAAGATGTCTTCAGCTCTGTCCTATGGCTTTGTACTAAATGGCATCCTCTGCCTGCCTATAAATTATGAATGTAGAAGGCAAGGGATTACCTTCTAATGAGATCAAACCAAGATATGAAAGGTACATCTGAGTGGCCTCCCTGGTGGTGTAGAGATTAAGTCTCAGCGCTAGCACCACTACGGCCTGAGTTGTAGCCCCGGTCAGGGAGCTAACCCACATATGGCACAGCAGATCTCTCATGTCTCACCCTCTGCTCCCCTTAGCAGTGTATTTCAGTAAATCCACCTGTTCTGCTCTCCACTTTGTCTCTGGTGAATCCTCTCACCCCCACACCTCTGGCCTACACCCCAATTCTTCTTTGTATAAATAAATATATAAGTATTTTTTAAATGAGAAAGAAAAGAAAATGAATATGGTCAGCTTGGTGCATTGCTTTCTCTAACTTAGTGACGTTTTTCAGGGCTATTTGTAGATATGGTCTGAAGGAGACTGGGTAATAGCTTAGTAAAGCTACTTGCAGAAAACTTAACTGTTACTTGGATCATTCATATATACCTCACATACTTGAGTATTCTGGGCATTGGATGCATGGTCATGAATGAAACAAACACAGTCCCACCTTCAGGGGCATCTCACTCAGTCTCTTATACTTAAACAGTATCCACAGGCGGACCACACACACATATCACTTTTAGTCTTCAGTTCTATCTCTCCATCACTCTACTCCCATATCCTATCTGCCCAGGAGCAGGGTTAGAAATTACATGAACTTCAAATAGCCATCCTGAACTAAGCATTCAAGTCCAAAAATGAACTAATATTAGAAAGTCCCAGTCCAAATCACTTCCTCCTGAATCAACCTTGACTCACATTCTTTCACTAAAAAAAAAGAAGAAATATACAATTACACAATAATATATATATATATATATATATATATATATATCCAGGGAATGGATTACACAGGGAATGGAGGAGCTGATAAGCCATAGGCAATCAGTTGCAGGGCAATCAGCAGCTGCTGCAGGCTGAGAAGTGGGCCACCAAGTAAGTGTCCTAGGCACACAAGTGAAAAATCATAGGCTGAAGCAGACCAAATAATCATTTCAGGCTGAAATTGAACAGCAGACGGAAAAGGAGTTCAAGACCAAGGAAGCTGGGGCTCTGAGACCCCAGGGAAGCTGCAGCACTGAAGTAGAGGAGACCCAGGACAAGACCATCCTCCACACTTACTTCCGGGGGAACAGGGATAAAGTTCTGGATAACCTCTTGGCCTTTGTCTGTGACATCTGGGCAGAAATCCATGAAAACTGTCGCATAGATATGGGCAGAAGAAAGAAGTGCCTGTTCTACAGACCGGAATGTGAAGTTTTAGCAACTCTTGAGTTATATTCTTGTGAAAAGGCATTAAATTATATAATAGGTCCCTTCACTTTCTGAGGAATAGCAAACAGCTTTTTTGTATAGAATTAGAGCTTATCCAAAGATTTCATCTTTTAACCTCATGTTATTATTGATAGAAATTTAATGGATATTCATTGTTTTCTTTCCTATGCCTTTTAGCTCAAGCAACATATATATCAAGACTTTTTCTTTCTTAGATGTAGTAAAAGAAACAGCACATTCTTTTTAACAAAGAAAGGGATTATGTATTTTTTCCCCCTCAACCTTCTTGAAGGTCAGTGGCTTTGTCTATGAAAGAGTAGTAAATAGTTGCAACCTGTCCTTTCTGGCTAAGGCTTAGAACAATGAGTGCTAGTATAATTATTTTGGCCACTTTTCATGTTCCCAGCATCCAACCTTCTACCAGTGCTTCCCATTTTTCTTTTCTTTTTTTTTTTAAAGATTTATTTATTTATGCATACAAGAGCTGGGGTGCAGGCCAGAGATGCAGGGGGTGAAAGGATAGCTTCACAGTGTTGTGTCTTAACCCCTTGCGCCACCAGGGAGGCCCTGCTTCCCATTTTTCAAAGCCAGCTGGAAGCCAGAATGTAAGCTCCTGAACAAATATTGTCTATTTCAAGTGGTCCACCTTGAGCAGAAGTTGTCAGGCGCGCATATCCTTACCATGCTTATCATTGGCTGGGGACCACCCCAGAACAGCATGACCTTGGCTCAAATCTGTTCTTCAGCAATACTAGACAATCCTGAAAGAAATATAACCTTAGAGGCAGCTTCCAGGCTCTATCACCCTGCCTATTCTGACACTGTATCATTCCTAAAAGAATTTAGTAGAAAGAGTGTGCCAGAAACATTTGTTCAAGCTGCCTTCTTCTCAGAATTTGAGGCTAATCCTTTTATTTGACCTTCCATACTATAGAAACATTGCAACAGCACTGGTTTCAAAGAGATGAAGGAAAGTAGGAATAGCAGTGCAGTGGTGGTTTTCTAAGACCTGAAAATTATAATTATCTCATTGACTAAGCTGAAATACATGAAGCAAGGTGGTGAACTCAAAGATTAGTGTCAGGCAGGTTAGCACGTAAAGGAAGGGACCAGAGTAAATACAGAAGCATTCTTTGTATGAGTGATAAGGACTGAGGTAAACTCCAGAGAGCAGACCTCTTAGCTCCAGCAGACACTGTAGTGGAGGAATGCAGTCTGACCCAGAGCATATATATTTTTTTAAGATTTATGTATTTATGTGTACAAGAACTGGGGTACAGGCCAGAGGGGGTGTACAGGTCAGGGGTGAGAGGATTCACCAGAGATAGAGTGGGGAACAGAACAGCCAGAGTGACTGAAATACACTGCTGAGGGGAGCAGCTGGTGAGACAAGAGAGGTCTGCTGCGCCATGTGGGTAACTCCCTGGTCGGCCAGGGATCGAACTCATGCTGCAGAGGCTGTGGATAGCTTTATAGGTTGTGTCTTAACTCCTTGCACCACCAGGGAGGCCCCAGAGCCTACATTTTTTAATTATAATTTTTATTGAGGTAATGGTTTACAACACTGTATATGATTTCGGGGTTCACACCTCTTCAGATGTATATTACCACACCACACCCACCACCAAAGCACCAATAGACCTCTACCATAGTCAATTGGGCCCCTACCACCCCACTTTAGTTCCCCAACCTCCTCTGGTAGCCTCAGTTCTGCAGTCAGGTTTCGAAGATTTGTTTCAGACCCTATATTCATCTTCTTCATTTTTTAAAAGATTTATTTATTTATGCATACAAGAACTGGGGTGTAGCCCAGGTGATGAGAAAATTCACCGGAGAGAGTGGGGAGCAGAACAGGCAAATGTACTGAAATACACTGCTGAGGCAAGCAGTGGGCGAGACAGGAGAGGTCTGCTGTGCCATGTGTGTTGCTCCCTGGCCGGCTGGGGATCGAACTTGTGCTGCAGAGGCTAGGGATAGCTTCATAATGCTGTGCTTAACCCCTTGCACCACCAGGGAGGCTCTCCCTATATTATTCTTTATCAAACTGCCACACAAACCACATTTAGAGCTGGGCCTGTAACACCACTCATCATACTGTAAAAATGTCACAAAAAGACACTGAGTGACATCGCCATTCTCTTAATTACTCAGCAAAACCACAAGGTAACTCCACCTGCTTAAACCGACGTCATTCTCATATCATCACTTAATTTACTAGGAACCAACCTCTAATATAACCGTAGCCTGTTTCCATCCCAACATTTAACACTCCATGAGAAAGCATTAGCCCAGAGAAGATCTATATACTCACAATACTGAGAGAAAGTTGTGGCCATAATTTTTCTTAGGAAGACACAATATAGTTCCTGCTATATTGTGAGTTCCCTTGCTTATTAAAACTTTCACCTACCAATAACTCCTGTTGATTCATAGCCTCGGGAGTTTCCCTAAGTGAAATATGAAACTGGCAAAGAGAAACCAAAGAAAGAAGTAGAGACAGAAGAAAGAGGCACACCACTCCAGATTGGTGGGTGTAAGTTTTAATAAGCAAGGGAACTTACATGTGAGGTTTGTCTTGGGCTGCTACATGATGAGCAGATCTCTGCACCAGCCTACCAGAATCTTAAAAGTTTTCCTAGAGGCCTTAACTGGATTTAGTTCTATATATTGTCCAGATGTTCTCAAAAACACCTTACTCTCTTAACATTGTCTCCTTGAAATGGCTCTGGCTATGGGAACTGAGGCAGAATATACATTCCAAAGACAGGGAAGTGGGTAAGGAGCCTCCAATTGCCTTGGTCCAGTTTACCAGTCAATGAGTGATCACATCCTTTTGATGACTTTGTCCACCGGCTCCTTTCAAGGGAAACACAAGAGAATCCATCAAAACAACGTGGTGAAAAATAAACAAATTGAAATTAAATTATTGGGCCTCCCTGGTCGTGCAAGGAGTTAAGCACCACACTATGAGCAACACACATGGTGCTGCAGACCTCTCCTGACTCACCCGCTGCTCCCCTCAGCAGTGTATTTCAGTCAGTCTGCCTCTTCTGTTCCCTGCTCTGTCTCTGGTGAATAATCTCACCCCCACACACACACACACCTCTGGCCTATACCCAGCTCTTGTATGCATAAATAAATAAATCTTAAAAAAAGAAATTAAATTATTGGATCAAAGGACTCATTTCAGTCACTAGTATTCTTGTATCGGTCAATTTTATGGAAATTCCGTATGCAAAAATTCAAGAAAAACTGACAAATATGCACAAGAAGCAGAAAATGTTTAAAATTATTTCATGACAACACAAAAATAACCAGTAGGTGAAAGTCTACTAAATGAAATTTTTATATCAATTTATTCTCATTACTTTTTTTAGTGGTTGTTCAAAGCTTAACATATGATTCTCAACTTATCAGAATCATCTTCAGATTTATACCAGCTTAGTTCTAGTGTTATGTAGAAATGATACTTCTGGGGCCTCCCTAGTGGCGCAAGGCGGTAAGCACAGCACTATAAAGCTATCAGCCACTACAGCATGAGCTGTATCCCCAGCCAGTCAGGGAGCTACCCACATGGCGCAGCAGAGCTCTCCTGTCTCACCCACTGCTCCCCTCAGCAGTGTATTTCAGTAGATCCACCTGTTCTGCTTCCAACTCTGTCTCTGGTGAATCCTCTCACTCTGCAACTCTGGCCTGCACCCCGGTTCTTGTATGCATAAATAATCATAAATCTTTAAAGAATAATCCTCAAACTTTGGCTCCAGACTACTAATGCAACAAGGAACAAAATAATTTAAAGATTGGAACAGAAAAACTGAAACTGTCATTTGCAAATAAGGTGTTCACGTACACAGAAAATCAAAAGGAAAATACAATAAGCTATTATAATTAGAGAATTTGCAAGGTTACTGGATACAAAATTAATATTCAAAAATAAATTGTGATCTTGAGTTAAGTAATAGCTTCTTAGATACATCATCAAAAGCACAGAGGACAAAAGAAAAAACAAATAACTTAGTCTTCATCAAAATTTAAAAAGTTTGGGCCTCCCAGGTGGCGCAGCGGTTGAGCGCTGGGTTGCGAAGCTGCCCGCGGCCTCTGCGGCGCCGGTTCGATCCCCGGCTGCTCCCCGGCCACCGAAGGAGGGTCCCACATGGCGCGCAGACCTCTCCTGCTGCCCGCTGCTCCCCTCAGCAGTGTACTTCGGTCCTTCTGCCTGCCCTGCTCTGGCTCTGGTGAATTCTCTCACCCTCCCGGCTTCTGACTGTACCCAGTGCATGTATAAACCAAACAACCAAACAAACAAACAAATAGATAAATAAATAAGACATGCCTCTAGAAAATTAAAAAAAAAAAAAAAAAAAAAAAAAAATTAAAAAAAAAAATTTAAAAAGTTTGTGTAACACAAGCCATTAATAAGAAAGTAAAAAGAAAGGGGAAAAGTGAAAAGACAAGCCACAGAATGGGCGAAATATTTATAAATCGTACATGTTACAAGGCAGTTGTGTCCAGAATACATAGAGTTAACGGTACCATGAAAGACAAATACTCTAATTGAAAAATGGGTCTTGAATAGATATTATTCTAAAGAATATATACAAGTGGTAAATAATGACATGAAAAGATGCTCAACGTAACTAATCATTAGGGAAATACAAACCAAAACCACAATGAGACACCACTTCACATGAAAAGACAGACGATAACCAATTTTGGTAGGAAGTGGAGAAAATGGGAACCCGCATACAATGCTAACAGGTATATAAAGTAATACAACTAGTTTGGGAAACAATTTAGCCATTCCTCAAAATGCTAAACATAGAGTTCCCATGTGAACCAGTAATTCCACTCCTAGGCATGTACCCAAGAAAAATGAAAACATATGTTCACACAGAAACTCGTATACCCATGTTCATAGGAGCATAATTCATAATAGCCCAAAAATAAGTGGAAACAACCATATACCCTTCAACTGATGAATGCATAAACAAAATGTGGTATGTCCATGCAATGCGATATTATTCACCCATAAAAAGGAACAAAGTACTGATACCTGCTACAAGCTGGATGAACATTGAAGACATTATGCTCTTGAAACACTGCATTTACAAAGGAACAGGTATCTATCATATGATTCCATTTAAGTGAAATGTCAGGCAGGAATTGTAAGGAAGAGAGGGGATTTCTGCAGGGTATCAGCAGTGGTGAAACATAATAACATCACGTAGAGTTCACACTTAGGAGAAAGTCTTACCCTAAGTAGATTACTAAAAGCACTAGAGGGGTCTCCCTGGTGGGGCAGGAGGTTGAGCACAGCGTTGTGAGGCTGTCCGCAGCCTTTGCTGCAATCCCCAGTTGTCTGGGAGTAGCCCACATGGCTTGGCAGACCTCTCCTATCTAGCCCGCTGCTCCCCTCAGCAGTGTGTTTCAGTACATCTGCCTGTTCTGCTCCCCACTCTGTCTCTGGTGAATCTTCGCACCGCACCCCCCTTGTGACTTTGGCCTGTACCCCACTTCTTAAAAAAATTTTAAAAAACTTAAAACATAAAAGCACTAGGATTTAAAAAGAATAGCCCTGAAAATTGCATAGGACAAAGGCTTGGGGAGGAAGAAAGTGGTCACTTGGAAGGGAGAAGTACCCATTGGAGAAATGAGCATCATATGATCAGAAGTTTGTTGTTTATTAAAGAATTCCTACTGTGTTGTATCAACAGAAGAGGGTGCTCTTAAACCAATAAATCAAATCAGGCATCCAAACTCCTTTTTCCATATAGCATCAACTGTTATTGCTACACCAGGAGCTTCCAGTACAGTTTATAACGATTCCAAAAAGGAACACAACATGCCCACAATGTTACTATAAAAAAGAAAAAGGGGGCCTCCCTGGTGGGGCAGGGGTTAAAGACAGCTCTATCAAGCTATTGCCAGCCACTGAGGCATTAGTTTGATCCCCGGCCTGACCTACATGGCCCAGCAGACCTCTCATGTCTCGCCCGCTGCTCCCCTCAGCAGTGTATTTCAGTCAATCTGCCTGTTCTGCTCCCCACTCTGTCTCTGGTGAATCTTCTCACCCCTTCCCCCACCTCTGGCTTACACCCCAGTTCTTGTATGCATAAATAAATATGTCTTGAAGAAAAAAAAAAGAAAGTGAGAATCAAGATTTTTCAGCTGATAGAAGCAATCACTCCCCACCCCCAAAGCCACACAAAGCAGAGAAAAGCATAAATTAACTATATTAAACAAGCAATTTCAGATAGGAAAGTATACTGTGAATCAGAAATTCAGAAATTCAGAATCAAAACAAATAGGAAAATGTGAGGTGAGAGCTGACTGAACTCAGGAAAGAAATTGAATAAAAAGAAAATCATCTCGCAAGACTAAATAACTTAGTACCCAAGGGAGAATGGGAATGATTCAAAAATACAGTAAGGAAAAGAAAGCGTAAGACTGAAAAAGAGTCCCAAAAGTAAACCAAACAAAATACTGTTAAAGAGGAAATAGAAATCTGAAATCTCTTAAAAAGAAAAAGAAGGGGGGAAAAGCAAATAACAGGACAGAACTAATATTTAATATTACAATCTTTAAAAAAGTTTCTGGAAATAAAGGAACACCTGGTACTACACATTAAAATAACCCATGTGTACCTGGGAAAACTGTCAACTCTGAGATATAACCTAGTTAAATGGACTTTAATGATAAAGAAAAAAACTCGGGGCCTCCATGGTGGCGCAAGGGGGTGAAGCACCACACTATGAAGCAATCTGCAGGCTTTGCAGTGCGAGTTCGATCCCTGGTCAGCCAGGGAGCAACCCACATGGCACAGCAGACCTCTCCTGTCTCACCTGCTGCTCCCCTCAGCAGTGTATTTCTGTTAGTCTTACTGTTATGTTCCCCACTCTGTCTCTGGTGGGTCCTTTCACCCCCCACATCTCTGGCCTGTACCCCAGCTCCTGTATGCATAAATAAATAAAAATTCATTGGTTCCATGGGCCAAAAAATAAAGGAAACTATAAGAAAAGAATATCAGGTGGGATAAAACTATGTGACAGGATTATAGAAAGTAAAATAAGAATAAAGAAACATTTTTAAGAAACTAAAGTAAAGGAAGTATGAGCCAGGGATTTCAGTTTTAAACTTTCAAGAACTCAAGAAATCTTGTATACAAGAACTCTTTCTTTGGATTCCAGTGGGGAAGGGGCACGGGGGTGGGGTGTGTTAAGCTTCACACAACTAAGACATGATTGAAAATTTTAGCAGAAGAACAGATAATGACAATTGAATAGTTTTGTTTTGTTTTAAGATTTTATTTATTTATTTATGCATACAAGAGCTGGTGTATAGGCCAGAGGTGTGGGGGGGTGAGACGATTCACCAGAGACAGAGTGGGGAACAGAACAGGCAGATTGACCGAAGTGCACTGCAAAGGAGAGCAGTAGGTGAGACAGGAGAGGTCTGCTGCACTGTGTGGGTTGCTCCCTGGCTGGCCCGGGGAGGGAACTCATGCTGCAGAGGCTGTGGATAGCTTCATAGGTTGTGTCTTAACCCCTTGCGCCACCAAGGAAGTCCAGACAATTGAATAGTTTTAATGATAAATATAAGATTAAAACAAATGTAAGGATAAGAGTGGAAAAATATTCTGTGAAAGAGTAGAAATCCAACTTAAAATAAGCCAAGGAGAAATGTAGAATAAACTCAATAATTGTTGCATAGGTCATAGGCAAGTTGAAAAATATAATTTAACCTAGTAAAACATATAGTAGAAAACTTGGTGGTAGGGAAAACAGGGACCAAGTTGAGATCCTTAGTTATTCCAGTACAGACAACCTCATCTATTTTAGTTAATGGCTTTCCTTAAGCATCTTCAGGCCCTGACCTTTGTGGTGGTATCTTTTACCTACATATGGCACAGCAGACCTCTCCTGTCTCACCCGCTGCTCCCCTCAACAGTGTATTTCAGTCAATCTGCCTGTTCTGCTCCCCACTCTGTCTCTGGTGAATCCTCTCACCCCCTGCACTTCTGGCCTACACCACAGTTCTTCTACACACAAATAAATAAAATCTTTAAAAAACAAAAACAATTGATTCTCCAATGTCAAAATACTGCATTTCTAGGAATAAACCCAACTTATTCAGGATATATTATTCTTTCCTTATTATTACTGGACTTGTTTTGCTAAAATTAGTTTAGGATTTTTGCATCTATGTTTATGAATGTGATTTAGGTTCTCCTTTGCCTTTGTCAAAATGTCTTTATTGGATTCTGGTACCAAAGATATAGGCACTTCATAAAATGAGTTGGGCAATATCCTATCTATTTTTAGTCTCTGAAAGAGATTAGAGCTATGCTTCAAATGTTTAGTAGAACTCAACCATGAAGCTCTCTCTGCCTGGAGTTTTAAAATTATTGAGTTTTCTATTTTTTGTATCAATTTTTCTAAGTTGTGTATTCAGAGAACTTACCTGTTTCATTCAAACATTAAATGTGTGACATATAGTTGAATGTAACATCCTCTTATTATTCAATTATCTCCTAGATCTTGAGCCAATAATTGCTCACTGCATTAGTAGCCCTTGGATGGTTTTAACCATGTCTTTTTATATGCTTGGTCCACCTCTTTCACTTGTCTTTATAAAAAGGGTTTATCTGCTATAAACATAGGGGTGCAGGTGCCCTTTGGAATTAATATTTCTGTGTCCTTTGGGTAAATACCTAGGAGTGGAATTGCTGGATCATATGGAAGCTCTATCTTTAGTAGGTTGAGGAATCTCCATACAGCTTTCCATAGTGGTTGGACCAGTTTGTGCCCAAAAATAGATGACTGGATCAAGAAGATGTGGTACATATACACCATGGAATATTACTCAGCAATCAAAAAAGATAAACACATGCAATTTGCAGCAACATGGATGGTGCTGGAAGGGATCATGCTCAGAGAAATAAGCCAGAAAGAAAAAGAAAAATACTGGATGGTCTCACTCATAACAGGAATCTAGAAAACCTAAATGTGGACCAGGAAAAAGAATAACTATAAGAAAGGAAAAAATCAAAATCAACAAACAACTATGAACCAGAGACACTCTTTGGGGGGGGGGGAGGGATTGTGGTCAAAATCGGGGTTGCAATTGTATGGGAATATAAAAATAAAACAAAAGAAAAAAGAAAGAAAATCTAACATAAAAATATAAATAAATAAATAAATATAAATAAAATTAAAAAAGGGTTTATCTGAACTACTTGGCCTGCCCTTACTTGACGTGGAAGATCATATGCAGTTCTTTTTTTTTTTAATTTTTTTTATTTTTTAATATTAAATTTATTTTTATATTCCCCCATACAATTGCAAACGACCCATTCTGACCCCAATCCTTCCCCTCCCGCCCCCCACCCCCCAAAAAGTGTCTCTGGTTCATAGTTTTTTGTTGATTTTGATTTTCACTTTCTTATAGTTATTCATTTTCCTGGTCCCTTATTTAAGTTTTCTAGATTCCTGCTATGAGTGAGACCATCCGGTATTTTTCTTTTTCTTTTTGGCTTATTTCGCTGAGCATGATCCCTTCCAGCGCCATCCATGTTGCTGCAAATTGCATGTGTTTATCTTTTTTGAATGCTGAGTAATATTCCATGGTATATATGTACCACATCTTCTTGATCCAGTCATCTATTTTTGGGCATTTGGGTTGTTTCCAAAGCTTAGCTATTGTAAACAGTGCTGCTATAACTTTTGCTGTTATCAGTAATTCTTTTTTTTTTTAAAGATTTATTTATTTATTTACACAAGCACTGGGTACAGTCAGAAGCACGGAGGGTGAGAGAATTCACCAGAGCAGAGCGGGGAGCAGAGCAGGCAGACTGACGAAGTACACTGCTGAGGGGAGCAGCGGGCAGCAGGAGAGGTCTGCTCACTATGTGGGACCCTCGCCCAGCGGCCAGGGTTCGAACCAGAGCTGCAGAGGCTGCGGGCAGCTTCGCAACCCAGCGCTCAACCGCTGCACCACCAGGGAGGCCCCATATGCAGTTCTTGACTTAACATTTCAGGCATGTGTTTCAAAGCTGTACAAAATCAGGCTGGTGGGATGATCAGGAGTGGTGTCCCAGGCACCCCTATTTCCTAACCTGGTGCTTCCCAATCTCTTTCATGTAATGGTACTCGTAGAAACTGCTTTTTATCAGGGTGCACAGTGGGAAATGGATAGGTGGCTCATAGAACTCTCCACCACGGCGCTCTCCCACACCAGTCCTGACAGTCCTGAAGACAGAGGAGGTCAAGAGCTCAGGGCCCCAAGAACCCAGATGAGGGGTACTACTAGTATGCAGTGGCACATCCTTTAGGAAACTTCCCTAAACTCCTCCTTTTTTTCCACTCCCCAGCTCATGGTTTTCTCCTTTTAAACTGTTCTCCATTCAGGAGTCACCCCCTTACCTCAATCCTCACACCCTGTCGTTGGGATGTGTGCCCTCTCCTGGATGCTTAATGGAGACTCTGCTTCCCCCATCTCTTCTTGACATTGGCCCAATCAGCCATTCTGGCTTCCAACTGATAGTTGTGGATACACCCCGTGCCCAATTCCTCCTGGCAATGCACCATGGGAGGAATGAGTTTTGTCTCATCGATGAGAATAGGAAAAACACTACATGCTTCCACCTGTCTAAAAGCTGAATTTTCCATGAGAGCTCCTAATATCAAAGACCACGCTGCACAGCTTCACGGAGTACCTCGAACAGGGCAGCTTTTGCACTCTTGGAGGGCATATACCCAGGGGGTTCTAGCTATAAGCAAGTATATAGCACCAAACTCCTGTGCATTTACCACCTATGGTAGGCTGACATGCATACACACATCACACAGAGCACCAGGAGACAGACCCCATTCAGGTCTGAGTCCACATCCACAGACTCGCTCAGAACACAAGGCCACCCCACATGACCAAGCTAATTCTTCTACCCACACCCACCTCAGTAAACAGGTGAAGCATAGTCTACAGGGTCTACCTCAGGGCCAATGCAGGGACCACCAGGAGATAGTCTCCCACCAAGACGGGGCTTATACTTTCTATATATGCCAGGAACATTGTGAGAAAGCCAGGGCTGAGACCTGAACACATACTCTTTGCTACAACATCACAAACAACATGATGGCCTCCGCACTTCCACTGCCCATTCACCCCAATGCAGCCCGTTCCATGAGCCAGGAATCAGCATGTGACAGTCCCAAGCAGAAGGGATCAACATGTCATCACTGGTCATTCAAAAATGGCCCTCAGGCCTGGGCCTTCCCTGGTGGCGCAAGAGGTTGAGTGTCGCGCTGTGAAGTTGTCCGCAGACTCTACAGCGCCGGTTTGATCCGGCCGGCTGGCGAGGGTCCCACATGGCGCGGCAGACCACTCCTGTCTCGCCCACAGTGTATTTCGTCAGTCTGCCTGTTCTGTTCCCCGCTCTGTCTCTGGTGAATCCTCTCACCCTCTAGCACATCTTGTCTTTACCCCTGTTCTTGTATAAATAAATAAATAAATAAATAAATAAATAAATCTTTTTTAAAAAAATGACCCTCATTTGGATGAGGATTATACAATACTATTCAGAACCAAAGGCTGTTTTCCCTGTCCACATCTACCGGACCTGGCGGTGATACTGGACACTGGGCCCCAAGTTCCTCTCCTCACTCAGGTTCCTGGATTCTGCTCCAGCCTCCCCCAACCTTGCTCCGCCCCATGCTGCTGTCCCCCACCCCCGTGGATGCTGTTCTCTGGGTCCCTGAAGACCTCCCTCAAGGCCCCCTTCCTCACATACTCCCAGGGGACTCTCCTCTCAAGTGTCTCCTCCCCAGGAAGCCCTGGCCAGCCCACCCCAGCACCTGCACCCGCACCTGCCTCTATAGCAGCCTGACATGTTTCCCAGCCCACATCTCTCCCCATCCAGATCTCAGGGTCCAGGGGGCAGGAACACCCTGTCCCCACCTCTGGGTCCCCAGGACAGAGCGCTGTGCCTGGCTCTGGGCCAGGCCTCAGGAATACCGGGCACCCCTGGAGCTGGAGGGCTGTGTGTGGGTGAACCTGGGGGGCAGCTGGGAGCTGCGCACTGGGGGCTTCCTCAGCTGCCAGGAAGCAGCAGGAGAGGAGGCAAAGGCAGGAGGGAAGACTGTGCCTCGAGGGGGGGCACGGAGGGGCTGTCAATCTGGCCTGCTCCCAGCAAGTGGAGGCAAGGGCCACCTCTAATAAGCCGGCTAAGGGCTGCGTAAATGTGTGTTGAATCAGCTGAGAGGCGTCGGTGCAGACTGAGTCTCCACAAGAGAGGCGTGAAGGGCCCTTGAATTCCTGCTGTTAGTAAAGGTAATTTGGCAGGCAGGAGAGAGGGAGGCGGCCTGTGCGCCTGGAGGGAGGAGCTCCCAGCAGCAGCAGCAAGAGCAGCAGTGGCCTGCCCAGGAGGGCCAGGTCAAGTGCAGGGCTCTGGTGGCCCCTGGGCTCCCAGGGGAGCCAGGCCCCTCCCTGCATACACACCCAGAGTGCCAGCATTCTCTGCAAGTACTGGGGGGAGCACCTCCCATCACAGGCCTGAGGGGCAGCTTTCCTGGCACCGGGGATGTCCTGACAAGTCGGGCTTTGTGTTTTCCAGCCAGGACAGAGGCCTGGGCAACCAGGGACAGTTGGTCACCCTGGGGGGCATTGGAGGCCATGTGTCAGTCGCAAGCAGGGCTCCCTTCCTTCTGCTGGTTAGAGCAGATGGAAGCGAGGGGCCCTTGGTCTGAGCGGCAGCCCCACTGGGGTGTGCCTAGTGGGACTAGGGCTGCATCCAGGCTGCAGCAGGGGCTGCCTGCCCCTGGCCTGGGCTCCACCCTCTTCTGGTGGGCTTTCCCTGAAGGAGTGGGGTGGCAGCTCTGGTTTGGTCTCACTGTGCCTGGCCGCTGTGCTGTGAGTGTCCGTGTCTGGATCCAGCTTCTGTGAGGGCCCTGCCCCCGTGCAGGCTGCACAGGATGAGAAATACAGGAAACCTAAAATTAATGCAAGCTGTTTCCTCACCACATGAAACTGCTTGATACCAGTGCTTGACCAGTATCCACACGGAGTCTTGGAGTGAGCTGAGACTTCCCTGTAGCCTTGTGCTGGGGACTGTATACTTGAGCGTGGCCCAAGTCTTTCCTGGACAATCTCTGATCATGTGCTATGAACAAGGTTAGTCACGTATATGTGCTCATGTAACAGGGTGGTCCCCAGGAAAGGGGGAAGTTCCAGGTTCCCTGCCCCACCCAAGGGAGGGTGGAGCTGAGCAGGGAGAGGAGAAGCAGCAGAAGAGACTGAGGAAGGAAGCAGGATGAAGCCCAGGAGACCTGGAGGAGGCGCATGGAGCAGAGACACGTGAAGAAACTGCGCTTGCCTTTTGGTCGTGGACGGGGTGACACAGATGTGGGTGAGACCTGTGGGGAGGTGACAATGGCAGCTTTTATCTTGATGTTGATTTTGCTCTTTTCCTTCCGGGCTTGTCTGGTTGTTTCTGACCCTTTCCTCTGGGTCCCCACTGGAAGATGCTTTAGACTTGTGGCAGGCTTTGGGGCCTTGCTCTGCGCCATTCCCATATGGATGGACTTTTACCCACGAGGGGATGGGTAACTTTGGGTGCTTCATTTAGAAACTAGACTCTTTGCCTTACCTGTATTGTTTCCTAGTTTTATTAAAGTTCCTTCCCATTAAAGTCTCATATGTTTTGTGTTGATGCGGCGGATGATGGCAGAACCCGTTTAGAATAGGCAGGTTTGCGGGGTTTGGGCTGCCCCTCTCCCTGCCTTATAACACTCAGGCCTCTGCTGAGCAAAGGTCACAATGTGCTAATGAGGAGGGTCCCCTATCCTGGCCTCAGCAAGGCCATCCCCCTCAGTGCAGTCAGGGGCAGTTATGTAAAGGAAAGTGGTCTCAACAAGATTTGACCATGAACCCTGGACTGGACTCACACTGTTGTGTGCAGGCATGTATGTGGGCTCCGTCCATGGCAGTGATTCTGTGCCATGATGTTGTCCCAGCCAGCAGTGATCCCTGTGGTATATGCTAGGGACAATGGCGTGTGCACTATGGTGGCCCCTGGGCCTACCAAGAAGTGGTAATTTTCAAACTGGCCCCATTTTAGGTGACGGTTTTCGCAGTGTCTTTGGTCTCCACCTAACTAATGGCTGTGCAACCTGAGTTCTGGGCACATTTTTAGTACCTCTGTTTAGAGGTTTCCCATAGTTCCCCAACAAGGATGGAGAATTTCCTAAGTAGCAGTGGTGTGACTGAAGAGAGACTTTGGAAACTCTCAGTAGGGAGAAACTCCTAAGTCTTAGGATAACGCTACTGGAGGCTCACAAGCAGAATCTTCTTAGGAAAGCAGAGGTGTGATCCTCAATATGCGTCAAGGAGACACAATTTCTGTTTTGTGAAGGGAGGCACAGTACAATTTTTGGTAACAGTCCAACCAGGGCCTAGGCATGCGCACCAATAGCCTAGTCCATCCCAAATCTGAGGGAGAAGCAGAGCATCCATTTAAGGATGCTAGAGAAAAGATTGGCACACTATGGCCCGCGAGCCACTGCCTGTGTTTGTAAATTAAGTTTCATTGGGAGACAACCATGCCTGTTTGTTTATGTCTCTCCTGTGACTGCTTTCTCACTACATATCCAGAGTTGAGTAGTTGGGACAGAGACCACATGAACCAAAAAGCCTCTAATGTTTACTGTCTGGCCCTTTACAGAAAAAGTTTGCCAATCCCTGTATTTTAGCACCATTCCCAGAATGCAGTTTCTCTGAGAATAAAGTAGCATAAAATTCAGTCTGTGGCCATAACCCTCTCAACAACCCTTTGACGAATGGACATTCCCATCACTTTTTATAGATGAGGAAACTGAGATACAGCAAAGTGGTGTCACAGCACTAAATGCCCAAACCAAGATCTGACCCCAGGCAGGCTGGCTCTACAGACTGACTCCTAACTATACAATAGGGACCTACCCTCTTTCTAGAACAGGATTAGGGAGGCAAACTTTATCAGGTGTCCAAACTGCTAGTGCCGTCATGATCCCACGGCCCAGGAGGCTTCAGCCTGTGCCTGGATGAAAGCAATATGCTCCCAGAACACTATTTGGATCCTGGCAAACAGAACATTACCTTATTCTTTACATCCTGTCTGCTTCCCTTGGTCACATCTGTGGTGTAGGGCCTCTTGCCCCATTCTCCTCTCCTCAGCTGTATGCTCCACACAGAGAAAAATATAAAGGATTTCATAAGTTGCACCCCACCACACACTATTAGATTCTATCATTTTCTTATATATGCTTCAGAATTTCAATCATCAAAAAACAAATTACAGCCCCATTGGGCTCCCTCTGTGCTGCTTTCTCCTGGATCTTTTTTCCTCCCCTCCCCTGAAATAACCACTACACTAAAATGGCAGTTTATCTTTCTCACGCATGCTAGAACATTTTACAGCCTGCCTTTTTTTTTCTTTTTAAAATTTCATCATCCGGCCTTAGCAAGAAATACTAGTTCTTCAGGTTCAATCATTTTCAATCCTCCTCTGATGAGGTGCCCTTTGAATCTGGCTGTTTGGGGCCCAGTGTCTCTGTTCTCTGTGATCCTAATCTCTTCGTGGGTGTGGTTGTCAGGCAAGGGAAAGGGTGGAAGTAAACAGAACTAGAATGATGACTGAGTTATCAGTCTGACGCAAGTAAGTGCTTCCCATCTCATTCTGTCACGTCAGTGGCCATTCACAGAAGCTAAGCAAAAATGGAGGGGGGTTGGGGGGTGCACTTACCGTAAGGCTTTTTCTCAAATAGTCTTCCAGAGTGTGTGCTGACCTCAGCAAGTTTGTCTAGAGCAGATGAAACTTCTTGATCGGAGAGGTGAGGAAGGAAGCAAGCCAGAAGTCACAAGTAAGAAGTAGCAATAAGCATTGATTTCCAAAAATGATCTTCAGTTTCACATCAGAAGGGGGGGTTATGAGATGGTAGGGTCAGAGGTATGTATTTCTTTCTTTTTTTTTTTAACATTCCATTGCCTTTTTTTTTTAGATTTATTTATTTATTTATACAAGCACTGGGTACAGTCAGAAGCGCGGGCGGGTGAGAGAATTCACCAGAGCCAGAGCGGGGAGCAGAGCAGGCAGAAGGACTGAAGTACACTGCTGAGGGGAGCAGCGGGCGGCAGGAGAAGTCTGGGCGCCATGTGGGATCCTCCTCCGGTGGCCGGGGAGCAGCCGGGGATCGAACTGGCGCTGCAGAGGCTGCAGGCAGTTTCACAACCCAGTGTTCAGCCTCTGCGCCACCGGGGAGGCCCCAGAGGTATGTATTTCGAAGTTGCTTACAGAGTAAATCTTAAAAGTTTTCCATCACAAGAAAAATATGTTTTATATCTATGTGAGATGACAGATGTTAACTGGACTTACTGTGACAATCATTTAGCAAAATATACAAATATCAAATCATTGTTATACACCTGAAACTAACAATCTTGTATGTCAATAAGTCTCAATGGGAAAAAAACTGGTTAGAAAATAAAATGTAAGACAGTTTCAGGCAAATACTTCAAGACCCGGGCTATGATGAGAAAAGAGTGTTAGCAACCCATTTGCACATCCTTTCTTGATTTGCTCTTCTAGATCCACTCTCCACTCTGCTCTGTACTAACCTGTAAACGCACATCGGTGAGCTCCATTGCTCTGGCTTCCAGCTGGGTTTGGGCATTGGCGAGATCAGTAAGAAATTGCCTGGGTGGAGGAGAATGAAATTGGGTTACTTATTTCTATGACTTTTTCCCTGAGCAGTTTCTGTAGGCAGGCTGCTGCTCTCACCTGAAGGTCAGAGCTCCCCCTGTCAGGGAGAGCTCCCTCACAGGGCACTTGCTCTTCCACCAACTTCAAGAAACCGTTCTCTCCCTTTGTTGCATCAGGTAGAAGGGTGTTAACAGCCTTACTAACTGCAGATTCTGGAATATCACTTGTAGGTTCTCTTTATAATACCCACATTTTGTAAGTAACTGCTTTATTAAATGCTTCTTTCAAAGAAAAATGTGCCATCCATTCCCATGGGATGGTAACTGACACTGGGCTCATTCTTATATTACTGAGAGAATTCCTGACAAATTAATTCTATTGCTTCTGTTAATGACAAGCCAGCAGCATTAACTTTCAATTCAAGGAGGAGACATAAAAAGAGCTGTCTAGCTGTTAATTTTGTGAAACCACAAAATGTATACATCCCAACTTCCTAAAAACATCATTTCTAGAAACATCAGGTCTTAAGACCAGGAATCTATTATATATTTGTTGAAATATTGAGTTTCACTGATGTACTTGCTTTGCTAATATTTGTCTCATTTACTAAACTATAAACTCACTGACATCCGGGATTATTCATTGCTGAGTCCTCAGTGACCAGGATAGTAACCTTCAAATAGTAGATACTTAAGAATTATTTTTTGATTTAGTAAATGAGTAAATTATGATTGCTTGTAAACAGTCCAAAGCAGTAGTAAAAACAACCATCATGGACTAGTGATGAATCATTCTTTTAATTGGAGGCAGATATAATGAAGCAGGCATTTGTTTAGATCGTTTCCTCAGCGAATCATGTGACTTTCCGTGGCGTACATTTTTATCTTTTCATGAAGGTGGTTTAGGAGTGTTCACAAATTTTTCAGGGTTTCTGCTTTAATGTGGCGCTAATAGGAAATGGCAAATTTCAACAAAGCCTGAACAAAATTGTTTAGGCTTTATTTTAGGAAAGACTTAAAATAGTCAAAACTAAGGAATCGATCAATTGTGCTTTACAGAGGTATGCCTGTAGTATGCAATGAACCCCTTAAGGGAAGAAGCGATAGCAACACCCAACCTAAGCATGCTTTTGATAGGAATACCAGCCAGAATTTCTTTTCTTTTTTTGACATTGCAGAGATAAACTTAAATTTACCAAGTTTCCACACTTATATTTATTATCAACAGAAATGAAATTCGTAAGCCAAAAAAACCCAAACAAAACTAAAAACAGGAAAAAGTTTATAAAATTATGTAAATATGAATCCCCCCAACATTAACAGCTGAACAGAGAATGTGATTTTTAAATTCTTAGCAGATGATTGAGTTGTCCAGTAACTGAACACTTACAAATGATTTAAAGCCCGGACTCGCTGAGCAGAAATTATACGGTTGGCTGATTGAAAAGAGCAGAAAGGGGTTAGGAGTGCAACTAGCTATTCTTGCTGCATTGATTGCTGCGCCCTAGCTCGGTAGTCTGGCTGCCTCCGGAGCCTACTCCTTCCCGGGTCCTTGCTCGCCTGGAGCCCGCAATTTGGGGGCCTACGGCTATTCCCGCCCACCATGAAAGACTGGAGCAGTCATCAGCCCAACTCCCCCCAACGCCGCTGCCATGGACACGGGTGTGACCGGAGGTGGACTAAATGACGCCTGCTTATTTCTACGGGGAAAGGAAATAGGAAGCGTCTTTGGGAAGAAAGGGAAGTTGGTTAAGAGGATTTGAGAGGAGAGGGCTGGGGATCAACACCTCGGAGAGGAATTTCCCTAAGATAAGCATCACTCTGACCATCTCCCTTCACTGCTTTCTTTAAGGCCTGCTCTAGGATTATCCTCATGCAGGAAGGAGATACCAGCAGCTCCAGGACACATGAGTGGAACGTAGGAGCCTGGGGCCACCGGAGCTCTGATCCTTGTCTTAGTGAGGGAAGAAACCAGAGCTAGGCAGAAAAGGAAGAAGTGTATCGGGAGATAAGGGAAAGGACAGGAAATCTTTCTGAGAAGAGAGGGGCCCATGGTGTGTTATCTTTGAGCGGGCAAGAAGCAGGTGTTTATATGGGTCTAGTGGGCAAGACGCAGGTGTTATATAGGTCTAGGAGAGGAGTTTCAGCTGTTGGGTGACTATGTGCCTTGTGTCTCTTGCTGATTGGTTGGGCCGGTGGGTTTCCTAGGTTCCTGAGGCCCCCTACAGAAACCAGCTTTGGTTGTTGCTTTAGCATTGAGCTATTGTGTTGGTGTTCTGAACATTCCATTTTTAATTGGGTTCGGAACACCTTGACTCCAGGCCATTGTTTCTCAATCAGTTTGATAAACAGTTCTGGGCCATCTGGATTTGGGGGCAGGGGAGAGGTGTGGTTCAGCCTCCCAATTCCAACTGGTTGCTCCTTATTCAGACTGATAAACGGTCTTGGGAGACCTGGTCTTGGGGGTTTGGGGCACACTGTTCCTAACTGACTACCTGTACCCATTTCCTCACTTCCTCATTCACCAACAGCATGGTGACCAGCAGGCCCCCGGTGCCAGCCACCCAGTGCTGGGCAGGGGAGGGCAGGTGGGGGGGGATTCTGATTGGGAAAGGCACCCCCTGTGGCTTGTCCAACCCCATCAAGCAGGGCATCACCGTGGATGGCAGAGATTTCTTAATTTTTTCGAACCCCTTTCTAACACATCACCCAGAAAATAACTTCATCTGTACCCCCTTTTCCAGAAGTTAATTTGTGAATGTTAATGGTCAAGCCAACAAACACACATAGCATACCTGTTTGTCCTGTGAAGGCAACCTGCCACTTTCGGGGCCTAGCAATGATGAATAAGACATAGTCCTTGTCTGATTGCTTATAGGCTAGCTCAGAATAAAGGACACCTGCATGCCTTTACCCAGATTCAGTTATTGTTAACCTTTCCCCACCATGGGATTTAGCATGTGCCTGATCTGACATCTCTGAGTAAGGGGCTGTCAGATTCTCAGCAGCACAATTACTATTTTTTTCTTTCCCTTGAAATGAATAAGCAATTCTGTAGGGGTGACATAAAACAATGCAAATATCCTGCTCCTCACAAAAAAATGTCTCTAGGATTCCTCCATGGGTGATTCTTGCATGATCCAGTCTTTACTAAGATAGTTAGAAAATATTGATTTTCCTACTCCAGAATTCTTTCCTCAGTAATCAGTAGGCACTGGACATTCTACTTTAAAAAAGAGCTCACCATCCTCCTCTCTTACTGGTTGGTTGTTTGTGTGATTGATAGATTGTGGTATGGACTCATGGATGTCTACCAATAGAAATATCTTATCAATTTTTTCACAAAGTTATAATTCATCACACTGCTTAAATGGTCTTGGCCAATGGAAGCTCCTTCCACCTGTATACCTATGACATGCTCTCATTGTTGACGTTAAGCAAATAAACAGCCAATTATTCCGCCAGCAAATGGGTTCTTTGAAAACAACAACAAAAAGGAAGTGTGGTCTCCTGGGGAAACACGTGCACACTTCCTCAGAACAAAAGGAGAAACACTCTTACATAGATTTTCAAGCTGTTCTGAACGAGTCTATTGGAGAAAACGGAAGTTCTAAGAGTAGTGGCTTCTCATTTGCCAGGTTATAGCATTCTCTCATCACTGAGCTGTTGCTGGGCACGGAGTCTCTTCCTCCTGCTGGGGCAGCAAAGCAGCATCTCCTCCCATTGGACACGCAAGCTCTGTCTCTTCCAGCTGAGCGCCCAGGCGAGAGAACTCTCTTCTAGCCTCCCGGGCTCATTTAAGAAGGTTTCTGTATATTATTTTCCACATTATTTTTTTTTAAAACACTTCCTTTCTTTATGGCATAAAAGATGTTCCAGGATCATCTTGCTCCGATCCTCTTCCAAGCCTGGAATCAACCATTACTCTGAGGTATCTGATTTTTCTTAGGGGGAAGCAGTAGAATTAGAAATCAAGCTCTGGGCATTAGGTGTACCCATTGCTATTTGGGTGTCTTTGCTTCTTAATCCTTTAAGTAGACAGAACTAGGTAATGTATGCACACATGCATACACAAATATGCAAATGAGGGCTTATACACACATGCATATGTATAAACGAGCACATAAGCATGCATATATGATTCTGTTATATATTGCACAGTAATGAACTCCAATTCCAATCCATCTTCACATATCATATATGCATGTCCCATCTTTCACAGTGGGAGCCTTGACTCCCAACTCCATCAAGCCCTTACTCGACTCCAGTCCTACAACATATCTTGAGTCATTTCAGAACCATTTTGCCCATAACATAACCAAATACAAACCCACTAAAGAGAGTTCAGGGTGTGTTTGCAGTTCTGCTTGTCTCACAACCCCACTTCCTCTAAGACTGGGAGCTCATAAATTACTAGGTTAGTCTTTTCTTGCTCCTGACCCCACCTCCAGGGTAAGTAGGATTATTTGAAATGCAAAATGGTTCATTTGTTTCCATTTGCTTTTTTTTTTTTAAGAGGCATATATTTTTATTTATTTATTTGTTTGTTTATTTATTTGTTTGTTCACTGGGTACAGTCAGAAGCGCGGGAGGGTGAGAGAATTCACCAGAGCCAGAGCGGGGAGCAGAGCAGGCAGAAGGACCGAGGTACACTGCTGAGGGAAGCAGCGGGCGGCAGGAGAGGTCTGCGCGCCATGTGGGACCCTCCTCCGGTGGCCGGGGAGCAGCCGGGGGATCGAACCGGCGCCGCAGAGGCCGCGGGGAGCTTCGCAACCCAGCGCTCAGCCTCTGCGCCACCGGGGAGGCCCATGTTTCCATTTGCTTTTAATTGACTTTTTCCCCTTCTCATCCTTGTTGTTTTATTTGTTGACTATGTATCGCTTCTCGGCCTTTTGGCTAAGATAAAGTGTAGTGTTTTTTGACTATATAGAACATTAATGTGCTTATAGAAGTCAAAAATACACAACAGTGCGGACTCATGAGTGTCTCCTCTATGACCCATCCCATTATAGGTAATCAACCTTGTTTTCTGGTTTAGTTGTCTTTTGTTGTGGGTGTTTCTGTTTTTTTTGTGTGTGTTTTTTTAGTAAGTAAACATATGAACATTTTCTTTTTTTTCCTTCCTTCTTGAGCAAGTTGGAGACTAATGCATATATTCTTTTTCTTTGTGTGTGTGTTTAAAAAGAGTATTTGATACATTCATTGTATGTGCTGTTTTGCTTGGATGACTTCTAGCCTTATATACCCTCACTTTGTTTCTTTCACATAACACTACCCAATAGGGGTATTTTCAAGGGCTACAAAGGTGAGGACTCGGGTGAGGTGAAAAAAACATGTAGGGCGCAAAATTTAAGATGACATTTGTGAGTTCTACCTAGAGGCATTTCACAAGTGAAGAGGAATACACCTAGCAGAGAAGAAAGATGAAGTTATTTGGAGCAAAGAAAACAGCAAGCTGAAAGGCAAGAAAGCCTGAAAGAGAATGGAGAGATGCACAATATAATAACTCACCTGTGAGATACTTGTTAGCTCCCTGAGATGAGGCTGATGGAGTACATTGACACCAGGTTATAAATTGCCTTAGTGCTGACAATGATGGAGGGGGCGGAGCAACATGGCGGCGAGGAGACGCTGCGAGTAAGATCTCCCATTAAAAAAAGTGAATAGGGAGGAAAAGCGGCAGGTCCCAGTGAGAACCGGACACGGAAGATAAACGGGTGACGCCAGCGAACTGCCCGAAGAAGAAAGTGGCCATAAAAGAGGACTAGAAGGGAGGGAAGCGCAGAACCCTGCTCCCCTCCCCCGCCCACAGAGGCGGCACTCTCCGACCGGCAGAGAGGAGGAAAACAACAAACCAAAACGGCCAACAAGAACAAACGACGCAGCAAGCGGGACTGTGAGTGGAAAGGAACTAGTGCAGCCACCACACCCCGTGAACGGGAGCTGTGGAGAACCCCGCAGGATCCGCCGCGGAGGTGAGCGAACGGCTCCGGGCGCCATTGAAGAGAGACCCCGCCCCCGGGGAGGAGACCAGCACCAGCTCCGGGCACCATTGAAGAGAGACCCCGCCCCCGGGGAGGAGACCAGCACCAGCACACAGCCCCGGGCAGCCCGGTAAGCCTGCGCGGAAAGGCGGCGCGCTGGAAAAACAGGCGCGGATCGCGGTCAGGATTGCGCGGAACAGCGGCGCGCTGGAAAACCAAGTGCGGATGGGAATCGGGATCGCGTGCGGAAAAGCAGTGCAGTTGAAAAGCAAACGCGGATCCAGATCGCAGCTGCCCAGGTCCCTGCGCCTGCAACCTAGGCTTGCGGGGACACACGCGGAGGCCCTCACTGAGTGAGCAGGCCCAGGCGCCCAGGCACGGAGCGGGATTCAAAAGGCGCCATTCCCGCGCCACTGAACTGGGCTACAGCCTGAGTCCTGGAACTGAGGGCTTTGGAACTGACACCCGGGGCACGAAACTAGGGCGTGGGTTCCCACGACGGTGGGCACAAGGCAGACACAGCACCCCAAAGCCGTTGAGGCTTACCCTACCATTCCCGCTCTATTCCCTGTCCCACGGGGTGGAAAATCAGCTCCCCAAGGGCTCCAGGAGAGATCTCTGGTGCCACCTAGCGACTTGAAGCCAGCAGAGGCGCCTAGAGGAGCCAGTGGCCAGCTGGGGAGTTAGCCCACGCCGGGCCCCTTCCGACCAGTAGTCTGAGCCCACAGGGGGAGCGAGCACCCACAGCCGGGGCAGACCAGGCGCGCAGAAGAGTGTGCCTGAGTCCGGACGCACAGGGAGTGTGTCCCACATCACCATCTTAGAACAGGGACATTTCTTCAGTAAAGACTACCTGCAGAAGGCTTCCTCAGGAGCCAGAGGTGAGCGGGGGAAGTTCGCCCACGCCAGACCCCCTCTGGCCTGCAGTCCAAGCCCAGAGGGGGAGCAGGAACCCACCGCCGGGGCAGACCAGGCGCACAGGGGAGTGTGTCCCCACATTGGCATTTTGGAACAGGGACCTTTCTCCAGTAAAGACTGCTTGAAACTGACAGATGACTCCTGGAGGAACCAGAGGAGAGCAGAGAAGCTCACCCAAGATGCGGCCAGTCCCAACTACACAGTGTCCCAACGCATACGGCAAATTAGAAAACAGACAGTAGGGAGGAGAAGAACCACACGCAACCTAGCAACTCCCCAGGGAAAAAGCACACCACAAAAAGGAAAGCAGCCCCCAGATTGCAACGACAGTAACTTGGAAGAACTTCTGAGCCTTCCAGAAAGAGAATTTAAAATTGCCGTGATTAAAAAACTGACAGAAGTCATAAAGGAAAACAATGATAAGGGAAAAATAATCAACGATCAGAAGAATGCAACTGAGTCCCTAGAGAGGGAAAACAATGGTCAGAAGAATGAAATTGAGTCCCTAAAGAGGGAAGTAAAAGAAATGCAGGAGATCAAAGAATTAATGGAAGAACTAAAGAATTCTGGGAAAAGCAATGAAAGCAGAATAGACGAAATGGAAGAACGAATAAGTAATCTTGAAGACACAGAAATAAAAAGAACCAAAACAGAAAAGGAAAGAGAAGTACGAAGGAAAAGAACGAAGAAAGACTTCGGAACTATCTGACTCCATGAGGAAAGGAAATATAAGAGTTATAGGAATACCAGAAGGAGAGGAGAGAGATGTAGGAACAGAGAAAATATTCAAAGAGATAATTGAAGAGAACTTCCCAAATGTGAAGAAGGAGCTGAAAATTGATATACAAGAAGCAAGAAGAACACCAAACTTCCACGACGAAAGGAAAAATACAGCAAGACACATAATAGTAAAGCTCCCAAGAATCCAGGACAAGGAAAAAATAATGAAGCTGGCAAGAGGGAAGAAACAGATAACATTCAAAGGAAAGCCAATCAGGCTGACATCAGACTTCTCCGAAGAAACACTACGGGCAAGGAGAGAATGGAGGGACATAGTCAACAGACTCCAAGAAAACAGATGCCAACCAAGAATACTCTATCCCGCAAAGCTCTCCTTTCTCTTTGAAGAAAGAATATGGACCTTCCCAGACAAACAGAAACTCCGGAATTTCATTGCAACTAAACCCCCACTCCAAAAAATACAAAAAATACAAGGAGTCCTAAAGCCAGAACCTCAGAGGGACGAATAACAATGAAAGAAGGCCAAAAAAAAAAAGTTATTAAAAGAATAAATAAATAAAATCAAAGGAAAGACAAACACAATGGCAAATACAGATGCTAACATATCAATATTAACTCTAAATGTAAATGGACTAAACTCTTCAATAAAAAGACACAGAGTTGCAGCCTGGATTAAGAAACAAAACCCAACCTTTTGCTGTCTCCAGGAAACACATTTAGCTACAAAAGATAAAAATAGGCTCAAAGTTAAAGGATGGAAAACAATCCTACAAGCAAATGGACCAAAAAAGAAAGCAGGAACAGCTATACTTATATCAGATAAAACAGATTTCAAACTCAAAAAGATAAAAAGAGACCCCAATGGTCACTACATTATGATCAAGGGGACAATACTTCAAGAAGAAATAACACTCATTAACATATACTCACCAAACGAAGGAGCACCAAAATATATCAGACAACTGTTATCCTCTCTGAAAACAGACATCAGAGAAACCACATACGTAGTGGGAGACTTCAACACACCACTATCAACAATGGATAGATCAACAAGACAAAAATAAGTAAAGAAACCAAAGCTCTAAATAAGGACCTAGAGCAATTGGGCTTAACAGACATCTATAGAACACTAAACCCCAAAAAAACGGAGTACACATTTTTCTCAAGCGCACACGGAACATTCTCCAGGATCGATCACATACTGGGGCACAAGACAAACATCAACAGATACACCAAGATTGAAATCATATCAACCATCTTTTCTGACCATGAAGGCATCAAACTAGAAATAAACCATAAAAAGAAGGCAAGGAACTTTCCTACCTCATGGAGATTAAAAACCACACTACTGGAAGACCACTGGTCTAATGAGGAGATCAAAGAAGAAATTAAAAATTCTTTGAATTGAATGACAAGGAGGACACCAATATCCTAAATGTATGGGATGCAGCAAAAGCAGTAATAAGAGGAAAATATATAGCAATAGAAGCTCACATCAAGAAACAAGAAAGAACTCAAAGAAACAACCTAATCTCGAAGCTCAAAGATCTAGAAAAAAGAACACAAAAAAACCCAAAACCAGTAGAAGAAAAGAAATAATAAAAACAAAAGCAGAAATAAATGAAATTGAAACTAAAAAAACATCCAAAAGATCAATAAAACCAAGAGCTGGTTCTTTGAAAAAAATCAATAAAATAGACAAACCCCTAGCCAGGCTCACAAAGGAAAAAAGGGAGAAAGCACAAATAAACAGGATCATCAATGAAAGAGGAGAAATCACAACGGACACAGAAGAAATCAAAAGAATAATCAGTAACTACTATGAACAGTTATATGGAAACAAGTTCAACAATCTAGAGGAGATGGACAAATTCCTACAACTCTACAATCACCCAAAGCTAGATAAAGAAGAAATAGAACACCTAAACAGACCAATTACAAGCAGCGAAATTGAAATGGTAATCAAAAACCTCCCCAAAAACAAAAGCCCGGGACCTGATGGATTTACAATGAATTCTACCAAACATTCAGAGACGAATTAGTGCCTATCCTTCACAAACTCTTCCAAAAAATTGAGAAGGAAGGGACAATACCAAACACGTTCTATGAAGCCAACATTACACTAATACCAAAACCAAACAAGGACAACACAAAAAAGGAAAACTACAGGCCAATCTCCCTAATGAACACTGATGCAAAAATCCTCAATAAAATTTTAGCTATCAGAATCCAACAATGCATCCATAAGATAATTCACCACGACCAAGTAGGATTCATTCCAGGGACACAAGGATGGTTTAACATCCGAAAATCAATCAACGTTATCCAACACATCAACAAAAAGAAATATAAAAACCATATGATAATATCAATAGATGCTGAGAAAGCTTTCGACAAAGTGCAACACCCATTCATGATAAAGCCCTTGAAATTCTTGGGATACAAGGAACATACCTCAACATCATAAAGGCCATCTATGACAAGCCAACAGCCAGTATCATTCTCAATGGTGAAAAGCTGAAAGCAATTCCATTAAGATCTGGAACAAGACAAGGATGTCCACTCTCACCACTGCTTTTCAATATAATACTGGAAGTCCTAGCCAGAGCAATAAGACAAAGAAAGACATACAAGGAATCCAAATAGGAAAAGAAGAAGTCAAACTATCACTATTTGCAGATGATATGATAATATACATAGAGAACCCCAAAAAGTCCACAGAAAAACTAATTCAACTCATCAATCAGTTCAGTAAAGTGGCAGGATACAAAATCAACACGCAAAAGTCAGTAGCCTTCCTATACACAAACAATAAATCTGAAGAAGAAGAAATCAAAAAAACCATCCCTTTTTTATTGAAACAAAAAAAATCAAATATTTGGAATAAATCTAACAAAAGAGGTAAAGGACCTATACAAAGAAAACTATAAAACACTGTTAAAAGAAATAGAAGAAGACACAAAGAAATGGAAAGACATCCCCTGCTCATGGATTGGAAGAATAAACATTATTAAAATGGCCATCCTTCCAAAAGCAATATACAGATTCAATGCTATTCCAATCAAAATTTCAATGTCATTCTTCAAAGAAATAGAACAATTATTGATGAAATTCATATGGAATCACAAAAAACCCCGAATAGCCAAAGCTCTCCTGAAAAAAAAAGAAGGGAATGGAGGCATCACACTCCCAGACTTCAAACTCTACTACAAAGCCATAATCATCAAAACTGCATGGTATTGGAACAAGAACAGACATACAGACCAATGGAATCGAATAGAAAATCCAGAAATAAACCCACAGATTTATGGTCAACTAATCTTTGACAAAGGAGCAAAGACTATGCATTGGAGCAAAGAAAGTTTGTTCAATAAATGGTGCTGGGAAAACTGGGTCGCTACATGCAAAAGAATGAAGCTTGACCACTACCTCACACCATACACAAAAATCAACTCAAAATGGATTAAAGAACTAGACATAAGACCTGAACCATAAAATATATAGAAGGAAATATAGGCGAAACACTACGTGATTTGCACATCAAAGACATCTTTACAGACACATCACCCAAAGCAGCGATAGTGAAAGCGAAGATAAACAGCTGGGACTACATCAAATTAAAGAGCTTCTGCACAGCAAAAGAGACAATAACAAAAACAAAGAGAAACCCCACCAACTGGGGAAACATTTTTGCACCCAACACTAATGATAAAGGACTGATCACAAAAATCTGCAAAGAGCTGATGAGACTTAACAACAACAAAGAAAAGAATCCAGTCAAAAAATGGGCAGAAGAGCTAAAAAGAAACTTCTCTGAAGAGGAAATGCAAATGGCCAACAGGCATATGAAAAAAATGTTCAACATCACTTGTAATCAGGGAAATGCAAATCAAAACTACCATGAGATACCATCTTACACCAGTGAGAATGGCACATATTAAAAAAACTAGCAACAACAAATGTTGGCGAGGGTGTGGAGAAAAAGGAACTCTTCTGCACTGTTGGTGGGAGTGCAAACTGGTCCAACCACTGTGGAGAGCTGTGTGGAGATTTCTGGACCTACTAAACATAGAGCTTCCATAGGATCCAGCAATTCCACTCCTAGGTATTTACCCAAAGGACACAGAAACATCAATTCCAAAGAACACCTGCACCCCTATGTTTATAGCAGCACTATTTACAATAGCTAAGCTTTGGAAACAACCCAAATGCCCAAAAATAGATGACTGGATCAAGAAGATGTGGTACATATATACCATGGAATATTACTCAGCATTCAAAAAAGATAAACACATGCAATTTGCAGCAACATGGATGGCACTGGAAGGGATCATGCTCAGCAAAATAAGCCAAAAAGAAAAAGAAAAATACCGGATGGTCTCACTCATAGCAGGAATCTAGAAAACTTAAATAAGGGACCAGGAAAACGAATAACTATAAGAAAGTGAAAATCAAAATCAACAAAAAACTACGAACCAGAGACACTTTTAGGGGGGCGGGGGTGGGAGGGGAGGGATTGGGGTCAGAATGGGGGGCTGCAATTGTATGGGGAATATAAAAATAAAATTTATTATTAAAAAAAAAAAGAGCTAATACTCAGTGTAGGTCAGGATGTAGAGAAAATGGGACAGTTAGTGCAGGATGGATTAATGTGTGAAAGTTTCCATTTTGTTTCTAGAAGAAAATTTGGTAACATGTATAAAAAACTTGAAAACATGAAAAAAAAAAATAAATTGCCTTAGTGCTAAGAGGCTGGACTGGACTTCGCTGGAAGATATTTTTCACACCCTTGATTACTTTATTCACTCAGCCTTCAAATTCCATCAACTCCACTTCCACAATAGCTTTCCTTGAAGGGTTTTAATCAGAGGAGTAGCATGATTACAATTTTCTTTTAATGAGATGAAACTGGCCACACAGTATAAACTAGACCAGCAGGATGAGTGATAAGAAAGGTGAAGCCTGAGGAGGGGCACCAAATGAGAGCTGCAAAGGAACCGAATTGAGAACGCAGGAGCAAGAAGATGAAACAGGAGGATGTAAATGTTCTTGAGATCGAATTCATAAGTCTTGGGTACTGGTTATATGTTGAGGATGGAAAAACAAAAAAAGCCCAGGATGACTTTCCAGTTTCTGGCTTGAAGGACTGAGTGAGAAGAGGGGAAAATAACAGAGATGAAGTAAAGGAATTGGTAGGAGAAAGTTTTGAGGGGAATGATAAGAAGTTCGGTTTGGGACACGAAAGGATATCCAAGTAGAAGTTTTCCTGAAAAGATTTTGAAATAATATCTCTAGGAAACAGCCTCCCTCTTTCTGATTTCCCTTTGCCTTCACAATCAATATACAACCAGGAATTGAGTAAAACACTTACTTCATCAAGTTTTACGAAAGAGTGTCCATGAGAGAACATTCTCGCAGACCATCAGTCAGCTATCCGTGACACGGCACCCACCTTCTCCTTGGCACTTGCTGTAGCCCCTTACTGACATTCATAGCTCATTAAACACCTTAAGAGTGCCTTGCTCTTGCCGCAGCTACCAGTGTTCATTGTCAAAGGATAATCTTTAGGAAGTTAAAAATATGACTCAACCAAATATAAAATAAGCCACTATGAAATTGTTATTAAATTTATTGGTGAGTAAAAAGCCATATGATAAGTTTGCTCAAAGGAGAATTTGAAATAAAGTGTGTACATGCACTGAAAGGAAGAATTCTAGTGTATGACTGCTACATTAGATATAATACTGGTTACTTCCTGTAGGGAAATGCAACTGCTATATCTGGGGACATATTTTCCACTAGAAAGAATCATTTGCATCTCTACAAATGAATGTCTGCAAGTTACATGTAACTTCACAGAGACGTGGCCTCAATCAATAGTAAATATGAGGCCAACCTGGTGGCGCAAGGGGTTAAGTTGCAGCACTGTGAAGCTATCCGCAGCCACTGCAGCACGAATTCCATGCCCAATCAGGGAGCTGACCCACATGGCGCAGCAGACCTCTCCTGTCGCACCCGCTGCTCCCCTCAGCAGTGTATTTCAGTCAATCTGCCTATTCTGCTTCCCACTCTGTCTCTGGTGAATTTTCTCACTCCCTGCACCTCTAGCCTGCACCCCAGCTCTTGTATGCATAAATAAATATATCTTTAAAAAATAGTAAATAGTAAGGCAAACAAGATGCATTTCCCTAGAGAATTACATAATTTGGGGTCATGCTTGTTAGACAATGCTCCAATATGACAGGCAAAGAGCATCCTTTCACCTAATTCCAAGTGTTGCATAGTTTTTCTTAACACTACATAAGAACATCTGTGTTAGAGTTTAGCCTCCTTATATTGCTGAAATTGGAAATCACTGAGGTGTCAGGGGAGAGCTCCTTCCCATGCTATCACTCCGCGGCTGGGAACCAGATCCATCAGCTGATGCCATTAGCCTGTCTCTCTAGAGGGCTGAGATGTGTGTCTCTGAGACTGGGCAGAGAAATCAACACCCAAGAAAAATAAGGTACCATCACCTTTATTTTCATGTCTCCCCAGGTGCCTATGCAAACCTACTTTACACAGGTGCCCTGTGCAATGTGATACCGATGCAAATAAATAGCTTTCTGTGTCTGCCCCTCTAGGTTCTGATACATGCCCAGACATGGTTGAATTAGAGCCATGGGAACAGTTAACACAAGCCAGGAGACCCACACCGTCATCTTCTAAGATGATTACTGTCATTCTAGGAGGTCGTGGAGGACAGCATGTAGCTGGCTTGGGAACAATACAGACAAAGGCAACACCTTGTACTAACACTGACCTACTGTGGACTAAAATGACATCTTGATTTAGCACCATCTGATTCGGATAAGGTTGTTCATTCCCAGGAAGGCTTGATTTGCAAGCACCTGAGCTCCTGACCCTGAGACCTACCAGTAAGTCAGGGACAGGCAGGAGTGGATAGTGATTCTCTACCATCCTCTCTGTTTAGGGCCTTGTAATTCTAGCAAAACCTAGCCTTCTTCCTTCATTTTTCACAGAAAGCCCAAGAACCTTGCAGGAAAGAACAAACATATTTTTGCACTCCTACTTCAGAAGCAATATGGGATGAGGTTCAGGAGCCAGCAACGGAGGCAAGTCATTCCCATCCCTCCTTGAGAAGAAGCAAGAAGAGGCAAGCAATACCAGAGCCTCATGAGAGAGAGCTGTGGAAGACCGTTGCCCGGGAACAGTTGTGGCCATTGAGGAACGCTGTCCTTTCCAGAGCCATGATTGGACAGGAAGGGAACAGAGAGAATAAATACCCTGACTTCTCTTTCTTCCCAACCTCCAATTTCATGTCAGGGCTTGCCGAACCCAGCAGAAGCCAGAGCGCAAGGGAGCCCATGTGCCATACATACATACATACATACATACATATATATATACCATCATATATATATACCATGGAAAGTTTGGCCTCCTTGGGCCAAGGGCAAAGCAGGAAGAGCTGGGGAATAGGTTTGGGTGGATAAGGAGATCCACAGAAAATACCCAGCACTTTGCTCTCATGGGCAGAGCCCTTGGTTTTCTATCTCACCATGTCATATGCTTGTGAGGAAATGTCAACCAAAATCACAATAAGATACCATGTCACATCTACTAGGATGGCTGTAGTTGTGTTGTTGTTGTTTTTTTAATGGAAATTAGTAAGTATTGGTGAGGGTCTGGAGAATGGGAACTCTCAGACACAGTGATGGAAATGTAATATAGTACAGTCACTGTAGAGCAAAATTTGGCAGTCCCTTCAAATTTTCAAATGTAGAATTGCCATGTGACCCAGCAATTCCATTCCTAGGTATATGCCCAAGAAAACTGAAAAAGAGTATTTCACACATAAACTTGTACATGAATGTTCATCGCAATATTGCTTATAAAAGCCAAAGAGTGGAAACAACCTAGACATCCATCAGCTGATGAACAAATAAACAAAATATCATATATCCACAAAAGGAATATTATTTAGTCATACAAAGGAATGGAGTACTGACACCTGTTACAACATGGGTGAAACTTGAAAGTGTTTTGCTAAGTGAAAGAAGTAAATCACAAAGGCCACACATTGTATGATTCCATTTACATGAAATGTCCAGACAGGAAAATCCATTGACACACAGAGTAGATTGGTGATTGCCAGGGCAGGGAGGGAGGGGGAAACTGGGAGATGCAGGTTTCTTTTGGTGATGGTTGTACAACATTGTGAATATACTGAAAAAACACTGAATTGAGGGTCTCCCTGGGGGCGCAAGGGGTTAAGACGCAACCTATGAAACTTTCCGCAGACACTGTAGCGCGAGTTCGATCCCCGGCCGGCCAGGGAGCTACCCACATGGCACAGCAGACCTCTCCTGACTCGCCCACTGCTCCCCTCAGCAGTGTATTTCAGTCGATCTGCCTGTTCTGTTCCCCACTCTGTCTCTGGTGAATCCTCTCAGCCCCCACGCCTCTGGCCTGTACCCCAGTTCTTGCATGCATAAATAAATAAATCTTTAAAAAAAGACACTGACTTTAAAATGACTTTAAAATAAACGTCTGTTATGTGAATTTATTCTCAATTATAAATGAGCAAAACAATGCTGACATTACAGTCCAGATGGCCCTGAAATTCCTGGGACCCTTGGTTACGAAGCCATGCTGTTTGTTTCATGCGGTGAGGAAACAGCTCGCGGTAATTTTAGGTTTCCTGTATTTCTCATCCTGTGCAGCCTGCACGGGGGCAGGGCCCTCACAGAGGCTCGATCCAGACTCGGACAGTCACAGCACAGCGGCCAGGCACAGTGAGACCAAACCGGAGCTGCCACCCCACTCCTTCAGGGAAAGCCCACCAGAAGAGGGTGGAGCCCAGGCCAGGGGCAGGCAGCCCTGCTGCAGCCTGGATGCAGCCCTAGTCCCACTAGGCACACCCCAGTGGGGCTGCCGCTCAGACCAAGGGCCCCTCGCTTCCATCTGCTCTAACCAGCAGAAGGAAGGGAGCCCTGCTTGCGACTGACACATGGCCTCCAATGCCCCCCAGAGTGACCAACTGTCCCTGGTTGCCCAGGCCTCTGTCCTGGCTGGAAAACACAAAGCCCGACTTGTCAGGACATCCCCGGTGCCAGGAAAGCTGCCCCTCAGGCCTGTGATGGGAGGTGCTCCCCCCAGTACTTGCAGAGAGTGCTGGCACTCTGGGTGTGTATGCAGGCAGGGGCCTGGCTCCCCTGGGAGCCCAGGGGCCACCAGAGCCCTGCACTTGACCTGGCCCTCCTGGGCAGGCCACTGCTGCTCTTGCTGCTGCTGCTGGGAGCTCCTCCCTCCAGGCGCACAGGCCGCCTCCCTCTCTCCTGCCTGCCAAATTACCTTTACTAACAGCAGGAATTCAAGGGCCCTTCACGCCTCTCTTGTGGAGGCTCAGTCTGCACCGACGCCTCTCAGCTGATTCAACACACATTTACGCAGCCCTTAGCCGGCTTATTAGAGGTGGCCCTTGCCTCCACTTGCTGGGAGCAGGCCAGATTGACAGCCCTTCCGTGCCCCCCCTCGAGGCACAGTCTTCCCTCCTGCCTTTGCCTCCTCTCCTGCTGCTTCCTGGCAGCTGAGGAAGCCCCCAGTGCGCAGCTCCCAGCTGCCCCCCAGGTTCACCCACACACAGCCCTCCAGCTCCAGGGGTGCCCGGTATTCCTGAGGCCTGGCCCAGAGCCAGGCACAGCGCTCTGTCCTGGGGATCCAGAGGTGGGGACAGGGCGTTCCTGCCCCCCGGACCCTAAGATCTGGACGGGGAGAGATGTGGGCTAGGAAACACGTCAGGCTGCTAGAGAGGCAGGTGCGGGCGCAGGTGCTGGGGTGGGCTGGGCCAGGGCTTCCTGGGGAGGAGACACTTGAGAGGAGAGTCCCTTGGGAGTATGTGAGGAAGGGGGCTGTAAAGGCAGGACTGGACCACAGTGCAGGTTTTCTGATCCCATGCAGACCGGGTAAAGGAGGAGTCAGAGTCCTCAGTGATTTTGCAGGTTTTTTATTGGGTTCACCAGGCATATGGCAGGCAGGGGTGCTGGGGGGCCGGGAGGCTGGCAGTCCTCCCAGCCCCCAGCAAATCCTCACTCTATCCGGGCGCTCTAGCGTTGGTTCTGCTGCTTCTACTGCTGCTCCTTCAGCTTCTGCTTCGGCTTCTACTGTTGCTCCCGCTGCTGCTGCTGCTGCTGCTGCTGCTGCTGCTGCTGCTGCTGCTGCTGCTGCTGCTGCTGCTGCTGCTGCTGCTGCTGCTGCTGCTGCTGCTGCTGGCGTCCCCTTGACGCCGCCCTTAAAAAAGCACAGTCTTAACTCAGCTGAATCCCATCTACCTATGCCCACACCCTATTCCAGGTGCCCGCCATCAGGCATGCATTCAGGACAAGGATCCATCATCTATCCTGATGGCGGAAGGGCAGAAAAGCCTGATATTTTCTTTACCCTACAGGGGCCTTGAGGGAGGTCTTCAGGGACCCAGAGAACAGCATCCAAGGGGGCAGGGGACAGCAGCAGGGGGTGGAGCAAGGTTGGGGGAGGGTGGAGCAAGGTTGGGGGAGGCTGGAGCAGAATCCAGGAACCTGAGTGAGGAGAGGGTTGCATGAGGAACTTGGGGCCCAGTGTCCAGTATCACCGCCAGGTCCGGTAGATGTGGACAGGGAAAGCAACCTTCGGACGTGGCAACTCGTTATCTCAGAAGAAGGTCGCTGTAGGGTAAATAAAGTATCAGGCTTTTCTGTTCTCCTGCCATTAGGATTGCTGATGCATCCTTGCGGTCCTGAATGCATGCCTGATGGCGGGCAACCGGAGTAGGGTGTGGGCAGATGTAGATGGGATTCACCTGGGCTAAGACTGGGCTTTTAAGGGCGGCATCACGGGGACGCCAGGAGAGCAGAGAACAGAAGAGAATGTAAGAACAAAAGAGAGGCAGAGACCACCAGAGAGCGCAGACAGAGTGAAGACTGGCAGGCCTCCCAACCCCCCAGCACCCCTGCCTGCTGTGTTCAGTAAATCCCAATAAAAGCCTGAAAAGCCACTGAGACCTCCAGGACTCTCTCCTCCTTTACTCCGTCTGCTCGGATCATAGAAAACCTGCACTGTGCCCATTCCCACCGTTAGAGTCGCACAACTGACAGGTGATGGCAGAGGCCAACTTAGGGAGCAGAGGAGTGAAAGGAACATGAGGCCTAAAGACTGCTCTTCTAGGGCCTCCCCGGTGGCGCCACGGTTGAGCGCTGGGTTGCGAAGCTGCCCGCAGCCTCTGCAGCGCCTGTTCGATCCCCGGCTGCTCCCCGGCCACCAGAGGAGGGTCCCACATGGTGCGCAGACCTCTCCTGCCGCCTGCTGCTCCCCTCAGCAGTGTACTTCGGTCCTTCTGCCTGCTCTGCTCCCCGCTCTGGCTCTGGTGAATTCTCTCACCCTCCCGCGCTTCTGACTGTACCCAGTGCTTGTATAAATAAATAAAAAATAAATAAATAAATCTTAAAAAAAAAAAAGACTGCTCTTCTAAATCCTTGACTCTGACATGAGTAGAAATGGAAGTAAAAAGGGCTGGCATTGGTTTTTAGGATGAAAGACATGTAGCAGGTTATAAAGGATGTTGGGGAAGGACCCAGTGGCAAACGAAGGAATAGGAACAGATAGAAGAGAGGGTTCTGGTTGCAGGAGCGGGGGTGGGGGGATTCAGGCATGCTGCAAGGTGATAATTGTGGGGTCCCGGCATGAGCCAGATGTCTCATTAGTTATTCTGAGCATCTGAGCACACTGGGGCCCTGTTCAGAGAGTGGCATGTGTCCAGACCTGGTCTAAGCAAGGTTTGTCCTGTGCTTTACTGGGTACAGGGACAGGGTCAGGGAGGTACTGTCCTCAGGCAATTGTTTCAGCCGGCACTGGAACCAGTATCATGGTTTGTTCTGCTGAGCAAGAGTTGGCATGAGGTACGGCTTGGGGCTATCACATAGCTTGCTGAGTGCTGGGCAGGATCTATGACCAGGTCTCATTGCAAAGGTTCTTCTCATGGCATCCTAAGTAATGGCACAGATGCGACTCATGTCCTGCTTGGTTCCCCAGGCAGGGGAATGGGTGGGGATGGGGGCGGTTTGTGTGGACTTAATCCTACTCCTCTGAGGTTGTATTGCCTATGCAAAGCAGCCCCCAGTTTAGGGCCTGTCCTAGACACAACACTATGGTCACTATGCAGATGAGCATTCTGAGTGCCCCAGGCGTGCAGAGACTTGCCAAGCACAGGTGTTCATGGCGCTGCTTTTAGATGGGGCTGTGTTTGTTCATCAAGTGCTGGTGAAGGCCCTGGTTGGGTCTGGGCCATCTCCTGTGTGTGAAGCCCTGTATAGGGCAAGTAAAGTATCAGGCTTTTCTGCCCTCCCACCGTTAGATTAAATGCATGCCTGATGGAGGGCACCTGGAGGGAGGTATGGGCATCTATAGGTGGGTACACCTGGGCTGAGAGACTGGGCTCATATATGGCGGCATCAGGGGACGCCAGAGGATTGGAGCCACCAGGAGAGAACAGGAGAGAGCCCAATAAAAAGTGAAGATTTGCCGGGGCCTGGGAGGCCAACAGGCACCCCTGCCTGCCGTGTACCTGGTAAACTTAATAAAAGCCTGAAAAGCCACCGAGGGCTCCAGGACTCCTCCTTCACCCGTCTGCTCAGATCATGGAAAACCTGCCCTGTGCCCATCCTGGCACCACACCCTGGTAGGAAGAAATGAAGTTTCCCTGGTTGGAGGCTGCTTCTTAGAGCGCACAGTGGCAGAGTGGATCGCGACCTTTGTCTGGAAAGCATAGCGGTGCTGCAGGGGAGAGGCGCTGGCCCCGGGCGCTGAGCTAGTAGAGTGCTGGTGCAGGGGTCAGCGTTTGTCTCTGTGGAGGCTCTGTCCAGAAGTGCCCAGTCCCGGTGTTACCTGGTGTGGCCCAGGCAGGAACTGCCTTCTGGTCCTCTGGTTTGCAGGTGAGTGGCTGTAGCGCCAGCAAGGCACAGAGCAGGTTTTCTGTGATCCAGACAGACAGGTAAAGGAGGAGTCCTGGAGCCCTCGGTGGCTTTTCTTTCTACGCCATTTGTAGTGAGGCAACCAGGTGCAGGGCAGGCGGGGGCCCGGGGGGCCTGCAGACCTGGCAAACCTTTACTCTTTCTGGGCTCTCTGAAGTTCTGTCATGGTCCCTTCGCTGGTGTCTGCTGCTCTCCGCCGCACAGTCCTCTGCCCCGAGTCCTCTGCTGCCACACCTCTGTTCTCTGCCACCGCCCTTATAGGCTCAGTCTCGGCTTCGCTGTGCCCATTTAGGCATGCCCACACCACACTCCCCGTGCCGCCATCAGGCACGAGTGCAAGACCACAGGTCGATCATTGATGCTCATGGCAGGAGGCTAGAAAAACCTGATCACTTCTATTTTGCCTACAGTGGCGTAAGTGAAGAAGGCTCTGTTCTGGGTTAGCGATGTCTCATAGTGGGCCGGGTGGTGGTCTGACTACGTGCGCCTAGCTGAGACAGGTGCTCTGATGGGGTGCGTACAGCTGTGTATACAGGCTCGGTCCTTCACAAGGACTCATTCCCTGCTCAGTGAATATAGACATACACACACACACACCCCCTATTTATGTGCCATATACATGCCCTGTCTTGGCACCATTAATCTCTCCCTGTATGCTAAGTGGTGGTATGAGGAATTCCATGATCTAGTTGAGATTTCAGTTTTGTTGTGAAAATGGCATTGGTGTAGGCTGTTATCTTGGCGAGGACTGCTTCCTTGGCTAAGCATGAGTATAGTTATCATTCTTGGACAATAAGGGCTTTCTGGTGTGGTGTTCATTATACAGTGTCCCTTTCTCTACAGGCTTTTTTTTTTTTTTGGCTTGCCAAGAACTGTAGCTCCTAGTCTTGTTAGGGAAGTCTCCTACTGTGAGGAATGATAGAATGGTTCCAGACTGAGGAGCTCCTGAAGTTTTACTAAATGATAGGATAAGCATGTTCCTTCTCTCTACTTTGTATGTTCTGTATGCTGATGAGGTCTGGGGAAAGGAAAGGTAAGTCTTTGAGCTAACCTTCCCATGATGTGCTAAAGCAAGTATGTGTATGAAACTACTACTGAGCTATATGGCTGTTGTTCTTGTTTTGGTTCGAATCTGTCCACTGGTATGCTTCACACTCTTCATACTCTGTGGTGGCACAAGGGGTTAAGTCTCAGCACTATGAAGCTATTACCAGCCACTGCGCTGTGAGTTTGATCCCCAGCCAGGGAGCAACGTACGTGGCGCAGCAGACCTCTCCTGTCTCGTCTGCTGCTCCCCTCAGCAGTGTATTTCAGTCAATCCACCTGTTCTGCTCCCCACTCTGTCTCTAGTGAATCCTCTCACCACCACCACCCTCCCCCTGCACTGCTGGCCTGCACCTCATTTCTTATATGCATAAATAAATCTTTAAAAATGTGATTTCTCAATGCTTAGTATTTCTTTACCTTTCTCTAGTTTGTTCCCCTGTGGATAAATGAGCATAATTTAGCCAATGGGATTTCCTTAGACATCTACATCTGCCAAGCAACTGTTACTAAAATCTTACTGTTGCGTGTTAGTAGAACCTATTTAAAATATGGCTAAGATGTTTTTTACAATCATCACAAGTAAATGTTACAATTTCCCACTGACTTATAGCACAGGAACATCTTTTATGACAGAAATAGAACTTTAAAAATTCCTGGGGAGATGTTTTGTATCAACCCTGCTTGCTCCATTTTCTTGTCTTATTTTACAGTAGTTTCAATCCATTTTTAATAAATACTCACGTTATAATTTCGACATGTATTGTGCTCTTATTTAGAATTAAACTTTCAGCAATTGTGTTTGGGTTTCAGGTTCTATACTCTGATGGAGAAAAATAATATATATATAGCATTTAATTTCATTTCCTTCTCTTTTTTAGAGTTACCTGGAACTCTAGAAAACACTCTTTTTGCTTCATCCCATCCCATTGTCAAATGCTGCAACATTATGCCTTTTTTTTTAAAATTTATACAATAGCTGGGGTACAGGCCAGAGGCAGGGAGGGTGAGAGGATTCACCAGAGACAGAGTGGGGAGCAGAACAGGCGAATTTACTGAAATACACTGCTGAGAGGAGCAGCGGGCACGACAGGAGAGGTCTGCCACGCCATGTGGTAATCTCCCTGGCCTGCTGGGAATCGAACCCACACTGCAGAGGCTGTGGACAGCTTCACAGCGCTGTGCTCAACCCACTGCACCACTGGGGAGGCCCGACAATATGCCTTCTATGCTAAATTACCCCCACTCTTCTTTTGTCAGTCCTGAGCCCTGTCCCAATTTCCTTTCTCCCTCTCTAAATCATACCACCTGGATTCAGCACCAATCAGGCTCTCAATTCTCCACAACAGGTCATAACTGATGCCCCTTAAATTCCAACTCAGGAAAGGAATAGCCTTCACATCTATTATCTCACTTAAAGTTTACAACAACCCTATGAGGTATGAATTACCCCATCAACCAATGACCACTCACCTTCAGCCAATGACCACGCCTTCCATTGTATAGCAAAGAATGAGGATATCAATGTGTTTCCCAACTTCCCTTTCATCCATATCATAATTTATATCAACAGCTTCACTTCCTTTACTCCAATGATGAAAACATTGGTCAAATGGATAGTGATAGAAACAGAGGGGCATCTGAGAGACAAACATAGTTAATCCATGGTCTCAAGGAACACAGACCTCAATGGAGTCCATGAGGATCAACAAGACAAGCACCAAGACCTGGCCACAAAGATCAGAAAGCTGGCCTCCAAGGAGATGCTGAAATCAGAAGGCAAGGAGCCCAGTTAGGTTTGAGGAGCTAAGATCAGAACATTTCTTGTAGGACAGCTTAGTGATTTTTTAAAACACTTTTTTATGTGGGGTCAGCCAATGTGTACAGCCTTCGTGCTTCAGATTTTTCAAGGCACTACTCGTCTTCTGATTCTTGCCTTGCTGCCAGTTAGTCACTCAGAAGTTTGTTTTTTTCTTAAAGATTTATTTACTTATGCACACAAGAGCTGGAGTACTGGCCAGAAGCGTGGGGTAGGGGGGGTGAGAGGATTCACCAGAGACCTCTGCTGAGGGGAGCAGCAGGTGAGTCAGGAAAAGTCTGCTGCACCATGTGGGTTGCTCCCTGGCCAGCGGGGGACCGAACTCGTGCTGCAGAGTCTGCAGATTGCTTCATAGTGCTGTGCTTAACTCCTTGTGCCACCAGGGAGGCCCTCCCCCTCTCAGGCCTTTCCATGTGGCCCTAGGGAATTCTCACACAAAGACAAACTCTCTTCCTTGGAAACTCTGCCACTTTCTGGGGCCTCCCTGGTGGCACAAGGGGTTGGGCACAGCACTGCGAAGCTGTCTGCAGCCTCTGCAGCATGAATTCGATCTCCAGCCAGGGAGCTACCCACATGTCACAGCAGACCTCTCCTGGCTCGCCCGCTGCTCCCCTCAGCAGTGTATTTCAGTCAGTCTGCCTGTTCTGTTCCCCACTCTGTCTCTGGTGAATCCTCTCACCCTCCACACCTCTGGCCTGTACCCCAGTTCTTGTATTCATAAATAAATTAAAAAAGAAACTACCACTTTCTGGCTTTAAATGAAACATAATTCTCTCCTTGAGACTCTAATTCCCCTGCATCTCCCTCCAGTGTAGGGTGCTCATTCATTCTTTCTCCATATGTCACAAGACCCAGAAGCGAGTGTAGCTTTTTCAAATACTGGATGGTGTCACTTATATGTAGGATATAGAGAAACACAGCAAAGGGTTAAAGTCAAACATTAAAAACTAACCTGTAGGGCCTCCCCGGTGGCGCAGCTGTTGAGCGCTGGGTTGCGAAGCTGCCCCCTGCCTCTGCAGCACCAGTTCGATCCCCAGCTGCTCCCCGGCCACCAGAGGAGGGTCCCACATGGCGCGCAGACCTCTCCTGCCGCCCGCTGCTCCCCTCAGCAGTGTACCTCGGTCCTTCTGCCTGCTCTGCTCCCTGCTCTGACTCTGGTGAATTCTCTCACCCTCCCGCGCTTCTGACTGTACCCAGTGCTTATATAAATAAATAAATAAATAAATAAATCTTTAAAAAAAAAAAAACTAACCTGTAAAAGCTGACAGCAGAACTGAGGTGGGGGAAGGGAGGGGCACAATGGACTAAGGTGGAGGAGTGTGGGTGTTTTGGTGGTGGATGCAGTATGGTAACACCTGAAGGGAGAGATCCTATACTTCTAAAACACAATGTTGTAAACCAATGTTACCTCAGGGTCTTCCTGGTGGTGCAGGGGTTAGTCTCAGTGCTATGGTAGCTATCAAGCCATCATCAGCCACTGTGGCCTGAGTTCGATCCCCAGCCAGGGAGCTGACCCACATGGTGCAGCAGACCTCTCCTGTCTCACCCACTACTCCCCTCAGCAGTGTATTTCAGTAGTTCTGTGACACAGTGGTCCCCAGGAAAGGGGGAGGTTCCAGGTTCCCGGCCCCACTCAAAGGAGGGTGGAACTGAGCAGGGAGGAGGGGAAGTGGAGAGGAGACTGGAGACGGAAGGAAGCAGGATGGAGAGCAGGGAGGAGACCTGGAGGAGGCTCATGGAGCAGAGAGACATGTGAAGAAGTTGCACTTGGCTTTTGGTCCTGAACTGGTTAAAACAGATGTGGGTGAGAAACCGTGGGGAGGTTACCAATGGCAGCTTTTATCTTGATTTTGATTTTGCTCTTTTCCTCCCACACTGGTCTGTTTTTTGATCCTTCTTTATGTTTCCCTGCCAGAAGATGCTTTTGACTTGCTTTTGACTTTTCGCTTTCAGGCCTTGCCTTGGGTCCATCCCATTTGCTTGGACTTTTACCCATGGGGGGATGGGTAACTTTGGGTGCTTGACTTAAAAACTATATTCTTTGTCTTTTCTGTATTGCACACTAATTGTATTAAAGTTTCTTTCCATTAAAGGTCTATATGTTTTGTCTTAATATGGCGGATGGCAGAACCTATTTAGAGCAGGCAGGTTTGGGGGTTCTGGCGTACCCCTCTCCCTGCCCTGTAACAGATCCACCTGTTCTGCTCCCCACTCTGTTGCTGGTGAATCCTCTCACCCCCTGCACTTCTGGCCTACATGCCAGTTCTTGTATATATAAATAAATAAAATAATTCTTTTTTTTTTAAACCCTCAATAATAAAAAATTAAAATAAAAGGAGGCACCAGAGGATCCGTAATTTCAACCTAGGAATAAATGGGCAGTTGATTGCTAACTTCATACTCTTGTTATCTTTGCTAGCTAAACTGTCTCTTTTCTCAAGTGCGTGGATCTTCTTCTGTACTCCCTCAGTGTTTCTGACCAAATTAAGACTAATACCACAGCATCTTGGAGCAGGCAGCCTGGCTAAAGCGGGTGCCTCAGGCTCATGTATTTGGAATGTTGTTCTATCTGCCTACCCTCTGTTACTTGGTTCTTGCTGCTGCTGGCCCCCCCTGCAGCTACTGTACTTCTGTGATACTGTCTCCTTAACCATCTGGTAACCTTCTAGTCCAAGCACCTAGAGTTTATTAAACTCCAGACGGTCGTGTCCCAAGGGTATGAACCACTGGAAATCTAGTTGGATGATACCTAAATTTAGCTCCACCTTGCCCAAGTGGAGTTCTATTCCTCTTTTTCCCTGCCTAATGACCCTCCTAAGCGGACTGTAGCTATGGAAGAGACCTATGCCCCTAAAGTCCCTCAAGAATGAGAAATGGAACAAAACAGATAGGGGATTTAATAGGCTCCCTGGACTGCACACTTTCCTCACCTGACCTTCCTGCTATTGAGCCCCAGTTTAGGGAATTCAGTACATCACCAGTGACAAGGAGACCCTCCACCCTGCAGTCTTCCTGCTTTCAGACAATGGCTCCAGAACCAGCTGAAACCTAATGGCTGCACAGACTCAGATGACAGAAGAGCGAAGCATGTGACCTATCTGCGCAGGCCTCAGTGTCACCTTACCTAAAATACTCGCTGATGTTTCCCTGCAGCAGGGCCCTGGTAACCAACCCCATAAAAAAAGGCCTCCCGCAGCAATCAGGCAAGAGTGTGGCTCTGGAAAGTTGCCACCCCATTCCTATTGTATTGTGTGATACACAATAAATGTTCCTTGCTTGAAATGTAATATATATATATATATATATATTTTTTTTTTAATGACAGTATTTCGGGAGAACCTATTAAGTGCCAGGATCTGAAAAAAGAAAAATGAAAAGAGACCCATTGCTTAAAGCAGTTCTTAACTGTTTAGCATAAATAATTCATATAGCAGACTGAAATAGTGATATACAATTAACAGAGTTGTGAGTTTTATTTTTTCCTTTCTCTTTTTTAATTTTTTATATTAATTTTTTTGTATCATTGTTCATTTTTAAACAATATTTGCTTTCCCCCACCCCTCAGCTGTAGTTCCCATAGTTTCCTTCACCAATACACCATCACCTCACTTCCCTGTGCTCCTCCCTGTGAGTTTTATTTTATTTTTTTTAAAGATTTATTTATTTATTTATACAAGCACTGGGTACAGTCAGAAGCGCGGGAGGGTGAGAGAATTCACCAGAGCCAGAAGCAGAGCAGGCAGAAGGACCGAAGTACACTGCTGAGGGGAGCAGCGGGCGGCAGAAGAGGTCTACGCGCCATGTGGGACCCTCCTCCTGGGACCCTCCTCCGGTGGCCGGGGAGCAACCGGGGATTGAACCGGCGCTGCGGAGGCTGCAGGCAGCTTCGCAACCCAGCGCTCAACCGCTGCGCCACCGGGGAGGTCCCTCCCTGTGAGTTTTAAATGAGATAATTCATGTAAAGTGAATAGCTCAATAAACGGTAAGTAAAGGCACGGGGCTATTAAGAACTCTTCTGCACCTCCCAGATGTGACCACCAGGTGTCAGCCTCCCCTAGGTAAACCCTTCTAGGCCTTGGATGACCACGTTGTCTACCCTCTTCAACATCAGAGGAAGGAGCAAATCATCTGGGTATGACTATTTGTCCTTCCCCTACTCCTGATCAGAGCTACTTAGAGGCAGAAATTTCTTAGTACCAATTTCAGGAGTGGACTCGTCTGCCTACAAAGCAAGCCCATTGTAGTCCACCACAATTTGGAAATGACCAAGATCATATCAAGGAAAGGAAAGGCAGAAAAAGGACAATCAAGTGAAACAGGAGCAAAACAAAGTTGATTCAGGAAAAGACCAGGAAGAGAATGAAAGAGAAGGAGGAAAGAAGAGACTGAGAGACAAAGAACGATAAAACAACTTATTTTACTCAGTCACCTCACTGGGGCTTCACCCAAAGCTTTGCCGAAGCCCTCACATTTAAGCCACCGGCAACCTGAAACCCTCACCTCCCAGGCTTCTGCCACATGTCAAATCCCTTTTTAATCCTTGTAATCCCACTGATTCTCTAGCTGGCTTTCTCCCGGATATATTTCAGAGAGGAGCTTTAGAGTCCCTGGCAAAGAACGCCATCATTCTTTTTGAGCCCATGTAACTTCTATTTTATATCTGAGCTGCCATGTTTTCCAAACTACCCTGTTCTTCCCATAAGAAATTATATTTTCATTTTTCGAAAAACGTCCTTTTCCCCCTTACAATAGCCTCTTTGACTTTGCCAGTTAACCAAGCTGCATACTTTATTTCCCAAGTGCCTAGTATTTTTGCTCGTTGGCATACATTTTCTCCAACTTCTAACACAGTATTTTTAAAACAGTCCACAGGCTTCCTGTGGGTTATTGACTTTTAGAATGTTAGTCTTAATTTTTCCTAATGTCTTGTAACATGTGGCATACCCAAACAGGAATAGGCCTTGTTCAGACACTATCCTGAAGCAGAACTGTTGACTTAGTCTACTCTCTCTAGACCGAAACCTGACTGCATCTGTTATTTAGGCCCAATCACCAGTTAAGGGCTCTTTCCTTAACACAGAAAGATCTTTGCTCAGGATTTTCTAGAGAAAATCCAAAGGATTAATTGTGCAAATGGAACCTACACACTAGAAAGAACAATATAATAAAATGTAAAGCATATTGCAGTTAATATAAAGGCCAAACTTGTGAAGTACCACCAATTCTTTGTCTCTCCCTTAGCAAGATGTGTGTGGCAAAGGGAAGTGAATCAATTTCTAGGACTACACAAGGATTCTAGGAACTAACATATCCTGTTACCTGAAAAATCTAAACATGGATTTCCTCCAAATCATGATCAACCCAACTCACTGCCAGATCACTCAAGAGAGACCTGAGTCCTTCCACTCACCCAAGGCCACCACTACTGTTTCTATCCATTGTCAATAAAGAAATTCTTATCAGGGAACTAGTTCTGCCATGGCCACATTGAATGTATCCACACAGGCCAAGGTCTTGAACCATACGAATTTTGGCAAAATGCCTCTGATCTTCCTGGAACATGAGCGGAAGAGAGGCCTATAAGGAGTTCCTAGGAGGCCATTTTCCACTTACCTCCCACCCTCCCCTGGGACAATTGATGAAACAGTTCCTCATCACATTCTGGGTTCTACTGAGGTTGGTGCTTTCTGTCTTACTCCCTCAAAATAGAGCTTCAGAACATCGAAAAAACCCTTAGTGGTTGCCTACACTGGGCTCCTCAGCAGTATGGTGTCCCACAATTCATCACTGTTTTTCAGTGTTTATGTGTTGTCTTTTTTAATGTGTGGGATGGGGCTTATGGGAAGTTGACACCTTAGACTTATTCTTTTTGCTAAGTAATAAGGTGCCTAAATCTAAAAGTGACTCATTTTATTTTTACTGAAAAAATCAGTCAGATTTTGACTTTGCCTTGTCTTATGTATGAGCTTGTCAAGCCGTGAGACATACCTCACAACCAAGTCATGATGGCATCTAAAGCATGATGGGTGGACACCACAGTTCATTCCATTGATAAGGTCTGAGTCCTCCTATCCACTGGAGGCTGCTGCTATTTCTAACACTAATAAAGGACCTAGAAATTAATTTGTTCCCCTATTTTACACCTCAACTAAGATCACCTCTGAGACGCAAAAACATCTCTAGCATTTTTCTTATTTTTTTAAAAATTGAGATATAATTTACATAGAAACAAATGTAGACTTTAAGTGTACTGCTTGATGAGTTGTTAACAAATGCATACACCCACATAAGCAATTCCCCTCTCAAGATAAAGAATATTTTGATCACCTCAGAAAGTCCCTGCTTGGGCCTCCCTAGTGGCGCAGCGGGTTGAGCACAGTGCTGTGAAGCTATCCACAGCCTTTGCAGCACTGGTTCGAATCCTGGCCGGCCAGGGAGATACCCACATGGTGCAGCAGACCTCTCCTGTCTTGCCCGCTGCTCCCCTCAGCAGAGTATTTCGATCCATCTGCCTGTTCTTCTCCTCACTCCGTCTCTGGTGAATCCTCTCACCCTCCCGTCCCTCTTGCCTGTACCCCAGTTCTTGTATAAAAATAAATAAATCTTTTTTTAAAAAAGTCCCTGCTTAGACACAAGGATGGTTCAACATCCGAAAATCAATCAACGTTATCCAACACATCAACAAAAAGAAATATAAAAACCATATGATAATATCAATAGATGCCGAGAAAGCTTTCGACAAAGTGCAACACCCATTCATGATAAAAGCCCTTGAAATTCTTGGGATACAAGGAACATACCTCAACATCATAAAGGCCATATACGACAAGCCAACAGCCAGTATCATTCTCAATGGTGAAAAGCTGAAAGCATTTCCATTAAGATCTGGAACAAGACAAGTATGTCCACTCTCACCACTGCTTTTCAATATAATACTGGAAGTCCTAGCCAGAGCAATAAGACAAGAGAAAGACATACAAGGAATCCAAATAGGAAAAGAAGAAGTCAAACTATCACTATTTGCAGATGATATGATAATATACATAGAGAACCCCAAAAACACCATAGAAAAACTAATTGAACTCATCAATCAGTTCAGCAAAGTGGCAGGATACAAAATCAACATGCAAAAGTCAGAAGCCTTCCTATACACTAACAATAAATCTGAAGAAGAAGAAATGAAAAAAAACCATGCCCTTTATTATCAAAACAAAAAAAATCAAATACTTGGGAATAAATCTAACAAAAGAGGTAAAGGACCTTTACAAAGAAAACTATAAAACACTGTTAAAAGAAATAGAAGAAGATACAAAGAAATGGAAAGACATCCCCTGCTCATGGATTGGAAGAATAAACATTATTAAAATGGCCATCCTACCAAAAGCAATATACCGATTCAATGCTATTCCAATAAAAATTTCAATGTTATTCTTCAAAGAAATAGAACAATTATTGATGAAATTCATATGGAATCACCAAAAACCCCGAATAGCCAAAGCTCTCCTGAAAAAAAAAGAAGGGAATGGAGGCATCACACTCCCAGATTTCAGGCTATACTACAAAGCCATAATCATCAAAACTGCATGGTATTGGAACAAGAACAGACACACAGACCAATGGAATCGAATAGAAAATCCAGAAATAAACCCACAGATTAATGGTCAACTAATATTTGACAAAGGAGCAAAGAATATGCATTGGAGCAAAGAAAGTCTGTTCAATAAATGGTGCTGGGGGCCTCCCCGGTGGCGCAGCGGTTGAGCGCTGGGTTGCGAAGCTGCCGGCGACCTCTGCGGCGCCGGTTCGATCCCCGGCTGCTCCCCGGCCACCAGAGGAGGGTCCCACATGGCGCGCAGACCTCTCCTGCCGCCCGCTGCTCCCCTCAGCAGTGTACTTTGGTTCTTCTGCCTGCTCTGCTCCCCGCTCTGGCTCTGGTGAATTCTCTCGCCCTCCCGCGCTTCTGACTGTACCCAGTGCATGTATAAACAAAGAAACAAACAAATAAATAAATAAATAAATAAATAAATAAAACATGCCTCTATTAAAAAAAAAATAATAAAATAAAAAATAAATGGTGCTGGGAAAACTGGGTCGCTACATGCAAAAGAATGAAGCTTGACTACTACCTCACACCATACACAAAAACCAACTCAAAACGGATTAAAGAACTAGACATAAAACCTGAAACCAAAAAATACATAGAAGGAAATATAGGCGAAACACTACGTGATTTGCACATCAAAGACATCTTTACAGACACATCACCCAAAGCAGTGATAGTGAAGGCAAAGATAAACAGCTGGGACTACATCAAATTAAAGAGCTTCTGCACAGCAAAAGAGACAAGAACAAAAACAAAGAGAAACCCCACCAACTGGGAGAACATTTTTGCACACAACACTAATGATAAAGGATTGATCACAAAAATCTGCAAAGAGCTGATGAGACTCAACAACAGCAAAGAAAATAATCCAGTCAAAAAATGGGCAGAAGAGCTAAAAAGAAACTTCTCTGAAGAGGAAATGCAAATGGCCAACAGGCATATGAAAAAATGTTCAACATCACTTGTAATCAGGGAAATGCAAATCAAAACTACCATGAGATACCATCTTACACCAGTGAGAATGGCACATATTAAAAAAACTAGCAACAACAAATGTTGGCGAGGGTGTGGAGAAAAAGGAACTCTTCTGCACTGTTGGTGGGAGTGCAAACTGGTCCAACCACTATGGAGAGCTGTGTGGAGATTTCTGGACCTACTAAACATAGAGCTTCCATAGGATCCAGCAATTCCACTCATAGGTATTTACCCAAAGGACACAGAAACATCAATTCCAAAGAACACCTGCACCCCTATGTTTATAGCAGCACTGTTTACAATAGCTAAGCTTTGGAAACAACCCAAATGCCCAAAAATAGATGACTGGATCAAGAAGATGTGGTACATATATACCATGGAATATTACTCAGCATTCAAAAAAGATAAACACATGCAATTTGCAGCAACATGGATGGCGCTGGAAGGGATCATGCTCAGTGAAATAAGCCAGAAAGAAAAAGAAAAATACCGGATGGTCTCACTCATAGCAGGAATCTAGAAAACTTAAATAAGGGACCAGGAAAATGAATAACTATAAGAAAGTGAAAATCAAAATCAACAAAAATCTATGAACCAGAGACACTTTTGGGGGGGGGGGTGGAGGGAGGGGAGGGATTGGGGTCAAAATGGGGGGGTTGAAATTGTATGGGGAATATAAAAATAAAATTTATTATATAAAAAAAAGTCCCTGCTTAAAGTTGCAACCAGTAGATGAATAAGTCCTGGATATTGAATGCACAACATAGTGATTATAGTCAATAGCACTGTACTATAAACTTCAAAGTTGCTATTAGACCAGATCTTAATTGTTCTCACCAGAAAAAAAAATAGTAATTATGTGATTTGATAGAAATGTTTGCTAACCCTCTGGTAGTAATTCTAATGCAATATTACCAATGTAGCAAACAAACATTTTGTATACCTTAAATATACACAATGTTAGATGACAGTTATATCTCAATTTTTTAAGGTTCCCTTTCTTTCAAGTCAATCAACAACACTCTCCCCCAAGGGGCAGTCACTGTTCCAATTTCCCCTTATATGTATTTCACAGAAATGGAATCATAATATATGAACTCTGGTGTATTGTTCCTTTTGCTCAATGTTATGTTTTTGTGATTCTTGCAGGTTGTTGCATATATAGTTTCTTCTTTCTAGTGTTGAGGCTTATTCCACTGGATGGATGTACCACAGCTTATTTATTCATTTACCTAATGAGAGAATTATTTCAATTTTTGTACTATTATGAATAAAACCATATGTACATTTATATACAATCCAACATTGTTTTGAATCCTGAGGGGATGTCTGTTTGCAAGCATCTTTTTCTCTTATTATAGAACATAGTCATGCATTGCTTTGAGAAATGCATCATTCGGTAGTATATTTACACAACCCTAGATGATGTGGCCAACTACACACCCAAGTTACAGATAGGGACTGCTGTCATATATGTATATGTGATTCATTTTTTTTAAAGATTTATTTTATTTATGCGTACAAGAACTGGGGTACAGGCCAGAGGTGTGTGGGGGGTGTGAGAGAATTCACCAGAGACAGAGTGGGGAACAGAACAGGCAGACTGACTGAAATACACTGCTGAGGGGAGCAGCGGGCAAGTCAGGAGAGGTCTGCTGCACCATGTGGGTCACCTCCCTGGTCAGGGAATGAACTCGTGTTGCAGAGGCTGCAGATAGCTTCAGAGCACTGTGTCTTCAATCCCTGCTCCACAAGTGAGGCCCCAAAACCTATAGAATTTTATGGCACAAAGAGTGAACCTGAATATATGCAGATTAAGAAAAATGTCGTTGTGGCAGTAGAGGGAATCCCAGGATGAAATGAAGAGTGTGACAAAAGAATAACTATTGCAAACATATAAAGTCTTCCAACTGAAGAAGGTGGGGAAATTTGCCAGCCTAAGTACCTTTGAAAATGAGTGGTCTGTAAGACTAAAAGCAAAAGGAACTGTTCTTAAGTTCTGAACTCTGGTAAAGTTTTTTCTCATAGACGTAGAAGTTAACAATTCTGAAACTGCTAACAAGTAAACTGGGATAGAAAATTTTAATAAATAGAAGACATTATCTCACTGTTGGAGTGAGAGGTTACAGATAAGCAAGAGGAAAAGGCTAGCTTGATCCATGTAATGATGGATTAAAGTTAGAAACATCAGTATGGACTAATTTTTAGCTTAGCTTAATACAGATACTGATGATTACATACAGAAATTCATACTGATATGTATATACAGATGACTTAGATATACACATGTGTTTTTGCTCTGTCAGCTGTGAGAACCTTTTGCAGAAAAACAAAGTCAGTCTTCTAAGAACAAAATTAGTCTCATTTGACAATTTTTTTGACAAAAAGGACTGATTAGATTATGTGATGGGCATTTTCCATAAATTGAAAAAACTTAAATCAGCAGCTCCAAATCTTTGATGAAAACATATCTGAAACAAAAGATAAAATAGAAACACTTGATTTTTAAAATGTGTCAGTAAAAATTCATTCATATAACATTTCAATTTTTTCAACCCTTTCCAAATGTAGCTAGTGAAATCTGTTAAATGTAAGTGAAAAAGTAAATAAGTATAGTTACTAGTCAGCTAAAGTCTTTTTGATATAATTCCTAAAAATTGAGTAAGTGAATGACTAGTGAAGAGTAACTAGTCCTTTTTCCAAGTCAGATGGTTTCCCATCCATTGCTTTCAACAAATTCTAAGGAAAATCTAATCAGATAGTCTGATAATAGATCATAAAAAGGAATTTCTGATAGAACACTCCGATTTTTGGCAATCAACTCAGAAGGAGTTCAACTAATTAAATGATAGTGCTGTTATGACTCCACAATCCCACGGTCTTACATGTTTGAACAAGTTCCTCAGTGTGTATATCTATAAAAATAAAGATAGAAATAGATTGATGCTGAATTCTCATTGTAGCAACAAGTAGTATTCTTCCATACATATATGGGAAGGGGGAAATTCCAGCTCATTCAATGGTGGAATTTCATAAAATTTGCCTTTCTTATGTATCCAATTTGTTTATCAAAATGCATAAAATATTTGTCTTGAACAATTTTATACTTCTAATAATGGTTACAATAACAATCCAAAGAAATTTTGGGATGGCAGACCCAACAGGCTAATACATGAGCATTTTATCTGGAACCTGAAGTACCTCTCTAGCATCTCAGCTTGCTGTTGGGCTCCATCCTCCATCGCCACCCATCCACACATCCACCACTTACTAATTTTGAGACCCTGGACAACCTAACCTTTCTGTACCCAGTTTCCTGTCTGTATAGTGATGATAATATTATCTCCCTAGCGTTGAGTGAGGATTATATGTGATTATCCACATAATGCATTTAACACTGTGTGGACATAAAAACATTCAATAAATGCTAGCAGCTACACTGCAGTCATAAGGCATTAACTGCCATTCCCCAAATGCATGCTGTTTGTTTTGCTTCCATGAGTTAGCCCATGCTGACATGTCTGCTTGGAATGCCTTTCTCCTACTGCTTCACCTAGCTAACTCTTGGTTCTTTCAAAACTGAAGTCCTGATGGACACAGCTCTGATCCTCCCCATCTGGGGCACCCCTCTGAGCTCCCACAGCACTCTGTGCTCGTCTTTACCAAGTGAGAAGCCATTGCAGTTTTAGGCAGAGGAGTGACCTGATCTGGCTTGATTACCTACAATATGCCAGGCACTGTTGTTGTTCTAGATTCTGTGTCAAAACCGGAATAAAAAGAACACTTAGCTCATAGGTTACTAGGAGGATTGCAAGAGATAAAAGACATATTATCTGGCATGTGATATTCAGTAAATGCTATAATTATCTATAAATAGTCAGGATACTCCCTCACATCTGTTGATATCTTTGGCCAATAACTCATAATCTTTTAAAACACAATTTCCACTGGCACCCTGGATGATGATCTTTCTCCTACACTGCAATTCCAGTAGTTTTCGGGCACCCCCATCATGATATTGCTGTTGGATCGTTGGGCTTTTGCAGACTGAGTAGATTGTGTATGACCATAGGGAGAGATTCAGAAAGCCTAGGTGCAATTTTCCATTAGCTTGAAAGAGAGAGAGTACATTCTTCCTCCCTACCCCACATAAGCAACAAGTCTCTTCTGTATGACTGAGTCCTTGGAAGATAAAGGCAGAGCAGGGAAAGGGAGGGCTGGTTGGAGATGATAGTTTTGCTGGCACAAGATAAGGGCAGGCATCTTTGTAAGTGTCAAAGAGAGGAAATTACAGCTGCAGTCCTTCTGGCAGCAAGGAGGGAATGAGAGATTAGTGATTAAGACATCCCAGCAAAAGTCAGGAGACTGAGAAACAGGTGCTGCCCACAGATAGGGCTCAACATGACTAATCTTCACAAAGGTTGTTCACCGATGATGAGACGAGAGTAACCCTATGCAGGTGTGTGCCCCTTCCTGCTAGAAAAAGGGATGTAAAACTGATGACTCAAGGGCAGGGCCTGGAAGTCAGGGCTCTCCCTAACTCCTTTCACTCAAGGCAGCTCTGCTTTTGTCCATTTTATTAGGTATTTCACTTATAACTGCTTTTGCAAAAAGTGTTCTAGTGCCAAACCTTTGTGGCTCTCCTCAGTAAATCACTACACATTTTACTTTCCATAGAATACAGCTGCCATTGAGGCGTGGCGACAACAAGCCTCATCTCCTGCCTTTTAGCCTGCGTGGATGTGTCCTTTTTCCTGTTCAAAGCTAATGCCACTGCTCATGCTTGATCCCATCTCTTTCTCATTTCCTCTGGGTCTCAGTGTGATTGGTTTTCCTCCCTACTGGGTGGAACCACATTAAGTTGCTGTTGGGACATTTGGCAATTCTGGAACATTGACCATTTCACATGATTCAAGCTAATATATTTTCATTCTTTCCCTCCCTAAATGTTCCTTATCCTCAACCAAATACAATTATTTTTTAAAGATGTATTTATTTATGCATACAAGAGCTGGGGTGCAGGCCAGAGGTCGGAGGTGGTGGTGAAAGGATTCACCAGAGACAGGGTGGGGAGCAGAACAGGCGGGTCTTCTGAAATACACTGCTGAGGGGAGCAGCCGGGGAGATAGGAGAGGTCTGCTGTGCATGTGGGTCACCTCCCTGGCCAGGGATCAAACTCATGCTGTGGTGGCTAACAATAGCTTCATAGTGCTGAGACTTCACCCCTTGCACCACCAGGGAGGCCCTCCAAACAAATACAATTAAAACAAAACATCTTTATACAGGTAAGATTAACCTCTTTGTAGCTGTTTCTCTTAACAGCTGAACTGAACTACTTCCAATAAAACTGAACTACTCACTGTGGCCCTGCCTATCTCCAAGATTCCCTGCCTTTCATAAATTTGCTCAAACTAATTTGCCCTATCTGCTGAGGTGAAAAGATGGCCCCTAGGCCCCAGGCCTTCTCTGATTCTCTTAGCTGAAGGTCATCTCTTCTTCCTCCTCTGAACTGCTGTGGCACTTTTAAAAACTGTGGTTCAATATAGGTACTACAAGATTTACTATCCTAACCATTGTTTATTTAAGTAACATTGTGCTATAATGTTATGTAAGTTTCAGGTGTGCATCATTTAGACTCAACATGTGCATACTCTATTAAGTTCACCGCTGAAAGTCCAATTATTTTAACCATTTTAAGTGTGCAGCTTAGTAGCATCATCCATCTCCAGGACTTTTTCATCTTACTGGGTACTTGATTTGGTGCCTATGTTATGGAGCACGGTGGTTTCTGCCAGGCAGTATAGCTATTTGTGTACCTGCTTTATCATCTTACCTATGTTGTAAATTCATTTATGACAAGATCTAGGTCTAACTCATTTTTGAAATGCTTCCAAAATGCTTGGAGTCATGTTTAATTTCTGTCTCTCCCGGAATCCCGTCAGCAAAACCTGTCATCTCAATTTTTAAAATCTATGCAGAATATCACCAATTCTCAATTCCATGTCTAGGACCTACGTCCATCTCTCCTGGAGTGGAAACGCTTTCTCGCTGGTCGTCCAGCTCATGTCACTGGCCCTGCCGTCTATTCACAGCAGTCAGTTATCCCGATGAGTCAGATCATTGTCATTTCTCTGCTCAAATCCTTCAAGGACTCCAGATTTCACTCAACAAAAAGCCAGATTTATAAAGACCTACAAAGCCAGCCACCAAAATGACCTCTAACAATCCTCCCCTGTTGCTGTCCATGCCCTAGAACCTGGGCTATAATAACAATTCAACACGTTCGCTGCCTTCTGTTTGTCCTCCCTGTTACCTCTATTCCTCTACTTCTCAACCCCAGGGCACAGCAGGTAAAAACCGTGGGAAAAAAACACCTAGAGATTCAGAGAGGAAAGCTGGACCTGGGGGGCGGGGACTGCGAGGTGCCCGTTGCGCATGCGCGCCAGCTCGGCTTCCAGCTGGGGGGGGAGGGGGTGGGGTGGGGGGACGAGGGAGTCATTGGTCCTAGCTGCCCCCTTCCGGCCCCGGGAAGTGGCAGGACCTTGGCTGTGGCCCGAGCGGGCTCAGCGCCAATCGGGGGACGCTGGGCCGTGGGGTAAGTTCGAAAATGGCGGAGGGGGAAGAAGGAGGGGCTCTGCAGGGCGGGAGGCCGGCCGGCCGGTGGGGGCTGTGGGAAGGACGTTGCTGGGGGTGCCCAGGGGCGCCGCCCGGACAGCCGCACTGACTGACCGCGCCCGATGTGTCGCTGAGGCCCTGACGTGCCCGCACTTCGGTTCCGGACTCGTGGTTCCCCCGGGGCATGGGCGGACTGGCCGGTGCGAGTGAGGGAGACGAGGGACTTCCGTTTCCTTCTAGGCTGGGGCCCAGCGGCGCAGCGGAGTTGGCCTTTCCAGATTGTGGCTCGGGTGGCCCATCCTTCAGCACCCTCCCCTCGGGACCGCGCAGGGCGCCGCGGGCGATCCGGGCCGGCTCTCCGGGCGCGGTGGGTACTTTGGCTACAGGTCACCCCTCCCTTCTCATCTGCTCTCCTCTCCCCTCCCCTGTCCTCTCTCGTCTCCACTTCCACCCCCCCTCGGGCTCCTTGCTACGGGGGAGAGAGGAAGGCCTAGCCCGCCAGGCGGGGGTGGCCCGACTGGGGCTCCCGGCCTGGGTAACCCGGTCCGCCGAAGGAAAGCGTGGAGGGGCGGGTGGGTGGCTACGGCCGGCCTGGCTGCCTCCCTAAACACTCGAGACCCCTGAGGTAGAACGAGTCAAATAACTTTTTCTTAAAAAATGATCAAAGGAACCGCCCCCACCCCAACCCCTCCCATCTGATGCCTGTGGCTTGTGAGCTGCGGGTGGAATGTGTGGCGAGGGTGTGTGAAACTGAAAGAATAGAAGTCAAGGATCTTCCGGAAGAGGAAATTGAATAGTAATATTTGCTATCCTAGTCACCTCCCTAGCATATTGTGTGAGTAAAACAAAATTCAATCTAACTTTCAGTTTCATTTATTTTCGCCCCATATACACTTAATAGGTTTCTTGGAGGGGGGCGAAAGGGGGAGTGGTTATTGCTGAAACTAAGCAACCGCCCTCTCCACCTCCAAAAAGAGAAAACGTCAATCAAAGCTTTTCTAAAACCTCAGATTTTAATAATCTACTACTTTGCTTCCAAATATAATGATGTCACTAGTATTGTCCCAACTATACCTTGATAGTTGACACACAGGGTTTTTTTTGTAAGACCGGAGGGTGCTATAGTGTTTCTTTCTTATTTTACTTAACATTTGTTAGAACCAGTTCGAGAGAACACTGTTACAGACGGCCATCTTAGAATTCTAACATTTTACAGTTGGAAAGAATCTGTTATTTTAAAAAAGCAGAAACTAAAGCACAGAAAGTTTTCAGGCTTGCCTAAAGTTAACCGACTACTTAGGTTAGCACCCAGGTTGACTGCTTTCTTGCTCACTGCTCTTTGCAGCTGCTCCACATAGTTTCCAAGCAAGGAAAATAAATGTGTTAAATTCAGTGCCTATTTCTGAAGCTCTTCCACATTGTGCTCTGCACTGTCCACAACTTGTGCATGTTTACTTATGAGGTGGGTGCTTGAGATATTTTTCACCATCATTCAAGGAGTGGCAGCAGTTTCAGATTTAAAATATTTATATATATACAAATGCACATATGTATACTTGTGTGTGCTCAGAAAAATGAAGGATACATAGGAAAAATGTAACCTGTTATTAATGGAGGATGGAAAGGGATGGGAGGCACTTTGCAAGTAGCCTTGTGTTACTATTTCAATTTACCATTAAGTACTTTTTACTTAAAAGCCTTTTAAACTTCACACACGTGTGTATCAATATAAATAAGTATCCATGGTATTAGAGAAGAGGGGAGGCCAAGCATATCAGACTGCAGCAGGCTGAGGGGCCTGTGTGTGTTCTCTTTACATGGTATGTATATGTTTATATGCATGTATGTATTCATGTATCAGTGGTTTGTTGTAAAATCCAGTGTGGTTCTTGTCAGCCCAACTCATAGCAAAGCCGGCCTGATTATTAACATTTCTTCTTTGGTTTTGTCCTATTGTTCTAATATAAGATGGTAAAAATAATATCTATTACTAGTTAAATATTTTTACAAATGTGCTAAGGTTTTGATTATCGAATGAAGTAGTGTAGTGTAGGAAAATAATTTTCTTCTACCCTTCTAACATCTAAGCTGAGAAACCTTGTAACTTAAATTAAAAAGTTCAGGTCAGCACAAGAGAAACCAAAAAGTTCAATGACATGTATACGGAAAGACCCAGGAAACTCCCTGAATTGTCTCAGGCCATCACCTTAAATACCATCTTCATTTAAAGACAGAATGTTGAGGCTTAGGATCTGAGACTAAAAGGGGGAAACACAATTTACAGGGAGATGGGGAAACCAACAGGAATTTTTAACAAACTTACTTGGTGAGGTTTCCCCCAATCAGCCACATTTAGTTCATATTCTTGGTAGATACCATCACTGATAATATTTCTTTTTCTGAAACAAGGAAGGAGACACCTTTAAAAATGGAGATTTTCCCCTTGTACATGTAAATGTCTCTTGCAGAAGAGTCTCTTCTCAGTTTTCAAAGCTCTTCCTATGGTCACTGTATCTTAAAAATAACCAGCTCAAAATAATCTCTTTTGGTAGTAGCAAGCTATAAAATTTAGGACATCAAATTTGGCATAATAAAAATATCTGAATGTAGAATCTTTGTGGATAAGAATCATTAAAAAAAAATTAAGACCAGGAAGGCCCATGGTGATTCAGCTCTTTTGTTTTTATGAATAGGGTAATTAAGACTCGAAGAAGGAAAAGTAAGTTGCCCAGGTTTTATATCTGATTATTAACAGAACTTGGACTACAGTCTAGGTCCTAGTTCAGTGCCCCTTGTACAACATTTGTAATTTTATTGCTTTCTAGTGCTTTCCATGGCTTGGGCTAGGCTGACAAAGTATTGCTGATTAAAGGTTAGTCAGGCTCATTTCAATAGATAAAAAATGATTATAACTGATGTACCAAATAAATTGTATAAAAATTATTATAACAGATGTACCAAATAAATTGTATAGTGTTTTGAAGTATTTTAATTACATAAGTGTTCCCCTTATATTTTGTTGTAAATATTAATTTATTTAGTAAATTCTTTGTGTACATTGTAAATCCTTTTTAGATCCTAAATATGGAGTAATGATATTTCCATTTTTCTTGTGTCTAATATTTAAGCCTGGTAGGTAGTGCTAACAGAAAATAATAGTATGTTTTAGAAATAAACATTATTGAACACCTACTATATGCTAGGCCTTATATTATACGGTAAAGTTCCAATGTGGCAAAATAAATGCCCTTGTACAGTTGAGGCTGGGAGATTATCATGAGCTGTCAAATTCTCAAGCTTTTCTCTCTGTGATCTAATCTGATAATAGTATTATAAAATCTAATCTGTAATGCTGTTTAAGGTCATTGTGTGAGTAGTTTAGAGGAGACAAAAACAGTTGTGATAAAATAAGAAATTTATTGACCTCTAATATTTTCACATCTTAGAGGTCATGTACCATGGAGAAGGAGCCCTGGATCCAATGCCTGGGCTCTTGTTTTGATTGTTTCCAACCAGCTGGGGGGTTGTAAGTAAGTCACTAAACCTCTCAGGTGTTTCCATTTCTTTTTCTTTTTTTCATAACTTTTTGGGATGTTTATTACATTTAATTCAAAGCATCAAATAGTATTTTGAATATTTTAAATTATAAAAATATGTCACAGAAAACTTAAGATATTCAGAATAGCATAAACAGAATAAGTCAATATAACCCACGTTCTTTCATATTTCTTTCTTTGAGGGTTATATCATATGAAAATTGTTTTAATCATTTTTCTCTCATTCAGCATTCTATTTAGCATTCTTTCAAAATGAAGTTCTTATTTAACTGTGTATTATTCCATGCCCTAGTTCCTTCATCTGTAAAGTAACAGGCTTGAGCTAGTTGATTCAAAACCCATTGTAGTATTTTTTTAAAATGATTATCTCAAATTTCATCAAGGAACAAAAAATCCCAGATAACTTTCCCAAATCTGTTTGGAAGAAATCTCAAGTAAAGGGACAAGACACTAATAACAAGGTGGAGATACAAACCTTCATAATTTTTTGGTTTATCCCTTAAATGTTCATGTGCTAAGTGTAGGTGACCCTTGAACAACGTGGGTTTGAATTTCACAAGTCCACTTATATGCAGATTTTTATAAATTCCAGGTTCCACATTCAGGGATTCAACCAACCCCAGAGGTCAATTGGTTGTATATGCACTTGTAGAACACATGGATAGAGAGAGCAGACTATAAGGTACCTGAGTACCTTATTTTGGTTTCTAGAGGGGCGGGGAAATTTGGTTTTCCTAAAACCAACCCTCCCTTGCAGATACAAAGAGAACCGCAGTTAAACTTTGGGGGAGGGGCCTCCCTGGTGGCAAAAGGGGTTAAGACACAACCTATGAAGCTATCCGCAGCCACTACAGCATGAGTTCCATCCCCGGCATGCCAGGGAGCAACCCACATGGCGCAGCAGACCTCTCCTGATTCGCCTGCTGCTCCCCTCAGCAGTGTTTTCCAGTCATTCTGCCTGTTCTGTTCCCCACTCTGTCTCTGGTGAATCCTCTCACCACCCACACCTCTGGTCTATACCCCAGTTCTTATATGCATAAATAAATAAATCTTTAAAAAAAATTTGGGGGGGAGTCGGAGGTTATGCACAGAGATTAGGTCACCCCTAGCCTCTGTACTTGGATATTTTTTTTTGGAGGTGCAAATGATGTATATGTCATTACTATGTTAAAAAACGGACCTGTTTAGTTTTATTTTGTAGGGTGGGTATCAATTAGATAATGAGGCAGAACCTGAACTTCTAGGTTGAGATTATTGATCTGAAATTATGTGGAAGCTCAGAAATGTTAAATAACTTTTTTTTTCTTTTTTTTTTTTTAAGATTTATTTATTTAGGGCCTCCCCCGTGGCGCAGCGGTTGAGCGCTGGGTTGTGAAGCTGCCTGCAGCCTCTGCAGTGCTGGTTCGATCCCCGGCTGCTCCCCGGCCACCGGAGGAGGGTCCCACATGGTACGCAGACCTCTCCTGCCGCCCGCTGCTCCCCTCAGCAGTGTACTTCAGTCCTTCTGCCTGCTCTGCTCCCCGCTCTGACTCTGGTGAATTCTCTCACCCTCCCGTGCCTCTGACTGTACCCAGTGCTTGTATAAATAAATAAATAAATAAATAAATCTTTAAAAAAAAAAAAAAGATTTATTTATTTATTTATACAAGCACTGGGTACAGTCAGAAGCACGGGAGGGTGAGAGAATTCACCAGAGCCAGAGCAGGGAATAGAGCAGGCAGACTGACGAAATACACTGCTGAGGGGAGCAGCGGGCGCGGCAGGAGAGGTCTGCATGTCATGTGGGACCCTCGCCCGGCGGCCGGGGATCGAACCTGCGCAGCAGAGGCTGCGGGCAGCTTCACAGCCCAGCGCTCAACCGCTGCACCACCAGGGGAGGCCCAGAAATGTTAAATAACTTGACAAGATCCAAATAGCTATTCTGTTACAGAGGTTAAATTTGTATCCAGATTTCTCTGATTCTAATACTCAACTTTTTCTTCCATTGCATGCTGGATTTCAAAGATGAAGACCTTTTGAACAGGTATCCTGATGTTGTTTTGATAAAAATCGGCCAATTAGATATCTTTGAATAAATCGAGAAGCTAAGTTGAGAAATGTTGTGCTAGCAGTTAGCAAAATGGTTTTCAGGCTGAAATAATTCAGCCAACACACCTTGAGCGCCTACTAATTTCAGTTGAGCTCTGGCAGTGGCTGGCATGTAGTAAGTAGGTGCCTGCTAAAAAATTGACTCAATGCTTCTGCGTGTTACAAAGAAATGAATGTATTAGATAAAAAAGGAAAAATTAAAACTTGTCTTTCCAGATAATCAAAAAGAAAGGCCTTGTGTTCCGAGAAAGTAAGCAAAGCAGTTGATTATTGTATGTACGCTAAGAATTTGAGGTCAAACTTCGGAGTTATGTGTTTTATCTGCTCTGTGTATAGTTAATCATAGTTTGTCCTTTGTGTGATGAAAGCATATTTATGTCCATTTTGTAGGACTCAGAGTGGACTTCTATTATTTTTTAATTATGGTATAGTTGTAGAGGTGCTATTTGATACATTTTGGGATTTGATTTTGGTATGAATGGTACCCAGTTTTTGTTAAGGATACATTTGATTCTATTACCATTATCTGCTTTATAATATATTTTCAAGGATCTGGGTTGTGGTGAAAAGTGAAGTTTACTTGCATAAACTGAATAGCTTGAACTCAGATGGTCAGAGGACAATGAGTACCTTAAAGCTGATTTACTAACTGGGTGAAGCTGGGTGCATTCCCTGTATGTAAATTCTTATATGTAGTTTGAATTTATATACTTATTCATGTAAAGATTTTATTGGCCTCAAAACACAGGCCTCAGCATAAATTGCTTGTGTGCTGGAGCCATAGAAAGGGCAAGAAACTCCATGTTTTCTGCTCCATCACCAAACTACCCCGTCTGCCTATAATCCTTAGTCATTACTGTAGACTAACCACTGGGTTTAATTTTTGACTCATTTAACTCACCATATGATCTTTGATGAGTAACGAGCAGTCAGAACCAGTTTCCCCATATTTCAAGTGGGCGCTATGATATGTTTTCTAGGTTAAATGAGATGCCAGTTATGAAAATACTTTAAATTGTAAAGCACATTACACATTATAGTTATCATCTTGGTGAAAATAAAGAGGGTGGGCTCTGGAATCAAATCAAGTTCAGGCTTAAATTGTGACCTTATGTTAAAACAAGTGGGGCTAGAAATTTTCAAAATCAATTCAGCATGTTTTACTAGATAAGAGAAAATGTTTACATGTAGCTAAAATGATGGGATGAGGGAAATGAAAATTAGTTTGTATATGTTTAGAACACATGGATACTCATTAAGTATGTCATACTGTGGGCTTCCCTGGTGGCACCAGGGTTAAAGTCTCAGCATTATCAAGCTATTGCCAGCCACTGAAGCTTGAGTTTGATCCTGGTGTGAGGTCCATCCCAGATCAGGTACAACAGACCTCTCCTGTCTCATCTGCTGTTCCCCTCAGCGGTGTATTTCAATAGATTCACTGTTCTGCTCCCCACTCTGTGTCTGGTGAATCCTCTTACCTTTCCCCCCACCCTCTACCTCTGGCCTATATCCCAGTTCTTTTTTTTTTTTAAGATTTATTTATGCATACAAGAGCTGGGGAACAGGTTAGAGGTGTGTGTGTGGGTGGGGGGGTGAGAAGATTCACCAGAGACAGAGTGGGGAACAGAATAGGCAGCTTGACTGAAGTACACTGCTGAGGGGAGCAGCGGGCGAGTCAGGAGAGGTCTGCTGAACCATGTGGGTTCCTCCCTGGCCTGTGGGGGATCGAACTCTTGCTGCAGTGGCTGCAGATAGCTTCATAGGTTGTGTCTTAACCCCTTGCACCACCAGGGAGGCCCTACATCCCAGTTCTTATATGCATAAATACATCTTTTAAAAAAAGATGTCTTTTTTTAAAAAAGATTTATTTGATTTATTTATGCATTCAAGAGCTGGGTGTAGGCAGTGGCTGCTGATGGCTTCATAGTGCTGAGACTTAACCCCTTGCACCACTAGGGAGGCCCTAAATAAATAAATATTTTTTAAATGTCATATTATTTAAGTCATCTTTGAAAATTCAAACCTAGACATAATACAAACCTACCAGTTGTTAGTGCATAGTCAGCAGAGACTTTCAAATAGAAGTAAATATTTTTGCTGAGGACAAAAAAAAAAAAAGATGTTGGCTTTTTACAGGAACTTGTCTCAGCACTTGCTTGAAGTCCTGTGATCGTGACGAAAATACTTAATTCTGAGAAATATGTAGGGTATTATCTATTCACCTCAGCATGGCCTTTATGGAACCATCTGATTTTTAAGTACTGCATTCTGATCACTGTCTGGATAATTTATCTGGACTAGAATCAAATAGAATTAAGTTCCAGTTCAGTGCCACTAATCATCTGTATTGGCCTTAGTCATTTAACTTCCTTAGGCCTTAGTTTCCTTATCTTTCAAATGAAACTGATTTTCATTATGTTCAGAACCAGTGTACTCAGTTGTGGTAAGTTTCGCTCATGGGTGTCTACAAAATATAATTATTGTACTTTTCAGTGTACTTGATTTTGAGCTGTCCTTTTGTGAAAATAATTTCTGGGAAATTTTTGGCCAAAGATCAGGGGAAATTCTTTTCTGACTACCAGGCTAGGAACTAATTAATACTGTTATAAGGCAGTGACTGAACAGTTCAGAACTCCAGCAATAAATATCACTCAGAAACATTTTTCACCAGAGTTCTCTTATTTTCAAGTCTAGTTAACAGTAAGTAGCAAGCAAATATTACCTGTTTCTGAGCACACTCTGCTGGTGATGCACTAACACCCATGCTCTGGACCAAAAGATTCTTGTTCGTGGCCAACCACCATGGACATGACCTGATTACTGCTTTTATCTCTGGCAGGTGGCCTGTATTCCTTTTCTTTCCTTTTTTTTTTTTCAAATCTGAGGAATGACATTAATTTACCATTTCTCTTTTCTCATCTGGGCTGCTCAGAAGCAATTATCTAATAGTAATATTACAAAGTAGCAAGCTGGCAAAAAAATGAAGACCAAGAACATGGCCTTCCCTCTCCTTGTTGTAAACTATAAAAATTATCTTCTGTGAACGAAAAGCCAAAACCTTGCTATTGGTAAGTTTAATGGGCCATTGTATTTACTGATGAAGGATTTACTGGAAAATTTTAGAAAATTAAGAAAAGCACAAAAAAAGGCCTCCCTGGTGGCACAACCCCTGCCAGGGAGCTAACCCACATGGCACAGCAGACCTCTCCTCTTTCGCCTGCTGCTCCTCTCAGCTGTGTATTTCAGTAGATCCACTTGTTCTACTCCCCACTCTGTCTCTGGTGAATCCTCTCACCCTCCCGCACCTCTGGCCCAGCTCTTGAATGCATAAATAAATAAATATTTTAAAAAGAAAGAAAAGCACAAAAAGGAAAATAAAAATAACCACACTGCCCAGAGATAACCACAGTAGAGTTTGCTTTGCTTTGTAATTTAGCCAATCTTTATACATTTGTATTTTTTATAACTGGGATTATAGTGTAAAATATTATTTTGTAGGCAGCTTTTTTCACTTAATGCAATATCATGAGCATAAGTCTATGTCCTTTTGTATTCTTCTACAGCCTGAGTTTTTGATGGTTGCCATAACATCCACATTACCAAAATAGTGTCTTTTTGTTGGACATTCTTTTGTTTTTATAAAAATAACCCTGTATTGAATATCCTTACATATCCCTTTTTTTTAAATCCCTGATCATTTCCTTAGAGTGAGTGCTTAGAACTAGAATGGCTGGTTCAGAAGGTAACTATATATTTAAGACTAAGAACTTGTTGCCAGATTACCTTTAGAAAACATACACAGGTATTTAGTTCCACCAGCCAGAGTGCCTCTTGTCCCCACCACTGTTATGGATCTATGGTTTAGACTGTAGATGATTTGTATTTTAATCAGACTACTTACTGATTAACACTAAATTGTGTTAAGTTCTCAACAGGTTTTAGATAAATGGAAGAGGGAATAATAGTGGTCTTGACCCTTTTTATGCTCTTAAGCCGGAAACTTGTTTATTCTTCATGCAAAATATTCTTTGGGAGAACACAGTCTAATAATTTGTTGAAAAGATGAGGGAATACTTTACTGTATGTCCATTCTGAGGGAACAGTACCTGAGGAGTTAATTATAAATAATTTGGCAAAGATTGGAGTTCTGTGCCCAAATTTAGGTATTACTATGATTTTCTAAAGTGTAGACCATGTAATTGATAGTCCCTTTGTTAATTCTCCATATGCCTTTCAGGTGTTTGCAGAAGTACGTTTCATGATCAAACATAAATTGTAGACAGCCGTATTAATAAGTTTATATTACTGACTAAGCTTATGGGCTAAGTGCCATTAATGCCATTGAGTTATTTGAATAACTCTAGTGCTTAATTTTAGGGGAAAAGAACTTTTGATTTGACTGAATGTAATTAAGGTCAAAAGATGCTTTATTAACTATTTAACTAACAAAAAGTATGCTTAATGGTTTGAAGAACTCAATAGTATAAATGAATAAGGATTTTTATGTATTTATCATAGTACAGAAGATGAAATTTTTAAATGATATGCCCTTTTTGTTCAGGATATATCATTTTTTTAATTCAGCTTTTGTATTCTGTGATACATTTCCATAGATACATTTCCTAGGTAACTACAGATTTGTAAATCTAAACGCTTTTCTAAATGGGGAACTAACTGGCTAATACTTTAAGATAATTAAAAGAAGGATTGACCTCCATTTGGTCAGGGAGAATGTTGCTTATTTGATGAGATCGCTGTGCTGGATCCTCTATGAGGAAAAAAAAATGACTAATGAGAAAAGCTTGCAATATTTCTGCATGTAATGAGCAAAGAGACACCTAAGATAACTTTTAAATCATGATGTTTCTTGGTTAGCACATATAAAATATTATGTTACCATGAAAAAAATTATGAATCCTATAATATTTTTGCAATGGGATTTTGGTGTAGGTCTTTGTGACAGAGCAGTTATTTTGTTTGCCTGGTGTGCATGTATTTTCTGTTTCAGTCACATTTCCTGGGAACAATGGCCTATTTACAAGTTTTCATAATTACCGTGGTCTCAGGATTCCAGGGGAAGTGGTTGGTGAGATGTGGAATAATAACAGTGATGGCTTAATAAAGGCAGTTCAACGTTTTGCCCAACATTTATTAAGTACTACTGTATGTCATGCATTGCTTTAGGCTTTAGGAATACAAATGTATTAAGACACAGCCCTTGCCATAAAGGACCTTCATTTTAACAACTTACACATAAACACATATATAAACATACATACATGCAGAATTATTAAATCTTGTTATAATACAACTTGGGCCACCAGCAAATTATGTAGACAGTAGAGTGGGAAAAGAAAGAGTAGTCATTTGCTCTTTCTGAGTGGAAAGAATTAGCAAATTGAGTGGAAGAATTAGCAAAGATATAGATGAGATTCTAAATACATGCCTTAGTTTTAAACAGATACTTTTATTTAATTACATAACATGTTTCAGATAGTATGATAGCAGCACAGTGGGAGTTAGCAGGTTTATTTTCCTTGCATAATTTTGGTTATATTTTTAACATTGTTGTATCAGATTCTTAAGGCTGCCATAACAATGTACCACAAACCAGTGAGTTAAAACAACAGAAATTTATTCTCACAATTTGGGAGACTAAAATACTCCAGGGGAGAACCTGTTCCATGCTTTTTTGTTAGCTTTTGGTGTTGCCATTGACCCTTGATGTTACGTGGCTTGCAGACGCATCAGCTCTCCAGATTCTGCCTCCCATCTTCACATGGCTTTCTTCCCTGTGTCTCTGTGTTTCTTCTATTCACTAGGACATCAGTCATATTGAGAGGGCCATCCCTAATGGTTGCATCCTAACTTGATTACTCCCACAATGACCCTATTTCCAAATAAGGTCACATAACGACTTATCTTTTGGGGGGAAGCGCTCTGCCTGCCTGCATATGCAGACATCTCTCCTTTTTCTCTTTTCCTTAAACTTACCATGAACTTATGAGAAAAAAACATGTATTTTGCAGGAGACACAATTCAAACCATAAGAGCCATTTAATTCCCTTTGTACTATGCCACATAAATATAGTTACTGAAGAAATGATTTTTCATGATGAAAGGGCAACAAAACCCTTGGTTGTAGGAATAATGTTAAGTATTTGTAAAGTGAGCCTGTAGTAATTAGTTGAATTTCTTTCAGAAACCAGAAGGGTGAAACACAGCTTGTAGAGATATTTGTGCTCCTAGAAAAAGACTAAATATTTTGCTACTTATTTGTTAAGAACATTGATTTGTTTATTCAGGGCTATTTTGACTTTAAAAATTTAATTGGTGTTTGTAATAGTTAATTTTAGCCACCAGAGATAGTTTCCTAACTAGTTATCTTAAATATTTAAGATTTAAATTCGTATTAATCTTCAGAGTCAAAATTACTTTCTTCGATATCTAGGATACATAGGAAATTGCTTGCTTATTTTTCTAAGATGCTGTAACTGAAATTCATGATATGGAATACTTTTTAATTGCTTAGGTCAATAATAATTGACTAGCAAATAACTTTAGAAAAAAGACAGTTAATCTTCAAGTAAGTCAGATATTAGAAAGCCTAATACTTAAATACATTTTTAAGTAGTGTTCTGATACTAAATACCACAAAAATTATTTCTCTGCATGGAATTTTTTTTCTACTGCTTTAACATTAGAGTGTTGTTTTTTTTTTGTTTTTTTTTTTTAATGAACCCAGGCCTTATTTCTTTTTTACCATTTAGAGACGCTATCCTTTAAAATGGGGTCAAGGGCCTCCCCTGGTGGCACAGCAGTTGAGCGCTGGGCTGCAAAGCTGCCCGCAGCCTCTGCAGTGCCGGTTCGATCCCTGGCCGCGGGGCGAGGGTCCCACATGGCGCACAGACCTCTCCTGCCGCTTGCTGCTCCCCTCAGCAGTGTACTTCGTCAATCTGCCTGCTCTGCTCTCCCCTCTGGCTCTGGTTAATTCTCTCACCCTCCCACATTTCTGACTGTCCCCAGTGCTTGTATAAATAAATAAATAAATCTTTTAAAAAAATAAAAATAAAATGGGGTCAGTTGATAGTCGTTGTTTTAGTAGCTCACACCTGTTAAGAAGGCATCCATACTAGCCCCACTGTTAGGGGGAAAAGGATGTCCTAATGCTAATTCCATACTGGCTTTGTGGACTCCACCCCCACTCCAGGCCAAAGCAAAAGACACTGGGAACTCCAAATCCCATCACCACCAATGGGAAGGTAGCTGGGACCTGAGGGTGGGGTTAAGCAGCCAGGTTGGTATAAAGCCAGAGACGTGGGCTTTGGAGGGGTTCCCCATTTTGACTCTCCGCCAGCTTGCAGCATCTGGCCAGCTCTGAGAGTGCTTTTTGGGTTTCCAGGTCGATGGATCGGGTAGGACGCATTAAAGACTTTATTTCCCTATTTTCTCCCTGAGTTGTACATTTTCCTTATTTCCTTTTCCCTTGTAAATAAACCTTTTATTAACCTCTTGTGTGTGCCTGTAGTGGAGTATTAATAAGTCCCTTGTAAGCGCGCGGGTGAGGACCCACAGCCAGGAACCCGTTCAATATCGGGGCTGCCCTATAACACCACCATAAAATTAATTAAGATATAGCTTTGGGGGAATTATCCATAAACCACAGGGAACTTATATACTTCATACTATTACTTGTTGTAAATGCATTGTGGAAAATAGCCTAACAGAATAATATGGATAAACTGCCTTTCAATGGTCAATACCACATCTTTCTTCTTGAGGGTGGGTGGTATTGCTAGAATTATTCCCCTTCTAGAAAATCCAAAATCTCTCTATAAAAAAGTACACAAGTTTGTTCTATGTGCAAAAAATTTAAATCTGGGTGATTTTGTATTTGTTACCACTCTTAAAAACATTTAAAGAATTCAAAAGCACACCAACTTTGGGCCTCCCTGGTGGCGCAGGGGTTAAAGTCTCAGCACTATCAGGTTATTACTAGCTACTGCAGTAGGAGTTCCATCCCAGGCCAGTGAGCTAACCCACATGACACAGCAGACCTCTCCTGTCTCGCCCGCTGCTCACCTCAGCAGTGTATTTCAGTAGATCCGACTGTTCTGCTCCCCACTCTGTCTCTGGTGAGTCCTCTCTCCCTCCTGCCCCTCTGCCCTTACATCCCAGCTCTTGTATGCATTAATAAATATTTTTTAAAGATTTATTTATGCATACAAGAGCTGGGGTACAGGCCAGAGATGCGGGGGGGTGGGTGAGATGATCCACCAGAGACAGAGTGGGGAACAGAACAGTCAGACTAACTGAAATACACTGCTGAGGTGAGCAGCAGGAGAGACAGGAGAGGTCTGCCTCACCATGTGTGTTTCTCCCTGGTCAGCCTGGGATCGAACTCGTGCTGCAGAGGCTATGGATTGCTTCATAGTGAGGTGCTTAACCCCTCGAGCCACCAGGGAGGCCCACATTAATAAAAAATTTTTTAAAATAAAATAAAACTTACGTAAGATATATAAAGTATACCTATTTGGAATTAATTCCTAAGTGTATAAACTGTGGGATTGTCAAACACCATTGTAAAAAATTGTTAAAGAATTTCATAATTTAGGAAAATTGCTTTAATGCATAGCCTGGAAAGAAGCCCCTATATGCAGTCAGTTGGTTTGATTTCTTAGAAGATAGGAAAAAATGGGTTTGAGAAAATGATTAGTAACAATTAGCCACAGAAGAACAACATTAAGAAATAAATCACTGGGGGACCTTCTTGGTGGCCTAGGGGTTAAGTCTCAGCACTGCCACCACCCTGGACTGATGCCCTGAGTTCCATCCCTGGCCAGGATGCTAACCCACATGTCGTACAGCAGACAGACGTCTCCTGTCTCACCCACTGCTCCTCTTAGCAGTATATTCCAGTAAATCTGCCTGTTTTGCTCCCTATTCTGTCTCTGGTGAATCCTCTCACCTCCCGCATCTCTAGCCTACACCTTGGTTCCTCTACACAAAAATAAATTTAAAAAATAAATATATCACTGGGAACATAGCAGAGGGACTCAGCATACCAAAAGAGAGAATCAGACTTCACATTAGAATTTAAAGAATGTAGTTAGAGGAAAAATTAAGATCTTTGCAACAGATTAAATATGTAACCACTTCAAACAGAAATTATTTAGTCCTCTCACATAGAAAATGTACTACATCTAGTTTTTGATTATCAAAAGCAGAAAATTTCATTAGTAAAGATCCCTTTATTTTAGACTTAAAATGACAATATTCACTGAAGTTTATACTAACAATTATCAAACTATTTTATTAACATCTAAACAGCTTTATTGTGATATCATTCACATACCATAAAATTAATTCTAAAGTTTATAGTTTGGTGGTTTTTAGTTGTGTAACCATTACTATAATCTAATTTTAGAATTATTTTCAGTACTCCCAAGAAGAAATCCAGTAACCATTTGCAGTTATTCCCCATCTGCCTCCTCTGCCAGCCCTGGGCAACCACTAATATCTACTTTGTTTCTATTTTTTTAATAACATTTTAAGCATACAGTATTAGTGTTTTCATGTCTATTCCAAGTCATTGACTCAGGGATTTAAAGGCTCTTAAAACTAGCCAAATTTACAAGCCCGGTGACATTCTCACTCAGAAAACATTCAAATGATGGTTTCACGATGCTGTGATTGTTGTGTCTTCTAAGATTTTTTGATCTGAAACATGTGTTTCAAATTCTGTTTGCTCTACTTATTGGGATGCTAAACTCACTTAGAAGAAGGGTCTCTCTTGTGGCGCAGGGGTTAAAGCCTCAGTGCTATCTGTAGCCCCAGCCACTGCAGCACGAGTTTGATCCCCGGCCAGGGAGCTGACCTACAAGGTGCAGTAGACCTCTCCTGTCTCATCCGCTGCTCCCCTCAGGTTTCTAGTGAATCCTCCACCCTGCACCTCTGGCCTACACCCCAGTTCTTGTATGCATAAGTAAAAAAAGTAAACTCACTTAGAAGGAATGAAACTGTACTGTTCAGACTCAAAACTGAGTTTGTTCTATTTGTGTCAAACAGTCCAGGCTTTCAGTAGTAGGAACAGCTTTAGAAATCTTATGTAGCACAGTGTTACATTCAATAATAATGTCATCTATATCATTGTTTCATTCTTTGCTTAGTGTTTGGTTCAGTATGCATGCTGTGGATAGCCAAGAAGGCTATTATCAGTAGATTGGCTGGAGCTGCTAGAAGCCCCACTGTTCTAAAACTTCATTCTTCTGATTTACTAGTCTTGCTATTAGGAGGTTACGTTGTTTGCAGTCATCGTATCTGTTAGTTGATCAATTCTTCCCTGAGATGTCTATACCGTTAACTTCTAAAATGTCATCATGAGCATCCAATAGTCATGTGCTATTAACCAGACCTAAAATAAACCACAGTAAGATCTCTGGGACCCACTCTAAGCCATGTGGTCTCTCCCTTAGGCTGAAACCATTCCAGCTATAGAGTCTAGAGAATGTTCAATGGCAGGTTTGTAAAAGATAAACCAGCCCTAAGATTGTGTTCCTGGGAGAAGAGCCATTTCTATACTAGAAGACACAGGTCTATAGTCTTGAGGCATACCAGTAACTGGATGTGGCTTTTTTTCTGTGGTTGGCAAAACACAATGCATTAGTTAAAACTTCTTCCTTCATTAGCATGTGTGTACCAAAGGCAGCATTTTCTTCTTCCTTTTATAAAAAATCCTAAGCAGCAAGTTGGCTGTTGGAACATCTTTATGATAATTATTGTTTATAGGTACTAAGTCTCCCTGAATGTCTGTGTAGCTTACTAAAATTCCACTATTAGGTATCTCATAAACATATTGCAGAATGTTTAAGTTTTGCTCTTTCTCATAAAAACCAGTGAAATTCAGTGCCAAGCCTGCTCATCACCTCTAGGACGCCCAATAGCCACGGCCATGCAGAGTGCAGGACTGCCCCATGGGAGCCAGGTTGGGTGCATGCGCATTCATGGCTGCTGCCAAGGAACCTGCAATTTACCAAATGCACCTGTACTGGCAGCCTAGTTATCAGTGTAAGCCCTACTCCACCAGGCTGCCTGCAGTGGCCTGGCAGTACAACAAGTGGAGACAATACTCTCTTCCTTGGCTTTGGCAACTGCAAGGCTCCAGCGGAGGAAAATGGGGTAATTAGCTTACCGACCTCCTTGCTCTTATATTGTGTACAGATACCAGGTTGGATTTTCTATATGTGTTTTTCTCTCTCTTCCATTTTCTCACTAATAGCAGCCTACTTCCTTTCCTTGGCACCTGCCCATGGTTGTCTTAAACCAGTTGACTAGGCTAAAAAATTATGTATGAATGCATATACAATGTATATGCTTTTATTTTAAATACAACACCTCACCACCTTGATGTCTTTCATTCCCTTTCTATAGACATGTGCCTCTGCTTCCTGATACCTTTCGTTGGTTTCTGTAATGTCATTTTCCCCAAACATTGCTTCCTTCCAGATTCTTCATTGTCTAGCCTCTTAGGTGGCAAAGCTTTCTTTGACATCTTGGCCTTTAGTCAAGCTGTCCTCCCTGCCCTTCTTTGACACCTTTCCGTGCCTTCTTTTCTGCTTATTCAGTACAAATCTGAAAGGGCTTTCACAAAGAAGCCTTAAATTATCTCAGCATACTTTTATCGCTCAGACTTTTTCACATCCAAAGCCTTTTTTTCCACCTTTCTCCAATATTCATACCCCATTTTCTTTTGTATTCACAATTCCTGTACTCCATATGTACTTATTTTCTCAATAATCTTCCCATCTTCATTTCATTTAAATCCTTTGTTGAAGAATTCTCTCCCATCCCTTTCTTTGGTGTCTTCCTCTAATTCTGAGGTAGCTATCTTTGTCTGTTTTCTCCCTTACACTCTTAACCTTCTCCAAAAGATTATACTCTGATAATGTATATGTAAAGTTCAGTTGAGTGTTTCTAAATAAATATCTGCTTTTCATTACGGTGAAATCTAAACTATTATCATGGAAATAACCCTGGAAAGATGAGTTCTTCACTTGAAAGGTTCAAATAGAGATTCTCCTGCTGGGAAACAAGAGCCAAAAGTCATAGTCTGTCTTCCAAAAATTGTTATATGCAGATGTAACTCAACTCTTGAGGTGTATGTGAATTAATACTATTATTGTAAGTTAACTTGTACAGGAAAGACGGCATTCCGTTGCCAGCCTGCACGACAAAGACCTTGTGCTAAATATTACACCAAGAGGGCCTCCCCTGTGGCACAGTTGGTTGAGTTGTCCGCATCCTCTGCAGCGCGGGTTTGATCCCGGCTGGCCAGGGAGCTACCCACGTGGCACAGCCGACCTCTCCTGCTGTCTGCCTGTTTGCTCCATGCTCTGTCTCTGATGAATCCTCTCGCCCTCCCGCGCTTCTGGCCTGTACCCCAGCTCTTCTATAAATAAAATAAATCTTTACAAAAATATAAAAAAATAAATATTACTCCAAGAGAAATGTTTCAAGGCATGTTGTGATCACATAATGCCAAAAAAGAGCTAATTATTGCTAAGAGATCAATGAATGCAAATGTGAAGTAGAAATAGTCATTGAGCACGTTTACTAGGCACTGAACAAGATTCTGCAGACCAGGTTTGCCTCATAGCTGGGTAACCATATGTTCTGCTTTGCTTGGGCATCCTGATTTAGGTGTATTGTCCCAGTATCATCATTAGTAGCATCATTTTTTACACAGGCTTGGAGGATAAATTATCTGACTATTCTTATCATTAGCCAACCAGTTGCTATTCATAGTTTCTCTGGGTTAAATACTATATAGTTTTAATTTAAGCAGCTCTAATGAGGCTGCAGTTGTACTTCTCTTTCACTTGAACAGATTGTTCCTTGACCATAGGAAATGCATAACAAAAGTAACTGCAAATAAAGCCCACACATATTTTTCCTGAGCCACCTTATAGAGGGCAGTATTATATATATCTGAAATCATCTAGTTCCAAGAAAAGATGGACTTTTGCTTAGGCATGAAAATCAGAACCATTTGATGTTCTTTCAATAACACACTGGAACCAATATTGTAAATAAATCTTATCTAGTCCTAGGAAATATTAAAAATTAACATTCTGAAAATTAGGTTTTTGTAATTATAAAAACTGAACTTTGATGACTTCAATATACAGTGATCCATAACAATTATACATAAACTAAGAATGTGCATATTTATGCTTTCATGTTTTCTCTAATAATTTTACCTTGTTAATGTAATATCTTCCGCATTATACATGGTTTTCACGTTTATGGAAGATAAGCACTTAAAAATATTTCTGTTCTATATGCTTAAATATTACTTTTCTCTAAAAGAGAAAATCATAAATGCTATTTTTACCATATGACTTGAAGTATGTGATAATGTAGCAATCTAGTTTTTAGACTTAGAATGTTTCTTAGATATTGTGTAATTTTATGCATCCAGTAGGTAATTTGTTAGCTTCTAATATCAAAAGTATATTGTGTGTGTTTCACGTTTTGGATTTCCTAATGTAATGTTCTCTTTTTAGAAAAGGTGGACAAGTCCTATTTTCAAGAGAAGATGACTTTAAACAGTTTTGAAGGATCTAAAACTTGTGTACCTGCAGACATCGATAAGGATGAAGAGTTTATAGGAGAGTTTAATAGATTAAAAACTTTTTCTAATTTTCCAAGTAGTAGTCCTGTTTCAGCATCAACGCTAGCACGAGCTGGTTTTCTATATACTGGTGAAGGAGACACCGTGCGGTGCTTTAGTTGTCATGCAGCAGTAGATAGTTGGCAATATGGAGACTCAGCAGTTGGAAGACACAGGAAAGTATCCCCAAGTTGCAGATTTATTAATGGTTTTTATTTTGAAAATAATCTCACGCAACCTACAGATCCTGGTGTTCAAAATGGTCAGTACAAAGCTGAAAACCATCTGGGAAGCAGAAATCTTTTTGTTTTAGACAGGCCATCTGAGACTCAAGCAGACTATCTTTTGAGAACTGGACAGGTTGTAGATCTATCAGACACCATATACCCAAGGAATCCTGCCATGTGTAGTGAAGAAGCTAGATTGAAGTCATTTCAGAACTGGCCAGACTATGCCCACTTAACCCCAAGAGAGTTGGCTAGTGCTGGACTCTACTACACAGGTATTGATGATCAAGTGCAATGCTTTTGTTGTGGTGGAAAACTGAAAAACTGGGAACCTTGTGATCGTGCATGGTCAGAACACAGGCGACACTTTCCTAATTGTTTCTTTGTTTTGGGCCGGAATGTTAATATTCGAAGTGAATCTGATGTCGTGAGTTCTGATAGAAATTTCCCTAATTCATCAAATCCACCAAGAAATCCAGCCATGGCAGATTATGAAGCACGGATCATTACTTTTGGCACGTGGATATACTCAGTTAACAAGGAGCAGCTTGCGAGAGCTGGATTTTATTATTTAGGTAAACTTTATTATAAAACTAGGCTAATAAATAACTTTCCAGCTATCCTAGGGTTCTTTAAGAGTAAGTTTTTTTTTTTTGGAGAAGGATGGCATGCAAAAAATGATCAATATCCATGGTAAAATGGGTCTGATATTAATACTAAATATGACTTTTTATGTTTAATACATATATTACATGCATTTTCTGTATACCTCACAATAATCCTATAAGAAGAATTAACAAGAGTTTAGTTTGGCTAATACTAAAATTGATATCTGTCTTTTGTACATAGACTATGTATTTGAAAGCTGCCTTGTATGATGCCTTACTGTATGAAATGAGTATTTTTCAAATGGATACAGTAGCCACTGCCAGGAAGAGCTATTAGTATGAGAGCTTCTAGGGATAATCAGAAAAATTATGCCATTATATATCTGACCCATTTACTTTAGAGTTATTTTGCTTTTTAAAATATGAGTCACATTTATTTAGTCTAGTAGTCACATTTTTAAAAGTAAAGGGTGAAAATGATTTTAATGGTATATTTTAGTCCATTATATCCTAGATTATCATTTCACACATATTCGATATAAAAAAAGAATGATATTTTAAATTATATTCCTATGTTTACTTCACATGTAGAGAACACCTATCTTATATTTTATTTACATAGTATAATATAGCAAATTTGAAGATTTGTTTAGTGTCATGTATTTATAACCTTCAAGAAATTATTTCATTATGCTAACTTTATTGTTATAGTATCACAGCTTGAAAAAGCCTACATGTAGTAGGGATAGCCCCAAATAACATATTTAAAAAGAACATTGCAGTTGTGATTTTTCACATACAAATGGGCAATTTTATTTTTGTCTTCTGTAAAATACCTCAAATTGGAATCAGTGAATTTAGTGTGTATTTCCTCCTCAAATAATCATATCTGTTACTTAGATGTGAGTTTGAATGTTTTCTTACAAGCTATGAGATTTTCATGTAATTTAGAAGTCATAATTTTATGATACCAAAAAGAGGGTTTTTTGTATAAGTTTCTGGTTGCGCAAATACATGTATTTTTACTCATGTGTTTTCTTAGGTGAAGGTGATAAAGTAAAGTGCTTTCACTGTGGAGGAGGGCTAACTGATTGGAAGCCCAGTGAAGACCCTTGGGAACAGCATGCTAAATGGTATCCAGGGTAAGGCATTTAAATGTTAATACAGTAATGGGCAAGTTGGACAATGTGCAGTGGGAGGACTTGAATAACTTTTCACCTCAACTATTTTTGCCTTCACTGTGGCTTGAAATTCGCGCCAGGTTTATAAAAATGGGGTCACCTACTTTATAGGAAAAAAAACACCTAAGCCTTCTCTGGTGACCAACACATTCATTGTTTGTGTATCAGATCTATGACAGTCAGGTGATTCTATTTCTAAACACCAAATTAGGAATGTATACTTTTGAAGCAAGCGCTTTCATGATGGGCACAAGAGAGCCCATTTTGCCAAGAAGATTCTTTAAAAGTTCATTACGCCCCTTAGCAGCTATTACTGTATTTCATTGATTCTAAGTAAGATACACATTTGTTCACATTTTCAGATCCGAAATCAGGAACCATCTGGTGGTGGGTCATAGTTTAATTGGTAGCAGTGACAAATAAAATAATCACACTTCCTAAAATCAGTGGTGTCCAAGAATGATGCCATACTAAATGTTTCTTTTCCATCTTGCCTCTAAAATAAAGTGCAGGGCCTCCCCTTGTGGCGCAGCGGTTGAGCGCTGGGCTGCGAAGCTGCCCGCAGCCTCTGCAGCGCCGGTTCAATCCCCGGCCACCGGTGAGGGTCTCACATGGTGCGCAGACCTCTCCTGCCTCGCCCGCTGCTCCCCTCAGCAGTGTACCTGCCTGTTCTGCTCCCCGCTCTGGCTCTGGTGAATTCTCTCACCCTCCTGCGCTTCTGACTGTACCCAGTGCTTGTATAAATAAATAAATCTTAAAAAAAAATTAATAAATAAAAAATAAAATAAAGTGCAGGGCCTCCCCGGTGGCGCAGCGGTTGAGCGCTGGGTTGCGAAGCTGTCCGCTGCCTCTGCAGCGCCGGTTCAATCCCCACCTGCTCCCCGGCCACCGGAGGAGGATCCCACATGGCGTTCAGACCTCTCATGCCGCCCGCTGCTCCCCTCAGCAGTGTACTTCAGTCCTTCTGCCTGCTCTGCTCCCTGCTCTGGCTCTGGTGAATTCTCTCACCCTCCCGCGCTCTGACTGTACCCAGTGCATGTATAACCAAAACAAACAAACAAAACAAATAAATAAATAAACATGCCTCTATTAAAAAATAAATAAATAAAAATAAAATAAAATAAAGTGCATAGATATATGTCATGTGAATTTTCAGCTTACAAAATAGTACAACTTAAAACTTAAGCGCAGGGCCTTCCCGGTGGCGCAGCAGTTGAGCGCTGGGTTGCAAAGCTGCCCGCAGCCTCTGCAGCGCCGGTTCCATCCCCAGATGCTCCCCAGCCACTGGAAGAGGGTCCCACAAGGCGTGCAGACCTCTCCTGCTGCCCGCTGCTCCCCTCAGCAGTGTACTTCGGTCCTTCTGCCTGTTCTGCTCCCCGCTCTGGCTCTGGTGAATTCTCTCACCCTCCCGCGCTTCTGACTGTACCCAGTGCTTGCATTAATAAATAAATAAATATTTTTTAAAAATTAAAAAAATAAAATAAAAATAAAACTTAAGAGCAGTCATTTGAAAATAAATCTTAAACAGCCTTGAAAGGTTGAAATGTCTGAGTACTTCCTTTGAAATGTACAACTGGTTGATCCTCTAAATAAAACTTGTTAAAATTAGACATTTTAAATGTTTTTCAATGTCAAGGTGCTAATTTAATAATTTTCTTAAAAGTTGAAAATTCTCAAGTTTTTTTTTTTTGTTCTACTAGCATCAGCATAAGTAGCTTAACAAAGGCACGTATTTTAACCTTAAAGTGACTTTCAGGTGGGGAATTGAGTTGCATTTCATTTTGCAGCTTCTTAGAAATACCAATAAGTAATTTAATGGAATTGAGGATGATTGTGATTATATCTTTATTTATACTTCACTAATTTATCATCTAATAAAATTTAAATATCTTTTAATTGTTTAGGTGTAAATATCTGTTAGAAGAGAAGGGACAAGATTATATAAACAATATTCATTTAACGCATTCACTTGAGTCTCTGGTAAGTCACATATGGTAGAATATGTTTTCCAGTATTATGCATTTTGTTCTACAATACTTTTTTGGTGTAAAGTTCACAGTATGGTATTTTAAATTAATAGTGTATGGTAAGTTTTAAAGGGGAAAATTTTAAAAATTTTGTTTTTCTAAACGTAAAACAAATTTGTGAAAAGGAAACCAGGATGAACTGATTAAAGTATCACTATAGGCCTTCTGAAATTAGACTTTTGTATAATTCATTTTGTACTCTTAAGTACTTTCAAACTTTTCACAGATGATATTTAAAATCTCAAATATATGTAAATTGATACCATGAGCTGGGTGGCCAAGGCATCAGCACCAGTAGAAAGAGCTCTGGACTAGAATGTGAGATCAGAGTTGCCTTTATGGCTCTGCTGTGAACTGTGTTGTCTTGATCAAGTAGCTTAATCTCCCTGGACCTCAGCTTCCTGTCTATAAAGTAAATGGATTCAGTTAGATAATCTTTTAACTTCCATCTGGCTTCATTGGGCTATACCTTTTGTGTATATTCATATGTTGAATCAGAATAAAGCCAATTTATAAATTAATGATTGGTGTAACTTTTCAAATTAAGGTGATTCCCTTCTATTTTCTATTTTAGGTAAGACCTGCTGAAAAAACACCATCACTAATTGAAAGAACTGGTAAATACTCTTATTAAAACATACTTTTAATTATACTGTCAATTCATTACAGTTGTATTTACAGGATGGGAAGGTAAAGATTTATTTTTTCAGTGTCACCAAAATACATTTATTTGAGATGAAATTGCTATACATTTAAGAATCTAAGGAAGTACCTATAGGCTTAAGGTGGACATTTATATATTGAGAACATTTGTATAGCCATTGGACAGTTAGGTTTTCCAAGTTCAGGAATTGCAGCTATAGGCTGTCCAAATCACAAAAGGAAGGATTTAGTATTTTTTGTTCCTGGGACTTCTTAGGTCAGTGAGGATCATGACTCCAAGCTGTGCTAATGTGCCGTCACATGACCAGCCCCACCCTCCCTGCTTCCTTATCCCATGCCATCTGTATGCCTTCCCCAGCTTCTTCACAGAAGGGTCCAGCTTGGTTTGTTTCCCTTCTATTTCCTCATAGAAAACTAGACATTTTTATCAGAAAGCATGTTTACTCTTCATACACATCTTTAAAAACCAGAAAGTGGAATGAGAAAGATATGTTATGTGAAGCAATGAATATATTATTATCCCACTTCTCTGATGAAGCAACCAAGAGAAGTGACCTGCCCACAGTTACATTAAAAACCACTGGTGGAACTACGACAGTAAATAAAGTCTTCTGAATCCTGTATCACACTACAGATTTCATTCTCAGCTTAAGCATCATATTTCAAAACTAGTAGAAAGTTTAATTTACAGCTTATCTGGTGATCCCCTGTATTTGTTGCATCATCTATAATATTTAGTATCTTAAGGATTGCAAGACAATACTATAAATAGGCTTGAGAAGGAAACCACTTTAATATCACTTCGTCGGAGTTTTGTAGTGGCATAAATAATGCAGTTTAATAAGTTATTTATTACACCTTTTGTTTTTAAAATGTATAGAAACAAAGATTCTGTATCATTTCTTGATAGTATATTTTAGTATTATCCTTAGAATGCATACTATTTTTCTTATGAGACACTTGAGACTAATGAAACTCTTGCTTTGGTTTAGGGTTCATGTTTTCAAATTGAGATATAATTCATACATCAAAGTTTCACCCTTATAAAGTATACACTTTAGGGGCCTCCCTGGTGGCGCAAGGGGTTAAGCGTCAGCACTATGAAGCAGTCTGTAGCACTAGTTCAATCCCCAGCCTGGGAGGTGACCCACATGGCGCAGCAGACCTCTCCTGTCTTGCCCGCTGCTCCCCTCAGCAATGTATTTCAGTCAATCTGCCTGTTCTGTTCCCCATTCTGTCTCTGGTGAATCATGTCACCCCACCATACCTCTGGCCCACACCCCCAGCTCTTGTATGCATAAATAAATAAATATTTTAAAAAATAAAGTATACACTTTAATGACATTTAGTATGTTCACAAAGTTATGCAGTCATCACTACTATTTAACTGTAAAACATAATTCCAGAAGAAACCTTACTACCCATTAGCAGTCACTCCTCATTGCCACCCTCACCTCTCCCCTCAGACCAAGCAATCATTCATTTTTTTTTTCTGTCCAATGGATTTGCTTATTCTGGAGAGTTCGCATAAATGGAGTCATAATATATGGCCTCAAGATTCATCCATTTTGTAGTACTCATGTGAGTACTTTATTCCTTTTTATGCTGGAGAATATGCCTTTGTATAGATAATACCATATTTTACTTATCCTTTCATCAATTGTTAGACATTTGGGTAGTTTTCTACTTTTTTAAAAAATTTATTTATTTATGCATACAAGGCTGGGGTACAGTACAGAAGGTGTGGGGGGTGAGAGGATCCACCAGAGACAGAGTGAGGAACAGAACAGGCAGATTGACCAAAGTACACTGCTGAGGGGAGCAGCGGGCGAGTCAGGAGAGTTCTGCTGTGCCATGTGGGTTGCTCCCTGGCTGGCCGGGGACTGGGGATCGAACTCATGCTGCAGTGGCTGTGGACAGCTTCATAGGTTGTGTCTTAACCCCTGGCGTCACCAGGGAGGTCCGGTTTCTACTTTTTGGCTATTAGGTGTTGATGTTGCCATGATTATTTGCTTATAAGTTTTTGTGAGAATGTGTTTTTCTTTCTTCAGGGTATATATTTGGAGATGTAATTGTCGGTCATGTGGTAGCTCTATGTTTAACCTTAAGATAAACTACAAGACAATTTTTCCAAAGTGACTATACCATTTTACATTCTTACCAGAAGTGTCTGAAGGTTCCAGTTTGTTTTTCCACATCATTTTTAGCACTTAATTATTTTTTTCTTTCTTATTACATCCATCCTAGTGGGTATGAGGTGATAACTCCTTGTGGTTTAGATTTGCATTTCCCTGATGGCTAGTATCTTCTTTGGAGGAATGTCCCTTGTTAGTTATGTAATTTACAAATATTTCTTCCTGTTTTGTGGGTTCTTTTCACTCTTGTTGGTATCTTTTGAAGCATGTAAATTAAATTTAAAGTTTGATGCAGTACAACTTATTTTTTTTTTATTTTTTTAATAGAGGCATGTTTTTATTTATTTGTTTGTTTGTTTGTTTATACATGCACTGGGTATAGTCAGAAGTGCGGGAGGGCGAGAGAATTCACCGAGCCAGAGTGGGGAGCAGAGCAGGCAGAAGGACCAAAGTACACTGCTGAGGGGAGCAGCGGGCGGCAGGAGAGGTCTGCGCGCCATGTGGGACCCTCCTCCGGTGGCCGGGGAGCAGCCGGGGATCGAACCGGTGCCGCAGAGGCTGCGGACAGCTTCGCAACACAGCGCTCAACCGCTGCGCCACCGGGGAGGCCCAGTACAACTTATTTTTTTTCAAATTTTTTTTTAATAGAGGCATGTTTTATTTATTTGTTTGTTTGTTTTGTTTATACATGCACTGGGTACAGTCAGAAGCGCGGGGGGTGGGGGCAAGAGAATTCACCAGAGCCAGAGCGGGGAGCAGAGCAGGCAGAAAGACCAAAGCACACTGCTGAGGGGAGCAGCGGGCGCAGGAGAGGTCTGCGCGCCATGTGGACCCTCCCCAGGTGGCCGGGGAGCAGCCGGGGATCGAACCGGCGCCGCAGAGGTCGCCGGCAGCTTCGCAACCCAGCGCTCAACCACTGCGCCACCGGGGAGGCCCACAACTTATTTTTTGTTACTTATATTTTGGCACCAATAGCTAAAGTCATTTCTATTCTAAGAGTGTTGACTGTGATTCAGATTTTTGATGCATTTTGAGTTAATTTTTGTTTATGGTAGGAAGTAGGCATCCATTTAATTCTCTCTTTAATTTTAATTTTTTAAACATTCCTGTTTATTTTTTTAATTTTTGAAAAAGATTTTTATTTTATTTATGAATACAAGAGCTGAGGTGTAGACCAGAGGTGCGGGGAGTGAGAGGATTCAAGAGAGAGAATGGGAGCAGAACAGGCAGGTGTACTGAAATACACTGCTGAACAGAGCAGCAGGTGAGACAGGAGAGGTCTGATGCGCCATGTGTGTCACCTCCCTGGCCGGCTAGGGATCAAACTCGTGCTGCTGCTGTAGTGACTGGCAGTAGCTTGATAGTGCTGTCTTTAACCCCTGCACTACCAGGGAGGCCCTCTGTTTATTTTTTCAAGATATAAGATTTTTTCCCCTCATGTTCTATGACATAGTTTAATTCTTTTTCATGTGGAGATGCTGTTGTCACTGGTTTTGGTTTGTAGCAAGTTGAGTTTGCGATACCCACAGATGGATAGTAAAATCTGGAATGCATAGAAATGAGGTTAAATTGTAGAAGTTTCCAGAGAGATCACTAAAAAAAGGGTCAATGAGGGAATGAAAGGAAACCACTAATGTCTAAGGTAGGCAGAAGGAGCCAGCAAACAAACAAAAAGTCTCAGATGATACAACAAGGAAACATCTAGCTACCCCTAGACGTTTCCTCCTGGAAATCTCAAAAACAACTCAAATTCAGCATCTCTTAAAACTTCTCAGACTGAATTGGGTCATACTCTTTCTCTCCTACTGTTAGTTAATAGTACAACAGTTCACAATGTTGTCTGATAATTTGAGTCATTATAAGCTCTTGCTCTCCTTAATCCTTTTATAATTAATTAGTTTACCAGGTCTAATGATTTCTCCCTTTTGACTGTTGCTTAAAATCCACTGATTTTGCCCTAGTTCTTGCCCTTATTTCTTATCTGGACTATTGTAGTCATCTCCTAACTAGTCCTTTGTCTGCATTATAAGCTCCTGACAGAATTTTTCCTACTTAGAAATTATCTTTTGTTGGGCCTCCCTGGTGGCGCAAGGGGTTAAGTCTCAGCACTATGAAGCTATCTCCAGCCACTGCAGCAAGTGTTCAATCCCTGGCCAAGGAGCTGACCCACATGGTACAGTAGACCTCTCCTGTCTCACCCACTGCTCCCCTCAGCAGTGTATTTCAGTAGATCTGCCTGTTCTGCTCCCCACTCTGTCTCTGGTGAATCCTCTTACCTCTCCTCAACCTCTGGCCTACACCCCCAGCTCTTGTATGCGTAAATAATTAATCTTTTTAAAAATGTATTTTTTGTTACTTACTTACCTTGTAACATTCCTTAATATATCCCTATATCTCTCTTTCCAACCTCTTCAAAAATGTATATTGAGGTATAATATAATACACATATAATAAAGTGCTTAAAGAGCACTAATCTTAAGTATTCAGTGAATTTTAACACATACAGTAAATCCTCACTGAATGTTGTGGACAAGTTCTTAGAAACTGCTAGTCTTAGGAAAAGAACATATAATAAAATCGATTTTACCACAGACTAATTGATAGAAACAAGAGTTAAATTCTTTCAGCATTTCTGGTCACAAAAACATTGCGAAACTTCTAAATAAAGACCATAAATATTAATTTGTACTCGTTCATTTTCCCAACCTGCTTATTCCATTTCAGGGTGGTAGGTGGCTGGAGACCTTCTTTGCAATTCAGGGCATAAGGCAAGACCCAGCCCTGGACAGGATTCTGTTCCATCACAGGGCACATCATGCACACTCACTCACTCAGACTGGGATAATTGAAACATACCAATGAACCCAATGGACACGTCTATAGAATGTGGGAGGAAACCAGAAGACCTGGCAAAAACCCACGCAGACATGGGGAGAATATGTGTACTCCACAGAGATAGTGGCCCTGGCTGGGAATTGATTGTTCTTTTCTCATTGATGTTATAAGGAAACAATATTGAATAAAGCGATGTTATTTGAAGATGTTATTTGTACATACCTGTGATACAGGACATTTCTATCACCGCTTAAAACTCCTTTAAGCCTCTTCCCAATCAATACCAAGCCCAAGTTGTATTCTGACTTCTGTTACTATAAATTATTTTTGAACATTTTATGAATGTAATCTTGCAGTATGTACTCATTTTGTCTCTGGTTCATCATCATGATATTTTGCTCATCAAATCTATGAGATTCATCCATGGTATTTTTGACAGTAGTTTATTCTTTTTCTTGCTGTGTAGTGTTTAAATACCACAATTTATTTATCCATTCACCTGATGGGCATATGAGTTGTTTCCAAACAGGAAACACCTAAGAGCACTTTCTAATAGTATCTTAGCAGCTCTCCTGCTGCCTGTGACTATGCAGGTGTCTCTGCATAGTTTGGGACCATTATAAATAATACTCCTATGAATGTTATGTATGTCTTTAGTGGACATTTGCATTCATTTTTTATACCCAAGGGTGGAATTGATGAGTTAGAAGGTATAGGTCTCTTTTAGCACTTTCCTTCTTAACCTGTATTGTTCCTCTTTAAGCATTAAAGCAAGTTTTTTTTTTAAAGATTTATTTATGCATACAAGAGCTGGGGTACAGGCCAGAGATGTGGGGACTGAGAGGATTCACCAGACACAGAGCGGGGAACAGAACAGTTAGACCAACCAAAATACACTGCTGAGGGGAGCAGTGGGCGAGACAGGAGAGGTCTGCTGCGCCCTATGGGTTTCTCTCTGGCCGGCCAGGGATTGAACTCATGTTGCAGAGGCTGCGGATTGCTTCATAGTGTGGCGCTTAACCCCTTGCGCCACCAGGGAGGCCCTAAAGCGGTTTTTATTTGCTTTCTTGCCTTATCTATTTCAGCTCTCTTGGCAACGGAAACTAAGTCTGAGAGATAGGAAACTGATAAAGTCAAGGTCACAGACTGGAATTTCTCCCTATTCCCCATGTGTTCTTTCTTTTCCTTTTTTTTTTTTTCAAAATAACTTAGTAAAGATAACTACTCTTGGGCCTCCCTGGTTGTGCAAGGCATTAAGTCTCAGCACTATGAAGCTATAGACAGCCAGTGCTAACCCACATGGTGCAGCAGACCTCTCCTGTCTGACCTGCTGCTCCTCTTAGCAGTGTATTTTAATAGATCTGACTGTTCTGCTCCCCACTCTGTCTCTGGTGAATCCTCTCACTCCCCACCCCCTACACATCTGGCCTACACCCCAGCTCTTGTATGCATAAATAAAATAAATTTTTTAAAAAACATATTTACTCTTTAAGTACCTTAGGTTAGTTATTAATGAGTCCAGCTGATTTGAACAGCATTAGGACTTTTGAAGCACTTATCCCTTTTCTTATCTGTTCTACCTTATCTTATATTGTTTCATGAGGGTCTTTGCAGCATTTAATCTCAATTCATAGTGCTACAGAATACATACTGCATTTTCAATTGATCGTAGGATTCTCAAAGTCATCATTTAGTGCCTAAATATTTCAAAAGTTTCCTCCCAAAGTAACTTTGGTTGGTTTGCTTGCTGCTTAAATTTTCCTTTTAAACTATATTTTGCCTTAAGTTGTGTTAATGAAAATACCAGTTTAAACTCTATGTTCTTTTTCCTCACCAATTTTTATTCCAGATGATACCATCTTTCAGAATCCTATGGTACAGGAAGCTATACGCATGGGATTCAATTTCAGGGACATTAAGAAAATAATAGAGGAAAAAATTCAGACATCTGGGAGCAACTATAAATCACTTGAGGTTCTGGTTGCAGATTTGGTGAGTGCTCAGAAAGACAATGCACAAGATGAATCAAGTCAGACCTCCTTGCAGAAAGGTATGTATGGCTATTTTTAAAACAGGAAACACCTAAGAGCACTTTCTAATAGATAGTATCCTAGCAGCTCTCCTGCTGCCTGTGACTATGCAGTTGTCTCTCTTTTTCTTTCTCCTTTTCCTAATAAACCTGTCCTTTTAAAATGCAATAAAACACCTATAGTATCTTATGTGTCTTTGTGACCCACTCATTGCCCTCCTTTCATATCTCTCTTGAATAACAGTCTTTACCTTTTATAATGAAAACTTTCAAATATTCTTAAAAATTCAAATATAGTCAGAAGTGGAAAGAACCATATAATGAGTTTTCATGTACCTACCTATCAACCAGCTATAGTAATCCTCAACACTTTTCCAGTCTTGTTTCTTCCCCTGGTTTTTTTTTGTTTTTGTTTTTGTTTTTGTTTTTTTGGCTATATTATTTCAAAGCAAATCTAAGACATTCTACATATCTTTTACCTATAAATGCTTCAATATATATCTAATAAGTAACATTTTTTTTTAAAACATAACCATAATGTGTGTGAGTCTGCGCAGAAGGCTATAATATAGTACCACAGACTAGGTGGCTTAAATAACAGACATTTTTCTCAATAGTCTCTAGAGGCTGGGAAGTCCAAGATCAAGATGTAGGCAGATTTGCTCTCTGTCGAGGACTCCCCCAGGCTTATAAATGACTGCCTTCTCTTTGTGTCACATGGCAGAGAGAAGAGAACACTTTGGTCCTCTTCCTCTTATAGGACACAGACCAGTCATGGGAGCACCACCTTTATGAGCTCATCTAACCCTAATTACCTCACAAAGGCTCCATCTCTAAGTGCCATGACATTGGCTGGGGGTGGAGGGAGTTGGATTCAAGCTTCAACATATGAATTTTGGGGAAACAGTGATAGTCCAAAACATACTGTTGTCACACTTTACAAAATTACCAGTTTATTCTAGACTATCTGAAACTCAGGTAGTTTTAATTATCCCCATTGTCTTAAAATGTTTTTACAGACTGATCTGTTCTAATCAGGATCCAATAAGATCCATTGATTCATCAATTTTGAAAGTGTGAGTTTATACTCTAAATAAAGGACAATAAAGGCTGACATTTATCATTGTGTATAGACTAAGTTTTGTAGTTAAAATCATTTGGATTTAAAGTGTTCTACAACCTCTCATGATGTAAACATATAAAGGGTCATATTACTAAATGGAACTTGAATGAATGGCACCCTAATACTATAAATCATATATAGAAAGTGTATTAAATAATGTAAGAGATGTATATGAGCTCCTTTTAGGGAAAAGATCAAAAATACTAGTTCCTGGGCCTCCCCGGTGGCGCAGCGGTTGAGCGCTGGGTTGTGAAGCTGCCCGCGACCTCTGTGGCGCCAGTTCGATCCCCGGCTGCTCCCTGGCCACCAGAGGAGGGTCCCACATGGCCGCAGACCTCTCCTGCCGCCCGCTGCTCCCCTCAGCAGTGTACTTCGGTCCTTCTGCCTGCTCTGCTCCCCACTCTGGCTCTGGTGAATTCTTTCACCCTTCCGCGCTTCTGACTGTACCCAGTGCATGTATAAACAAAACAAACAAACAAACAAACAAATAAATAAAACATGCCTCTATAAAAAAAAAAAATACTAGTTCCTGCTTTAAAGATGGCGGCTACTCTAGTGCATGCCAGCACCATTGAAGTTGAAAGAAAATGTTTCAAACTGAATACATTTTTGGATACTTGGGTACAGCATAACATTAATGATTTTTAAAAATTGTATCAGTTGATGTAAAAGATTCAGTAGAAAGTTTACTATTCTCTTCCTAAGGATGCATTTATTTAAAACGTACAATAGCTCCACTTGTCTTAGTGATAGTCAAATAAGCTGTTGATTTGGTCATCTTTCTATTACAGTAGAAATGTGAATGGTTATGTCATTTTCCCTGAATCTTAATCACAACTCAAGCTTAATTCAGTTTGACAGTAAGGTGCTAGCTTTTATACCTGTAGATGTTGTCTACAACAGAGGATCTAGTGGGTTGCAGTTGGAGGAGAACAAGGGACAGAGTATGTTGGGGAATGCGTGTACTGACAAAACAAGCTAAGATGACGTGGCAAAGAAGGAGGGCCTAAGCAAATGGCAGCCTTCAGAGACCGGGGTTGACATCACCATCTCACTAAATTGAGAGGCAGGTAATTGATAACAGGCTCTCTTCACATAATAGAGCTGCTGCCTATTTCTCTTTCCAGTGGTAATGAGAGTCTTTTAATTTTATGCAAAACAGAGCCCTGATTGAAGTAAAGCAGGTGGAAATTATCAGAAATGTATAATGCTGTTGTTGCTTACTGAGAAATCCTGGATTCAGTGGTAGTTTTTATTCCCCCCCAGTGACTGTGTAACAGAATGCCCCAGTAAATGGTCTTCTATAAATAGTGCTAAATCATAGTGTGACATAAAGCCCTCCACTTCATGTGTGTCCTAAAGCATTTATCTTAATCCCTGTGTGTATATTAGTGTATATGGTATAAAAATCAACATATACGTATTTCTTATCCGTCTATCTTTCCACATGGATCTGCTCTGATAAAATGAGGAAGTTTATTCTAGAAGTGGTTTAAAATAATGTAGTAGAGGGCCTCCCTGGTGGCGCAAGGGGTTAGGTCGCAGCACTGTGAAGCTACCTGCAGCCACTGCAGCATGAGTTCAATCCCCGGGCAGGGAGCTACCCAAATGGTGCAGCAGACCTCTCCTATCTTGCCCGCTACTGCCCTCAGCAGTGTATTTCAGTCAATCTGCCTGTTCTGTTCCCCACTCTGTCTCTGGTGAATCCTTTTACCCCCTGCACCACTGGCCTGTACCCCAGTTCTTATATGCATAAATAAATGAATAAATCTTTTTTTAAAAATAATGTAGTAGGAATGTTAGCAAATAACATCCCCGGTTATCTAGCTATTCCTTTATTATTCATGTGCCCAGCCAGACCCTCCTGACTAGAAGAGGGCCTTGTAAGATGTAGAAAGGAAAATGTGCCTTAGGGAAGGAAGTATTTGTCAAGTCTGGAGGGAGCAGGGAATCTATGCTCAGAGTATCACTATTACAAACAAGTGGTTACATGTGAGGCTGAATTAAGGTAGAGTTGATGATACCAGTGTTTGGTAGTATGCCATTTCGTTCCATTGTGGCCTCTAAAATGGAATCACAATCAGAACCAAGAACAGCCTTAAACATCACGTAACACCTTTTATCACTTCAGTGAGAAAGCTGCAGTGCAGATGTGCTCTTGCCCAAGATCACTCAGATAGTTGGGAGTGAAATTCTGGTTTCCTAACCTGGCTGGTCCAGTGTTCCTTTTTTTTTTTTAATTTTTAAAAATAATTTTGAAATATACATAACATAAAAGTTTACCATTTTTACTATTTTTAAGTGTACATTTCAGTAGTGTTGAGTACAATCACATGGTTGTGTGGCCGATCTCCAAAACTCTTTACATCTAGGAAACTGTCACTCTGTCCCCATTAAACAGCAATTCTCCATTCATCCTCCCTAGCCCTTAACAACCACTATTCCATTGTCTGCATAAATGTGACTGCTCTGGGTATCTGGTCCAGTGTTCTTTTTTACTCATTGTATCATCTCATCTAAAAGTAATATGCAAATTACTTAGTTATTTCCCTCCTCTAGATTTTTATTTTTATTCTATTTTGATCAGATGCTCTTATGTAATATAAATCAGTTCATAATGCCATCCCATCACTTACGTTGTTTCTTCTGCTCTGAATGCCTTTCCCCTTTCTGTATATCTAGCCTTAGTCTTCACCCCGTATTTATTTCCCTAAATCCATCTTGCCAACATATCCTTTGAGTTTTTCCCGATGCACATAACAGAGCTCAGAACCCCTCCTTGACTCTGTTGGAACATTTGGAACTGTTTTGTGTCCTGGCCATTAGACCAAGCTTTTTGAGGGCTGGTGCTTTATCTTACCTCTGATACATTCAGTGTTTGAGCCTATAGTTTTGATTATGCCCAGGAGGGTGCTTTTTAAGAAGATTAAATAATCCTTTCCTCCACCCCTAGCCAGGAGAATCTTTTTGAAGCACAAATCTGATCCTGTCTCTCTGCAGGTTAAAACCCTTCACTGTAGCAGGGATCTCAGCATCAAGTTCAAACTCCTTTACATCAGTTGCCAAATCTTTCATGATCAGGCTCCTGCCAGCCTTCTGTAGCCTCATCTCATGCTAATTCCCCTCCAGAATTCTCCCAAGCCTTACCTGTGCACTTGTGTGCCTGTTATCTCTCCCCTGGAAGCCAGTTTATACCATCTCCTCTACCCAGCACTAACTAGACTAGACTATACCGCCCTCTACTCGATAGCAGCGCTTCCCAAATGCCAGTGTGCTCAACCCCAGAAATTTTACATTCAGTACTTAGAGTCCAAGAATCTACTATTAAAAAGTGCCCCAAGTATTTCTCATGTGAGGCCAGATTTGGAAACCACTGATAAACAATTACCAGATTGTTAAAATATGTAGTGCCTTTGGAATAGTGCCTGGCACATAGTAGTAAGTGCCATATTATTGTTAACTGCTATTGATGTTGTCATTATAGTTATATGAAGCACATTTTTGTGACATTGTAGTCACAAAACTGGAACATTTACACAAAATCTAGTCTGAGAAGGAAAGGCTGAATTAAGCTAGGACTTCAGTGCACCTATACCCGATGTCATCCAAATCTCCTTTCTCTATACCTGCCTTCTGACCTGAAGACTCTCCATTTGCCTACTGAACATTTTTATATGGCTCTTCTGCAAACACCTCAAGAATATCTTGAAAATTCCAAACTTTTTTCTTATTGGGATCACCATCCTATGCTAGAAATCCTGAAATTTATCTATGCTAGAAATCCTGAAATCTACTTTATTTCCTTTTTCTTCCTCATCCTTCCTTTCCAGTCCATCACCAAATCCTATTTGTCCCACTTCAGAAGTGTCCCTCCAATCTATCCCTTCATTTCTGGAATAAGCCATGCCCTTTCCATATGCTACTGCTTTTATCTGACCCTTGCTTCTCTGCCTAGCATATTGCTGGTCATGTTTAAATGTCACTCCTCAACTTCTCCCCTCCCCCTACCCAGCAGCTACCAACTCTTCTGAACAGAAGTACTCTCCTCTGTCCCAGGGCACTTTGTACATAACTTTATTATAGCACTTATCACTTTGTACTTTGTGCTTACCTCTATAGCCTCAGCTCACGTTCTTCTCTCCCACTAGCTTGCAGACTGCTTAAGAGCAGATGCCACGGGTGAGTCATCCTATCACCCAGCACTTGATTAGTGCCTGGCACGTAGTAGGGGTTCAGATGTTTAAATGAATTTAAGCTACTAAAAATGCCTAAAATTAACACATTTCTTTTCTCTTTGTGCAGAGATTAGTACTGAAGAACAGCTAAGGCTCCTGCAAGAGGAGAAGCTTTGCAAAATCTGTATGGATAGAAATATTGCTATAGTTTTTATTCCTTGTGGACATCTGGTCACTTGTAAACAATGTGCTGAAGCAGTTGACAAATGCCCCATGTGCTACACAGTCATTACTTACAAGCAAAAAATTTTTATGTCTTAAAATCTAACTCTACAGTAGGCGTGTTATGTTCTGTCTTATTACCCTGTTTGAATGTGTAATATGAACCAACTTTAAGTAATCAGCATTGAATTCCATTAGCATTTGCAACTAGTTTTAAAAAAATGTAATCTGCAGTGTTGTAAGTTGGCAATCTGAAATTTTAATATCTGGATTTTTCATAATGGTAGCTGTATTATTTATCCAATTTTTTACTATTATTTAATTGAAATCCTAGACTAAGAAGCATCATATTGTAACTGATCACAATGTGTAGTTGTAGTACACTAAGTTAGCTTCTAAGCCTGAGTGGATTAATCGAATGAGTTCTTCATTCTTTTCTGATAGCCTTAGCAAATGGAGTATTCTGTGTAAATGTGGGGCTTAATCTCCCCAGTCACATAATTTGTTTTGTGTGAAAAAGGAACTGATCCACACTAGTAGAAAGATAGAGATTATATTTTGGTATTTGTCTTTGTGTTTTAGGATTCTGTCCATTTCCTTTTAAAATTATACACATGTGCTTGGATAAATGATATTTAAAATGATTTTGCCATTGTTAAAAGTATATTTAATGATAGAATACCATCCAGTCACATGTACTAATGTGGAAAAAAAAGTCAGAGATATATTAAGTATGAAAAACAAGTGGCAAAACACTGTATTTCATAAGCCAAATGAAGGTGTGTGTGTTTTGAGTGTGTCTAGAACAAAAGATTTGGAAAGATAGGTACCAAACTGTTAAATGTGATTTCTATTGAGGGGGTGGGTGGGGGATGGGTCCCAGAGGGGGTTTATAGGGGTCTTTCACTTTCTACTTTTTGTTTTATTCTGTTTGAATTTTTTTGTAAGTATGTATTACTTTTGTAATCAAAATTTTAGAAAGTATTTTACTGATTTAAAGGCTTAGGCATGTTCAAACACCTGCAAAACTACTTATTGCTCAGTTTTAGTTTTTCTAATCCAGGAAGGCAGGGCTGTTAACCTTTTTGGTGCCAATGTGAAATTTAAGTGTTTTTATGTTTTTCCTGCTTTGTGGATGAAAAATATTTCTGAGTGGTAGTTTTCTGACAGGTAGACCATGTCTTCTTCTCTTGTTTCAAAATAAATATTCCTGATTTTGTAAAATGAAATATAAAATATGTCTCAGATCTTCCAATTAATTAGTAAGGATTCATCCTTAATCCTTGCTAGTTTAAGCCTGCCTAAGTCACTTTACTAAAAGATCTTTGTTAACCCAGTATTTTAAACATCTGTCAGCTTATGTAGGTAAAGTAGAAGCATGTTTGTACACTGCTTGTAGCTATAGTGGCAGCTTTTCATGTTGAGATTCTCATATCCTCCTGTATCTTAAAGTTTAGTGTGAGTTTTTACTGTTAGGATGATTAAGATGTATATAGGACAAACTGTCAAGTCTTTCCTCTACATGAAATTTTTTTCTTGACTAGTAATAGTAGATACTTCTGAAGTACTTATTCTCTCAAGATCCTTAAAAACCTTTTGGAAATAATAAAATACTGATGAGAAAAGCATTGTTAAAGAGAAAATAAAACTTTAATAAGTCAATATAGGTGAAAAATGGAAGCTTAAAAAAGCTTTGTGGAACACCCAGGGTTTACATGCCAAGATTCCCACAATGATCTGTTATAAAGGTGAGTGAGACATTTTACTGCAGAAAAAAGGTTGGGAGTGAAACTGTTAAAAATTATGTATTTTCATTGTATTTCCTTAAAGAAAGAATTTTGTCATGTTCTCACCTCTGTTGATCACTACTGTAAGTGATACCCATTTAAAGCATTGTAAATCTGAAATTTCTTTTAATTAAATTGAGTACCCTGTTTTTGTAAATCTTCAGCTCTTTATCTTTACACTGTATTCCACTTAAGTTCAGTTACATATTCATTAAGTTAAATTTTGTATGTGTAGTCTAAACTTTTAAATTAAAATTACAAAGGGAGGAAGGTGTTAAAATTTTAAAATATGTTTTCCAGGACACATCAGCTCCAGATCATGTCGTTAGCTCAGTGTGTAGTTGGCCATGGACTGAATTGTTTTACCATAAGGCTTTTCTCCTGTCCTGAAAACCTTGGCTCATTAAAACTGTTCTTTTAAAATTTGTAGGTTTAGAGTTAAGCAAGACCTCTTTTCTCCCCATGAGTTGTGAAATTTAATGCATGAAGCTGAAGTGGCTAACAAGTCTATTTTAAGAATTGTTTAGAAATCCTGTTGCTTCATGTTCTTAAATCACTCATCACTCCAACTTCTAATCAAAATTTTAGGACTTAACCAATGTTTGTCTTTGTTCTCACTCTAAAAAGCCCTGGAACCTTCCCATCTAACTGTGCAAAAAATGATCACTTGCAAGATCAGAAAGATAACCAGATCCAACTCTGCCCCCTCTTCCCAAAATACTTATCACTATCTACATATAGACATGCCTTTTCTGTATAAAGTTCACTTGAAGATTTTAAAGTCACCACCAATTTTATTACATTTTAGTCATGTGAAAAGTTTAATTGTTTTGTAATAAATAGTTATCTTTATTCGTAACAATTTAGTGTGTTGGTCATAAACCTTGTCTTGATTTTTGAGAAATGGACTTAGTGTTTATAAATTCCAGTTTGTTAAGTAATGGCTTTGTATTGCCTTTCTTGCTCCATTGGTTTGTTTTTCTTCTCTCCTTTGGCTAGGGGCTAAGGTGAGGTAGGGTGGGTATAGGGAGTGTATGTAATGTGAGTTGGCCCTGTGTGTTATGATCTTTTGTTGTTGTTATATTGTTTAAATTTTGGTAGTTATTTTTTGTTGTTGTAATTTTTTTTTCATTTTACTAGGGAAAAATTTGTATTTTAAAAGCTCTGAATGGAGACTACCACCACAGCATTAGTTGCCTGTATCGTACCCTTTACATCCAAATTATTATTTCCTGGTTATCCAGGTGTAGGACAGGAAAAAAGGGTGAAAAGGTGGGGAAAATGGGATAGGTTATATATCATTTTCATTCGAGAAATAGGAAAATAAGATGGAATATATGACAGATATAGTTCTTTTTAGCCAAATATGCTTTAAAAGAAAAATATGTTAATTCTATTCTTTACACTGGAACCCCCTGTGAGTTGTCTTGATCCTGAAAATTTGATCTAAAACTAACTCTGTTACTGTTAGTTATCTTTTCTGTTGCTTAGCATAATTAAGATATAAATTACCATTGATAAATTAGGTCAAGTCCTTTAAAATATTTATATTCCTTTTAACAAATTTGAAAAAATTATTCTCAAATTTAGTTGAACTAATAGAAAATAATTGGCTTATTCCCACCTTCATAGTCAGTTTCAATTTGACTCTTACACACTAAACAATGTGAATTTCACTTGCAGCATAATAGAATCATTGGGTCTCAGAGCTAGAAGTGACCTTAGAGAGTATCTAATTCATCCCCCTCATTTTATAGGTGAGGCAGCTGAGGCTCAAAGGTAAGGTGATTTGTTCAATGCTGTGTAACTAATTAGTGACAACCCAGACTGGGATATAGTTTGAAGGTGAAAAGCTTCAAGCTCCCTCCCCTGGGAGGTCTCATATGTTTATTTTTTTCAACTATTCTTTCTTCTGTATCATAGCCCTCACTACATATTAAATGACACTTTATAACTGATACTTTAGGACAATCTTAAATACATATCTTCAGATTGTACAATACAACATTAATGTTTGGGTGGTAAGATACTATTTTGAAGTCTAAAGTTTGTGTATATGCATATTAGAGTTTTTGGCATTTACTGCATTCTTATTGTATGTCATTAATGTAACATTTAAAAATCCTACATAAGTATAGTTTGTCATTTTGTCTATAGTTAGCATCAAATTTGCATTTTTTATTTGATAACAAAGGCTTTAATATGGTTTCTGATAGAAGATTTTGCATTTTTTTCATTACTGTTAAACTTTATCTAACATGACAGAATGACTGATTCTTATGTCATTGTATTAGTGTTGTGAATAGTCATGTGACATGTTTTGAGATAGAGTACTATATTTGTGAATATAATTTTATGGCTTTTATTAGAAACCTTTCCATCAATATGGGGAAACTAAGAAAATTTCTTTCCACTGTATAATCTGGCAGTCATCATAGATTACTTATTTTTCTGTGAATAAAACTTATTCAATAAAGTGCTATTCTTTAAAATCATCTTATTACTTTGCATTTGTTTCCATTTCTCACAAAAAATAGTATAAGTACAGTCCACATTTTTTTCTTACATGTCAACTGTACTTCAATGAATATTGATAAGAATTTTCAAAGTTTTACAGAAATTTTCAAACTTACACAAAAGTAGAAAGTGTAGAGAACCCCAGAGTCCTTATGATTCTGCTTCAACAAATAGCAACATTTTGCTGATCTTGTTTTCATCTGGGATGCTCCCCCCTTTTTTACTGGGTTTGTTCTAGACATGTCATTTTTCCTGTAGTTGACTTATTATCTACCTATACCAGATAAGGGAGGGGTGGGGAAAGGAAGGACTAGAGTCAAAATAAGGGGGGAGGTGCAACTGTATGGGGAATATAACCAAAATGAAAATGCATACATTGTGCAAAGATGAAAAAAGATGTAAGAATTATATAAAATGAAATATTTAAATAAAAAATATCAAAATCATCAAGCAACTGTAGACCAGAGACACACTACAGTGAGGGGCCGGGGAAGGAGAAGAAGGATTAGGGTCCGAAAAAGGAGGTGGGAATTGTATGGGGAATATAACCTAAATGAAAATGCATGCATTATGCAAAAATGAAAAACGATGTAAGAATTATATAAAATAAAATAATTCATAAAAAATAGTGCTGCTATAAACATAGGGGTGCAGGTATCCTTTTGAATTAATGTTTCTGTGTCCTTTGGGTAAATACCTAGGAGTGGAATTGCTGGATCATATGGAAGCTCTATCTTTAGTCTCATTCATAGCAGGAATTTAGAAAACCTAAATAAGGGACCAGGAAAAAGACTAATTACAATAAAGAAAAAATCAAAATCAACAAGCGACTATAAACCAGAGAGACACTACGGCGGGGGGCGGGGGGGGGCGGCAGGGGCGAGGAAGGAGAGGAGGGATTAGGGTCAAAATAAGGGGGGTGGGAATTGTATGAGGAATGTAACCAAAATGAAAATGCAAACATTGTGCAAATATGAAAAATGATGTAAGAATTATATAAAATAAAATAGAAAAATATTAAAAAAGACAACAATACTTTAAAACAGTGTTCACTATTTCATTTGTAGTTTGCTTATAGATTATAGGATAAATGTGTTACATATAAAATGTTAGTAGGCTAACTATGTGGTGTGTGGATACTTAGTGGTTCCCAAAATGTGGTCCAGGGACCAGCAACATCTGTATCATCTGAGAACTTGTTAGTAATGGAAATTTTGTGGCCCCCTACCTCAAACCTATGTCTGTTTTTCCTGCTACCAAAACGTGAAAAGCATAAGATGCAACATCTTCAAAGTTCTTTCTGATTCTACTTTTCAACAAGAGTCTTGCATACAATAATCGGACTTTTGTAATGAAAATCAATCTTCTGCCCCTTCATTGCTCAGTTCAGTATAGCCATAGCCCCACACTACCCATTACTATTAAACTAGCCTCCAATCAAGCAATGAAGGAGTTAAATAGTTGAAGATTCATAAGTGCTAGTGCAACAGCGATCAGTCAGAATTGTACAGAACAGACCTGTACAGAAAGAGCCAAAGCTTTAGCAAAATGTGGGCAGTTCATCTACAATGATAGAATTTAAGAGTTGGAAGGGGTCAGCCTCTTTAATTCATAATAGGTAGCAGTTCTGAATTCTTTTTTACGTGTGAAAATTTTAAAGTAACTGGCACAAAAGAACTAAAGAAAACTCTCTATATAAAGATCTTAGGTCTCCAAAGACCTTCACAGTTGCATAAATTCACACTAATAAGTTCATCTGAGCTCTTTAAAAAGTAAGTTAGTCTTGTCTTTCCCCCCAAATTGCTGATTTGCTTATAACAAATATTTCAATAACCTAGTCATTTCACTTTATATAGATTTGGTCTGCCTAGAGTTTTTTCCCAATTGATATGTTTAATTTGAGATTTCTAAGACCCCATATGCACCATAATTTATGACAACTTAAATCTTTTGTGTGGGCCTAAATTTGTTACCCTTAGGCTTATGACTAAATATTGGAGGGAAAAAAATGGTTCAAAAAAGGGTAGGGTATCATTAATTGAGTTAATAAAATTTAAACTAATCTTGCTTCAAAATCTAATTTTTACTTTCAACAGACTTTACGAAATATAGATCAAGAAATATAGCTTACATATAAAACTATAGATGTTCACTTGTTACATAAACTTACTTTGAAACAATTTTTTTTTAAATCTCTGCACTGTGTTTCTTTTACTTTATTCCGTTACTAGGTACCAGGGAATTCTTTTTAATTCCATTAGCTTGTATAGGGGGTTTGCATTTTTGGCTAAACATCAAAAATGTATTTTCTCATTAAATATTGGAATTTTGGTTAGCAGAGATTAAGCTCTGCTTCTGCCAGATTACTGACAATTGTGTTAAGGAAATAAAGAGACCACATGAGTATGTTCATGAACACTTGCTGATGTTTCAGAGGAACTCATATTACAAACAAAAGACCCCAATTTCACCCCATAAAATTAATCTGAAGTCAAGAAAAACTTGTTTAAATTCATTTTATTTTTCATTAAACAAACATTGTGCATGGATTTCTTAGTAGAATTTTAACAAAGACCTCTGTTAATCATTAAGAGAATGACCTAACTCTTCTGGAAAAACCTGTTTTTCTTTCAACTAGATTTTTTGTTTGTTTGTTTGTTTATTCTTTGATTACCAAAAAGAATGTACTCTTCTGTACTTAATACCTTTCTTGATTTTTCTACTGTAAATTTTTCAGATATATTGTATTCTTATCTTAGCTATAAAAATTAAGTTAAAAAGCCTATATTATGTAAGAGTTATAAATCACAGTTTGATCAGTTATATGAAATGAAATGTAACAAAAATATTAATACATTTGGGGCACTATTCCTATTCCATGTACCAGAGGATTGTTGTAAGGATCATATGAATAAATGTACATAAAAGAACTTCAGAAAGTATAAACCCTGTAAGTAAACCCAAGGAATCATTCTTCTAATTAGAGTTTACTAGACTAATCATGGGTTAGTTTCACACAAAATGAAACTTTGTGGACCAGTATCTGATAAACCAGTGAGGAAATTCATTTGTACAGTTTCTTGGCCGTTTCCATGGCTCTCGAAAACCTTTACATATATTATCTCTATGTGTTCTACTCTCTACACGTTTAGTCCTTGTGTTTAAATCAGAAGTACATGGGTAATGGAGCAGAGATAATTGGAGAGATTGTTGCTGTGTACAATTGTGGAAATTGTGTTCATAAACCCTGCCATTCAAGTGGCTCTCAAATAGATGTACTTGGGCAGTCAGGTCAGCTCTAATTTCTAACATGTGAAAATTAAGAATATATAAAACAGATATATTTAGGCACAATAAAATAATTGATCTGGTGCTCTTGCCCAGTGCCATTGTGTCTGTCATTCATTATATTCCTAACATCTCTGTAATTTGCAGCTGAGGAACCCCAGACATAGAGGTTACGTGACTCACCTAAATCATATGGTGAATTACTAGTCAAGCTGTTCTTATAGGCAATGAAAATGTTTCTAGCTAATTTTTGTCATGAATTAGCTAAATTGGCTGCCTCACTGTCTGAATTTAAGGTATGTGTGTCCAAATCCAGGCTGTTTTCGGGTGGGAAGAATATGATACCAAACCACAAAGCCAAGTAGAATAAGCAAGTATATGTGGTCCTTAGTATGTCTACTCAATTAGAATCGAAAAACTCTTAAAACACAAAATTCTAAAAAAAACCGCAGCATTTAAAAATTTCGTAGATTTCTAAAAAAAAATCTATGTTTCCGATTTCAAGGGCTTGGAAAAGAGGGAAAGACATTTTTCACTACCTTGCCAAGGCAAGCCTTAGGGAAGAGGAACCCTATCTCCTTAGTCCCTGTGCTCCCAATCACTAGCATACTGTCTATTGTATTAATAAGCATTGAGTTAACTTTTTCAGCACATAGGTATATGAATGAATGAATGAATGAACACATTAATAAATGAAGTGAGAAAACCTCATCTAAAAGTTATGTGTTGGGGTCTCCCTGGTGGCGCAAGGGGTTGAGCACTGCACTATGAAGCAATCTGCAGCCTCTTCAGCACGAGTTTGATCCCTGGCTAGCCAGGGAGCAACCCACATGGCACAGCAGACTTCTCCTGACTCGCCCGCTGCTCCCCTCAGCAGTGTAGTTCAGTCAGTCTGCCTGTTCTGTTCCCCACTCTGTCTCTGGTGAATCTTCTCACCCCCCGCATCTCTGGCCTGTACCCAGCTCTTGTATGCATAAATAAATAAATCTTTAAAAAAAATACATAAAAGTTATGTGTTGACAAATAGAATACAATTTGGACTGTATTTGGACTGATCTTCCACAAAGTTAATTCTTTTGTATGAACAAACATTAAATACCTGCTATGTGCTAGACTCTGTGCTAGATACTGGGGTATCCATTCATCTTAAAATAATGAAAGGCAATAGAAACTATTGAAATAGTAACTTAAATTGTTTGGGGAAAAGTTTTCTGGAGGAGGTGCCTCAGAAGTAGCCAAAGAGGTGGAGGAAGGGAGAGAAACACCACGCAGAACTCAGGATCAAGAAAGTCTGGCACGCTGAAGAAGTGAAAAAGGTTCTGAATGAGAGGACAAAAGACACATTGAGAATACTCAAGGGCCCTTTATGTGCACAGGTCTCCTTGGGTACACTTTTCAGATAAACTTGGTCTTTCTCCTTACAGATTAGAGAAATTTAAGGTCATATGATGGGTTTTGAATTTCTGAACAGGGAACTAGCAAGTTATTTTCTAAAGTAGGTTTTGTGAGGTATGCTGGGGGTAAGGGAAAGATATTTACTCACCAGGCAACCATCACCTGTTCTAAGCCTTTGCTGGGGCAGCAAGGAATAGACAAGTCTCACATAGGTTCCATTTTTATTTGAAATATATATCCAAATTAAGCCACCTTGTTTAATGAATTTAATGAACCCTTGTTTCACTCCATTACTGGCCTCCACCAGTATCTCTTAATCCTATTAAATAAAACTAACAGTGTATATTAAGTGCTTGCAGTGTACTCCCAAATTCTGGGAGGGAGTGATACAAGAAATTATAAGACTCAGGCTGGGCCCTCCTGGAGTCTTATTAGGAGAAATAGATTTACATTCATCATTCATCATTCCAAACATAATGTAAGAGCTACTGGTAACCACTGTGTTGTTTAACTCCAAAAAGCAAAGGAACAAAAGAGTGTAAATATAGTGTGATACAGTGCTAGATTATATGGTATAGACTATCATTATTACAGGAACACAGGGCAAATGAGGGTATGGCCCAATAATTGGAGTAGGTTTCCTGAAAGTGGAGTGATCAAAGCTATAGGATCTGACATTGTTGAAGGCCACTCCAGACACTAAATCTTTATGATTATGTTTATATATTTGTTGTTGTTTTGTTTTTTATGCAAAGTTAATGATAGAAGGCAACAGGACACGGCCGGCCTGTTATGCTATTTAAGCTTATGTGTGTTCTGGAATGTGTCTTGAATAATATTTTAATATATTTCCATATACACTCCATTAAAGAATAACCCTTTGAACAGTTCCATCTTAAAATGCATCCAAACAAAAAATGGAAGCCAAAATTCAAAGCACTACTCAAGCATTCCCTCTTCATTGGGAAATGGTCAATTAATTCAAATGACAAGTCTGGAAGAAAATCAACTAACTATGCAGGTGATTCATGGTTTGATTGAAGGTGACTAGTAACCTTTCTGTCTCACAGAGGTGTTATGAAAAATAATTAAAGTTGGCAATGTGCTTTGAGATCCCTGGGTTAACCATGCTTTCAAAGTGCATAATTACACACTGTAGTGAGTCTTTCAAATTGACTTCTTTTACTCACTCTTTAATAGGTATTCAAAATGACACAGCTCATTTTGAATCAGGTAGGTTTTCCTTATTTTCAAGTTATGGCTACGTTACTTACCATCTGATACCATTTGCCTTTCAAATAGAAGGCTGGGGCCTCTCTGGTGGTGCAAGGGGTTAAGCATACCACTATGAAGCTATCCACAGCCTCTGCAGCACAAGATTGATCCCAGACGAGCAAGGGAGCTACCCACATAGCATAGCAGACCCCTCCTGTCTCACCAGCTGCTTCCCTCAGCAATGTATTTCAGTAGATCCAACTGTTCTGCTCCCCACTCTGTCTCTGGTGAATACTCTTACTTCCCGCACCTCTGGCCTATACCCCAGTTCTTGTATGCATAAATAAATGCAGTAAACCTTTAAATATAAATTTGTATGGGGCCTCCCTGGTGGCATAAGGGGTTAAGACAACACTATGAAGCTACCCACAGCCATTGCAGCACAAGTTCAATCCCCGGCCAGGGAGGTGGCCCACATGGTGCACCAGACCTCTTCTGACTAGCCTACTGCTCCCCTCAGCAATGTAATTCAGTCAGTCTGTGTTCTGTTCCCCACTCTGTCTCTGGTAAATCCTCAAACCCCCCACTCCTCTGGCCTATACCCCAGTACTTGTATGTATAAATAAATAAATCCTTAAAAAAAAAAAACTGCTTTGAAAACAAAGCAGCCAACATCTATTAAAAAAATAAAATAAATTAGTACAATTAAAACTAGGGAAATCAGAATAAGATCAATGGATTGTATGACAGTGTTCTCTACTGAAATACACTGCAGATGGGAGCAGCAGGCCAGACAGAAGAGGTGTGCTGTGCCATGTGGGTCAGCTCCCCGACCAGGATTAAACTCATGCCACAGTGGCTGGCAATGACTTGATAGTACTGAGACTTTAACCCCTGTGCCACCAGGGAGGCCCCCAGATAAGAACTTTAAAAATAAACTGATACAAGGCAGCAAGGGGCACTAAAACTGGCCAAGGAGAGTGCCCAAATAGTTTACTGGTCACAGTCTGAGTTCTCCACCCACTTGCACAAGTACAAGACTATTTAGGTTCAGGGAACAACAACAATGGGATTTATTTAACAAACCAGGGGAAAACAAAGAGTTATGTTATGTCTTTTTATCTCACCTGAAGCAGTGTCCAGTGTTTTCCAGTCCTAAACAAAAGAAGCTAAGATGGTGTCTTCCCACCACTGAGGATGCAGAGCTCCTCTCCCAAACAATATGGCATGTGTTCAAGATGCCATCTTCCTGACACTGCCGACCTGGAGTACACAGCAGCTAAACTCTAGGCCAGGTTCCAACTCATGAAGGCACCAGAAGATGCAACAGGAGATGCTCCCAGAGCTGCCGGGGCAGCACCAGACAAGTGACAGTCAAGACAGCTGCTGCAGCAGCTGAATGACCCAACAAATGGCCACACTCATGCAGTTTAGCAAGGGGTCCAGCTCAGGGTCTTCACCTTCTCTGCCAGGCTGTAACAGCAGCAAAACCAGGAAGAGTTTAAGTCGCTCAGTTACTTGCAAAGCCTCCCAACTTTTCCTCTCTGTGATAGGCTGCTGGAAGCCTCCACCTTCAGAGGCCCTCAACAGCCTTCTGGAAGATCAGCATGGTGGGGGCCGAAACCTGCTAACCCCAAATGCTGAATATTTGAAAACCTCTGAATCCCAATGACTAAAATGAATCCGCGCCCGCTCTGCAGTCCCTTATATTTCTGTTTCGCTCCACCCCCAAAATGCAATACTGTTTGGCATTTTCCCTGGAACTATCTATCCTCACCAGCAACCCCCTCCAGGGGTCACTACCTGTAAGTCTTTTGGCTTCAGTCACTGGTTACAAAACAACTGTACTTTCCAATGCCTATTTAATTATGTCATTGTAGAACTATATTTTTATGAACAAGGGTGGGGAAAGTCATACTGAAGTTTGGGCACAAGTTTGCTCTAATCTAGGTGCCATCACTGCAAAATGAGTGGCTCAGATTTGTCTGGAAAAATAAATCTTATAAAGGTTAAATCTTCACACTGAGAGCATCGAGTGACAGCAAGTGATGCAGATACAAACACTTGTGGAAATGAAGAAATATTAAGTCTAGGTTTTGAATATCTATTTGAACAAAAAAAAAAGCAGTAAATACAACCAAAATGAGCCAAGACTCTATAGTAGCCACTGATATTCTGTTAGATAATTATTATCCTGAGGGAATAAAAGCGGAAGAACCGGCTCAGCCCATCTGTTTAAGTATTAAAGCCTCCTCCAATTAAATTATTCCGTGTGAGTCAATAATGAGGTAATTCAGATAGAACCTAAGTAACAAACACCTTATTTAAAACTGAAAAGAATTCCGGGTCAAAGTCAAATCTGTGCCTTGTATCTGATTAGTATAATAAGCAAGACTAGGTGTGGCTGAACAATAATGATTAATGCATATGCTGAAAGTCCAACTACTGGACCATATTCCTGGCAAATAACAGCAGTCTTTCAAACAATATCCTGAAGGCACAACAGGATGATATTTTCCATCTCCACAAAGACTTGAAGGATATCATCCAAGCAAGAAGGAAAATAATTTCCTGGAGACCAAGTTAGGGATCTCAGGGCCAGCGTGGAATAGTAGTGAATTCATACCTTATCAGGCACATAATCAAGATTACCACTACATTGGGTAAAAACATGGGAGAAAAGGAAAGGCTGGTCTGGAGGATTTCAAAGAGGTGAGCAAAATGAAACTGTCAGATACACTATTAAAAAAATTAAAGGGTTATACAGTAATTTTTAATGAACCAGAAGGAAGACTAGGTGGAGGAAATTGGAAAAGGGATTATTGAAGGCAAGAAGGGGAAAAGAAGCAAGATGGAGCTCCAGATCCAGAGGCGGCAAGTATTAGCACAGCACAAATTCTAAGATTTCTAAGTGGCTGAAAAATTTTACATGAATGAAAAATGCATAGAACATAGAGTAGGTCCTAGGCTGTAAGAAGAAAACAAAAGACAATTAATCAGAGCTTAAAAAATGAGGATCTCAGAAAAGTATTATATAGGAACTGACATGGGAGCCTGATCATAGGTAATCTGGTTTTTTTGGAGCAAAGTTTACATCGACTTTCAAGTATTCTAGGTGGTCTCTAACCAAAGCTAGTGGCACCCAGTAAATCACCGTTCAAAAAACCTAGAGTCTATTATTTCAGAAACAAATAAAGGAGCTTGAAGGTGATGCTTTTGTAAAATCAGTATTGTCTTAGAGAATAATAATTATATGAAACTCTCTTTCCTTGGAGCTAAGCATACGGTGTGGTAATCTACTACCCGTCAATCTCACTAGAGAGACTATGAACTTCTGAAAGATAAGAAATGTGGCTTACTTTTTTTTTTTTTAATAGAGGCATGTTTTGTTTATTTATTTGTTTTTTTGTTTATGCATGCACTGGGTACAGTCAGAAGCGCGGGAGGGTGAGAGAATTCACCAGAGCCAGAGCGGGGAGCAGAGCAGGCAGAAGGACCGAAGTACACTGCTGAGGGGAGCAGCGGGCGGCAGGAGAGGTCTGCGCGCCATGTGGGACCGTCCTCCGGTGGCCGGGGAGCAGCCGGAGATCGAACCGGCGCCATAGAGGCCGCGGGCAGCTTCACAACCCAGCGCTCAACCGCTGCGCCACCAGGGAGGCCCTTACTTTTTCTTAACCCCAAGTTCCTAGCATATGCTAGGACCTCAATAAATATTTGCTTCTTTAATAAATGAACAGAAAAGGGCCTCCCTGGTGGCACAGCGGTTGAGCGCTGGGTTGCGAAGCTGCCTGCAGCCTCTGCAACGCCGGTTCGATCCCCGGCTGCTCCCCGGCCACCAGAGGAGGGTCCCACATGGCGCGCAGACCTCTTCTGCCGCCCGCTGCTCCCCTCAGCAGTGTACTTCGGTCCTTCTGCCTATTCTGCTCCCTGCTCTGGCTCTGGTGAATTCTCTCACCCTCCCGTGCTTCTGACTGTACCCAGTGCTTGCATAAATAAATAAATAAATAAATAAATCTTTTTTTTTTTTAAATAAATGAACATAAAAGCAAACTTAGCCAAAAATGAAAAGCTTCATTAAGCTACCCAGTGGATAGACAGCTAAATTCTAAAGGTGCTTCTTAATAATCTCTACTTGATGACACTGAACAAAACTAGATAATGATTTAATTTCATTGAAGAAGTTTGATAGAAGATAGTTCACAAAAGAAAGAAACAATACAAGAGGGGCGTGATTTCTCTATGATGATCCAAGGTGTGATATAGTTAAGTTCAGCATTAAATCACAATGGTAACGCATTTCCTGTCTGGACCTAGACCCAGCTTATCCTTTGTCAGCTACTCCCTACCTTGTACCTTCTATCTTTTCTTTTCTTGTCTTTTCTTTTTTAAGATTTGTCTATTTTATGCATACAAGAACTGGGGTGTAGGCCAGAGGTGCAGGGGGTGAGAGGATTCACCAGAGACAGAGTGGGGAGCAGAACAGGCAGACTGACTGAAATACACTGCTGAGGGGAGCAGTGGGCGAGTCAGGAGAGGTCTGCTGTGCCATGTGGGTCAGCACCCCGGCCTGGATCAAGCTCAAGCTGCAGTGGCTAGTGATCGCTTGATAGTGCTGTGTCTTTAACTCGCATGCCGCCAGGGAGGCCCCACCTTCTCTCTTTTCTTTAACCACACAATACCACTTGCCCTTCCTGGAATAGGCTGTGCACTTCCATTCCCCCACTGCTAGTTCTCTTCAGGTTTACCTGGGCCCTGACATCCCAGAATGTCACTTCTCTGCTGCATTTTATTTGCAAAGCAAGTTACTTTGTCAGCCTAGATTCAAGGGGAGGGAATAGACTCCCCCTCTTGATAGGAGGGCCTGCAGAATCACACTGTAAAGAGACAAGAACTCACGGAGGTATTTTTAACAATCCATGGGGAGCCATTTTTTTTTTTTAAATCTTTGTGGACAAAGTTTGATGATAATTTAACTTTCTTTTTTTTAATGTGTTTTTTTCTTTTCAATTTTTTTTTTAATAGAGACATGTTTTATTTATTTATTTATTTGTTTGTTTGTTTTGTTTATACATGCACTGGGTACAGTCAGAAGCGCGGGAGGGCGAGAGAATTCACCAGAGCCAGAGCAGGGAACAGAGCAGGCAGAAGGACCGAAGTACACTGCTGAGGGGAGCAGCGGGCGGCAGGAGAGGTCTGCGCGCCATGTGGGACCCTCCTCCAGTGGCCGGGGAGCAGCCGGGGATCGAACTGGTGCTGAAGAGGCTGCGGGCAGCTTCGCAACCCAGCGCTCAACCGCTGCGCCACCGGGGAGGCCCTGGGGAGCCATTTTTAACAATGATACAGCTGAAGTAGCCATATACCTACCAAGGGCCATCACATATAATTATCTCTTTGATATAATCATGTTCCTTCTTTCTATGTCTGTTTCGTTGGCTATGATCTGGCATACCCCTAAATCACTTGAAGGAAGCAAGAGTATAAATGGGAAACAGGTACAGAGTCTAAAAGAACAGCTTTCAGATATCTGATAAGGGGAAAGCTATAAGATGCAGTTGTAAATATAGTTTGCAATCAGACCTCGGACCTTGAATGCCACGCTAAAGAATAGATTTTGTTTTACAAGCACTTAGAACTGAAGTTAAGGACATTTTCTCTTACCCAATTGCTTCTCCTGTATCTCTTTTCCGGGTGAATGGCAGAAATGGAGTCTCAAATCTTCATCTACTGCCAAATGCAACCTATCACAATTCCTAAACCTCTCTTGACTCGGTCCCATCCTTCCCTTACAGCATGTGACTTTAGTCCTGAGCCTCTTTGTTTCTCCTCTTACCTGTTGTCACAGCCTGCTCAAAAGTTTTCCTGATACTCTTCTTGTTCCCTTTGCTAACCTCCATACTTCTATTCGAATCAGCTGTTGATGTTAGCCCACTCTTTCTAACCCTTCATGGGTTCCTATCACTCTCAAGATATAAAGTTCAAAGTCGTTATTTTAGCATTGATTACAAGGACCCTTCACCATTTGGTGCCTGCTTAATCTTCCTCTACTATACCCAACCCTGGCCTTTCATAATCCAGCAATCCCAAACTCAGGCCACGGTGGTGATAGCGCTAAGAATTAACCGCTAGGCCACCAGGGAGGCTCCAGATAAAACATCTTTGATTTCCATCGATACAGGAAAAACCCCATGAAATGTAGCCCATTCATACAGTGGGACACACGGATTTTGTACGGTAGTTAAAATTATGAGCTAATATGTATACCAACGCAGATAAATCTCAAAAACGTAATGTTGAATGAAAACCACAAGCTCCAAAAGGATATGGTATGATACTATTTGTGTCAAATACTAAAATATGACAGTATACAATTTTTTTAGTTTAATTTTTTTCATTAAGGTAACATTGGTTCACAATACTATACACAATTTAGGGGAATAAGTTCGCATTATTCCCCTAAAACGGATGTATATCACTACACCACACCCACCACCAAAGAACCCATAGTCCTTTGCCCTGAGCCATTGCACCCCTTCCCCACTTTGTTCCCATCCTCCCCTCTATAGTCTCAATTCTGCAGTCATATTTCTAAGGTTTGTTTTGGTTTAGTTTTGTCGTCAACTGAAATCGTTGGTATTTGTCTTTCTCCTGACTTATTTCACTTAGCATAATGCCCGCAACACTAAATATTTTTCTGTATTTATTCAGGTAAAATATTTAAAAGATTTATCTAGGAGAATGCACATCAACTCAAAAATAGTTATCTATAGGAAGCTGGGAGGTGATCAAGGGGACTACGATGGATAATTTTATGTGTCAATTTGACTAGGCCCCAAGGTACCCAGATATTAGGTCAAACACTAATAATGGATTTTTCTGTGAGGGTGTTTTGGACATTTAAATCAGTAGACTGAGTTTAGCAGATTGCCCTCCCTAACGTGGGTGGCCCTCATTCAATCAGTTGGAAACCTGAATACAACAAAAAGGCTGACCCATGCTCCTTCTGGCTACTTGAGCTGCTAAAACTGAAATTTCTTGACTCAAATTTGCCAGATCTGGACAGGAACTAGACTGTGGGCTCTCCTGTGTCTCCAGCTTGCCAACTGCAGATCTTGGAACTTCTCAGCCTCCATAACTGTGTTGAGTCAATTCCTTATAATAAATCTCCTTATATATAATCTTTTAAAAAAAAGAATTTATTTTGGCATGGAAGAACTGGAGTATAGGCCAGAGGTGCTGGGGGTGAGATGATTCACCAGAGACAGAGTGGGGAGCAGAACAGGCAGATCCACCGAAATACACTGCTGAGTGGAGCAGTGGGCGAGACAGGAGAGGTCTGCTGCACCATATGTGGTTTAGCTTCCTGGCTGGGGATCCAACTCAGGCCTCCACCAAGAGCCATTGCAGTGGTTGCACTGAGACTTAACCCCTCGGCCACCAGGGAAGCCCCCTTATATATAATATTTGTATAAATTACATTTATATATATCTTTATAGGTAATATAATCTCTATGGCATTATATAGTGATTCATTATATTTATTCTTTTTGTTGTTTTTTTGTTTTTCTTTGTGAGACCTTCGCCGGCGGCCGGGGAACGAACCAGCGCTGCAGAGGCTGCGGGCAGCCTCGCAGCCCAGCGCTCAACTGCTGTGCCACCAGGGAAGGCCCTGATTCATTATATTTGTTACAAAATACATTTATTCATGAACATATGCATATGTGCATGCACATATATAGATATGGTTATCAGTGTTGATATAGATATTATCTATATCTATATATACTAAGTTCTCTTCTCTGGAGAACCTTTAGTAACATAGCTTTAACTTTTTAATTTTCTGACTTTTTAAAAGGAAAATGAATTCATGTATTATATTTATTATTAACCTTACCTTCAGAGAGTCAAAGTATATCAAGCTTGTTCTGTTATTCCCAGTTAACGGATCATGAAACTGAAAAGTTAAGTGATTGCTCAAGTCCTTCCTCTTAGCTCCCACATACAGTTCTCAGGGAAGTTGCAAAAACAAATGCAAGATTATAAAATAAAAGTATTTGGAGTTCCTTGTTAGGACATACAAATTAAAGGTATTATAATTTCTTGATTTTTCCTTCTCACCTTCTTTTCTCAGATCTTCCACACCAAAAGGTGAGCTCACACAAATGGAGGAAGAAAGAAGAGGCAACAAATGTCTCATAAACATGGTAATTAACTCCATGTTACTTTCAAGATTGGAGGATGAACCAAAAGTTGTCTGACCCCCAGAGTGTGGAGTGAATACTGCTTTAGAACATTGAGAGTCAATGCTTCAGAAACATAATTTATGGGCACAGTAACCAGACAGCAACATTTGCAGTGGACAATTCCTCTCACTCCCAGGTTAAAGGCTGGGGATAATTCTCTGGACAGGAAAAATGTGCTTTGAAATATGTAAGTAGGAGAAAGGCAGAAAAAAATTAAGAGGAGGAAAATTAGAATATTACTTATAAAATCCCATGCTCCCTTGACTGTATTTGTAAGGAGAGATACAGTGACATGATATCTATTTGGGGGATTATCTGTCTTAAAGTGAAAAAAAGAGAAACAAAAGTGTTTCTTTCCGTTTGCAAGAAACTGAAACCCCCCCTTTCCACCAAACTAAGAAAAACTCACGGCCTCTTAGATATAGGAAGGTCTTGTGTAACTTCTTGGATGTCTGTAAACAGAGAGATAGAATAGCCTCCTTTCTCCTGCCTTGCTCCAAATCAATGGTTTGACCTTTAAATTTAAAATGTTGTATATTTGTTACACAAATAAAGTGTTCTATTATTCAAAAAGAATTATGCATCTTTTCAAACTGGTAGTTTATCAGTATACTTCAGGATGGCTGTTTTCAGAGTTCTTTCTCTTCTCTGATTAAGTGTGACTTTTTAAAAACAATGTAATTTAAATGTGTGAAACTACAGAATTGCATTTAAGGAATTCCAAAATGGTTCCGTGTTATTCTGGTTTGAATTCGGACATGGTCCCTCAAGAGACCATGTATGTGTGACTTATGTGAATGTATGCTAATGGTATTTTATTGTGACGCTTTCATTATTTACATCTGTAGAATCTAATTTTTTCAGACCCTATCTCTTAGGTTTTATTAAAAATCCTAGTGCATTTCAAATGAAATGAAAAAGGATTTCTGAATTTCACAGAATGTTCATTTTGCATTATTTGCATAAATATTTAAAATTACAATCAGAATTGTTTATTACACTTGAGAGCCAAGACAAATTGTCTTTGTATTATACCTTTTCATTTTTTCTTTGTAAATTTCTGTTTTCAAAATTATGAAATTTTTTAATATACACAGAAAAATATAGAGAATAATATAATAGATTTCCATGTACCTACCACCCATCATTGTCAAATCTTAATAATTTCTTATGTTTACTGAAGATCTTTAAAAAAAGGAAAAGGGGAAGAAGGCTTTACAGATGCAGTTGAAGCTTCCTGCCCCCATTCATTTCCCTTGTCTACCTTTCTCAGAAGCTAGTCACAGTAGTGAATTTGTTGCCTTTTCTTTAGACAAACGTTTTCATATTTTTGCCATGTATGCATCTATTCATAAACTGTAGAACATTGCTTTGTATATTTTAAGCTTTATATAAATATTAGCACACTATCAGTACTAGAAGCGGAATACAAGTGTGAATAAGAACACAAACATAAAGCCAGAGACTCTGGCATATCTGCAGTACATGTTACTAGCTGTGTGATTTTGGGAAAATTACATAATCTCTCTGTGCCTCATTTTTGTCACCTATGAAATGGGAGTCATAATGCCTACTTCATAAGGCTGTTTTTTGATTCTTTTTAAGATTTATTTATTTATTTTTGCATAGAAGAACTGGGGTGTAGATCAGAGGCATGGGGGTGAGAGGATGCATCAGAGACAGAGTGGGGAGCAGAACAGACAGACTGACTGAAATACACTGCTGAGGGGAGCAGTGGGGGAGGCAGGAGAGGTCTGCTGTGCCATGTGGGTTAGCTTCCGGGCCGACTGAGGATAGAACTCCTGCTGCAGTAGAGGCTGGAGATAGCTTGATAGTGCTAAGACTTTAACCCCAGCGCCACTAGGGAGGCCCTATCTACTCTTCTTTGATAGATATTTATGTTGTTTCCATTACAAAAAGTGCTGCAGTGAACATCACACATATGAGAAAATTTATCTAGAGTTCTTCATCTTTAATTAACTCTTTCCAGAAAGATATACTTTCAGAAAATATGACTATGATATCTTTTTTACAAGCAAAGGAACCATGTGTCTCATCCATTCCAATGCCATCAAAATCAATAGCGTTTGTGATTTTTATAAACATTTGTAGCTATCCTAATGATGTCATGACAGCAAATACTGGTCTTGTTAACTAATTTAATAAAATTGCCTTTTAATTTTCACATACTGATATTTGCAAATTGAATGATAGAAACTAATCAAACAGCATACCATTATTATACTATGTATAAAAAATCTGATTGATCATTAGACTTCAAAGGTTTTTGAGCTCTGTGTCACAAGTTTTGTTATTTTGTCTTGGGAAAGACTGAATTGGTCAAGTGGGTGTTTTATTGGTCTTAACTTGCTGAATGGTAGGTTGTAAACCTTAAGAACATTTCAACAACTCATAAAGGAATAAAGACCCCAGTTAAAAAGTCTGTGATGATTGGCATCTTAGACTATTAACTTCATAAAGTTTCATCTGGTTGTCCTTTGGAAAATGTAATCAAAATTTATCATTTTCTCACTCTAAATTGTAGCAAAGTGTTCTTTAAAAAAAGTGGGATGGGGAAACAAGAAAAAAATTAAAAATAAAAAAGGTACAAGCACTTCTGGTACTCATTTTTTTGCATTTTCTTTTGCTACTAACTGATACAGTTCTCCTTTAAGAATGTCTAAATGACTATAATGTTTTTCCCAGTAAAGTGACTTTAAATTGATTCTTGAAGTGTTCTATAAGCCATATTTAAATCTGAAAGATGAAAACCTCAGTAAAGACTCCAAGGATGATCTCATTTATAATTTGGCACCTAGACATTTGGATGGTCCGCCCTCAGTGAACCAAGTCATCTACTTTTATTGTTGGTAGCCAGCTCTTCATTTACAGCTCTAAGAAAATACATGTCAGGTTATATCGCTTTGTAAATAAAAAGCATCCTTGAAAAAAAGAGAAGACAATGTGAAAGGCAATCCAAACTAATGGATACATCAAGTGTTTATTGAGCACCAAGTTTTACTGAGTATCTCCGGTGCTAGATAGCTGTTTCTGCTCTTGAAATGAATAAGCAGAAGTTTGGTCAGGAAAAAGCCTCTAGTCTGGTATCTCAATCTGGTCTGGTAAGTGTTCTCTAGTGGTGCAGACAAATAGCCTGGGGCTTGTCTGGGGATGAAAGAACTGGGGTTAGAGAGAACTAACTCTGTCCTTGGACATTGCCGCATACTGGGCATGAAAATCTCTGGACTCGTCAGTTTCTCATCTGAAAAATGAGGGTGTTGGTCTGGATGTCCTTCTATGTAACTTCCACACAACTCTGTGAACTGGAAGGAAGGGGCCAAAGTGGAATGTGGTGTTCAAGAGAGAGCACAATGGAGAATGGGAGACTTCACAAAGTCCTCCAAAGGACTCAGAGGCTTGGGAAACAAGTGTTTGGACAAGGTTAAATCGATTCCTGGGTGATCACATTTTGTTTACAGGGAATAATACATAAGTTCAAAACTAGGAGAACGTAGATCTTTACCTTCTTTCTTGGAAAGATAAGTTTGAAAGATACTTCCAGGAGAAGGGCATATTAAATATATTATTATTTTACTTATTATTATCATTATTTAACACCACTAAGTTTTTGGAGAATGTATCAGCTCAGGTTAAAAGCAAAGTAGAATAGTGCATACAAAAATTTCATGTGGGCCTCCCTGGTGGCACAAGGGGTTAAGTCGCAGCACTATGAAGCTATCCACAGCCACTGCAGAGCAAGTTTGATCCCTGGCTAGGGAGCTAACCCACATGGCGCAGCAGACCTCTTCTGTCTTGCCTGCTGCTCCCCTCAGCAGTGTATTTCAGTGGATCTGTCTGTTCTGCTCCCCATTCTGTCGCTGGTGAATCCTCTCACCCTGCCCCCCATGCCTCTGGCCTGCACCCCAGGTCTTGTATGCATAAATAAATAAATCTTTAAAAAAAATTTATGAGTTTGGACATTATCTTTGATTTTCATCCATGGGAATTTTTTCACTATTGGCTCTAGCCCTCTTCCGCTTTGCAAATCTCCATTTGTCCTTTCTTCACACCTCTTAATCTTTCCACAAGCAGTTCTAGCATCAGTTTCTAGTGTCTAACAATAGAAGTGCTATCAACATACAACAGTAAACTTGTTACCAATGATAGACATCAAATGTTGACAGTGGTTCCAGTGTTTGAATTTTACTTAATGTTGGCAGATACCAGTAACAAACACTTTTAATGAATGCACTTACAAGTAATGCACTTAAATTCAAGGGGTAGTCTTTGTTGATACTAATGTTAGTGTCCATCTTAGTTATTAATCTGATCTTTGTTTTATAACCCTGTATGTGTGTCAGTAATAGAGGGTCTTATCATCGATTGTGGGTAATGTTAATTTTAACCAAATCAATATTAGCAATATAAGGAAATAGCCAAAAAAATATTTATTTGGAGGGGGGGCATTTCTTTCTGTTATTCTGCTAACAACTATGCTTCTGCTTCCAAAAATTACTGCTATTCCTATAAAAACTAATACCCAGCAATAGTTTCACAGCAGCAACAAACGAAATGAAGACTAATGTAATCATTAAATTGTCTGGGTTTAAAATGGTAAACGTCTCCTGAATATACTGAAAAATCCTGCACCTCAATAGGACCTTTAAAGTCATCCACAAGTCTGAGTTGATTGGTCCGCCTGTGCCTTGATAAGTCTTTCTTGTGGCTGTTTATTAAATGTTGGCACTCAAAAAATAATGCAAATGTCATCTCTCTACACAACAAATCCTCTGACATGTTTAACTGCTTAATACAAATAACTAGGACGAGTGCCAGCATTAAGCGGTGGAAGAATTAGCTACTGATCGGAATGAATTATTTTGGCTAGTATTCCTGAGACAATTTAAGCAGAAGGAAGAGGTAGTTTTTTTTCCTTGAAATTTCCACATATTCATACCAAGTTTCGACTCTGCTTCCATGGAGATTTGGCCATTCAGTGAAGGCTGTGCCTTTCTCTGCATGCAAAAAATAAAATAAAAAATAAAAAGGAAAATTGAATGGATTATCAAATAAAGACACAACAAATATGTTCACTGTAATTACCCCTTATTTCAGACTATCATGCACACATACCCTGTCTAAACCCTGACTACATTTTCACTGCCACTGCTTAGTGCAAGCCCCCTCACCTCTCAGTCTATCGCGTTTCAATCCATGCTCCAAAGACTATCTTTCTAAAATGTCAAACAGAGCTTGTCGCTTGCATGGCTTCCCATGCATATGGGATACCCAGTTCCTTTTTTGGCGTGGCATTCCAAGCGCCCTCTGTGATTGGGGTCCTGACTCTGTCTCTGGCATAAACTTCTGCAGCTCTTCTCTTAGTAGGCTTCCTGCCTTTCACTTCCTAGGTGACAGCCAGAAGAACTACTTGTGAAGAGTCTTTTGTTTTGATTTTCCAAGGCTTTGCTCATGCTCCTCTCTGGGTAAAGCTTCTGTTTTACTCTGTCATTTCAACTCTTACCTTCTTTAAAAACTCATTACTGACGCCTGCCTATGTTCTCCTTTGTACACACATTATACTTTGTCAATCATCTATAATAGCACCGATAATACTTGATTGGATTTATTTAATCCCTACTATCTTTCCTTAATAGGTTGCAAGCTCTTTGAGGTCAAGGACCATGAATTATTCATCTTTGTATCACCAGCCTGTAGCCTATTCTGTGTCTGGCACATAGGAGGCACTCAGTAAATAACACTGAATGAAGAACAATTGTAACTAGAATTATCTAGCCAGCCACTGTTCATTATGGAGCCACTAGCCACATGTGGCTATTTACATTTAGGTTTTAATTAATTAAAATAAAGAATTGAATTCCTGTGCCACTAGCCACATTTCAAGTGCTCAATAGCTACCTGTGGCTACAGTACTGGACAGCAGAGAAGATAGAAATGGCTATGATTAGAACAAAATGTTCTAATGCATACTGCTGACCTAAATAATTCTCTACTCTTCCAATTCAATTTAATAAACATCGATTTTCTACTATGAGCTAACATTTGTGCTAAGTATGGTGGTCATAACAAATATTAACACACATGATTACTATTTATTTAAAAAGATTTATTTATTTATGCTGACAAGAACTGGGGTACAGGCCAGAGGTGTGGGGGGTGAGAGGACTCACCAGAGACAGAGTGGGGAACAGAACAGGCAGACTGACTGAAATACACTGCTGAGGGGAGCAGTGGGTGGGACAGGAGAGGTCTGGGCACCATGTGGGTAGCTCCCTGGCCAGGGATTGAACTCTTGCTGCAGTTATGGACAGCTTTACAATGCTGTGCTTAACCCCTTGCACCACCAGGGAGGCCCACATGATTACTATTTATGATTATTATTTGCAAGGCATTCAAAATCTAGTAGAAGTCTTGCAAAATGAGAGATTATTTTCATAATGGGACATGGAAGAAGGCTTTGTGGAGATTTTCTCATATAAACTAGGAATTTGGGGCCTCCTTGGTGGTGCAAGAGGTTAAGTCTCAGCATTGTGAAGCTATCAGCAGCCACTGCAGCACTCCCTGGCCAGGGATGTGACCCACATGGCACAGCCGACCTCTCCTGTCTCGTCTGCTGCTCCCCTCAGCAGTGTATTTCAGTTAATCCACCTGCTCTGCTCCCCACTCTGTCTCTGGTGAATCCTCTCACCCCCCTGCACCTCTGGCCTGTACCCCAGTTCTTGTATGCATAAATAAATAAATCTTAAAAAATGTATAATAGTTCTTTATTCACTTAGTCCTTCAGTCAACAAATATTTTTCAAGCACCTTTTCAGGTTCTGTATTAAGTGTTGGGGGTACAAAAGTGAACTATATTGCACGTTGTCCGAGAGTCTATAATTATGAGTGATGAGATTTGGATAAAACCGTGGAAGGCAGTGAAAGGCACCCAAAGGGTTTGAACTTTGTCCTCCAGGCCTTCACACTCAGTGTGGACTTTAGATCTGTAGCATGGACTGGGCTTGACCTGGGCGTTTGTTAGAAATGCAGAACTTCATGTCCTGCCCTAGCTCTAGACTTAAACTGCAACATTCTTTGTATTTAGCAGGATTCCCAGGTCACTCTTAAGCACATTAACATTTGAGGAGTATTGTCATAGGCCAACTGAGTCAATAAGAGAGTATGTAAGTGAATGAAAGTAAATAAGGAAGAAGGGAGCAAGTAAGTACAAAAGCAAGGTAGAATTCTAACCAGAATTGCGCTTGGTGCAAAAGCAACTAGACATAGGGACAGTGAATTTTCAGTATATATAGCTTCAGTTCCACTTATTCATACTGGAAATATTGCATGGTATTCAAAATTTTAAAAATCAGCAAATTCAGTAATATGGCATTTGAGATGTCCTAGAAGGTGCCAGCTTTGCTTATTGGTATGTCTATTTTCTGTTGACACAACAGGCCCTAGTCTACTCCTGATTAACAAACTATCAGGCCCTTAATCATGTAAGTTCATACAGGGATGATGAGGATCTTGGAAATTAAGTCATAATATCCAATTTCATACAAAACTGATTTGTAAACTAGAAATTCAATTTATTAATTTAAAACTTATTATTTTCTTTTATTACCAGTACTAAACTTTTTATTATAACATTTTCTTTTGAAATAGTTTAGTACTCATAAAAAGTTGCAAAAATAATAGAAAATTCGGGCCTTCCTGGTGGCACAAGTGGTTAAGTCTCAGCACTATGAAGGTATCGGCAGCATGAGTTTGATCCCCAGCCAGGGAGCTGACCCTCATGACACAGCAGACCTCTCCTGTCTTGCCTGCTGCTCCCCTCAGCAGTGTATTTCAGTCAATCCGCCTGTTCTGCTCCCCACTCTGTCTCTGTCGAATCTTATCACCCCATCCCCGTACCTCTGGGCCTGTACCCCAGTTTTGGTACACATAAATAAATAAAAATAAATCTTTAAAAAGCCAGAAAATTCCCATGTACCCTTCACACAGCTTTACCTATAATAATTTATATAACCACAGTATGCGGTCAAACCTAGGAAAGCAACATTGACACCATGCTATCAATTCAAGTATGGATCCTATTCAGATTTCAGTTTTTTTCATGCAGTTGTGTGTGTGTGTGTGTGTGTGTGTGTGTGTAGTTCCGTTAAATTGTAGATTTACAAAAACATCATCACAATCAGGATACACAACTATTGATATTCCAGAACCAGAAAAAACCTTGCTCTGATTAGCCCTTAATGGTCACTCTCTTTCCCAAACCTAACCCTTGGCAATCACTAACTGATCTGCTTGTGATCAGTGCACTTTCGTCATTTTGAGATTATATAATGGAGTCATACAGAGTGTAACTCTTTGATACTGGCTTTTTCTCCCACTAAACATGATGCCCTTGTGGTTCGTTCAAGTTGTTAAATATATCAATAGTTCCTTTTATTTTATTTATTTTTAAAAAATATTTTTATTTATTTATGCATAAAAGAGCTAGGGTGTAGGCCAGAGGTGTGTGGGTTGAGAGTATTCACCAGAGACAGAGTGGGAGGCAGAACAGGCAGATTGACTGAGATACACTGCTGAGGGGAGCAGCAGGCGAGGCAGGAGAGGTCTGCTGCACCATGTGGGTCAGCTCCCTGGCCAGGATGGAGCTTGTGCTGCAGTGGCTGTGGATAGCTTCATAGTGTTAATCCTAACCCCTTGTACCCCCAGGGAGGTCCTCAATAGTTCCTTTTAATGCTGAGTAATTTTCCTTTATATGAATGTACTAGCATGTTTGACCATTCACCAGTTGATGCACTTCTTGGTTTTGGTGATCACAAATGTATGAGCATTTATATATAGGTTTTTGCATAAACATAAATTTTAATTTCTCTAAGATAAATGCCCCAGGAGTAAGACTGCTGGGTCATAAGAGATACGTTTAACTTCACAAGAAAATGCCAAACTGTTCCAGAGTATAAGATCTTTAAAATCAAGTAACTAATACCAGCTCAAAATTTAACACAAGGTAGCGATGTGCAAAGTGAAAAGTAATATGAAAACCCTGGGAGTCTCCACCACCTTTCCCTTCCCCTGAGATGCAAAAGTTAGGTTTCTACTATATTCTTTTTTTTTTTAATAGAGGCATGTTTTAATTAATTAATTTATTTGTTTGTTTTGTTTATACATGCACTGGGTACAGTCAGAAGTGCGGGAGGGTGAGAGAATTCACCAGAGCCAGAGTGGGGAGCAGAGCAGGCAGAAGGACCAAAGTACACTGCTGAGGGGAGCAGCGGGCGGCAGGAGAGGTCTGCGCGCCATGCGGGACCCTCCTCTGGTGGCCGGGGAGCAGCCAGGGATGGAACCAGCACCGCAGAGGCTGCGGGCAGCTTCGCAACCCAGTGCTCAACCGCTGCGCCACCGGGGAGGCCCACTCTACTATATTCTTTTTTTTTTTTTTTTATTTTAAAGAGGCATGTATTTTTATTTATGATTTATTTATTTGTTTGTTTGTTTTGTTTATACATGCACTGGGTACAGTCAGAAGCGCGGGAGGGTGAGAGAATTCACCAGAGCCAGAGCAGGGAGCAGAGCAGGCAGAAGGACCGAAGTACACTGCTGAGGGGAGCAGCGGGCGGCAGGAGAGGTCTGCGCGCCATGTGGGACCCTCCTCCGGTCGCGCCATGTGGGACCCTCCTCCGGTGGCCGGGGAGCAGCCGGGGATCGAACCGGCGCCGCAGAGGCCGCGGGCAGCTTCGCAACCCAGCGCACAACCGCTGCGCCACCGGGGAGGCCCCACTCTACTATATTCTTAATGAATATTTTAAGCATAAGCAAGCACATATATGTGCATATAAATATACATATTAACAAATTGGATCACATTGTACAAGCTGTTTGCAACTTCATTTTGTACATTTAACACATTTTAGGCATATTTACATAGCAGTAGACAACATATACTTCATTGTTTTAATGGTGTGCATAAGACCCCATTGCATGGATGTATTAGTTTCTTTAACCAGTACTCTAATGATGGCCATTTACATTGTCTGTTTTTCTTTACTATAAAGCTGTTATGAAAAAATTTCTGTATCTTTGTGTAATTTGTATGAACATATCTATATGAAAATGGGTTGTCAGAAAAGTCATGACACATTTTTTCTATGTTTTTCAAAGATTTTAAAGCTCTGCCAAGATGGTAGAAGTGGTATTTGTATTTCTTAGTGGTGAATAAAGTTGAGCACTGCTTTATTTACTAGTCCTGTACATTTTTCTTCAAGAAGTTGACTCTATAGAGCCTTTGTCCATTTTTCTTTTTTAAAGATTTATTTATTTATGCATACAAGAACTGGGGTGTAGACCAGAGGTGCGGGGTGGTGGTGGTGAGAAGATTCACCAGAGAGTAGGGAGCAGAACAGGCAGATCCACTGAAAATACAATGCTCAGGGGAGCAGCAGGTGAAGCAGGAGAGATCTGCTGCGCCATGTGGGTTGCTACCCGGCAGGCCAGATATTGAACTCATGCTGCAGTGGCTGGCAATAGCTTGATGGCACTCTGTCTTTCACCCCCCGGCACCACCAGGGAGGCCCATTGGGGTATTTATTTTTATCTGATTGATTTGTGACAGTTCTTTGTTTTTTGAGGAAATTAGCCTTCATCATTCATGTAGCAAGTAATTTCTTTTAGAGTTTATCTTTTGAATTTATTTATGGTACTTTGATCTACATAATTCAAAATTTCTGTGAACTCACATTTATCCATATTTAGGCTTATGGATTTGAGGTCAGATTTAGAATGGTGTTAGAAAAAAATATATGTAAGCTATATGGAGACTATCTGGAAAACTGAACTCATCATCAGAAGTGTACTCTATTTGCACAAAGTCAGAGCAAAGAGAATTGTGGGATACTTTATTCAGACTATGGTAAGGCTGGTGGATTATCTCTGCTACACTGTGGGATATGTATTTCTAGTGAAAGGAATATTTTTGCATCCAAGTATTTGCCCCTTACACAGTTAATCAAATATTCACAAGTTCCAACTATTCAACTCTCCCTTTTCCATGTCATGAAGGTCATACTACAAATAATTAAGCTAAAGCATATTTTACATCAGTGACATATCTCAGTTGATGGCATTTTCTCACTTTGTCCTCAAATTCTAAGGGCATCCTCCTTGGGTTTTCAGTATCCTATGACTTCTTAGGACAGGACCCGGCACATGGCCCTGTGATCTACACATATTAAAGGTTCAATGTTTTTTCCTGTTGCCCATTTTTTTTAAAAATATAAACTCTAGGGGAAAAAAAGGGGCTACTGTGGAACATCCTTAAACATCAGTTCAGTTATTTATGTTCTTCAGCGGTACTTTTCACAAAATGAAAGTAAGTTTACTAAACAGTGGAGTTTTCCAATTTGGTTCAAAGTATAAAATTGTTTAAGGAATCAGTTGCTGCTTAGACAATTAACTGAGAATGTAAATTTATAAAACACATGAAAAACTGCTTGTACCATGTACTATAAATGCGGTGTTTGGAGTAGAAAGCACTAGTTTTCTGCTAATACTAAAACAGGAAATCATTTAATATCAATTGATATTAAATTGGCACAATTGAACCAAATTAATGTAAAATGATATGGTATAGAGCCCAACTTTTTATTAGCTTAAGTGGAATTTTGCATAGACTCATATAACTGTAAATTTCCACTACTTCCTATTTAATGTTCTAGCTGCATCACTCTGTAACTCAAATTTATTAAAAACTGTGTAACAGTCTACCAAAGATGGTGTATTAAAGAAATGGAAATTTATCTTGAATAGTATGCCACTCCCCAAAGCTTTAAAGTAAAAATGTCTCAGATTTTATTCCTTATTATTGATATTTAGATCGTTCTGTTTAACTTTTATTATTCAGTTGATTAAATATACCATAACTTTTAAAAAAAGTTGCAGGGAAAAATAACAATAGAGGATGGGAGAGCAACTTAGTCACAAGAAAGGAAATAATATAATTTAAGGACTGAAAAGAATCGTTACATTGTATTAGGAATGCTTTGGAAATGATACCGGGTGAAATCGGCATGATTTACATGGGGGCGTTCATTATTTCTCATTTGGAAAATTTATCGTTACTAAATTTATCGTTATTCCTTTTCTCCGAATGCGAAATAATTTAATATTAAAGAAATATCTTCACTCAGCATTGAAATGAAGAAAGAGAAACAAAGAGCTCTTAACACTATTGGATGTATCTGGGAACTTCTATAACAGTAATGGAGACGCTGTAATAGGTCACTTCTTCCTGTCCTAGGGAAAGCAGCGCTTCGGCGGGGACGGGCCCGCCCCGAGTTTTTCTCCCCCAGCGTCGAAAGCTCTAGGTCATCGAAGGTCCGGGAAGCTGAATTCGAATACAAACAAACAAAATAATAATAATAAAAAGAAGGGTGATCAAGACGAGCGTTAACTGGGGTGGAAGGATCGAAAGGGGTCCTTCCGCACTTCAAACATCTTGGGGGGGGAAGGCAGGCTAAAGAGGAACCCCAATTCTTAATGAGGCGCGAGGCCGCCCCCGCTCCCGGGAAACGGGGAAGACCGGGTGGTTCGGCCTTGACTCTTGTTGCCCAAATTTCGATTTCCCTCCACTTCGCTCCGTCCCGTTTCCTCCTGCCCGCCCACCCCCCTCCTCACGCCCCCCAGGCCAGAGCGGAGACTAAACTGGTGGAGCGCGCGGCCCGGCCGAGGAGTCCAGTTCCCCAGCCCCTGGCAGCAGAGACCACGTTTTCTGGGAGACGCATAGTGGGTTGTAAAGAAAAAAAATTCCCGTGCCAGTTGTTCCTGGTAGAGAACCAGCTCGCTTTTCTCTCCACAGCCGCAGCAGAAGGGAAACCAAAGCTACCCCCAGCCCCCGAGCTCCGGAATCACTTGGGATCAGGTGCCAGAGTTAACGCGAGTTGAGTTGGTTTGGGGAAGGACTAAGGCTTGCGGGGACGCGAAGGTGGGCGCGCTGGGGCCGAGCGGCCGGGGCGTGTCGGCGGGGACGTGGGCGGGTGATGCCCGACGACGCGGGGCCACCTCCGGGGCGCAGGGGGCGGAGGGGCCGAGGAAGAGTCCCCCAGCGAGCCCCGTTTCCGATTTCCCACGGCCGGGGGCTCCGCGGGACCTTCCCAGCGCCCTCCTCCCGACCCCCCTCTCCCTCCTATAAAGAGAGGAAACGCGGCCCGAGCGGGCCTGCGGCGGAAGCGCTGCCAAAGGAATGAGTAAGTCAGGCGCGGGCACGGCACCTTGTTTACCCCACTCGGCGGCGCGCCCCTGCGGGCGCCGGGCGGGGAGGCGGCGTCGGAGACGCCGGACCCGGGAGGCTGTCGGCCCCGATTGGCTGGTGACTGGGAGGAGGACGCCGGGTGGGAGGGCTGGGAGCGCGGCGTGGCAGTGGCGGCCCGCTGCCGCTAGATGCCGCTCTCCCCCAACGGGAGCCGGGCGCGGGTTCGTGGCCGACAGATGGCGCCTGCGCGTTCCATTAGCCTCCAAGTCGCCGAAGAGCGAACACCCCAAACAATCCCGAAGCGCCACCAAAAAAAAAAAAAAAAAAAAAAAAAAAAAAAAAAAAAAAAAAAAAAAACCCGCCGGATCCGACCGCCACTTTCAAAACCCCCACCGCTCTAGAACCGCGGGAGCTTCCGTCCCTGAGTAGATTTCGAGGGTGTAAAGAAGAGGAAGGGGAAATTATCTTGTACCAGCCCAGGGGTGAAGAAGCCCCCGGCCTGAGAAAGAAGGAAGGAGGAGTGGGGGAGGCGAACAGTCTCGTTGCTGCCTCTGTGTACGCTGAGGGGGGAGGTAAGTTATAAAATGGCGGAGGCGAAGCTTCTAGAAGTTTGGAGGGGCACCCGGAGGGCGCGGGGCCCACCGTGAGGTGTGTGTGGTGGAAATAGGGCGAGCGAGAGGAGTTGGGAGGGAAGGAGACGGGGCACTCTGGCCATTTAATTTCCGTTCAGCCGCCTTTTGCCCCCCAAAAAGGGGCGGCCCTGGAGCCGGTGGCTAAGTCCCGACGGGGAGAATCCGCCTGGTCCCCGCGTCCCCCCAACCCTTTTTTCTGCCTTCTCTTCCCTCCCCCCAAGTCGCCACCTCCACCCGACCCAGGAACTTCCAGCCCCCTTCCTCCCTACCTCCTACTCCTAGAGTGGCTTTCTACCGCCGGACTCTTCTTTTGCACTACCCTCCTGAAGATTTTCGCTGCCTTCCCTCGCCCAACTCTCCCTCGGGGCCTCTACGGAGACCCCCCCCCCATGGGTGGCCCAAAATGGAGAACGCGGAGCAGCGCAAGATGGAGGCGCCGCTTCTCTGTGTAGCCGTCGACTTAGGTGCCTTTTCTCCGGCCGGCTCTTAAGCCCGGGAGAGGCCAAGCTGGAGGTGGGGTGGGGGGCGAGCCGGGGGCGGGTGGCCGGGGAGGCCGGGGCGGGTGGGGGAGCGCGCGCTCGGCTGGCGAGGGGAAGGCGGAGAGCAAAATGGTGGTGCTGGGAACTGGGGGAGGGGAGGCCGAGGCTCGCTTGTGTATATTTGGGCCTCGGACCGAGGGAGGCGAGGGAAAATCTACTCTGATCACACCCCTCCCTCGTGCCCCCTCCCTTCTCCCTTCCCCTCCTGCCTTTCCTCCCTCCCTCCGCTCCCTCCCTCTCTTCCTCCCTTCCTAGAGAGGGAACAACATTCATGTGACGGGCCCCTCGGCTTCTCCCCCGCCCCATCATCTCCAGCGCGTGGTGGGGGAACTGCTTGGGCCAGCGATTGGCATCGATCTCTCCATCCCTGCCGCGGCCCGACTTCGGTCAGTTTGCTTCGGGCGACAATTTTATAAATCGGTTGGGGTCTGGCGGGGTTGGCCCCCGCGTGCGGACCTGGCCTCGCTGGGGGCCCGGCCTGCCGGGCAGGGGGGAGGGGGGAAGGGCGGGAGTGGAACGCTGTTTGTTGGGGGGTTTTGGCGCCACTTTTGTTTTAGTTTTAGTGCTGCTTTTGGTTCCCACCCCCACCCGCACTGTCTTTCTCCAGGCACGAACTGAGCTGATCCTTGCCCCAGGTAGGCAGCCGCTGCTTTTTCCCTCCACACTTTTATTCTTGCTGGGGGTGACTTTCTTTTTTCTTAACTCACGAACCCACTGATCGGTGGACGGCGATTTTAGGACCAGAAGGGTCGGGATGGGCCTTAGGAGAGTGAAGGTGTGCGAAACAGCATCAAGTAGTTCCGCAAAACTTTGAGCCCCGTTCCCATTTTCTTCTGGCCTACATTCGCCAACGTATTGTTGATTTCTGCCTTTTTTTCCCCCATCGCGAGAATGGCTTGTTTTGCCTTTAGTTTTTTTTTTTTTTCTTTCTTGTAACCGCTGTACTTTCGATATTTAGTTTCTGCTCCCCTTGGTCTGTGTCATTTTATTTTTAATCCTGAACTGTGATGGGTTTTATCGTGATTTTTCGTGCTGCAGTGTTCAGCTTTAATTTTTAATATTGCATTAGTTTCATCCGGTTTGTGAGAGTTTCTCTTCCGTGGCCTAGAAATGTTTTCAATGTTGTTGCCTACCATCCCCCCTTTTCCGACCCCTCCTTTCTTTTGGATGTAGTTTTTTTAATTGAGGGTCATGGTGTTTTATTCAATGATTATTTACAGTCGACACGATATATCTATTAGGAACTTTTGATATGTAGGATTAGGTTTAAGTAAACGAAAAGCTGGCGTTGGTTTGCTGTGTTTCCTTAAAATGCGCGGGCCGTTCTCCCCCACACCCCCCCCCCCCGCCCCATCTTGCCCTTACACTGAAGTGTAAATTCCATACCCCCTTTTCTCCCACGGACCGCCGTATTTCACAGCAGCCACACCCTGTATTTGTCTCTGTGGATTGGACTCATTATCAGCTTAATTTAGTGACTCTTAAACCACCATGATGGGACTTGCTTAAGCACGAAGCTTCTTTTCCTGTTTAGTCCTAGTGGTTAGTGTCGAAAGAGGAATAATCGAGGTTTCTTGATGAAACCTGGTGCGGTCCAACCTCTGCCTTTTTTCTGTTGTCTTTTTTTCCTACTCCGGGCTGTTGGCGGTGTCAGCACCGCTGCTGGGGGCGGGGGTGGAGGGGAGAAAGAGTCGGGTTACCGAAGTGCGTCATTCCTGGCTCTAGCAGGGCCTGCTCGGGAGCTGCTGGTGTTTGTTACTGTCCTCGCAGCACTTTCCTGCCAACCTTCTCTCTCTGCGTATTGGTTGGGAGCAAAAGCAGGAGGCGGTCTTCTAATTCTATCTGTAGCCTAGCGCGTTGCGTTTAAGGGTATATGTGAACTTATTAAAAAAAAAAACAGCCCTGGAAAGTGGATACATTCTGTTTAATGACATACAATTCAGGTACTTTAGATTTGCTTTCATATATTTTCTAGTGAACGGTGGGGTTAATTTTGAACATTTTAAACCACTTACGTTAAAATGTCTGGTTTTCTTTCTGCATTGATATCAATCTATAATTAGGGCTCAGAAGGACCAGTTTAAAGGCATAAGTGTTCAGCGGTTTTTCAAGTGGTTGAATTGTAATTTTATGACACATTATGTTAAATAGTCTGGTTTTTTTCGTTTTGAGCTGAGGTGCTACGTGAATGCCAGCTAATTGTAGGTATTTAAGTTCATTTTCAACACATGTTCCAATATATCCTTTTAGATATACTTTTAAGTAAGTCCATTGGATTTTATATGGACTTCATGAAAATTCTTAGAGTTGGCGATTTGATTTTAACCGAAATCTTAAATTTACCACCTGACAAGGCGTTGTGTAGGGTGACTGTAGTTAAGTTGTTAGATTCTTGACTTATTGATACTTTCGTTATCTTCGGATTTTCCTCAGTGCATTTACTAAGCACGGGTGTCTTCCTCTTAATTCTTTTCTGAAGCTAATAATGGGGGAAGGGAGTGGTAGAGATGAAACAAAAGTGTCCTTGAGTTGATTGTAACTGGATGATGAATACATGAGAGCTACATTGTACTATCCTTTTTACTTTTGTGTTTTGGAAATATTCTGTACAGAAAAAAATTTGAAGAAAAACTTCAAATTGTCAGGCAGATTTGGTGTAATAACTAAAGTTTATATTTACCTGTCAGGTATTTGCATGGGAAACTTGACTTCTTGTATAAACTAATTACACAATGCCTGATATACAAACCATCAGAAAATATTTAAACGGAACCAGTATAGAATAAGCAACATAAATCCTGACAAAGTGGTTGAACTTTAAGTGTTTATTAGTCTGAATGCACATTACTTTTAGTTTCTTTTTCAATCCTTTGAAAATAGGAAAATTCCATTTGCAAATTCTATGAATTCTGCTTGGTGTCAATTTCATTAACTTGGAGTTACAGTGAGTCAGTATAAAAAGGATTTACTATTAATAGGAGGGGCTTTGGCAGTTGGAATAAGTGACAGTGGAAGGGATTCGTTCTGGTGCCCTAGGGAACATTCCTGGTAGGAAGATCGAGGTAGGAGTTGAATTCAGTTTCAGTATTTGGTATTTAATGAATGGGTAGAGAAGAGAATTGAAAGAGAAATGTACTTATTAGCCATTCTTTCCCACTGTGAAATAACTATATATTCTAAAGTATCAGAAACTGGCAGTGGAGGTGGGGTGGATTCTTTTTCTCAGACTTGAGATTTTAAAATGAGCTAAGATTCCCCTCCCCCCGTGCTGCAATTAGTTAAAAGTTGATACATAAAATACTTTGATTTTTTTGAATTAATATTCTGGTCATTACCTTTCAGTAAAATAAAAGTGCATTGTAATTAAAACTCTCAGTCTCTTTAATTAGTCTGTTTGAATTGCTTCTAATTTTTGGGGAGGTAAGTGCTTTATTTTCTGCAATTGTGTGTTGTTCACTGTCAGGTTTTCCCCCGTTTTTGAGTATATGTCAGAGTTCTAAAGGGAATCCAAAATAATGGATATTTAATTTCTGTGTTTCATGAAGTGTGTTTCCTAATTATTAAAGCAAAATTTCACTCCAGTTGGGAATAGACATTTCATAACTTAATATTAGTCTGTATATTTCATATTCAACATTTTAGCTTTTGAAGGATGTTAAGAGAAGACAAATTACATATTTTGAATTCTTATTTGCATGCAAATACTCTTAAGTGGAAGATGAGGATTGTGGTTTCAGATTTATTTTATCCTGGTTGGCAAGAGCTAAACTACTAACTGCAAATTAACTTTTGAGTTTAAACAAATATGAGTTTGGCAACTTTAAAGTCTATTTAGTTAGAATTTTTAAAAATCCCACATAGTTAAAATCTACATTCTTTTTTCATTGTTTTCTTGACTTCCTCGCCTGAGAATTTATGAGTTAAAATGGGTATGGTGGGGTGTTGGGGCCAGTGTCAGATTCAGATCTGTCCTTTGGGAACATAGGGTTAGATGTGAAAATATGCCTTGGACAGCTTAGTAACGCTTAATATTCTGCATGTTTAACTGATGCCACCCACAGTCATGTGTGGGAAGGGAGTAAACAGTGAATAGCATATTTTTTGCTTTGAGTTCTCTATAATAGATGGAAGACTTAAGTTTTTGCTGCAAATTAACTTTTGCATTTAGAATTTACATTAAATGGACAGTCATTTGTATTACCTCTAAGAACAGCGTTCATATTTTTTTTAATGTTGTGACTTTTTTGCATTTCACATTAAAAAATAACCCTGCACTTGTATTAGCACTTTGAATTAGCAGATTATTCTAAGACTTAAACTTGACCGCTTGCTATATAGCAGAGCACTATTATATACCCTTTTATAAGTTGGGGAGTGTAGCAAAGTGAAGGAAGAGTCTCAGTTAAGCTCTGGATATCAGTACATCCAGAAATGTGATTATAATCGTTGGAGAGTAACAAATTTTAAAGATACAAGCTATTTTAAAAAGTTCTTTACATTTCTTTTGGTAATTTTCTACATTTGCTGTATGTTTAATATACTTTTAATTTGTGTTCTATACTACCCTGTATAATACTTTTTTATATCTGACTATCATAAGTGGTGGTGATTGCTTGTTCTGTTTGGCAATGATATGTGTGAGTCTGACTTGTTTTCCAGTCTCCCGAGTTGCCTTCTTTGCATTTAATTTAGCCAAATTTTATATTTATTCATTGTAAGTAGTGTTAGCTGGGTGGAGTCTTAGTTTATGTATATGTGCATTTAAACAATCCTCATTTCTTAAGCAGCTGTGTTATTCTGCTATCTGAACTTTAATGTATACTTGATATAGTTCTATCTGATACTATCTGGAGGTATTTGCGTATGTCTAGTCTAGTTAAGAAATTATTGAAGTTTTAAACTCCCTTCTCCCCGCAAAGGAAAGAGACTGAATAATCTCAATGTTTGGTTGGAAAATATTTGGCTAGGTGTGATGAGACAAACTAGGGAGATTTCGATGAACTCTTGATAATCTTACAACTCTAAGGTAACATTCCTTTTGTAAAGCAAATTGTTTAAATTCTTTTGCATGTTGTTAGATAGCAAAAAAAAAAAAAAGTAAGTCCTATTTACCCTTTTGAATGGATAACATCTGTTGTGATGGGATTTGACCTATAACTTGAATTCTGAGATATTCTTAGAAACTCTTAATTTAGTTGCCATTTCAGTTCCTTTTGAATGCCAATAGCTGTACTATGTGTTTTAACATGTATTTAATCTTCTCAGGTACTTGCAAGATAGGTGGTTATTATTTTACAGAGGGGAAATTGAGACTCTCAGAATCAATGACATGACACTAATTGACAGCCTGAATTCACACACAAATTATTTTGTCTTTAAAACCTTTGTCCGTTTTTGTTAAGCTCAGTAGTTTGCCTTAACTGGTTTAGGTCTTGGTTAATCTCTCACCAGAAAAAGCATGTGTCATTTTAATTTTGCAAAATGGAGGGTTTTTTTTTCCTTCCATGTGTAGTGGAAGGTAAGTGTAAGTCTTTTTTTTTTTTTTTAAAGATTTCTTTATTTATTTATACAAGCACTGGGTACAGTCGGAAGCACAGGAAGGTGAGAGAATTCACCAGTCAGAGCGGGGAGCAGAACAGGCAGACAGATGGAGGACACTGCTGAGGGGAGCAGCGGGCATGGCAGGAGAGGTCTGCGGCACCATGTGGGACCTCGCTGGTTGCCGGGGATTGAACTGGTGCTACAGAGGCTGCGGGCAGCTTCGCAGCCCAGCGCTCAACCGGGGAGGCCCAAATACAAGTCTTTACACAGGGTTAGATGAGTTGCTATCTTATAGGAAGATCTTAATTGTGTTTTATGTTAATAGTTGAAATAGGTGAAATAAATCTGAGCCTTTTTGTTTGAATATGGACATTATACAGACATTTGGGATAATATATTGAATTATAGTCTTGATTTTGGGGGGATCATACTATGGAAGCTAGGATGGTTTCATTGATTTTTTTTTTTCCCTTTATGTCATTCATGCTCTATACTGAACGAAGTATGTCTCATAAAAGTTCCCCAGTCATTCAGTTTGTTTGAGTTGTTAGGTTTGAATTTAAAATTAAAGTTAGGGACCTCCCTGGTGGTGCAACGCGTTTAAGGTGCAACCTATGAAACTGTCTGCAGCCTCTGCAGCACGAGTTTGGTCCCCCGGCCAGCCAGGGAGCAAACCACATGGCGCAGCAGACCTCTACTGACTCGCCCGCTGCTCCCCTCAGCAGTGTACTTCGGTCAGTCTGCCTATTCTGTTCCCCACTCTGTCTCTGGTGAATCTTCTAACCCCCCACCCCCACACACACACCTCTGGCCTGTACCCCAGCTCTTGTATGCATAAATAAATAAATCTTAAAAAAATTAAAGTTACTCTTCTAATAATTCACTGCTTTGATTGGTTATGTAGGGGAATTTCTTTGTTTTTAATGGTATTTTAAAAATACTCTCTTTCCTTCCAAGTGTTAATATCTCCTTTATTTGCTTTTACTTTCTGTTCTAGTTTTATCTTTTCACTTCATCAGTTTTCTGGTTCTTATTTTTATTATGTTATCAGTCAATATTGGGGCCCTGGGTTGTTAGTTTATTAGCGATCAGAATATTGATCTTAGTTTTCCTTGGTTTCCCTCTTTTTCCTTTTTGCTTTTCATAAATTGTATAGGTTTTAGCTGAAGGAAATGCTAGATGTTGTCTCTCTGACCTAAGATAAATTAGTGGAAATGAGGTAAAACTGTATTTCTTAGCCATGAGTCAAATTTATATGTTGTTTTTTTTTTTGTTAATCATTCTCTTAAGCTTCATCTGTAGGAAATAATTTTTCCAGGTAATGAACTGCAGTTTTCTACTTAGACTCTTTATATTCAGTATTGTGTCTTTCTCGCCCACATTTCCCCCTTTGTACTCTAAAAATACCAAGACCCTAGTGTTCTACAACAAGATAATGCCCCAAGGCGTCCATTGTAGGTAATGATTATTTTCTTTCTCCTGTGTATCTAGAAAGATAAAGATACTGGTTATATACCAACCATTCTTGAGGAGAATTCAGGAAATTGTCACTAATCATTTTCTGAGTTCCATGGTTAATGTGAGGAGCCCTGGTTGAGTATTAAGGGACTTGATTGGGCATTAGGCAAACTGCTAATTTTCACAATTACTTTCTCATCAGTGAAACTAACATAACCTCTACTAAAACTGATATATGATATATGTATGCTGTTGATAATATTACCATCTCCGAAATAAATTGGTTAGTGTTGATTTTAAGCAGTTAGTAGCTGCTTGAGTTGTTTTAAGGAATCGAATGTGGGATGTTAAATGCTTAATTGTATTTGTGAAAAGGAATCTTGTAGGAGCACAGTTCATTATACAATTTAAAATCTTTTTTGTGAAGTCTTTAACTGTCACTAACAATAACTAACACTAGCTGAACTCTTACTGTATGCTAGACACTGTCACAAATGTCTTTTTGTATATTAACTCACTTAATCCTCATAACCCTATGAGATAGTGTGACCATATGATTTTTTTGTTCAAACCAGAATACTTCTGAAAGGGGCGGGTACTAACCGGATGGCATTCTGGGATAATAGCATAAACTAGGATTGTTGAAAGAGAAATGAGAATGTATGATGACCCTATAATCAAAGCATAAGGTTGGCCAAGTAGCCTGCCCAATTAGTGATAGGAAGGGATTTGAAACCCCTATGGAGATTTTTTTGGGTATGAAAGTGATTTGAATTACTTTATTTTTTTTTAAAGATTTATATATTTATGCATACAAGAACTGTGGTACAGACCAGAGGTATGGAGGGTGAGAGGATTCACCAGAGACAGAGTGGGGAACAGAACAGGCAGAATGACAGAAATACACTGCTGTGGGGAGCAGTGGGTGAGACACGAGAGGTCTGCTGTGCCATGTGGGTTGCTCCCTGGCTGGCCAGGGATGGAACTTGTGCTGCAGTGGCTGCTAATTGCCTCATAGTGCTGCATTTTAACCCCTTGTGCCACCAGGGAGGCCTGATTTGAATTACTTTAAACTGCCAGGTTCTGAGTTTGTTTTTACTCTTTTGAAGAAGTTTTTACTGGTTTGGGGTCTTACAGTAAAAGACGAGATGCAGTGTTTTTTAAAGACTAGTAGAATTGGGGGCCTCCGTGGTGGCGCAAGAGGTTAAGCATAGCACTATGAAGCACTATGAAGCTCTCTGCAGCATGAGATAGATGCCCTGCCTGCCAGGGCACTACCCACATGGTGCAGCAGACCTCTCCTGTCTTGCCTGCTGCTCCCCTCAGCAGTGTATTTCAGTCAGTCTGCCTGTTCTTGTTCCCCAACTCTGTCTCTGGTGAATGCTCTCACCCCCCCCCACCTTTGGCCTGTACCCCAGTACTCCTATGCATAAATAAATAAATATTTTTTAAAAAAAGATCAGTAGAATTTCCAGTTGACTTATTTCAAGTTACAATTAGATCTGAGTGGTTATGACTTAATGTTGAGAAGCAACTTCTCTGAGGTCCAACTAACAAAAAGAAAAAAGTGGGGAAAGCTCCCAGATTTTCTCAGATCTACTTACATAAAAGAGTAAACTTAAATTAACTACTATTTACATCAGTTTTCCTTACATATTATTCAGATTCCCTTAATGAAAACCATCCATTATAAAAAACCTAAAGTGAAATGAATCTGCTATTTACTGTTTACTTCTTTCCCATACATGAGGGAAATTTCTTCTGAGACAACAGCTGTAAGAAATTTGTGTCTCGGGAGAAGTGATATTAGAAAAGAAAGACAAGTGGTATTAGAGACTTAGCTGAAGTTCAGCTGATTCTGTAATGTAATTTGAGATGTAAGTTTTATAGATATTGAAGTCATTTCATAGAATTAATAGTTCTTTTTCATTTTTAAAAGATTTATGTTTATTTATGCCTACAAGAACTGGGGTGTAGGCCAGAGGTGTGGGGCATAAGGAGATTGACCACAGACAGTGGGGAGCAGAACAGGTGGGTGGATCTGCTGAAATACACTGCTGAGGGGAGCAATGGGTGAGACTGGAGAGGTCTACTGGGTTACCTTCCTGTCTGGGGATTGAACTCATGCCGCAGTGGTTGGCAGTAGCTTGATAGTGCTGAGACTTTAACCCCTGCACCACCAGGGAGGCCCTTTTTTTCATTTTTGATAATTTTGTAGTTTTGTATTCTTGGTCTATTTGTTTGTGGTACCTCCCACCTTGCCCCAGAAGATTCCTGAAGGTGAATTCAAGCATTTGGAGAAATGATCTCAGTTTAATTGCTCATCTGTATTGGACACTGAGATTTCCCTCCTCTTTTTTTTTCTTTTAATGGAGTTGATTGAGAGCTGATCTAAAGGTGACTTTGAGGTTTTTTTTTAAAAAATTTATTTATGCATACAAGAACTGGGGTACAGGCCAGAGGTTGGGGGGTGAGAGGATTCAACAGAGACAGAGTGGGGGACAGAACATGTGAATTGACTGAAATACCCTGCTGAGGGGAGCAGCGGGTGAGACAGGAGAGGTCTGCTGCGCCCTGTGGGTTAGCTCCCTTGCTGGGGATCAAACTCCTGCTGCAGTGACTGCCTATACCAGGGAGGCCCCTGAGTTTTGTTTTTATACTATTCTAATATTTCATTGAGGAATGTGTTTTTTCCCCTCCTAGTGAGTTCACTTTTGAAGGTTTTGTTGGTATCTTCGTCTTATAAACAGTAGAAATTATTAAGTAGGTCTATTAAAAATTTTAAGTCCTATAGTTCATTATAGTAATCATGAAACTGGAAGGCAGACTTTCAGGTGAAGAAATTTGTGGGCTGCATAGTGAGTGGTCAACTTTGTGGATTTGATTTATTACATGAAGTTAGTAAAGTTGGTTTTCAAAAACAATATTACTGGTTTTTAATCTGGGACACAAGAATGGGGTGGAACTGTGAGAACCCTTTGAAATTATGCGCGAAGTTATGTTTCTTGAGGTCCTCCAAACAGCTCATTCATTGTTTTAGTAGCTGTTTCTTAAAGTGCCTAAGAAATAGATAATACTAGGGTAAACTAGATTGCCTACCCTCTGCCCTCAGGTAATAGTGTCAGTGCAGCTTTATTATCCCAAGGGCTTAAAAATAACCTTAAAAAAAACATGATATACTGCGATTACCATATGTTAAAAATAGTAGGCTAAAACCTGTTGCCCTGGTGGCGCAAGGGGTTAAGCACAGCACTATGAAGCTATCCGCAGCCTCTGCAGCATGAGTTCGATCCCGGCCGGCCAGGGAGCTACCCACATGGTGCAGCAGACCTCTCCTGACAAGCCTGCTGCTCCCCACTCTGTCTCTGGTGAATCTTCTCACCCCCTGCACCTCTGGCTTGTACCCCAGTTCTTGTATGCATAAATAAATAAACCTTAAAAAAAAAAACCTAAAGCCATTAATGCAGTTTTGATATGGTGTCCTTAGTTTGAAATTAAGTGACAAGTATTTAAAACAACTCTGAAAAACTTTGGGGGAAAAATAACAACTTAGGACTGTTAATAGCTGTGGAATGCTTCCATCTTTGGTGGTTGTTAATAAACTAAAAGAGCCAATGATCATCTCCTATAACCAGTTACTTTTTATCTAAAGATTGAGCCCTGGTCCTCCCTGGTGGCGCAAGGGGTTAAGTCTCAGCACTGTGAAGCTATGGGCAGCCACTGCAGCACAATTTCGATCCCATGCTGGGTAGGTGACCCACATGGCACAGCAGACCTCTCCTGTCTGGCCTGCTGCTCCTCTCCGGTGTATTTCAGTCAGTCTGCCTATTCTGTTCCCCACTCTACCTCTGGTGAATCTTCTTACCCTCCCGCACCTCTGGCCTGTACCCCAACTCTTGTATGCATAAATAAATAAATCTTTAAAAAAAATAAAGATTGAGACTTAACTAATATTGTGATTCTGTTAAAAACAAAAGAGGCAAAAAAGTCACTCTGTTGTATGGGACTCTTGTGTGTCTTTATTTCTCGTTCTGAATCCTTCCTTTAAAATAGGAATTTAAATTTGTACGTGCTTTTGTTTTACTTTTTGACTTTGGATTCTTGGAGTGTTAGCTTTGAAATATCTTTACCAATATGAGACTCATTAAATTCATTTTCTTTTTTTTTTTTTTTAATATTAAATTTTATTTTTATATTCCCCCATACAATTGCAAACACCCCATTCTGACCCCAATCCTTCCCCTCCCGCCCCCCTCATTTTCTTTATATGATAAATATGATATAGGTTTGGCATGTTTGAGTGAAGTATTTCCATTTTAGGGTATATGATATTCTTTTTTCTTGGATTTCTAATTTTTATTTTCAAAAACAAGGAGAATTTTTCAACACCCATCAATGTGCCTAGTTTGCAAACTTTATGGTAACTAGGATAGTGTCACAAAGAACATGTTTAGTGTCCTTTTAGTAAATAAAACAGGCCTTTTTATGGTTTTAAGAAATAATATTAAGCATAGCAACATGAAAACTTTGAGAATTTCCCTTTTACACTAAAGCAGATGAGAAAATGTAGGAAATATTAGCAGAGCCATAATATTTTCCCTGTGGGATATGTCCCTCCCAGTTTCCACCACTCATTCAGGCCAAAGACATTCCAAAGACTTTATTCCTGGCAGGAGAATTGAGGAAGTGGTGCTAGCCATGGCTGGCAGGGAAGCAGAAGCATGAAGGTATGTTTTTGAAAAGCAGATTTGTCAATGACAAATGGATTTTTCCAGCTCTGAATATATGTATGTACTTTTTTGAGTTTTGGTTAAAATAATCAATGCATAAAGTACTGCAATTCATTGACAAGTATGCAGTATTTACATTCATATTTGGGTGTCCTAAATATACTTGAAAGATTTCAGAGGGATTATTTGGACAATATGGGAATATACTAGAAAAGATCATTTAGTAGGAAATTAGTTAATAAGTCTTTGAAGTTAGACTGAAACAGTTATCTGGTTGCTGCAGAAAAACAGCAAATCTAATGTGAGAGGTAGTTATTTGTGTGTATGGGTATGTGTATCTATTAATACATAGTGTTTAAATATACAACATTGGTGAATATCTAAATCTCTTACAACCTGATAACTTTAGGAGTAGGAATTATATCTTTAATTTTGAATCTTTGTCTCATTTTGTAGTGTATCTTACTACAGAATTTCATATGGTGTTTGAATTAAGTCTTAAGTTTTCCAGAAATGTAATCCTGCATTGTGATTGCATTATTAGTATTCATATTAAAGAGCTGTAAGTTGGAAGAAATAGTTAGTTTACCTTTGATGGCTTTGCATTAATGATAAAAGTTTTGTTATCTAGGTAGTAGTTATAGCATCTACATGGAAAATTATACTTGGGTCCCTAATATTTTATTTTGTATTCCTGTGAGGAAGTTGGTATTTTCCTTTTCTGATGTTAGAATTGTTGACTTTCCCAAGTTCACTCAGGTAGTCAGTGGTAGAACCTACTTTTGAATCCAATTCTACCTAATTGCCGAACACTTCTTTACATGGTGATACACTGCCTCCCAGTGGGATGATTTATAGATTTCATAGTGATAACTTTTTTTCTTTTTTGGAAAGAGAATAAAAGGAGTTAAGAACCCTAAATTGATGAGACTGAGGGGGAAGTTAAACTTTTCAAAGGAGTCAGAAAACATTTGGTGATTGAGTAGGAGAAATGCTTATTTTCTATCAAGAGCTTATAGAGGGTAAGTTATTCTTAGCCTGAAGTTACATGTGATATGTTTCATATTTGATAATAAGTGTCAAGTAACCCCTAGAAGAGGGTTGAATGGGGTGGGGGGAGAATAAAGTTTGTTACACTGTACTTGTTTTAATTCTAGTGAAGAGACACCTGGATAAATTTTAAGGAATTAAGTTTTAAATTAAATTAAAGCTTGCTATAAAACAAACTTGGAAACAAAATGTTATTCAGAAGACTTTTTGGCTTATGTCTCATTACTAGTGTTCCCAGAAAGGAAAATACTAATAGTGACAGTCTGTTCAGGTTAATTGATCTAAATCTATGCAATGTTATGATACCCCCTGTATTTGTTACTCTGTTTTTCATTTTCCTTTTTGTTTTCCACTTCCTGTATATTTAAAGTTCTCTATAGAAAGTAGAAGCATTTTGATGGTGATTTCCTTTTTTTTACTTTTATGCTATTACTAACTTGATAACTATATGGTAGACACTGAAATAGAAATGATTTAAAAAATTAACCCATTCAGTCCTTCCATAACCCTGTAAAGTAGTTACTATTATTATTTTCTGATTATAGGTGAGGAAACAGGTACAAAGAGAAAACTTAAAACTGCCCAAGGACACATACATAATAGTGTATGAATCCAGGTAACCTGTAGAGACTGTTCTTAGCGCTGCAGCACTACTGATAAGTCCACATAAATGTGAACAGTTTTCTCATCCTGGCAGTGTATTTAAAATAACTCCTTTAATTGGGGGCTGTGTTTTCTTCGTCCTTATAGGAAATTTAGGGATCAGGAGAGCAAATCTCTGTTCCTGAGGTTTTCCAGTCATAAAATCTGTCTTACATATTTTTGTGGAAATTAGATAAGTCTTTTTTTCTGAGTGACTTTTGTATGCCAGACAACATTTGGAGGCTTTTGCAGGCATGATAGGTCCTCAGGTAACTGTAGTAATCATCCTAATTTATTGAGTACATTCTGTTAATTACCTTTACTTAAATGGTGTAGGCGATACTGTACCCATTTTACAGATGAGAAAACTGAGGAGCAGGGAGGTTAAGTGATTTGTCCAAGTAGGTTCCAAATTCAGTCTTGGTACCTGCTGGTCCCTGGCTTACTTCCTCGTTTCTTCAGGATGTTTTGCTCAAATAATTAGCCTTTCAGTGAAGCATTTCTTGACCATGTCATGTAAAATATTATCCTTTGTCTCCAGCACTCCCTTTTCTCTTTATTTTGTTTTATAGCTCTTAAAGCCATCAAGCATAATTTTACATAGGTTGTCTCTTTCCTCACACTTATAGGTTCTGTATGATCTCAGTGAGGGGTAAGGATATTTGTCTGTCTTGTTCATTGCCTTAATCCTAACACCTAGACTCGTGCCTGCATAATACGTGCTTAATATTTGAGAAATAAATATGTTATGTGTATACTGAGACTCACTAAACTTATATGCAAGCTGATCTAGAATTAAATTGAATTAATCTCAGTACACCAAGATGGACATTTCTTGGAACAGACAAGTGCTGTGACATGCGCTTGAGCCTATTTTGAGGTGGAGTGAGGATGCAGTTGAGTCTCATTGTGCTTTTTAGACTCCTAGTTTCCTGAATTACTTAAAATTCCCAGAGTATGTGCCCTCAGCTCAGCTTCTAGGTTCTGTGAAACCATCTGTCTCTTAGTAGAGGTGTGCCTTCAGCTTCTGTCTTAACTAACATTCAGCCCTTCATTTTGCCTAGAGGTTCTTTCATTGACTGTAGTACGTATGTGATGTGCACAGTGGGGAGATAGATGTGAAACAGAGAGCTGGCTACTACTAACAGGAGGATTCCTAGCTTTCCTTTTTATAGTTTAGTAGTAGATAACATACACAAACCATGTACATTCCTGCATACATACATATGTTTGTATGTTAAAAAATTGCCATGAATTGGGCCTCCCTGGTGGCGCAGCGGTTGAGCGCTGGGTTGCGAAGCTGCCCGCAGCCTCTGCAGTGCCGGTTTGATTCCCGGCTGCTCCCGGCCACCGGAGGAGGGTCCCACATGGCGCGCAGACCTCTCATGCCGCCCGCTGCTCCCCTCAGCAGTGTACTTCGGTCCTTCTGCCTGCTCTGCTCCCTGCTCTGGCTCTGGTGAATTCTCTCACCCTCCGGCACTTCTGACTACCCAGTGCTTGTATAAATAAATAAAAAAATAAAAATAAATCTTTAAAAAAATAAATAAAAACCATTAAAAAAATTGCCATGAATTGAAACGCTGAATAAAATGTCTTAGTTAATTACTTTGATAGTACATAATTCATTTTGTTTCTACTCAAAAAATTTCTATCAGTAATGTGTTCAGTATTAGGCAACTGGAGTTTAGCAGATTGAAACCAGGAGATATGGTAGAATGTCCCACATATAAAATACATTGGCTTTTACATGGGAGAAGTTATAAATAAAAAAAGAGCAGAGGGGGAAAACCTAATTGTCAAATTAGGCAGGAGGAAGAAGTAGGACCATTCATAGAGTGGTCAGGAAGATAGGAGAAAGTCTAGGAAAATATAGGACAAAATCCATAAGCATCTCAAATTGAAAAGAATCCAGATGGTATGTTCTCCCATCTGGGAGATGCTTTTAAATTGTATACAATATAAAAACTGTTGTTCCAATTATGTCAAGTTAAAATTATCTTTAAAGCTGATAGAATCAGTGATTATCCTTATGTAGATTGTTTGCTTTGTGGCATCTCTTGGGAGTTGGGTTCTTCCACATTGGGTTCCAGGTAAACAAGAACAAGACTAAGCTGGGAAGTCGCCTGGGCAAGAAAACAAGGCACATCTTAATCACATCCTAAAAAGTGAAGTAAGGTTTTATTGGAATTACTTTGTGTGAAACATATTATTAGTGTAGATAATCAAAGAGTTGATACTTGAGTATGTTATGTCGCTAGTATTAGAATAACATACTACAATTTGATTCCCTCTTCAGAATAGCTGTGATACAAGTGATTGGAATTGCTGGAATATATGTATTTTGAAAAGGAAAACTGTTTTGTCTTTTTTCCTCCTTTGTACTTCATGTGAAATATGTTTAGGCCCCTTCAGTTTTCCTCGGGATTTGTGGAAAAGCTACCTTTGATAGAAATAATGCCACACGGGCTTCCCTGGTGGCGCAGCAGGTTGAGCGCCACGCTGCAGAGGCTGTCCGCAGCCTCTGCAGCGTGGGTTCGATCCTGGCTGGCCAGGGAGAATCCCATATGGTACAGCAGACCTCTCCCGTTGCGTCTGCTGCTCCCCTCAGCAGTGTACTTCGTCAGTCTGCCTGTTCTGCTTCCCGCTCTGTCTCTGGTGAATCCTCTCACCCTCCCGCACCTCTGGCCTATACCCCAGCTCTTGTATAAAAATAAATCTTTAGGAAAAAAAGAGAAATAATGCCAGACGAGTATCTTATAAAATCTTACTTTTCTGCTTGGGATAATATTTCAAAGAGAAATTGTTATCAATCCGAAAAAAACCACTCATAATTCCACTACTTCATTCCAAAAACTTTACTTCATTTTGGTAAAATATACATAAAATTTTACCACATTAGCTATTTTAATGATATGGTTCAGTGGTGTCAAGTACATTCACATTGTTGTGCAACAGTTACCACCATCCGCCTCCAGAATGTTTTTATCCTATAATGAAATCCTGTATCCATTAAACAAATCCCTATTTCCCCTCTGCTTTCAAACAGTCCCTGGTGACCAGTGTTCTGCTTTGCGTTTCTGTGCATTTGACTATTCTAGCTACCTCATATAAGAGGAAACAGAATGTTTGTCCTTTCATGACTGGCTTGTTTTACTTATTACACTTAAAGTGTAATGTTTTCAAGGTGTATCTTTGGGTAAATAGTAAAGAGTGCCATTGCTGGATCATATAGTAAGAGGTGTTTAGCTTTTAAAGAAATCACCGTGCTCTCCTCCAAAGCGACAATACCATTTTGTATTCTCATCAGCAATTAATGATAATTTCTGCTGATCACAGCCTTACCTTTATTTGATGTTTTTAGTGTTTTGGTTTTTGGCCATTCTAATAGGTTTGTGATGATACATAATTTATATTTCCCTGATGACATTTGATGTGGAGCATCTTTTCATATGCTTATTTACCATCTCTTTTTCTCTTTTTAAATTATTTTTATTTATGCATTCAAGAACTGGGGTGTAGGTCAGAGGTGCGGGTGTGGGGGTGTGTGTGTGAGAGAGAGAGACAGAGAGAGGGAGAGGGAGAGGATTCACCAAAGTGGGGAGCAGAACAGGCAGATCTACCGAAATACGGTGTTGAAGGGAGCAGCAGGCGAGACAGGAGCGAGGTCTCCTGTGCCATGTGGGTTAGCTCCCTGGCCAGGGATAGAACTCATGTCGTAGTGGCTGGGGATAGCTTGATAGTGCTGAGACTTTAACCCCTGCGCCACCTGGGTGGCCCCTTTCTTCTCTCTCTCTCTCTCTCTCTCTCTCTCTCTCTCTCTCTCTCTCTCTCTCTCTCTCTCTTTTTGGTATGGTGCCTGTTAAGATCTTTGGCTGTTCATCAATTTGTTTTCATATTGTTGTGTTTTAAGATTTCTTACATGTTTTTGATAAGTCTTTTATTAGATGTATCTTTTGCACAAATTTTAATTTCTCTACTTTTCAGCAAGATATTTTGAATATGACTGAAAACACTTAAGTTTTAACCTAAGGGTCTTTTTTAAAATTTTTTAAAGATTTATTCATGCATACAAGAACCGGGGGCACAGGCCAGATGTGCGGGAGGGTGAGAAGATTCACCAGAGACAGAGTGGGGAACAGAACAGGCAGACTGATGAAATACAACTGCTGAGGGGAGCAGCGGGTGAGACAGGAGAGTTCTGCTGTGCCATGGGGGTATCTTGCCGGCCAGCTGGGATTGAACTTGTGCTGCAGAGGCTGCAGACAGCTTCACAGCACTGCGCTCAACTGCCTGCGCCACCAAGGAGGTCTGAGGGTGTTTTATAAGTGCATAGTCTTTTTCTGTTTAATTAAAGGTGTAGTGATAGTAGATAGTTATTTTAAATTGGATTCATATATTATTTTGTAATGTCTATTCACCTTATTTTGTAGTATTCTTTCAATTTCCAAATTTAGTGCTTAGGAAATCTGTAATCCATCCTCTTGTCTAGCCCAGTAGTGCTAAATTGCATTCAGTGGACAGTTTGTGGATGACTTGTGCTCAAGTGTTTTGTAAATAAAAAGGTGAGAGAACCAGTGGGGAAAGCCCAGATTTTGTTTTCCTCACTACTGTGTAATCTTAGCAAAGAAACCTACAATGAAATTAAATTTTTATTAGTTCAGCCTATTTCTTGATAGTAATGATTATTTTTAGTCAAGAGTGGGATAAAGTCGACTGTTTGATACAGGTCTTTAAAAAATGTTATGATTGCATTTATGGTTATGCCAGGTCCTTAATAGACTTCTTTCAACCATATACTTCCTTCTTGAAAATTGGCCAGTGTCAAGGTGTTATGAAACCTATAGAAAACGATACTGTTCTTTAAGGTTATCTGAAAATGCTTTGGGCTGGCTAACTTTTGAGTAATTGAAGACCCATGAGCAACTTTATAGTAAAGAAACATTCAGGTGTGGGCAGAGAAGTTAGGAGCAAATTGGAATTTCAAGAATCCTTTATATAGACTATGACTTTAGTTGGAAACATAAATATTTACAACAAAAGATGATCATGATTGTTAATGTTTCTGTTCTCCCATGGTGTTCAAATTCTGGGACGGGGGAGAGAACACAAGGAAACAAGAAAATAACAAGTTCAGTGGTAAAGGCTACATGAAAATAAAACAAGGTGATTTTTTTGAGAGGAGAGTAAGACTCCATTCACTACATTGAAACAATGTAACATTAACATGCCTTTTGCATAGTTGGTACTCAAGAAATATTTGTAGAATGAGTGAATAATGATTTATCTGGGTACTGATTAAAATATTTATAGAGATATATTCAGTCATAATTGTGAATGTTAGTAAATTTCTGAACTTTTAGAAATCATTCAGGCTTTGATTTAGTTTTTTTTTTAAGATTTATTTTGTTTATGCATACAAGACCTGGAGTGTAGGCCAGAGGTGAGGGTGTGTGTGTGTGTGAGATGATTCACCAGAGACAGAGTGGGGAGCAGAACAGGCGGATCTACTGAAATATACTGCTGAGGGGAGCAGTGGGTGAGACAGGAAAGGTCTGCTGTGCCATGAGGGTTAGCTCCGTGGCTGGAGCGTGCTGCAGTGGCTGACAATAGCTTGATAGCACTGAGACTTTAACCCCAGCGCCACCAGGGAGCCCCTGAATCAGTTTTTAAAACCGTTTGAGAAGCAAGAAGTTTTGAGACCTCAGGGGCCTGTCATTATTAGTAAAGAAAAAAAGAAATTAGAGGTAAGGCTGAAAAAATGCCAATCCAAAGTTCATTAAATAAAAACATGCTGTATGTAACTATGTTTGAACTCACTATCTGAGCTGTGATTATTAGCATATTTTCTTCTGATCAGTTTTATCTTCACAAGTTAAGACAAGTTTTTATTTTCAGCACCTGATTTGGTGTATTTCAAAACTGACACAAGTTTCTTTTGCAAATTGTAGAAGATCTAAAGCAGGTAAGAAAAGAGTAGTTAAAACTGTATTGTGTTCTTCCCACCATTTGTAGGAGGGCTGGAGGAGAGAAATACCTTTGCTTGCACTGAATTCTCCTATGTTGAAGGTATTAACCTAGTATCAAATTCTGTGTGTTAACCAAATGTATTAGTAGTGATGATTCCACTATAGCCTTAATACTTTGTAGAATTTACATAGAACTTTTACTCTGTCCTCATACTAATCTTTAGGGAGGGGGGCCTGGTGGTATTCCTGCTATTTTGCAAATGAGGAGCCAAACAATGTGACCCAAGGTCACACAACTAGAAGTGGTAAATTAAGCACTAGAACACACATCTGTCTGTGTTCCTGGTTCTGGTTCTCTGTTGTTTAGAACCGTAGAATTTTAGAGCAGGAAGATGCCTTGAGGACTCTAAACTCATACGTGACATTGCAAAACTAATGTGTGGGGAGAGGAACAAAGGTCATATGCTTCCTATGTAGTGTGCATTGAAGAACAATGCCCGTTAAACATTATGGGGGTTTGCCCTAGGTGTATATTGTTTCCTCTACTTCCAGGAGACTAGAATAGCCTCAGCATCTAACATTTTATTCTTTCAGTTAACTCTTAACACATTATTATTCAACCCCATTGCCTTTTACCATAGAGTTTTAGTGTTCATGAAAATTATAGCCCAAATAAGCAGACCTAAATATAACTATTTTTGTACCTTAATGGATTTATATGAGAATATTCAACTTCTTGGTGACATAAAAGAAGTATGTTTTAAGTCTCAAGTATATGTCCCATTGCTGTGTTAGGAGGGAAACCCATCCTTTGTCATCTTCTGTGCTCATTGCTTTTTGTGTAGCTTGTCAATCAGCAAAGCAAATACTTTACTGCTCTCTGCCTTCTGAATCACTTCATATATTTTATGGTTGATATGTTTTATGGTATGTGTTCTTTTCTGTTTCATTGCGTCCATAAAAAAGACTGGTTGAGGTGTTTGAGTCCTCTTTTTCTATTCTGTGAGTACTGCAAGATACAGTGCACCATTGATTCTTGCATTTCTCATTTATGTTATGATTTTGAAAAAAAGCTTGTTAAAATATGCCTGGATAAATGGTGTCATGGTCTTGGTGGTTTGAAAACTTACAGAATGATTTTTCAGTTGTGTTCCAGTTAAGGATATTGTTAAATTGATTCTTTCTCTGTATCTGCCTGTCTCTTCCATTCCTTTTAAATTAATCTTCATGGAGTATGCAAGTGAAACCATTGAGAGTTCCCTATACTGTAATTCTTTGTATTGTCTGCCTTTCTTGGGTTAAGTATTTTACTGAAGTAGTATCCAGAGGACTTTCGGGTTCTGTAGCATGGTCCTCATGTTTTTAAAGGGATTTTTAAATGGTTATAGCAAACTGCTTCAAAAGAAGGTGCTTTATTACTGCTTGTATAAAAATAATCCCTTCTTATGGTAAAGATTCAGTACAATAGGGGCATAAAGTGAAAAACTCTAGTCACTCTATTCCCAGTATTAATGTTAAGGGGAAAAGGATGTCCCAAAGCAAATTCCATATAGGCTTTGTGGACTCCACCCCCACCCCAGGTCAAAGCCAAAGACACTGGGAACTCCAAATCCCATCACCACCCAAGGGAAGGTGGCTGGGACCTGAGGGTGGGGTTAAGCAGCCAGGTGGATACAAAAGGCAGACACGTGGGCTTTGGGGATCCCCCATTTTGGCTCTCCACCAGCTCGCAGCATCTGGCCAGCTCTGAGAGTGACTTTGGGTTTCCAGGTCATCGGATCGGGTAGGACGCATTAAAGACTTTATTTCCCTATTTTCTCCCTGAGTTGTACATTTTCCTTATTTCCTTTTCTCTTGTAAATAAACCTTTTATTAACCCTTTTGTGTGTGTCTGTAGTGGAGTATTCATAAGTCCCTTTAAAGCGCGCGGGTGAGGACCCACAGCCAGGAACCCGTTTAATATCGGGGTTGCTCTATAACATTAAGAGGAAACCACTGCTGATAGTTTCTTGGTATTCTAGGTATTTTCTGGGTAGAAACAAGTTGGATCATATTTGCACGTATTGCTCTTTAACTTTTTCCCCCTTGAAATGATTTTAGATTTATAATATCAGCACATTTTTTTTAGCAGCAAGTAGTTTGTATTTATGAATCTAATCACCCTAGTAGCTTTTAAAATTGCACAATTTTTCTGGGCATGCATGTCATTTGTTATTTTTTCTCCCAGAAAAAGTGGTATTGTGTATTTCTCTTTTCTAAGTTAGCCTACATATTTTTTGTTGTGAGTGAAGTTCGTGGAGATAGGATTTAGGTCATAACTTTATTTCAAAAGAATGAACTTTGCTATACATGTATTATATTGGTGTCTTCTCAGTGAACTGCATATAAAAGAGGCAGTTTTTGTCCACACAGTGTGTATTTTTTTAAAAAAAAAATTATTTATTTTTGTATAGAAGAACTGGGGTGTAGGCCAGAGGAGCACAGCGTGAGAATTCACCAGAGACGTTGGGGAGCAGAACAGCTGGATTTACTGAAATGCGTTGCTGAGAGTAGCAGGCACAGGGGAGTTCTGCTGTGCCATATGTGGGTTAGCTTCCTGGTTGGTATCAAACAGGTTGTAGTGATAATAGCGCTGAGACTTAACCTCTAGGCCACCAGGGAGGCCTCCACAGTCTGTATTCTTAATAGAGAAAGTAGCTAAGGAAGCAAAACATTCAACCACCAAGGTCATTGTAATGATGAACACTTATGTAAAGTATAGGAACAGAAAGGTAGTACTTATCTGGGAGACTACAGGGAGTGTTCCTTAAAGAGAGGGGACAGTGTTTGAGGTTCCCTAGTTTATCAGGGCATTCCAAACCAACCAACCTCTCCCCTGTAGTATCCAACTGATCTTAGCTCTTCAATATACAGGGTAGTTTCTTTGCCTACATGTTTCTTTGCTTGAGCTGTTTCTAATGCCTAGAATACCCTTGTACCCACTTGCCAGCATAACAGTACATGTTGTTTCATATTTAGATTGGGGTCACCTGGAAACCATATCAGAGTGCCCCTTTCCCAGTTCAGAGCTATTTTGCTGTGCCTTGGGGTTTTTAATGCATATTTATGCTCATTCAGTGTACTTAATTGTAATTGCTTGTGTGGCACTTTCACTGTACTGTAAGCTCATTTGGGGGGGTGAGTGGCAGTGGCTATGTTTTCTTCATTTTCCTTCAACATTCTATTGTGAAAAATCTTAGAATACTCATAATTGTACAGTGATCACCATAGACCCATCACCTGGATTCTACCTTAATATATTGCTGTACTTACTTTGTCATATATCTGTCCATCTAGCCATTACTCCCTTTTATGCATTGATCATCCATTTTTGGGGAATGCATTTCAAAGTAAGTTGAAGACATTAGTATCTTTCACCCCTAAAGACTTTATCATTAAGGTCTTTAAATAGAGCTCATGTTTTATTCATTTTTTTTCTTACCTTTTGAAAATTGTGCCTATTTTTAATCCTCATGGCTATCACAGTGCTAGTACAGAGATGCTTAATGTTTGAATTGGAATCCTTAATTTTGTGCATTTGACTGTGAGTGTATTGTACTTGAAAGAAGCAATTCATTAAGGGTTGGAGTAGAGAGAATTTCATAGAACAGAGGTAATTATTAGATTATTATAGAATAATAATGAGATGATTATTAGAATTTATTGTTTAAATACAATGAATTTAGGGGTAAGGTGGGAAGGGATAACTAAGTTGTGAGGATACCAGGAATTGATCCTAGAAGATAGGGTTTTGACTGGATCTTAAAAAATGATTCTAGGTTGAATAGAAGTGGACAGCTACGGTTACAGGATGAAGAAACAGATTGGGAATGAGCACCTTTCATGGGCTAATGAGACAAACATTGTGATTGGAGCCATGGGTTCAATTTCATTAATAGAAAAAGCATTTGTTTTTGTTTTTGCAGCATCTCATCAGGATTGTGAAGGGGCTTGATGATGTTAAAATATAACAAGTACCTAAAGTATTTATCTTGTATTTTTCTTAAACTCATAACTAAAAATAAATACACCCTTTAACTGATACTTTTCCAATTGAGTAGACTTTTGTCTTGGGTTATTTAGATTTGTTTAGAAACTGGCAAGAGGAACAGTCCAGTAGTGAGTTCATGTCTATATGGAATGAACTTCTTGGAGAATTTCTGTCTTGTGTAACTTGAACTTTGGCACTCTTTTAGGAATGGCATGTTTCTTTTTTGTGGAAACAATGGTGTGGTGACCATTGGTGGCTTAGACTCTGGGAAGCTTCTTAAGGACATTCTGGGGAAATGCATCATTGAACTGTGGGTTTCTGTCATTTGAATGAACAAGGTTCAGATGATTAAGTGGCCCAAAGGCAGAAAGGGGGAAGTGTGTGTGTTTCTCTTTCTCAGCAACTCATACTTTCTCTAAAACTGGGTCATCCTGTGTATCAGATGTTGCTGATTTCGTGGTTTAAAGCTGATTTTCTTTTTTAAATTAGTTTTTATTGACGTAATGTTGGTTTATTACACTATGGTTTTAGGGGTCTAGGGTCACACCTCTTAAGATTGATGTTTCCGCATCATGCCCACCACCTATGCATCAATAATTCTCCACCATAGTTTACTTGACCCCCCTTACCTTTTTGATGCTCATCCTCATCTTCCTCTTCTGATAGTGTCAATTCTACAGTCAGATTTCTAGGGGTTGTTTTGGTTCAGTTTTGTCTGTTTCTTTATATTCCACACACGAGTGAAATCATCTGGTATTTGTTTTTCTCCTGACTTCTTAAAAAGGTTTATTTTATTTATTTATGCATACAAGAACTGGGGTGTAGGCCAGAGGTGCGGGGGGGGGGGGTAAGGGGATTCACCAGAGACAAGAGTGGGAAGCAGAACAGGCAGACTGATGGAAATACACTGCTAGCAGTGGGCGAGACAGGAGAGGTCTGCTGTGCCAAGTGGATTAGCTCCCTGACCGGCTCGAACTCATGCTGCAGTGACTGGCAAAAGCTTGATAGCACTGAAATTTAACCTCTGTGCCACTAGGGAGCCCCCCCCCCACATGAGCTATTTTTAATAGCAAAAGAGTTTTACAAAGACCAGTGACTTTATGTAATTCATGTTGTGCAAATATCACCATCTATCTCTAGAACACCATCTATCTCTAGAACTTTTGTATTTTTCCCAACTGAAACTGTGCCCATTGAAAACTAATTCCTCCAGCCCCTGACGAAACACCAAAGTTTAAAATTTCTTTGTATTCCTTTTCGTCAAGATTCACCCACTAAGGATGAAGTGTGTGTTAGTTTTTAAAAATTAAAAAAAAATTAAGTACTATGTTATAAAATCTCTTCCTGCTTTCTCTGTATGCTCATGTTGTTTATTTGATGTCCGTGACTAAGTTTATTTTTGCTTTTCATGTTGAAGAGTACACTTTGAGTACTTGACCCAAAGTAATAATCTTACAATAACTTGGGAGATAACTTGCATATGAAGATTCTCCTAATGCTGTTTTCAGATTTGGCTACATTATTTGGTAGAAACCTTTTTGTGGTGGGCCATTAAAGCATGTTTTTTTGTAGGAAGAATTGAAAGGAAGAATTTTCTTATTTGACTAATAGCAGATAATCATTGGCACAATTACCACTTTAAATCCAAAATTGTAATAACTATAAAATGCTCCAGTTTAAAAATCTGCATTATTGGCCCTGACTGAAGACCAGCAGTTAAACTATAGCTGTTAGTTTCACTCAAATGCCCAAAGATCTTCCTGTGATCTGTTGACTGTTCTGGAACCTCAGCAGAGAATGGCTATTTCATATGGAACAAACAACCCATAAATCTCCCTTTGGGAGAAGTAATGACTTCTGACTAAGGGATAGATGGAGATAGTTAAGTATAGAGAAGAGCAACTGGCCAGAGTTACTTTATTTCTGCTGTTTTATGTGTGCATTGGTAAGTCAGATTTTTTCTTCACTCCACAGTGAATAAATTTGTAATCAAAGTGCCTCTATTTTAACAGATTAAAAAAGAAAAAAGCCTCTGCATTAGAGTTTACTTTCAGGTTTACCTAATACGTAGAAACATTAGTCCTATTAGATAATTGCCTTTAATAATATATTGCTCTTAATTAATATTAAATGTTTTCAAACTCATTATTTTGCTTCCTTAGCTTTTAGATAATTCTTTTGGGGATATTTTGCAGGATGCTTTAATATACCTGTAATGGTTTTGATATAAAGTAATCTTGTTCTCATCAGTTGCTTTAGGAAAGTTGAAAATTCTTGTCATTCTGGAGCTCAGACTAAGAATTATTCTCTTGTCCCCCTTTTTTCTTTCACTGTTAGAGAGTGGCATACTAAAGTAATGATCCTGGGTGTATAAAGGCACTGAAAATGGAACAGGTTATAGGGCAAAATGTGGCATCTGATACTATCTAGCACTAGTAATCTAACTACATATATGAAACATTTAGGTATCTCTTCTTACTGGTCATTTCAAGTATACTAATAATAAGCTCCCTCTCCTATGTTTAGTGGAATCACATGCTACATTTTAGGGATCAGTAACTCCTAATTCTTAGTGTCATCTAACGAGGTCATTTTGGCATGCTAGACTTTGCAGCTTGCCTGAATTTCTACTAGGAAGTTTTTTTTTTTAAGATTGATTTATTTACGCATACAAGAACTGGGGTGCAGGCCAAAGATGCGGGGGGTGAGAGGATTCACTAGAGACAGAGGAGCAGAACAGGAGGATCTGCTGAAACACACTGCTGAGGGGAGCGGCAGGCGAGACATGAGAGGTCTGCTGCGCCATGTGGGTCAGCTCCCTGGCTGGAATCAAACTTGTGCTGCAGTGGATGTGGATAGCTTCATAGTGCTGCTTCTTAACCCCTTGTGCCACCAGGGAGGCCCAACTACTAGAAGGTTCTTAATGTTTGTTTTCCAGCTATAAGTTCTGTGCTGTTCTCTGGTGAGGGAGCTTTGAGCCTTGTACCAGCATATTTTGAACAAGGGAGAGGAATGTTGAACATTAAATGAGTTTCAATGATAGTTTTCATATCTTGTCAATGAATAACTTTAAATATATCTTTGGGACTACCTCACATTGTTCAACTGTTCCTTTTTTTTTTTTTTTTTTAAGCTACAAATACCTTTGGATTGTTTGCCATTAAGTTACATAAACTTTGGTAATTTTAAACATGTAAAATACACACAAAAAACTCAGTAAAGGTTTCTGAGTGTTGGTATCAATTATCAATGTCAATTTTTAAAATTATATTTCAAAAGATATCAATAGTTGTGTATGTTTGTATAGTAGAAAGGTGTTCTTAAGTAATTGGTGATTTGTAAAATCTTGTGAGTAAATTCTAGAGAAACTTGTTTGATAAAAGGGGTATACTTAACCATTTGTAAGTGCACAGTTTAATATGCTCATTTTTTTAAACTTTTAAAAAAGGTTTATTTTTTTTTTTATTTATACAAGAGCTGGGGTACAGGCCAGAGGCGCGGGAATGTGAGAGGATTCACCAGAGACAGAGTGGGGAACAGAACAGGCAGATTGACCGAAGTACACTGCTGAGGGGAGCAGCGGGTGCGACAGGAGAGGTCTACTGCGCCATGTGATTATCTCCTTGGCCAGCCGGGAATCAAACCCAAGCTGCAGAGGCTGTGGACAGCTTCACAGCGCTGTGTTCAACCCGCTGCGCCACCAGGGAGGTCCCTTAATGTGCACATTTTATTTATTTATACATACATACATACATACATACATACATACATACATACATACAAGCACTGGGTACAGTCAGAAGCACAGGAAGGTGAGAGAATTCACCAGAGCGGGGAACAGAACAGACAGGCAGGAGAGGTCTGTTGCGCCTTGTGGGACCCTCACCGGCGGCCGGGGTTCGGGGGATCGAACCAGCGCTGCGGAGGCTGCAGGCAGCTTTGCAGCCCAGCGCTGAACCACTTCGCCACCAGGGGAGGCCCTAATGTGCACATTTTTAAGTAAATAAACTTTGTTGTGAAGCAGATCTCCATAACTTTTTCATCATACAAATCTGAAACTACCCATTTAACAATTTCCCTCTTTTTCATTCCTCACCCCTTGGTAACTACCATTCTCCTTTCTGTTTCTATGAATTTGACTGTTTTAGATACTTCATGTGAGTGGAATCACACAGTATTTGTTTTTATGACTGGCCTATTTTACTAAGCATTTAAGGTCCACAAGGTTCATCCATGTTGTAGCATGTGACAGGATTTCTTTCCTTGTTAAGGATGAATAATACTCCATTGTATGTGTGTCTAATATTTTGTTTGTCCATTCAGCTGTTAATGGACATGTGGGCTGATTCCATCTCTTGGCTATTGTGAATAGTGCTGCTATGAACATGAGTGTGCAAATATATCTTTGAGATCCAGCTTTCAATATTTTGGCTATATACCTGGAAGTAGGATGTCTGGATCATATGGTAGTTTGTTTTTGAGAAACCTCAGTACTGTTAATCCATAAAAATTGCACAATTTTAGAATCCTACCAGCAATGCACAGGTGTTCCATTTTTTCTACATCCTTGCAGACACATGTTATGTGTGTCTTTTCCATTCTAGCCTCCCCAGAGGGTCTATTTTTTAAATAGTATTTATTTCATTTCATTTTATTTTTTGCATGGAAGAACTGGGGTTTAGGCCAGAGGTATGGGAGAGGATTCACCAGAAACAGTGGGGAGCAGAACAGGTGGATTTACTGAAATACACTGCTGAGGGGTCAGTGGGGGAGACAGGAGAGGTCTGCTGCGCTGGATCTGGGTTAGCTCCCTGGCTTGGTTCAAGCTCAGGTTGCAGCAATGATAGTGCTGGGACTTAACCCCTACCAACGAGACCCCCAGAGGTTCTAAAGTTGTATCTCATTGTGGTTTTGATTTAGTTCTTTGCCCATTTTTTTATTTGGGCTGTTTGATATTCTGTTGTTGGAATTCTTCATAAAAATCTGGATATTAGCTTAGTAGCAGACATTTGATTTATAAATATTTTTCTCCTGTTCTGTGGGTTCCCTTTTCACTATGCTAATTGCACATAGCAACATAATTCTTTGATGTATAAAATTCTTGTTCCATTTATTACTTTTGCTTTGGTGTGTATTTGGTGTCATACCAAGAATTCATCGTCAAGTCCAGTGTTGTGAAACTTTCCCCCTATGTTTTCCTGTAGGAGTTTTTGTAGTTTTAGCTATTAACATTTAGATCTTTAATCTGTTTTAAATTAATCTTAGGATATGGTATAAGATAACGAATGGCCCAACTTCATTCTCTTTGCATGTGGATATTCAGTAGTTCTAACACCATTATAGACATTACTGTTCCCCATTGAGTTGTCATGGCACCCTTGTTAAAAATCATTTGAATGTATATGTGAGGGTTTATTTCTGAGTAGCCTATTGGTCTATATTTCATTTCTTTTTTTTAAGATTTATTTATTTATGCATACAAGAGCTGGGGTACAGGCCAGAGGTGTGGTGGGTGAGAGGAGCCACCAGAGACAGTGGGGAACAGAACAGGCAGATTGACCGAAGTACACTGCTGAGGGGAGCAGCGGGCAAATCAGGAGAGTTTTGCTGCGCCATGCGGGTAGCTCCCTGGCAGTCCAGGGATTGAACTCGTGCTGCAGAGGCTGAGGACAGCTTCATAGGTTGTGTCTTAACCCTTGTGCCACCAGGGAGGCCCCTATTGGTCTATATTTCTGCCTGCCAGTACCACACTTTATTAGATTACTGTGACTTTGTAGTATGTTTTCAAATAAGGATGTGTGAGCCTTCAACTTACTTTTTTTTTTTTAATTTTTTTTTTAATAGAGGCATGTTTATTTATTCATTTATTTGTTTGTTTGTTTTGTTTATACAAGCACTGGGTACAGTCGGAAGCGCGGGAGGGTGAGAGAATTCACCAGAGCCAGAGCAGGGAGCAGAGCAGGCAGAAGGACTGAAGTACACTGCTGAGGGGAGCAGTGGGCGGCAGGAGAGGTCTGCGCGCCATGTGGGACCCTCCTCCGGTGGCCGGGGAGCAGCCGGCGATCGAACCAGCGGCGCGGAGGCCGCGGGCAGCTTCGCAACCCAGCGCTCAACCACTGCGCCACCGGGGAGGCCCAACTTACTCTTTTTTTGTAAGTTGTTTTGGTTATTTGGAATTCCTTGAGTTTTATGACTTTGTTTCTGTGAAAAATGCTCTTGTGATTGTGATAGGAATTGTGTTGAACCTGTAAATCATTTTGAGGTTGTGTGGATATCTTAACAATATCAAAAAATCCTCCAATCCATGAATACAAGGTCTCTTTCTATTTATATGTATCTTTAATTTCTTTAAGCAATGTTTTGTAATTTTCAGTGTGTAAGTCTTCCACCTCCTTGGTTAGGTTTGTTCCTAAGTATTTCATTTTATTGTTTTTGGTGCTATTTTAAATGGAATTGTTTTCTTAATTTCCTTTTGGATTGTTCATTGTTAGTGTATAGTAATAGCTGATTTTTGTGTGTTGACTTTTTTTTGTATTCTGCCCCTTTGCTGAACTTACTCTAATGGAGCATTTTGGAGAGGGGTATTGAATCTTTAGGACTTTCTACATATAAGACCATATTGTCTCTGAACAGAGCTAATTTTATTCCTTTCTGATTTGTATGAACTGTTAGTACTATGTTGAATGGAAATACTGAGAGCAGTGGGCATCCTTGCCCTGTTTATAATCTTAGAGGGAAAGCTTTCAGTCTTTACCATTGTATATGTTATTAGCTGTGGGCGTTTCACAGGTGGCTTTCATTATATTTAGCTACTTTCCTTCTATTTTTAGTTTGTTGAGTATTTCTGCCATGGCAAGATGTTGAATTTTATCCAAATGATTTTTCTGCATCAGTTGAGATGGTCATGAAGTTTTTGTCCTTCATTCTTTTAATGTGGCGCATTACAGTAATTGATTTTTGTTTGTTGAACCAGACTTGCAATCTGGGAATAAGTCACACATGGTCATGGTGTATGATGCTTTTAATATGCTGTTGAATTTGGTTTGCTAGTATTTTGTTGAGGAATTTTTTGTCAGTATTCATCAGGGATATTGGTCTGCGTTTTTTTTTCTTGTATCTTTATCACGTTTAGATTTCCTTTTTTAAAAAGTAATGTGCATGCCTTAATCTTTATTTAGGATAGCTTAGGGTTAGAGAGAATTAAAATAATTTCAGATGCAACATGTGTGATTCTCCTGTCACTGTGTAGAATTACCAAATGAAGAACCAAACTCTTAGATCTGAATTAAAGAAATGGGAAGTAATTATACTTGTCCATCAACCTCATTATGAAATCGTATTTGATTTATGAACTTGAATATAATTCAAGCCTGTGAATTGCGTACTGGGAAGCAGAAGAAAGGTTAGTGGTTTGTATCTAGTCGATGCTAATACTAGATATTTATAAGGTATTAGCTAATAATCAGTGGAAGGTACAAAAATTAAATATGCACCATGTATGTTATGTTTTGGGATCACATCAAAATGACAAATATTGTGCTTAGTAGTAGTAACTGCAGGTCTCCAAAGTTGAATTAAAATTGTCCATTCTCTTTAAAGTGTTTTATTTTATATTTTGTTTTTATCTTGTTTTAAATGAATTGCATTTGTTATAACTGAATTTTACCTTTTACTATCATGAATAAATGAACGCAGAAGCTTTTGATGTATTCAGTCTGAGAGTAAGGAAATAAAAATTTGGCTTTCCCTTGAAATCCAGGTAGAATCATCTTCATTTACTTTGCTAAGAAGTTTAGCTTGCTGTCTGCTATTGCTCAGAATCTGCCTGTGAGCCAGTGGTGCCCAGTGTGGTGTGGGTTTGAGAGTAGTAATGTATTATGTTTGTATCACACTGTATATTATTTACAAGTGTTAACACGTGAATTTAGTTCATTGATGTGAATTTTATTTCCAGTTCTAGATAATTCCTTTTATATCAGCTAATTGAATCTTGGCTCTGAAATGTTGATGACCACTACACACAGTTGTAATGACGTTTTGTTAACATGCAGAGTGTTATGTCATTGGACCGTGTTTTTAAAAATACTGTGCTGAATTTAGAAGGAAAAAGATAAATAAAGGATGGTCTCAATAATATGTGGAATATAGAGAAACCAAACAAAGGGTCAAGAAAAAGTCAAAACTAGCAAGCTGACCATAGAACTGAGGCAGACAGCAAAAGAGGGAGTGAGAGGGAGGCAGTGCAGGGGAGGGATGAACACAGGGGTATGTGGTGATGGCTAACCAGTGATATGGTGGGAGAACTATGGGGACTACAACAATATAAGAAAAAAAATTTTATAAAAAAGGGCCTCCCCTGGTGGTGCAGTGGTTGAGTGCTGGGCTGTGAAGCTGCCCGCAGCCTCTGCAGCACCGGTTCGATCCCTGGCTGCTGGCGAGGGTCCCACATGACACGCAAACCTCTCCTGCCGCCCGCTGCTCCCCTCAGCAGTGTACTTGGTCAGTCTGCTTGCTCTGCTCCCTGCTCTGGCTCTGGTGAATTCTCTCACCCTCCCATGCTTCTGACTGTACCCAGTGCTTAAATAAAAAAAAAAAATAAATCTTTAAAAAAAACTATAAAAAATAAAAATAACTGCAACAAGGTGAGTGCAAATTTTGGTATTCAGGAATAAATGAGATGAAGAATGAGCTGGACAGTACTTTTAAAATTTATTGATGATGTAGCTGTTGACCTTGGCAGATTGAGAGATGATTTTAAGGTCATAGTATGTGGGGGGGGGGATTTTTTTTTTTTTTACCTGTTTTGGTAATTATCTTCGGTTAGGGCCAGATACTGTCTAGTTGGCTGAAGCTTGTTAGGGCATACTGGGGAATTAACAGACTTGGAATTAGATAGCTTATATGTGTCCAGTATATCAGGTATGATATAGTATCTAGTGTCTAGCAGCAGTCAGTGCCCCTGTGGTAGACAGATAAGAGGACAGTATTGTGGCATTCAGATTAGGGCAACTGCAGAGACACAGGGAGACTGTTTTTGGGGTGGTGTTAGGGGAAGGATCCAGCTCCTGGGATGATATTGGTAGATACGATACAGAAAGAACAAGGCAGGGTATTGATTGATCCTTGGATAACTGAGGCACAGGGTACAACTGAGGTTGCAACTGAGGTTGTTAGACTAGTGGGTCTGCAGGAATAAGGCAGAAGCTTTTTCTTTCTCCTTTCTCCCCTCCTCAGTTTGGTAGTGCATTAAGTCTTCAGTATTGTTGATAGATTCTTGGAAATTGTAGCTCTAAGCAAAATGATATGGAATGAAAGCAGGTCCTTGCAGTTTCCATATAAGTGTTAAAGTAAAACAGTGTTGAGTGAAACGATGTTATTTGAGGACCAGCTGTACTTACCTGTTGCTAAGTTTAGGGGTGGCATGCTAGAATTTCTTTAGAAATCAGAACTGATGGTCAGGAAGTGGGGCAAGCTGAGTATATAGGTTGGACCAGTTGATCCTAATTGTGGTGAGGACTTAATCACATTTGGAAAGTATTGGGAAATGTGTGCAGACAAGAAAACTAGGAAGATTGTTGAGCACCTGCTATAAAATTAATAAAAGACAAAATTAAGTTCAATTTAAAGATCTTTAAAAAATAGGAGGGAAATAGATGTTTCTAGTTCTATCTGGCTTTACTTTCTGGCAGTGTGTAGTGATGCCTTATCTGTGTGGACTGTGCCCCAGCTTGCTCCTTCCCCTCTTCCTGAAAGTAGGACTTGTTTTTGAAGTGTTATGGTGTTAGTGGGTTTTGATTTTTCTACTTGTTTAAGAAAGCCCTTTTAATTTTGGCTCCTCCCTTCTTTTTTAGTTCTTCAGCTTGTGAGGGCAGATATTTGACCTCCCCTACAATTTGTAGGGATATGTAGACAGTTATTAATTCTTTCGTATGCAGATTTCTTCTAGTTGTAACATCTGTAGATTAGCTGTTCCTGCTTTAGAGCAGGAACTACCATTAGAAATTCTTTAGGGGCCTCCCTGGTGGCCTAGGGGTTAATAAGTCTCACTGTTATCACACTAACTACATCCTGAGTTGGATCCCGCACCCAGGGAGCTAATCCACATATGACAGAGCAGATCTCTCCTGACTCTCCCTCTCCTGTCTCCCCTGCTGCTCCCCTTAGCTGTGCATTTCAGTCAGTCTGCATGTTCTGCTCCCTACTCTGTCTCTGGTGAATCCTCTCGCCCCCAGCACTTCTGGCCTACACCCCAGTTCTTGTATGCATAAATAAGTAAAAAATAAAAAATCTTTAAAAAATTCTTTAGGATTCCATCTAGGTTTGTGGAAAGAATATATTTGCAAGTGATATATGTGGTAACTGTAATATGAGTATGCAGTCAAACTTTCAGGTTAAAATTTTGTTACTTGTCAGAGTATACATCATCTTTGCTCATGTCGTTCTTTTCACCCTGTCATTTGCTCAGAAGATTAGCAGGACTTGGGGAGATAGAGGTGGAAAAATATCTTCTTGAGCAGTAAGTCTTTTTAAAGGTTATTATTCATTAAAGGGACTGTACCTTTTCTTTTGAAAGTGGGTTTTTTGGGTGAGCTTTTTCATTTCTTGTCCTGTATACTCAAAAGTTGCCATGTAGCATTTGACATAGGAATTGAGTATCTTTTCCTGTTTTGATCAAATGTGCTACTGAAGGGAACTAATCTACCTTCTAACATCCACTCTCAAACTAATGACAGACTTTTGTCTGCTGTCTTCTAAGAAAGTTGAATAAAAGGAACATTCCTTTGGGTCTTGTCAGGAGTTTGTAAGAAAGTTTCTGTTCTCTGCTAATCTTGAGTAGGTGAACATTAATACAGATAGTTTTATGATAAAATTCATTTTTTGTAGATGCTTAACTTTGAGATTATGGTCCTGAAATATGAATAAATTAGACTTTATCAGCAGATAGTTTTGTATTTCTTTAGGTATGTAAGATTTTTAAGAGGACATTAAAAAACAATTTTCCATCCTCATAATTTCCTTATTTTTATACAAAAAATAAATTTGAAATTTAAAAATTACCCACATTTTCACCCTTCTGATAGATACATTAGCTGTTTTCCTTTGCTTATTTTGTTAATATTGTGTTATAACATAGGCCTTTTACTGTATCAGGCTTTGCACATGTTGCTACAAGTCATCATGTTGCTACAGTCATCAGGTTGCTACAGTCATCTTAGTTTAAGTACATGAATATTATTAATTACATTTTTGTACCATAAATTAATCTGGCCATTTAGGTAGTTCCTATTTTTATGTGTATTATAATCTTAGCATTTCAGAAGGTTATATACATTTCCTAGGTGTGATTTTCACAGATAAAAGGATGGGGGTGAGTGTTAGGAGGGTAGCATGGGAGTATTTGTGCTGGGATTTGCTACCTTTTACCAGTCTAATGTTTCTGCATTCTTAGGGAAAGAATTAACACACCAGCTACTTGAAGTGCTCTTCCCCAATCCTGAGCATGTGGATTCTGAGGGACCTTGTTAGTGGTGACTCTGTTTTGTGGCTTTTTATTTTCAGTCTTGAGACCACTTGGGAGTGAATTAAAAGGACTTTGAAGCAATTTAAGATTTAAAGACAGTATCAAAGAAACAAATCAGATTTTGTGTGTAATTTGCTTTCTGGGGAGTAATTTTAATGAATTTAGCAAGTCATTATTTGGAGTTAAAGATGCAAACATAATAATACAGTAATACATATTTGTGTTTATATTCTATGGTAGTTGTCCAACAGGCTTTCAGAAATAGAAGAAGAAAGCTGCTGTTGTTTTGTTTTTATTTATTTTTGTTTTTCTAAGAAGAAAGTTTGTTGCTGATTTTAACTTGGGATCTAAACTTCAGGTAACAGGCCACAAATGTAACATATTCCTTATAGATAACATAAAGCTTTTTGATTCTATATTAAAAGCAGTGCTGCTGAGAGCATTTCCTTAAACTTAATGCATTGAATTAAAAATATACATCTTATTAGTCCAGTAGTTACACGTGAATGTATTTAACAAACCTTTAATGGCAGAATAGTGTGGACCTGTACCCAAGGATGTGGTTTAACTTTATTACTCAACCTATCTGCAAATGTATTTACTTAGTGTTTTGAAAGGAGAACCAGAAACATGTTATTGCATCTGTTTTTTGATGGAACAGTGATTGAGAGTCGAAGCAAATTTTGTTTCTATGCTTTATCCTCCAAAGTTGTTGGAATATTAACTCTTTTTTAGTAGCTACAGAGAATTGGTACACATGATAAAAATCTTTTTCCTTGACATTAGGTGAGAGCTCCACCTTGTGATCTTTGAGCATATTAAACCAAAATTAATAACCTACTGTAGGCTAGGAATGATATAGTGAGTTTGATTATTAAAGTCAATTTCTTACATTTTGGATTCCCAACTTAGGTCAGTTGGCATTAAGTATATTTAAAGACCTTGTTTGCAGATTTTTAAATGAAAGACTTCGGGGGAAGCAAATTATATTTATACACAGTATAGGCATTTTAAGTAAAAAGGTTGAAGCTTCCAATTCTTCCTGCAGGTAAAGTTGACTTTTTTTTTTTTTTTAAAGATTGACTTATTTATGCATAGAAGAACTGGGGTACAGGCCAGAGCTGCGGGGAGTGGGGGGGTGAGAGGATTCACTAGAGACAGAGTAGAGAACAGAACAGGCAGACTGAAACACACTACTTAGGGGGACAGCAGGCAGGACAGGAGAGATCTGCTGCACCATGTGGGTAGCTCCCTGGCTGGCCGGGGGATGGAAGTCGTGCTGCAGAGGCTGTGGATAGCTTCGCAGTGCTGTGCTATGCTTAACCCCTTGTGCCACCAGGAAGGCCCATAAAGTTTACATTTGCAAACCCAATGCTAACTTACATATTATCCCTTGCTTTTAAATTATAGAACAACTTTATATATTTTTTTTTAGTTCTATGAAAAACTGTTTTGGAGGCAAATTGGTTATTTAGAGAATGATTAAAATAGTAAAAATCTTAGATACATGGAATTTTGTTATGTTTAGTAATACTAGGTGGCAAATAGAGATCAGGAGGTGTACTGTAGAAATAAATGTGTTGTCACATTTACTGTTACAGGTAGTTCTGTTAGGGGGAAAAGGATGTCCCAAAGCAAATTCCATATAGGCTTTGTGGACTCCACCCCCACCCCAGGTCAAAGCCAAAGACACTGGGAACTCCAAATCCCATCACCACCCAAGGGAAGGTGGCTGGGACCTGAGGGTGGGGTTAAGCAGCCAGGTGGATACAAAAGGCAGACACGTGGGCTTTGGGGATCCCCCATTTTGGCTCTCCACCAGCTCGCAGCATCCGGCCAGCTCTGAGAGTAACTTTGGGTTTCCAGGTCGTCGGATCGGGTAGGACGCATTAAAGACTTTATTTCCCTATTTTCTCCCTGAGTTGTACATTTTCCTTATTTCCTTTTCTCTTGTAAATAAACCTTTTATTAACCCTTTTGTGTGTGTCTGTAGTGGAGTATTCATAAGTCCCTTTAAAGCGCGCGGGTGAGGACCCACAGCCAGGAACCCGTTTAATATCGGGGTTGCTCTATAACAGCTCCATAAGGGCAAGGATCATTGCTCTCTAGTTCACTACTCTATATCCAGTGCCCAGCGCTGCATTTGGCAAATGGTAGATAATTTTAAATGGTTGGATGGATTTTTAATATTTAGAAACATTTTAAAACAAATATTTCACTAGGAAGGAAGGTAGCCAGTTATTGTACCTTAGAAATTTTGTGTTATTTAGACTAATGCAGTGTATTATATACTACTTGTTTAATTTAGTGCTCTTTGCTTTTCAGAACTGATACATTCTTTTTGTCCCTTAAAGAGAATATGTTTATGAATTATCTTTAAAGTAGTTTTGGAAACTGTATTTAAGGAATGCAGCAAGTTGGGTTTATAAAAGTGCTGGGAGAAGGAAGAGTTAGACAGATGAAACAAGCATCACATGACCACTTTATTGCCATCTCTCAGATGACCTGACCTGTTGGTTAGAACTTAATAGCTCTATACCTCTTCAGCTCCTTTTCAAATACAAAATTTGTTTTCTCTTTTTAAAAAAGATTACTTTTAAAAATGAGTTAGGACTTTTTGAGAGGCTGGGGTGTATCCTACATGTGATGGCAAGCCTTAGAACTTACAACTCTGGTGTATTTCTTGTTAGGTAACAATAAGAATAAACCAGATTAACAGTGGTTTTGAAGTGGGACAATCCTAGTACCATGATTTAATGCAAGAAGACCATGCTAACAGTTATGTCTAAAATTCTTAAAATAATAAGTACTCTTCAAGAAGGAAAAACTCAGTGTGGTGGTATAGACAACACTTGATTATTCGGAGCTTAATTTGTGGATTATTCTTTCTTTTTCCTATCTCATTATTTTGCTATTCATGGCAGCTTAGATTGAGGAAATACAGCGTTTTGAACTTTGTATGTTAATTAAATACTAGTTGCCACGAGGTGCTTTTTAGAGATTTAAAAGCCATTGAAAAATTGAGCGGTGTTTCTTGTATAATGTCTGTTCTAATGGAAGAGATCAATAGAAATTCATCAGTATGTGATAGCTGAACACTTGTAAGTGGGTAAAGTCAGTCTTACCTACTTTTTCTTTTGGTGGTCACCAAGTACTAGATTCACTTGGAAATAAAACAAAAAATAAAATTATAAAAGGAAGTAACATGTAAGATTGAGAGCTTTACACATCCTATTTTCTCATTTTTGTTACAGACTTGTCATTTGCTTTTAGGCCACTCTCTCATTTCAGAACTGCAGTTTTACATGTGATGGCAAGCCTTAGAACTTAGAACTCTGGTGCATCTTTGAACTTCAAAACTAGAAATAACACCCTTCCTATGGCATTCATCTGCTATTCAGTATGGTATTATCATGATGAAATGGTTATTTATTGATTTGCCAAACTTTGCACTGTATGTTTCTTCTGTGGTAGAAGAACCTGCTTTTAAAGTGTTTTAAAACCGTATCTTAGGTTTTTTAATATATACCGTCAGTAAAACGCCTATATAGAATTTTCAGGAGTCTTTTATTAGGTTTCAAACTAATCATGAGGACCAGTAAAAGAATCATATCCTGTTTCTAGATAGACCATACATATATCTTTTTAAGGCCAGACTAGAGAATCATAAATTTAAAAAAAAAGCCTATATAATATAAACTTCTTGTATCTGTTACTGTGTGGCCATAGCAGTAGTAACATCCATATCAAGAAAAAGCAGTTAAATGTAAGGGAAAGAAATCGTTATTTACTAAAACACATCTGTAGATACTGGGAGAATTTAATTGTTGAGTTATAACTATCCTTCCCAATGTTTTTGGCATGTCTATAATAAATATGCACCTCCCCCCTTTAAAGGAATTGCCCGTCTTAGAAGAAAGAAGCAAACCATTGTTACACACGTAAATATATGACTATATTTCTGACATTGGGGCGTTCCAGAAGATGATAAAGAAATGATAGCAGCTCCAGAAATACCAACTGATTTTAATCTGCTACAGTAAGTATATTATGATGATTTTTGTTTTTTTCCACAAAATGGGAAATGTATTTAAGTTAAAAGTACTGCTTTCAGATCTAATTTAGAAGATAGTCCGTATAGTTTGATACATTTTATATCAATGCTTCTTGGGCTTTGTAACAGGAATGATCACTGTTAAATTTTAAAAATCAGGCACTACACAGTTATTGCTGTGCAGTTTTTTTGAGGCCATAATTGGCTTTACAGTAGTAACTGTTTTGAGGACGTGTCATGAAATTCTTAAAAAGTAGTGTCATTAGTTAGGGATATGTACCATGAAGTAGTATTTAGGGTGTAATGTCAGGTTTTTGTTATAAAATTAAATGATAGGCTGTGAAACAAATACAGGAGGGTAAGACATGTTTTCCATGTTTTGTGCCAAAACAAATTTATGTACATATTGATCCAGAGTGAATTTAACATATTTTCTTTATCCTTGTCTTAAAAGCTTACCTATATGTCTTACTCAACTTTTATTCTAATTATTCTTTTGTGTTTGATGTGGAAAATAATTTGAACCACTATTTGTAATAGTGGTTTTCATACTTAGCTTCATTTTCACATTGTGCCTCACTGAAAAATGATCTGTTAAACTGTCTGTGCATAACTTTTTTTTTCTCTCTGCTTTTGATGGTATGTAGATTTTCATTTATAAAATTCTATTTTCTTTTTTTAATATTTATTTTACTTATTTTTGCATACAAGAACTGGGGCCTAGGCCAGAGGTGCGGGAAGTGAGAGGATTCACCAGAGACAAGAGTGGGGAGCAGAACAGGCGGATCCACTGAAATACACCACTGAGGGGAGCAGCAGGCGAGACAGGAGAGGCTTGCTGCACCATGTGGGTCACCTCTCTGGCAGGGGGTGGAACTCAAGCTGCAGTGACTGGTGATAGCGTGATAGCTTTGAGACTTTAACCCCTGGGCCACCAGGGAGGCCCTATAAAATTCTATATTCATTGAAAGTTGTTGGTCCACTGGGATATTGCCAATATTTCAAAGCATGGTTTTAAAAAATGTGATTTTAATCCCAGTGTATATTGACTATTAAAAGTTTCTTGAGGAAAATTCCTGTTTTTGTTTGTCTGAGGGAGGATATGGAATGGTCTGAAAACATTTTTTGAATTGACTATTGGAAATTAGGAAACTATAAAAATTGTTAAGATTAGAGACAATTAAAAAAAGATTTGTATTATAAACTTGACTGTTGATGATTAGAATATCCTGAGTAATTATGGCCTGGGATAGGATAATGAGTTAAGAGGAAATTGATGTCATGAAGGTAGAGAAGACAGCCAATTTTTACTGGCTATGTGAGGTGGGGGTGCAGTTGAGAAAGGAATGGAAGATTGATTCATGTGATAGATGACTCATGGCCTTTCAGGCCACTAAAAGATTAACCCAGTATGCTCCATAAGCATACATTATTTCACCTAGGAAAGGTTTTTTGTTGTTGATGTTCATTTGGTCTTAAAAGCAGGTAGTATTGGAGAAAGGCAGGCGCACAAGAGTACTTCTGTGATTGGGGATATTTTAGATTCCCATCCTGATTACTCACTTCAGTTTCGTTCATGTTTTCCATTTAGTAATCAAATCCCTAGTGGCTCATTCTTTTAGTTGGGATAGTCTGGAGATGAGAATTAAGAGTGTAATTGAGCCTTTGATTATTCTGTGGCCATTGGAATATTGTGAAGACTAGTGATTATTTGCAGATTTATAACAATTACTTGAGCTCTCTGAGAAAGTTGATGTTCCACAAATATCTTTGGAAGAAAGAAGTATTACTTGTACACCAAGATATTTAAATTTATTTTGCAAGGCCATATAGGCATGTGGAAAGAATATTGATGACAATGATCTTTTTAAGATGTAAGAGGCATGACTTTCAGGTTATTACTATAGCAGCAATTCAGTTTTTGGTGCTTTAACTCTGGGAAATGGTATTTATTATAGGCCCTCTCCTCACATTTTGGGAGATTGTTAGGATTGCCACTATTTTCAAACGTTGTTTAAATAAGCAGTATAGTTATTTCTCCCCCTCTCCCCCCACTTAGTATCTTAACTATTACTTTAGAGTCATAAAATATTCCTACTTTACATCTACTCACTAATGGTTGTTGTAGTGGTAACAATAGAAATAGAAGAAATTTAGTAAGAAAAGACAAGCTTTACAAAATAGACTTTTACTTTGATTCCTTTTTTTTTTTTTAAAAGCAAAACTGGTACTGGGCTTACTCATAAAGGATGGTTAAACCTGTATTTTTTATGGTTGTGTTTCAACTCTAAATCCACTGTGACACAGATACCAATTTAAAGGTGCTTTTTGCCTTAATAATGGAAGTATGTTATTACTGTTAAGATACATATAGGAAGTATCATACATGTGCATATAGGAAGTATCACACATGTGTATTTAGTCTACTTTCCTTATGTATGAGAAAAACCTGATTTGGGTCTCCCTGGTGGCACTGGCACAAGGGGTTAAGCACTGCACTATGAAGCTGTCCGCAGTCTCTGCAGCAGGAGTTCGATCGTGCTGGCCAGGGAGAAACCCACATGGCGAAGCAGACCTCTCCTGACTTGCCCGCTGCTCCCCTCAGCAGTGTATTTCAGTCAGTCTGCCTATTCTGTTCCCCACTCTGTCTCTGGTGAATCCTCTCACTCCCCAGCATCTCTGGCCTGTACCCCAGCGCTTGTATGCATAAATAAATAAATCTTTTTTTTTTTAAAAGAAAAACCAGATTTATATAAAACATGCCCTTTTACCCCAAAAGGGGATAATTTCTCGGAATTGTAGATAAGCATCTTAGAGATTGATGAGACATAGAGATTTAATTCCTGCATATACATTTTTAATAAATAGGTTCTTTTTTTTTAAGATTTATTTATTTATACAAGAACTCTGGGGTACAGGCCAGAGGCGCGGGAGGGTGAGACAATTCACCAGAGATAGAGTGGGGAGCAGAACAGGCAGAGTGATGAAATACACTGCTGAGGGGAGCAGCGGGTGAGACAGAAGAGGTCTGCTATGTCATGTGGGTCAGCTCCCTGGCTGGCCAGGAATTGAACCAGCGCAACAGAGGCTGTGGACAACTCCACAGCGCTGCACTCAACCCGATGCGCCACTGGGGAGGCCTCTACATTGTTTATAGATGAGAAGTTGTCACTTAGCCAAGACCACCATTTCTTAGTAGTAGGACAAGCTCATCTGTCTATAGTTTTCCACCTTTATACTTCTTAAAGGAGTTTGATCAATTAGTATACTTTCCTTACTGTATTTCACATGATTTAGTTGATAAAAATGTTTTAAACATATCCTTTCAGAAACATGTTTTATGTAGTGGCATCTATATTTACAAATACTATTTTTGAATGAAGTAGGAGAGGTAAGATTCTCTAATAAAACTTTACATGCCTGGTGTTAAAATAAAGTTTACCTTGGGCACCAAGGTTTTTTGAATCAGAAAATGAAAACAACCATCACAACAAAATAACATAGTTCCTAGGGTTAAAAATTTTGAGAGCCATTGGTTTTAATCTCAGTCTCTCTCTCTCCCCCCCCACCTCCCCCTTTCTCTATCTCTCTCTCTGTCCCTGTCTGTCTCTCTCTCTCTCTCTCTCTGTCTCTCTCTCTCTCTGTGTCTCTCTGCCATTAGTTTCATTTTAATGGTTTAGATTATTGTTTTTGTAGTTGGTTATGTGATTTTATATTTGGTAATATGCTTTGGATATGATGTTTTGGGAAACATCTTAATTACATTCAGTCCTAATATGGAGTTGTGTAATTCCGTTAACCAGGTCTTTCTTTTAGAAAATATGGCAAAAATTAGAAACCCTACATTTCTAAGGAAGTTTTAAAATAATTGCTTCTCTTTCTGTCACAGGGAGTCAGAAACACATTTTTCTTCTGACACAGATTTTGAAGACATTGAAGGAAAAAACCAAAAGCAGGGCAAAGGAAAAGTATGTACTGAACATGTGACTTAATTTGGTTTTTAAGACAATTCATTCTCATATGTATGTATATGTGTATATGTAGTTTTATATATATGTATACACACATACTTTTAATTATGTCTCAGATGTTGTCAATATTTAAAAATACCTTCCCCCCTTACCACCCCCCCACTGATGTGGTAAACCTTCTGTGCATATGTGGTTTCTTTGGCTTCTAGATTAAATATCTTTTGATTATCTGTCCCCACTACTGTAAAATTGAAATTAATAAATACACCATTGTTTTTAGTGGTTTATTTTGGAATACCCAATATGTTAAGCAAAATGTGATGTTGACTTATTTTTACTTTCACATGAGTAGTCAAATATAAGGCACCCCAAAAATGTAACATACCAATTGAAGTCTAATGGTTTGACAGTTTTTACTCTTTATAAGTAATATCTGGGATAAAAACTGACAAAGTGACTTTCTGAGTCAATAGAATGTAAGTTTGGAGTATGAGTGAGTAGCCTGAGTGCTATGGATAACTTGGTGAGTGATTAAATCATTTTGCAATTTTGGAAAGTGCATTTCACTCTGTGCATATGTGTAAATACCTTGTGCAACAGATAACTTGTTTTTGTTCAGCATCATCTTTTCCATAATGAATATTGGATTCATATATTCTTAGGAGGTTTTTTTTTAAATGTAAGCAATACAGAAATGGACAACGAACAAAACAAATTTTCCTATAATCCTATTACCCATAGGTAATTTATTTTGCTAATTTTGAACACTTATATATATATATATATATATACACACACACACACACACCTGTATATAAAACATGCTCATAGAATTTTACTTAAATGGAAGCATACTATGCAAACTGTTCAGTATGCTTAAAAAAATCAGTAGCAGTTGCCAGCAGCTTTGCTATAGTCAATTTTTCCTGTCTCTAATTTTAATGATGTTGTAGCATCACATTTTGTGTGTAGAGCATAATTTATTTAACTAGTTACTGGAATATTTGTTTAGAGTGTACATAATCCATGTATTTCATAATTTCATATGCTTTCTTAGTCCCTTAAAAGTAGAAGGGGAGAGAGAGAGAATGAATATAAAAATGTCAACTCACGACTATTCAAAGGCAGCCAGTCTTACTGGGTTGTATATGATTATTAAGTAGAAAACTAATTTTTATTCTATAAACCATCTTGCAAAACCAAAATTCTATACTTCTGACTTTGATATAATCTATTATTTTGGGGAAAAACCTGCAGTGGCACATGCATATAGTACTCCTTGAAGTTTTTGTGCCACAGTTTTGTTTGCATAGCCACTGCTATATGTGGGGTGCTAAGGGTCATCAGATCAAGGATTTGTTACAATAAGAGCAAATGTGTTTTGACATTAATATATGTTCCATACACTGTATTACTAATTTTACATATATTACCTAATTGAAGACTTGAACAGTCTTAGGGATTATAAAACTTCCTTACTTTATATAGGAGACTCAGATCCAGAGTTCAGTGGTGAGAATTTGAGCCCATGCATGTTGAAAGATGGTGCTCATAATTCACTATAGTATACTTCCTCATAGTCTTTTGTAGAGATTCTTTTCTTTATAAGATTGTACCCAGGTTAGCATGTTTACCTCTTATACTTCCCTGTATTATCACTCCTTGCACATTGTTTTTTCTAGCACAGTATATCCATTGAGCCATTTTAATTGTACTAATTAGTTTTTCATATCAACTGGAAATATTAAGGCATATAATGAATTGCAAATATCTAACTCCATGTTGATTGGCATTGACATATTTTACTATTCTAGTGTGTTCTTTGTAGTTGATCTTTTCTTTCATACTTTGATATTCTTTTAAAAAAATATTTATTTTTGCATTTTAGAACTGGGTTATAGGCCAGAGTGGTTAGAGGATTCACCAGAGAGAGTGGGATTCAGAACAGGCAGATTTACTGAAATACACTGCTAAGGGTAGCAGTGGGCAGAACAGGAGATGTCTGCTGTGCCACATGTGGATCAGCTCCCTGGCTGGGATTGAAACTGAGGCTTTAGCAGGTCATAGCTCTGAGACTTAATTCCTAAGTCATCAGGGAGGCCCTGAAATTCTTTTTAATGGGGACAAAAGCCTTTCATTCTGCAATTAAGAATTGAATGACTTCTAGAAGACTGAATCTCATTAGCAAAATAATGTAAATTAGCAAGTAACATCTTTCAGTTGTTAGGAAGGGGTTTGAATTGTTAGCAATAAGGTAGGTGGTTTTGAGTTCTTGAAGCAGGCAGGGTTCTCTTTGGAACACAGTACAGAAACATGCAGGCTGTCAGTGGAAATAAATTGTAGACCTGGCCATAGATCAGGGGTCTGCAAACTATGACTTGTTTGCATACTACTCATACACCAGGAATGTTTTTATATTTTTAAAGGGTTGTAAGAAAAAAAGAAAGAATATATGACAAGACAGTGACCCACACAGGCTTAAAGTATTTACTGTTTGGTACTTTACAGAAACTTTGCCAACCCTTGCTCTTGATCATCGAAACATGTAGATTTAAAAGAGGCTTTGGAAATCATGTAATCTAATCTGTAAAGATTTTCCTACAACTGACATTTTAGAAGTGAGGACTCTGGGTTAGAGAATGACTTGCTTTTCTGTAAGAAGGTATTAAAGGTATGGGAGGTATTTTATATCTGAGGCATGAAGGTAATGTTTTCACTGATTTATGTGTGCCTCTCATCCCCCAAATATTGACAACTTACTTATAAAGTGGCTTTATTTTCCATGGTGTTCATTAATGAATTTTCGTAAGTATTGGAGGGAGGAGGACGGGCCCAGGACAAGAATGAGGTTGAATAACATCTATTGGTACTATTTAGAATTCCTTTGTGAGTGCATTGAAATGATGTATAAAACTAACAGTAGAAATCCAGTTAAAATGTTGAAGTAAGTATGAGTTCCTTATATGATAAAAGAGTTTTGTTATTCTTGTTGCCCACGCTAGTCTGCACCCTAAATCACTAATTCCATGAAGTGCTATTTTATCCCCATTTTACAGACAAAAAAATCTCTCTGAAGCAGTGTGGTTAACCAACTTAAATTTAAGATCACACATTAAATAGTAATGGCAATTTGGACCCATATGTTCTGTCAGTATGCAGAGTCTGTGCTCTTAAAAACTACAATGTCGTGAGGAGTATAAACAAAGTTGATAACAAAAAGAAACTGCAACAATCATATTTTATTATGACATATGTATCACATTCTCCTTAAGGTCAAGTTTAAGCATGTTATAATTGTGTATCCTATCAGCTGTCTCTACTATAGCTTTATTTTGAACTCCTAATTAAGGATGATATAAATTAACCAACTTGTATTTTTATGCAGACTTGTAAAAAAGGCAAAAAGGGCCCAGGTGAAAAGGGAAAAGGTGGAAATGGAGGAGGAAAACCTCCTTCTGGACCAAACCGAATGAATGGTCATCACCAACAGAATGGAGTGGAAAACATGATGTTGTTTGAAGTTGTTAAAATGGGCAAGAGTGCTATGCAGGTAATGTTTATTATGTTCTTCCCAGTTTATAGGTGTATTTTATACTTAGTGAGTTATATAAAACACATCCCTGATTTTTCTGATTGTGTTTAAAATATTTCTAGTACTATTAGAAATCAATAACTAGTCAGAAAATTGGAAATCTGTGTATTGTGCTTTAAGCTGTATCTTAAGTTATTTTCTTCTGCGTTATTTTTTTAATGACATATAATTTAAAATTATTTGGTCAAAAATATGCTGATGTAAACCGTCACTATAAGGTTTCAATTTCCCCTACATTTATATAGCTGCCATTAAAATACAAATACAAGCTGCCCATATAGAATTCTTGATTGCGTGACATACTATAATCACCCACTTTTGTGAATGGAATTATTTTTGTTACTGTAGTCTATTACATATTTTTATTACTTGTTCTGTTTCTTAGCAGAATAAAAAGTTGGGGTCACATCGATGTCAAATCATCTTAATTTTGTATCTCCATAACTTTATGACAGCAGGGGTAGTAAGACTTTGCAATGTATGTTTTTTTTTTTTTTTTTAATAGAGGCATGCTTTATTTATTTGTTTGCTGGTTTGTTTTGTTTATACATGCACTGGGTACAGTCAGAAGCGCGGGAGGGTGAGAGAATTCACCAGAGCCAGAGCAGGGAGCAGAGCAGGCAGAAGGACCGAAGTACACTGCTGAGGGGAGCAGCGGGCGGCAGGAGAGGTCCGCGCGCCATGCGGGACCCTCCTCCGGTGGCCGGGGAGCAGCCGGGGATCGAACCGGCGCCGCAGAGGCCGCGCGCAGTTTCGCAACCCAGCGCTCAACCGCTGCGCCACCGGGGAGGCCCTGCAATGTATGTTGAACCCACATGGATTAAAAAAATTAAGTATCACTATGCTCAAAGAACACGAATGCCCAGTAAATTTATTTAATTTATAAAAACTATAGGAAACAAGTGTTTTCTTTTGCAGACTGTTTATTCAATGAAAGGTACACTGTGAATGGTTTAGCAAGAACTAGCTATTTTAAGCTTTTTGTTATTAATAATAAACCTTGTTTATAAATAAGGATTTATCACAATAAATGTGGTTTTGTGAATAACTTTTCAAGCATCAATTGGGACTAATAAAAACCATTTTTATATGTAAAATATCACCATTTTAGTTTGATCTGTCACCAGTTGTACAAAAGTAATGTGTTTTCTTAAGTTTGAATTCACCTTCATTTATATATGAAAGTTGGCGTTTATATAGTTGTAATTAGTGTATGCATTGTTTCTTGTTTAATATTTATACAATTATTTTGCATATACCTCAAAATTTAGAATAAGTAATGTTATGTTACTGTGCTATGGTTTGTTTAGTGATTTCTTAATTTAAAAAATCACTCCCCTGTCACTAGTTCCCCCTTCGGGTTAATTTAATCAAATGGGTAATTTATCTCAGGTATATTATATACCATTTCATTACTTTTCTTTTTATATGATACCTTTTCTCTATATCTTGTTCTAAGTAGTTAATGGTAGCAGTTTTTTTTCTGTTGTCTTTCATTTTTGTTAATATCAGAAATCTCAACTTAGTCACTGCTAATTAAGCTATTCTATTTTTGTCTACTTTGTAGGGTTTGTGTTTAACTTTTTAGCTCATCAAACATTTTTAGTACAAAATGTGAGGATTTGGCTTTATATTTAATTCTTTTTGTTAGTGGTATCAGTGTTTAAAGAAGGAACGTTTTCCTTATTTTTGTGTTGCTTATGGTTTGTCATATATATTCAGATTATATCTGCATGCCATTTATTTTTGTTTGTAGTTGTGTTTTCCCCTTAAAAGTGGAATGTCCACAGTATCTCTCCATTGATGTCTCTGAAACTTTGCCACCAATTTATTTTGTGTACATCCATTTGTGTTAACTTTCTAACAACAGATTTGATTAAGGAAATGTCCTGTTAACAAACTTCTAAAAGTTCTTCCTTATCTAGAAGTTCCAGCCCAATTTTCCTTATGGCATCTTTGGTATTTAATGTCCACAGTATTTACTCTGTACCTAGGCCCCTCTTTTTGTATTTCCTCTTTGCCTAGAATGGGGCTTCTTTTATCCCTTTCATATTACATAGGATTGAGTGTATCAGATATCACTGTTCTTTTTGAGGGGTATTCTTGGGCTCTATATCCTTCCCCCCTTAAATGTGTTTCTTATGGCACTTAGAATATTATAGTTGTGTATATGTCTGAATTTTCTTCTAGATTGTAAACTCCTTGATCAAAGACTGAGCATTATGTGTTGTTTCTATTTCCAGAATATACCTGTTTTAGTAATTTGAGTGAATGAATAAGTATGAGATTAACTGTTGGTTTTAAAATAGTACTTACATTTTAAGAAAGGAAAAACTGCATCTGCCACTAGATTTATTAGATAATAGATGTGGAATTTTAGCGACTAAACTCTTAGTTTACTATTTGATCATTTAACGTTTTAAATATATTTCAGTGTAATAGATTACTTTTGTTACAGCAGCCTTGCATTAATTGATCTTCATGAATAACTCTTTAATGTGATATGGTAGTTTTATTTTAAGATTTCATAAAATATTTTGTGTCTTTATTGATGAGAATGGTTCTTGTTTCAGATATCTATTGCCACATAAGAAATCACTCCAAAGGTAGTGATGTAAAAGAACCATTTTGTTATGCTTAATGATTCTGTGGGTCTAGAATTCAGATAGAAATAAGTAAGGATGATTCTGTTCCCATCCAGGATGGTTGGGGCTTTAGCTGAGACCGCTTTTGAGTATTTGAGGGTGACATAAACACCTTGGAGGAAATGTGATCCTCTGGAGGTTTCTTTTCTTTTTTTTTTTTTAAGATTTATTTATCTATGCATACAAGAGCTGGGCCAGAGGTTGGGGGTGGGGTGGGGGTGAGATGGGGGATGAGAGGATTCAATAGAGACACAGTGCGGAGCAGAACAGGCAGATAGACTGAAATACTCTGCTGAGGGCAGCAGCGGGCAAGACAGGAAAGGTCTACGGTGCCATGTGGGTCACCTCCCTGGCCGGGGTTGCATTCGTGCTGCAGTGGCTACCAAGACCTTCATAGTCCTTGCACCACTAGGGAGGCCCATCTAGAGGTTTCTTTGCTCATGTTTGGTGCCGAGTCTGGAGTGACTCAAAGGCTGGGCTTAGCTGGCACTTTTTACCAGTAGTACCTACAAGTAGTTTTGTTTCCATGACTTGGGGTTGTTACAGTATAGTTTTTGGGTTTTAACAGTGTTCTGAGAGAAGAGGGAGTGTCCAATTTCTAGTGCTTCAAGGATCCAGTGCAGAAGTTGAAGACTGTCTATAGCCTAATCTTGGGAACATTACTTGTACTGTATTCTGTTCTAGGGAATGGGGTAGACCACAGTTCTTGGGTAGTGTTGCCGAACAATTTAATGGCTTGTTTTAAAACTGTCAGAATCCCGTAATTTCTTTTGATATTTATTCCCTGTATCATATTTGGAAATAATCTTAAATGTGTTTCTTTCATACATTGAGTTGGTTAACATACAAAAAGCTGTTGTAAAACATAGAAAAGGATTGAAATCTAGAAATGAAATAAATTTTAGAATATCTCCAATTTCCAAGCCAGGTATTTCATAGATAATATTTCTGATTTATTGGTATAGCTTTAAAACATTTTTCCCTTTGGGATTTTTGTGTTTATGTTATTTTTTATCATTTTCTTTTAAAAAATTTTAAAAATTGTTTTTGTCTGTTTGGTGGTTTCCTCTTCTATCGCCAATGGAATAAAGTACTGTTTTTGTATTTTAGTTTTGCCCTATTTTTTTAAAAAAAAATCATTATTATTTTCAGATAAACTTAACAAACCATAAATATTCACATTTTCAAAGTGTAAATTGAATGGTTTTTAGTTTATTCACAGCTGCATAGCCATTACCAAAATCTAATTTTAGAATATTTTCAATATCCCAAAGAGAAACCTTGTACTGATTAGCAGTCACTTTCTCCTCTGCTGCACTTGGTCTAGGCTGCTACTACTCTAATTTCTGTAAATTGCCTGTTTTGGACATTTCATATAAATGGAATAACTTTCATGGTCCTTTTTGAGTGGTTTCTTTGACTTAGCATAATGTTTTCAAGGTTCATCCATGCTGTGTATGTATTATAACTTCTGTTTTATTGCCAAATAATATTCCACTTTGTGGATATACCATAATTTGTTTATCCATTCATCTTTTTATGCATCTTTGGTTTGTTTCCACTTTTGGCTTTTTGTGAACCATGCTATTGTGACTATTCTTGTGCAAGATTTTGTGTGGACATGGGTTTTCATTTCTCTTAATATATACCTAGGAGTTGAATTGCAGGATCATGTGGTAACTTGAACCTTTTGAGGAGCTGCCAATTCTTTTCCAAAGTGGCAGCACCATTTTATGTTCTCACCAGTGGTATTGTAGTGTCTCATTTCTCTACATCCTTGCCATCGTTAGTTCCAGTCTGAATTTTTTATTATAGCTACCCTAATGGGTGTGTTGTTACAATCTTATTGTGGTTTTGATTTCCATTTCCTTAATAGCCAATATCTTCAGCATCTTTTCATGTTAGTGGCCATTTGTATGTATATTTAGATCCTTTGCTTATTTTTTTTATTGGGTTATTTTGCTTTTTAAAATTATTGAATCTTAAGCGTTCTTTATATATTTGAACATAAATTGCTTATCAGGTAAAATAAGATATGCAAATATTTTCTCCTATTCTGTGGGTTGTCTTTTTCATTTCTTTGATGGAGTCCATTGAAACACACAGCTTTAATTTTGAATAAGTGAAAATTCATTTTTTCTTCTGTTGTCCTTTTGGTCTTTTATCTAAGTAGGTTTTGCCTAATGTATGGTTATGAATATTTTCTACTGTTTTTTCTATTAGGTCTTCAATCTGTTCTGAGTTACATATTGTATGTGGTTTGAGGTAGGATCCAACTGCATTCTTTTGCATACAGATATCTAATCACTCCCACATTTGTTGAAAAGGCTACTCTTTTTCCATTGAATTATCGTGGCATTCTTGTCAAAAATCAAACAATCCACTGTACGGGTTTGTTTCTGGACTCTCAATTACTGGACATTCGAATTACATATATATCCTTATGCCTGAACTGTATTGTCTTGTTTACTGCAGTTGCTTTGTGGTAAGTTTAGAAATCATGAAGTGTTTGTCCTTCAGCTTTGTTATTTTTCAAGATTGCTATGTCTAGTCTGATCCCTTGCATTAGTATATGAATTTTAGGATCCACTTTTTAATTTTTACAAAGACGTCAGTGGGATTTTGATAGGGCTGGTTTGCCTTTCTTATAAATAATACTAGTGCTTACTGTAGAAAAAAAATTGTTATTTTTGTTTTGCTCCTCATTGAGGCATTTACTTGTTTGAAAGTATTTTTATTACATTCCATTACAGTGTTAATATTTAAATGTTACTCAGTGCATATTCTTGTCAAAAAGAAATATGTGACAGTATTTTCTAGGATATTTTAAAGAGAATTATTCCTTTATTGCAAGATTTTTATTTTATTTTGCATAGAAGAACTGGGTGTAGGCCAGAGGTGCAGGGGGGTGAAAGGATTCACCAGAGACAGAGTGGGGAGCAGAACAGGCACCTCCATTGTAATACACTGCTAAGGGGAGCAGCGGGCAAAACAGGAGAGGCCTGCTGCACCATGTTGGTTAGCTCCCTGGCCCAGATCAAACTGTTGATTTCCCAGGCCACTTTGCCACGGGAGGGCAGTTGTGGTGGTAGCGCTGAGACCCCTAGGCCACCACAGAGGCCCTCTAGGATATTTTTAACGTCATGAAGAAATAATGAGCAATTATAGAGTTGTGGTCTATAGTTTTCAGATTCTTTTTACTGCAAATAAATAGACGATGACCATCTTAATATATACTATTAAGAGATAATTTTACTGATTTCTTTTATTGTTAAAATTTGACTTTAAAAAGTAGTATGTAAATATGTATATAGCTTAAAGTAATGTAATTACCACTTTTAATATTGAATTTCAATAACTTCAGTCAGACTTAGTTTTAGAACATTAGGTAAAGCTAATGTTTTTTTTCCCCCCTCTGCTGTAGTCGGTGGTAGATGATTGGATAGAGTCATACAAGCATGACCGAGATATAGCACTTCTTGACCTCATCAACTTTTTTATTCAGTGTTCGGGCTGTAAAGGTAAGATAAATTTCTTTTGGCAGCAGTGTTCTTAGTTGGTCTCTTCTTTTTGTTCCACCAAACATTTACTAAGAGTTTACATGGAAAATAATGCCAACCTATTGAATTGCTTACATTATCACCTTTAGATGGTATGAGTTAAAAAGAGCAAAGAACAAAGTAAGAACTCTGTTAAGAAAGCTATTTTCATACATGAAAGTTAACTAAACACTTGGGTAATTTATAATTGTTATGTTACTTTTATTAGATACATTTCCCACTTTCAGCATCTGGTTTTAGGAACAAAGAAATGGATTAAGAAGGGAGAAGGAAGATAATGAAGAGATACAGGTTCAAGTGGCAGGGCATTTTAAAGTGTAGGGAATTAAAAAGTGCCATGAATAACAGTAAGTAAGTAAATGTAAGTAGGTAAGTAAGTTAAGGTATTGGTGAATTTGCCAGTTCTTCTTAAAGGTAAACTCTGGAGGTGGGGTCTTAATTAAAATGTTTTTACTTTATTTTAAAGGATTTTACAGTTAGATGGAGAAAACACAGAATACAGAAATATCTTCTGGGACAAAAATATTTAGCACAGATTTTGGCAAGGGGGAAAAGATTATGTAAGTTGGGGAGTCATACACCCTGAGCTGCATTAGTAAATGAGTTAGTAAAGATCATGGGCAAGTTCTCATCTATCCTGTGTCTCCCTAATACTTGACCTATACTTGAAATTCTAGAAGATATCCAGGCAAATACGTGTTACAGAGTTTTCAGGGGAATTACATTTTTTTCTGAATATGGCACCAAAAACATAAGCAATCGAAGTCAGGAGGGAAGGTTGCATAATATATTGAAAAATTAAGATGCTGAAGAATAACTGACTTGAATAAATCTCAAAAAGAATTCCAAGAAGCAGTTTGCTTATGTCTATCCTTTAATTCTGCAACACTTCTTTAAAACTACTGCTATTGGAATTGGAAAATCACATACAAGCTAATGCATTTTATACGAAGTTGATCACAATATTCAGTGCAGTATGCATATTAAACATTGTGTATGTGATACCTGATAGACAACTACATTCTTATTGAGTCTATTGATGACAATATTCAGTGCTAATATTGCCTTTATTTTGCATGTATCCAGTCTTTCTGGAGTAGAAGTTTGCATGTGCCTGTTATTTAAGCAAGGGCCATGTACTTTCTCTTTAGATTCTTTGAAAGGTTGTTTGTGGAACAGCTGAGCTGATGCCAGTGTTCTCTATAACAGCATGGTTTGGTCAGTTTTAAAACATGGTCATAGTCATGTCGTTTTCCTTTTATCAGATTCATTTCTTTTCTGGCATTAGTGTGTTTATAAAGCAAAAGGTTTGTCATTCAACATTTGGATATACATTGTCACAAAGTAGGTTGCAAGTTTTTTTTTTTTTTAATTAAGGTGCTGAAAACTTAAATAAGGTAGATTGAAGCACAATTATAATATTTATTTTAGAATTAAGAAATTTCCATAAAAGGAGAGTTTACCATATAATCAAAGTTAAGGTCATTAAGTACTTTAAAAATAATCATTTGAATAGAATCCTTTTATATTCTCTTTAGAAACTTTTCTAAGTAGACTCAGTGTACTTTAACCTTGTCCTATAAACTTGGGATTGTCATTACTAGCATCAGTTATTTCACTGTAGTTGTGCCTTATAACATGCACAGTGGGGTGTGGGGGACGTTTCACTCTACACTGAATGGCTCCAGGCTCTTCTGTGGTTGGTGATACGGTGGCCAGTATTGTTTCCTTCTTTCCTGGTCAGCTCTCTCTTTTCAGTTTACCCATTTTTAGCAGTCTCACTTCATGCTTCTCATACTTTTAAGGCAGTGGACTCTGATGGTACCCTGATGGTGCTTTCACATCGACCTCAGGAGTTACATGCATGGAGTTTGTGACAGCTAGTTTCTTTTCTGCTTATTTTGGGGTTTGTGGCAGTTAAATGGTCTACAAGATTCAAGAAGAGGTGCTTTAGAAATGGGACATTTGTCAAAATGTATTATATTTGCTTTGAGATTTATATATAAATGTTTAATCTCATTGACATTGTTTTAGGGATTAAGTTCCTTGTCCTTCTCTAGTATTTTGTCAAGTTTCCCACACTTGGGTATAAAGTATAGGAAGATTCTGAAGAGATACGATGAGTCTAGGTTGAAATAAAAAGACAACCCTTCAAAAGTTTCTTGAGAATGTTTCTTTAGCCAGGGAAATGTTACTTCTTCCAAATGTGCTAATATTTTAAAAACAATCATTTGGTTCTTTAATGTTGTGGTAAGTAAGGGCTTTTCCACACCGCCATTAGATATTGATCTTACCTCAGGGGTATGTAGCATGATGTAGTTCAATAACCTCAGATGTATTATTTAACTTCTCTTTGATTTAGCCTTAGTTTCCGTATCTGTTACCAGGGCAAAAAGTATGTGAAACGGTTGGTATGTAGGAGGCCCAATGGACATTAATTCCTGTTCTGGTAGTTTAAACTTAGCAAAAGGTTTTAAATTGCATGCCCATAGAGAAGGAACTCAGTAGCTCAAGTATTGGTAGTTCTTTTCAAGTTTGGGATTGAGAAGAGAATGAGGTGTTTTAAAATCTATGTACACACACATGCATATACAATATATAACTCTGGCCAATTGAAATAAATCTTATTATTATATCCAGTTTTTATAACAAATCTCATTCCTGTACCAAGACATTCAGTGGTAAGACTGGCAAGGAATAAACGATGCAGAATTTTGGTTTTGAAAGTCCAGTCTTTACATGGTTTTTTTTTTTTTTTGTAATCTGACACCCCCTTCAGTGGAAATACATGTACATTTTCCTGCATTGTTTTCCTATTCATAACGTTTCCCTAGAAATCTTTTCATTTGATCTCTGCCTGGCTAACTTTTACTACTACTTATAATGTACATTCTTTCCCCTTTTCCTATCTGTACTCCTTTAAAATTCTAAATGTCCTTATCCAATTTTTTCCTCTGTGGAACACCTGACTTAGTATTCATTCCCTCCTCTCTCGCGTGCCCCCCCCCTTCTGTGAATAGCCATTGTCATTCTCATTCAATATGACATTTATTATGTATTACCTTTAATAGTTTATTTTGTCTCCTCTTTATGTTGTTATTTTGTTATTCTTTTAAATTGTGAAGAAGGTTACAGGTTTCTGGATGGGCAGGAACTGAAAGTTATGTTTATTTGAAACTCAGAGGATGAAGACTTTTTCTTTTTTTTCCTTTTGATATAATTTATTTATATATATATTTTACATCATAGTTCATTTTTGTGCAATGTTTGCTTTCTCCTCTCAGGTGTAGTTCCCATAGAATTCCCACCTCCAGTTCACCCGTGCACTATCACCATAGTCCCTTGTGCTCTTCCCTCCCCTGTTTTGGTACCTCTCCCTCCTCCCCTGCAGAATATCTCTGATTTGTAGTTGCCTATTAATTTTTTGTTGTTGTTATTATTTTTTCCCCTGATCCCTTATTTGGTTCCCCTATATTCCTCCTATAAGTGAAACCATCTGGTATTTTTCTTTTTCCTTCTCACTTATTTCACTGAGCATAATCCCTTCTAGCTTTGATGAAGCCTTTTTAAAGGCTTAGTAAGTAAGGCTTACTTCCTTATATATCTTAGTGTTTAATAAAGATGCCTGACTAAAATGAACTCTTCATATTACTCTTTCCCTTATTATGTTCAGGTTCATCCTTACAGTTTCAAATGTTATCCAGGATGCTGCCTCATACTTGATGACATTTGGTTTATATTAAATGAGCTAAGCAGTATACATATTGTAGGCATGAGTAAAAGTAAGTCAGGTAGTAATGACCAAGGGTGATTGTACTGTAAAGGAAGGACTGTTGTTAGAAGTGGGGCTGTGTTCTTGTGCATGTTGAGAGTGACATTTTCTTGTGTTTTATTTATAGCATTGAGTATCATGGTAAAGATCATGTGATAAAGTGTGCCTTATTGTGTGACTGCAGATATTTTAGTGTTGTTTTTTTTCATTCTGCCATGTATTAACTTCTCATACTTGCAAATTTCAGGTGTTGTTACAGCAGAAATGTTTAGACATATGCAGAATTCTGAAATAATTCGAAAAATGACTGAAGAGTTTGATGAGGTAACTTAATACCCTAAATGTTTTTATAAGGTTATGCACATTGGTCTTGATTTACTCTGGAAAGTATTCTTAAATTCTGAGTATTAGTGTTTTGCATAAGTTCTTTGGCATCAGATTCAGTCAGATGATGGTTATGTGATACTGGGCAGATTGTTGCCTTAACATCAGTTTTATGACATATAAAATTGGATTAATAATAGCATTTCATAGATTTTTTTATGAAGATTGAATTTAGGAATGTGAACAATTTCTTAACATTTTTCATTGTCTAAAGTATAGTGAAAACTTATTAAATGCTTACTGCTATTGTCAAAAAATTAAAATTTAAGGAATAAAATTTAGAGCCAAAGAACATGGGAATGTTTGAAAAGGAAGATTTGGTCAAATGCTGGGAACCAGGTAGTTTAAGCAAAGGAATATGTAACTGTTTAAAATCTTCACTTTTCATGAGTAATAATAATGATAGTAATAAAAGTAAATTGTAAATTAGACCTGAGCTGACTTTTTCTCACAGTGATATCTTTGAAGAATTAACCAATAAAAGCATACTTAGATTTACTGTAATATGTAACTTCTTCAGGGCATGGGCTTTTGTTTGTTCTCTTCAGTATCAGTATTCCAGTACCAGTACTTTCAGTCTTCAAAAATTTTCACCGTGAATTTTCAAGTAGTAAGCCTAGTCTCATTTGAATCTTATTTGATCATAATTTTTTTCTTAATCTGTTGAAAGAATTTTCAAAATCTGAAAGATAGGCAAGAGTTGTTAAAACAGCGTTGATGATCATTAAGTTGCTATTAATCAGTCTCCAAGTAGTTGAGAGGTAATTATGGATATTTTAACTTTCTAATATTAAATGTTTTAGTGAGAACCTTCTTATTAAAAGAAACAACTATTTGAGATAGGAATCCTGAAATATGATTTGAAAGTACCAACAAACCAAGTTGCTAATAACATTAAGATTATACATTTCAATATAGTCACTAAATGAATCAGTCAGAAAATATGGAAAAAAACCTTTTGAGGGAGGAATAGGTCCTTTTTCTTAAATAAGAATAATTTGAACTTATGTATGACATGACTTAAAAAATTAGTATTCTAATGAGAGAAGTTAATTGTTAAAAAATTTACTAAACTGTACTGATAAAATGACATTAAGACATTTGGATACTCTTGTTCGAGACTATCAGAGATTCTGTATATTGGTCTCTGCTTTTATTTATTTTTTTAAGGATTTATTTTATTTATGCATATAAGAACTGGGGTCTAGGCTAGAGGTGAGGGCGTTGAGAGGATTCACCAGAGACAGAGTGAGGGGCAGCACAGGCAGATCTACTGAAAGGAGCAGCCGGTGAGACAGGAGAGGTCTGCTGCACCATGTGGGTCAGCTCCCTGGCTGTGGATGGAACTCATGATGCCACAGTGGCTGGCAATAGCTTGATAGTGCTGATCCTTTAACCCCTGCACCACCAGGGAGGCCCACTGCTTTTATTTTTTAAGGACTTGATTGTTTTTAATGGAGAATCTTAGTGTAATTTCATTGGAAGATGCCCCATCTTTGTATGGAGAGATTTCTGAGTCCTGTCTTTCCCAGGCTTATGCTATCTTCATTTCCTTTTCTTAAAAAAAAAATAACTTGGTTGTTTATGTTTATTGACTATTTGATGTCCTGAACTTATGTTTATTCATTTTAATCTTTTGATTATTTATAATTTATATATCATTCTATTAGGCTGGCTGAGATTATGATCTCATTTCTTTGAATTGAAATTTAAAAGAATAGATTTTGTTCTGTTTTTGTTTTAAAGAACTTTAATAAATATGTCTTTGCTCATTGGAATGGCTCGTTTCATCTGAGAGCCTTTTAATTTAACCTCTGAATAACTGGTCTATATTTTCTGTGGTTAAGGTAAGTTCAGAATATCCACTTTGGTCTTAAAAAAAAGAATAGAGATGTTCAAATGTATCTCTGTCTTTGTATACTGCTTAATTTGAGGATTTATAGTAGAAAAAGGGTGAGATGAAGGAGTCTTACCAGCTTTTGCCTAGGGTATTTCAAAAACAAGTAAAATTTTATTAAGTCATGCATTTGAAATGAAATTACTGTTTTAAATTTTTGTTTTAGGATAGTGGAGATTATCCACTTACCATGGCTGGTCCTCAGTGGAAAAAGTTCAAATCCAGTTTTTGTGAATTCATTGGTGTATTAGTACGGCAGTGTCAATATAGTATCATATACGATGAGTACATGATGGATACAGTCATCTCACTTCTTACAGGATTGTCTGACTCACAAGTCAGAGCATTTCGACATACAAGTACCCTGGCAGGTTAGTATTTAGCAACATTTTCTGTTTGTTTCCTTAGATTAGAGATGAAAATGATTTTCACTTGAAAGAAATGAAGTAATGCTATTTATTTTGTTTATAAAGTAATCACTAAGAGCATGCTCTCCTCTCCCCTCCAAGCCCCTGAATTACTGGGAATGTGGTGGTATTTTCAGTTTCAGTTCTGTGAAAGCATTCTATAGTTTGTATATGGAAATTTTCTTGTGGTAAATCTGCTTCATTACTTAGTATACCACAGGAAGAGAAAAGTGGTGGTTAGTGATAGAAAAATGAGTTACCAGGTAGGATATTGACAGCAAATTTGGGAAGACTGTCAGTCATTCTGGACATGTAGTCCTAATAAACCTTATTTTGTCTCTGGTTTACGTAGTTCCTCCTCGTATGATGGTCCTTACAGGATGATGCTTACTCTTACACAAAAAGTTGATTTTTTAAATATTTCTTAGTAAATTTAGACTGAGTTAGGGTTTTGGTTTTTAAATTTTAATGGAACAAATTACATTTCTAAACCTCAAACAATTCTAGAAAAGTGATTTTGGTAATGATGTTAATAAAATTCTTTGGTTTCTTTATGCTAAAGGTATAATTGATACACATTGCTGAATATGTGCTTTCTGATTTGAGTTTGAATAGATCAACTAAGTGTCACTGTAGTATTCTAAGCCTTAGTGAGAGACTACTTCAATTTATATAAAAAATTTTCATTCTCTAAGGGTAGAGATTTTTTTCTTTAGAATATTTTTCCTAAGAATTAAAACTGTGATTAAAGCTGTACTTCTGCTAAGTCCTCTGCTTAAAAAAAATAAAATATAGTCTCCCTACAGGTTTTGTTTTTGTTTTTAGTTTGAAAGTCACAAAATATGAATGTGACTTTGGTCTGTTACCTTAAGTTATCATTTAATGTCGAGAACTTGGGGTCTCCGTGGTGGCGCAAGGGGTTAAGACGCAACCTATGAAGCTATCTGCAGCCACTGCAGCATGAGTTTGATCCCTGGCCATGGAGCTACCCACATGGCACAGCAGACTTCTCCTGACTCACCCACCACTCCCCTCAGCAGTGTATTTCAGTAGAATACACTGTTCTGTTCTGTTCCCTGCTCTGATTCTGGTGAATCCGTCACCACCCACACCTTTGGCCTGTACCCCTGTTCTTGTAGGCATAAATAAATAAATAAATAAATCTTAAAAAAACTTTGATGGCTAAAGTAAATAACAAATATGATGGTATAAGATGAGATATTTTATTTTTCAAAGATTTATTTTTTATTTATTTACGCATACAAGGTCTTGGGTGTAGGCCAGAGGGATGGGTGGGTGGGGATGGGGTGGGGTGGGGAAGGATTCACCAGAGACAGAGTTGGGAGCAGAACAGGCATATTAACTGAAATACACCACTGAGGGGAGCAGTGGGCGAGACAAGAGCGGTCTGCTGCGCTTGTGGGTTGTCTGCTGGCTGGGGTCTGGATCCAGCTCATGTCATAATGGCTTGCAATAGCTTGATAGCACTGAGACTTTAACCCCTGTGCCACCAGGGAAACCCAAGATGAAAGATTTTAGTTAGAGTAGAATGACAAACTAGTTTGTTGAGGGTGTAAAATAGCTCAGAGCAGGTGATTGGGAAATCCCCCCTACATATAGGAGCTGGGGTACAGACCAGAGATGCAGGGGTTGAGAGGGTTCACCAGAGACAGAGTGTGGAACAGAACAGGCAGATTGACTGAAATACACTGCTGAGGAGAGCAGTGGATGAGTCAGGAGAGGTCTGCTGCACCATGTGAGTTGCTCCCTGGCCAGCCCGGGATCAAACTCGTGCTGCAGAGGCTGCGGATTGCTTCATAGTGCGGTGCTTTAACTCCTTGTGCCACCAGGGAGGCCCCTGGGAAATCTCTTTTAAAGAGAGCCAATAGCCACACATTATGATGTAGTTTTGTGTTGTCCTACCATTTAGTGAACCAGGTCTGAGCAACAGTCTTGAGTAAGCAAAAGCGTAAAATGGTGAGACCTTTCAATTAGTAATATAAGGTAGGAATTTGCAGAACGTCTGATAAAAAGCATTTTATTAAATATTTTGCTCTTTGTACTTCTCCCTCCCTCTTTCTTGACTTTTCTTCTAGGTGGGGTATTCATAATTTTACCATTCATTTTCTTTATAATATGTAAACGTGAGATTAAAGGAAATCCTACTGATGTAACTCCAGTCTTTCTGCACTCACAGTGTAATTTGACATAAGGCGCTCAAGCTCCTTTCCCCTTTGGTTTATTGAGATAACTAAATGACTGCTGAGGTGAATCATGATCTGAAAAAGGTCATTGTAGGGGATATGTGATTTGAACATAGTCTGAAGTCTGATTACCTTGTCTTGAATCCTCATTTAATTTCTTGTAACAACTGTAATCTAAAGCACATTTTTTTTAGGATTATTTATTTTTGCATAGATGAACTGGGGTACAGACCAGAGGTACGGGGAGGGGGGCGGTGGCGGTGAGAGGATTCACCAGAGACAGAATGGGGAACAGAACAGGTGATTGCCTGAAATACACTGCTGAGGGGTACAGTGGGCGAATCAGGAGAGGTCTGCTGCACCATATGGGTAGCTCCCTGGTAGGGGATCGAACTTGTGCTACAGTGGCTGCGGATAGCTTCATAGTGCTGAGACTTACCCCCTTGCGCCACCAGGGAGGCCCTGAAGCACATTTCTTAGTCTCTGTGCTTCGATTTCATCATGAATGAAGTGGGATAATAATTAATTTTGAGAGCTGTTGTGAGGATTAGAAGATAATCCATGGAGAGAATTTAATATTTAAGTAACTGACATATAGTAAGTGTTTAATGCACATTAGTTATTGTTTTACTATTATTTATAGCAGTTGCAGTTTTCCTTTCCTTTAGAAGCAGAGCAGCCCATCTTGCTTATAGCTTATCTTAATTTGATCTTAATTTGTAAATTTTTGCATCTGTGAGACTAATTTCAACATTTTCTATTCAAAAATAGCTATGAAGTTGATGACAGCTTTGGTGAATGTGGCACTAAATCTTAGCATTAATATGGATAATACACAAAGACAGTATGAGGCAGAACGGAATAAAATGATTGGAAAGCGAGCCAATGAGAGGCTAGAACTTCTGCTACAAAAGCGGAAAGAGGTAAACCTTTGTATTGGATATTTAAGCTATTAATATGTGATCAACTTAGTCACCGTTAATTATATTGGTTATAGTTCGTCTGATAAATTTTTTTTGAAGATTTAAATTTAAATAACATTTCAGGTTGTTTACAGGTCTTTTTTGATGACTATTCATGCCAACACATCCCTAATGTCAAAATTTTCTCTCTGTGTCAACTAGGATTGAGTTCAAGGCTTCAAGTAAGGAGTCCAGGACCATTCCAACAAGTTGATGAAATGAGGTTTCACTTATGTGAAATCATTTAGAGAAATAACTTATAGGCTATTTAGGGTGTAGTATGGGAAGTATATTATAGGCTATACTTTGTGTAGTATGGGAAGCAATTGGATAACATTAATGAATGAGGAAAATTTTTTCAGCCTTATGCTAAATAAGTCAATAAAATCTTGTGATGTATTTGTGATTTAAATTCCTCCTTCATTGGTGATAAATTATTTTGTTATAATTGGGGACTTTTTTTTTTTCCTAATAGGCACAGTCTGAAGTTTCAAAATTAGTAATCAGTGGAGTTAAAATATTTGCCATCGTAATCATAAATTTACTGATCTTGAAATTTGGGGGGCTTGGTAGCTATATGTAATTGTGAATTCATCAATAACTTTTTTAAATGCCCTGCTTCAAGAAAAAGAAGCCAGCAAAATTTTTGTCCACATTTTTCTCCTCCCTAAACTTCTTATATTCTTCATATAGTTTGAAGTTGAAGAATTTTGTTCCTTGATTTACTTAGTAAATTTCATCAGATAATTTTTATGTAACCATTACACACATCTTAGTCCTAGAAATTACAGCCTATTTCTTAGATGAAAGTTTAATTTTGTGAAAATAGAATGAGTAAATTTAAGAAAATAGGCTTTGAAATTAAAATTCCTGTATTACAATATTACCTCTAGATGAGAGTTAAGATTTTAAACATTTTGTAAAACCATCTGTACTTTTGACTATGCTAATGATTATAAGAAGTATGTGACCTTGTTGGCATTATTTGCTAATGCAAGGTTATAGTTAGGAAAAGAAAATAATGCATTTAAAAAAGCATAGAACACAATATAAAGGTAATTGATGTTTATATTATGGAAAAGTTTTCTGGTAGCTCTCAATTTCTGAAATAATTTTCTCTTAACTCTCAAGCTCTGAAATTAAAATATGTGGGAGTAGACAAACCAACCAGGATTTGAAATCCTTATTTGATTATTTCACATGAACCTTGTTTCCTTCAAAGTAATTTATTAGACAAATTTCTTACCAAGTGATTTTACCCAACTCACTTTTGTTTTTTGAGCAGGCACTAGATAGCATGACTGTCCTTTTACAGGTAATAAAAACCAAGATAATGAAATATGACTATGCTTTTTTGATATGAACATGTATGTTACATAGTAGATATGTATAGTAACAAGCTAACATTTCTTTACTAAAAATTAATCTACCTGGTAAAATTTAAAAGCCAAGTCAAATAGTCCAGATATCAAGGGACTTTAGTTATCTTATATGTAACATTTAATTTTTCTATGTGGTTACCGTTGTCTACTGGAATAAAAAATTAGATATAACCACCAAAATGCTGGAAAATCCTCCATTTGCTCCTGGAACAACTTTTAGATGTGCTGTTGGTTGTCTTCTTTATAATTGAAAAGAAATGATGTATTCTTTTCAGCTTCAAGAAAATCAAGATGAAATAGAAAATATGATGAATGCAATATTTAAGGGCGTTTTTGTACATAGATACCGGTAAGTTGGGACACGTTTTTTTCCTGTGTAATTTTTACTTATTCATGTTTGGATATATAGTGGTTTAGGCAGCAAAGAATAGTAGAAAGAGTGCTGGAATAAGGTTATTGCTGGAATTTAAATTCTTCTACTGACTTAGATACTGTGGGTAAGTTATTTAACTGACCCCAAGTTGTTTCCTATCTGAAAAATAGGGTAATGTTTTAGCTGCCGGGCAAATGGAAGCTACTGCTATTGTTAGCAGTCAGGCTACAGAATGCTTCATTGTTTTTGGAAATACTATGTTACTATAAACTATACATGCTGACTCCTGACTCTCCTCCTTTTGAATATTTTTGGAAAATTTATACAGATATAAATGAAGCTTTTTTTTGTTATTTTGAGTGAGCACAGAAAAGAAATAAAGTAGTAATCTTACCACCATTTCTGCTGTAACCTTTTCTTAAATTTTGGTGGCATTTTTATTCAACTTCATTTCTCTGGCTTGGCAGTTATTGAATCAGATTAATGCTTCCTTTGTAATGTTCCTGTGTCCATTCTTATCTTTTTGCCTATTAGTGTTACCATTACTTCAGTTTATTCCCTCATCTTTCTCACACCTGGAGATTATTGCAGTTTTCCTAAAAATGTCCTTTTGTTGCATTATTTCTTTGCTCAAAAGCCTTCAGTGACTCACCAGTGCCTACAGGATGAATTAAAAATAATTTAGCCTGACATTCAAATCCAAATTGAGCTTGGCCTCAGTGTTGTGTGTAACTAATTCTTGCTTGGAAAATTATGCGCTAACCACAGACTAATATGTCTGCCGTCTTTTGAATATATCATGCCCAGCAGGAGCGATTAAGCTGGGATATGACATGGTATAAAATGTGGGGATTGGATTTTATTTGTAATTTTATTTAATTTTAAATGTTTATGTGGTAACAATTATTCTTTGCCAACTAGACTGTAAGCTCCTGGTGTTCAGGGGCTATACTTCAGTTCTACTTTTATTTATTTATTCATACAAGAACTAGGGTCTAGGCCAAAGGTGCTGGGGGTGAGAGGATTCACCAGAGACAGATTGGGGAGCAGAACAGGCTGATCTACTGAAATACACTCACTACTGAGGGGAACAGCGGGCGAGACAAGAGGTCTGCTGCGCCATGTGGGTTAGCTCCCTGGCCAGGGATTTAACTCATCCCACAGTGGCCAGCGATAGCTTGATAACACTGAGACTTTAACCCCTGTGCCACCAGGGAGGCCCAATTCTACTTTTAAATTCCCAATAATTCTTAAGATAATGGTATATTCATGGTATGTACGGAAGTATTTGTCATGTCTTGAATAAACTACAAGTCCTGTTGTAGCATAGTGGTACTAACATGCACAATTTTCCTTTCTCTCTTCAGCGATGCAATAGCTGAAATCCGAGCTATATGCATTGAAGAAATTGGCATTTGGATGAAAATGTATAGTGATGCCTTTCTTAATGACAGTTATTTAAAATATGTTGGTTGGACTATGCATGATAAGGTAAGATACACCCTATAGACTGCTTGTCTTTCTATAGATAGACATAGCCTATATGTAGCTTTCATTCATGATGAGTTATGTGCATGAAGGTGATGTAGTGGGACCACGTACCTGTGGGCCTTTCCTTTATTCTTTTCTGTCTGTTTCATGAAAATACATGTTTTATCACAATATCCCCTAGATGATTGAATCTTGGCTACAGTTTTAACCTTCAGTCTTGAATTAATATTTGTACTGAATTATTAGAGTCATGTAGGCTGGTGATGGTTGTGATGGTGAGGCATTTCTTAGAGCAGAAAGAAGAGTCCTTACTCTGTTAATATCTGAGTGCTATATATTTTTATTAAAATTTTCCTTTAATATTCATTCTTTTGACAAACATGTATTTTAACCAGATTATAAGTCACAACTTGGCCTCTGACCTTTTAGATTTTTTTTTATTCTTTACCTTTCTCTTAGGCTGCCTCTTCACTATTGCATATGTCCCTTAAACTATTACTTTCTGTAAAGTAAAACTGTGAAATATGCTATTGTTTTTCACAATAGTACTGCTCTGAACAAGTTTTCAAAACATTAAAGAAGTCAATACTGAATATATCTTGAATGTTCCAGTTGATGGTATGCAGAGTTTTAATGCATTTTCTCCTCTCATGTCATTTAGCAAGGTGAGGTAAGACTCAAATGTCTCACTGCTCTACAAGGGCTTTATTATAACAAAGAGTTGAATTCTAAACTGGAGCTTTTCACCAGTCGGTTCAAGGTTAGTCTTACTTTAAGTATTTAAAATTACTTAATAATTTGAAAATAATTTTCTTTTGCTCCCCTTTTAAACATATTTTAATTTTTTCATTCTTAGGATAGAATCGTGTCTATGACCCTTGACAAAGAATATGATGTTGCAGTCCAAGCAATAAAATTACTCACTCTTGTTTTACAGTAAGTATAATTGTTACTAATGTCCAGATATCTGGTAGTAATACATAAGAGTACTTGATTTAAATTTATCTTGATCTAAATTTTAATAGCTTACATAATGTGGTTTTACAGATAGAAGTTTAATTTTCTCATGTAAAGTTAGAAAGACAGGAAGAGAGAACCATTTAACTAGAAAATTCTGGACTGGGAATTCATGTGTTATTCCCTTGGACAGCTTCCTTTCTGTTTTACTGTCTTAAATGCTCTTGAATTAAAGTTAAGCACTTGAGTTGTATTAGTTATGGTTATTGTATTTTGTCCCTTTTAAAAGTATTTCCTGAAGCCTCTCTGTTAACAAGCTGAATTTAAAATATTCTGTTATGTTAAAATAGAATATTGATATGTAATTCATTTTTTCCTTTTTAGAAACATTGTGGTAATAGCTATGAATATAACACATTTTAAACACACTCAAGTGTCCAGTTTAGTGGCATTAAATATATTTTCATTGTTCTGCAGCCATCACCATCATGTCTCCAGAACTTTTTAAAAATGATTAGATACTAAAACTCCGTTCCCATTGTACACTAACTCTCCCCATTCATCTGTCTTCTTAGCCCTTCATGACCACGCTTTTACTTTCTATTTCTATGAACTTGACTATTTTAGGTACCTCATGTAAGTGGAATCATAAAGAATTTGACCCTTTGTATCTGGCTTGTTTCACTTAGCATAATGTCTTCAAGGTTTACGTACTGATAGCATATATCAGAATTTCATTCCTTTTTGAGGCTGAATAATATTACATTGTATATTTATACCACATTTTATTTATCCTTTCTTCTGTCAGTAGACATTTAGGTTGTTAACATGAGCCGAACAATAATCATGAAAGGGTCTTTTTAAAAACATAGCATGCTAACAAGTCTGATATTCTCAGGAAAATTCATTGTTTAGAGTAGCCAGTGAAATTCTGAGGACTGTTCAATATGATTTAAAGTCATATACAAAACTTACAGTAATTTTTGAATTTTGCTACTGGTTTGTGGATAGCAGAGAACAGTGGAATAGAACAGAGATATACACAAATACATCTGGGAATCTAGTATAGTATGAGGGTGGCATTTCCTTTCAGAAAATAAATGGTTTTGTGACATTTACATTCTGTTTGAGAGAAAAATTGAATTGAATTTTTGTCATTGCTTATACTAGTTTTCAGGTGGATAATATGGTTAAATGCAAATAGATGAAACCACTGAAATACTGGGTGAAAACTCTGAGAATGTGAAATTTTATATGTAAAATGACTGGGCAAGATTTTTCTGAGCGTGACAGAAAATCTAGACAGCCCCCAAAAAATCACATTCTCAGTAAAACTGGGGGAAAAATCACAGAATTAACTATCATGAACTCAGAAAACAAATGATGGATTCAGCAAAATGTTTGTGTTATAGGAGTCAATTAGTAAACTAAAAAAATGGTAAATACTAAAATTGTCAAAAAATAACGAGATTGGGGCCTCCCCTGTGGCGCAGTGGTTGAGCACTGGGGCTGCGAAACTGCCCGCAGCCTCTGCAATGCTGGTTCGATCCCGGGCCACTGGGTGAGGGTCCCACATGGTGCGCAGACCTCTCCTGCCACCCACTGCTCCCCTCAGCAGTGTATTTCGCCAGTCTGTCTGTTCTGCTCCCCGCTCTAACTCTGGTGAATTCTCTCCCACTCCTGTGCTTCTGACTGTACCCAGTGCGTGTAAAAATAAATAAATAAATCTTTAAAAAAAAAAAAATCTTGCCTCCACTATTTAAAAAAAAATGAGATTGCTCACAAAAGACAAAAGTTTAAACATGAAAAAATGTTTAGCCACAGTTTAAGAGACATGAATTAATGAAATGAAACCATTTTTAACCTGTTGCTTGACAAAAATACAAAAGTAGTTGGTAATATACTATGTTGTTGAGGCTGTGCAAAAACAGGCCCTTACACACTGTTGGTGGAAATATAAATTTTGGTATATACTCTTCAGAGAAAAGCTTAGCAACATCTGTTCAAAATTTAAAGTTTACAGACTTTCTAACATTGCATTGTTAGTGATAGGATTTTGAAACTAACTGAATGATTATCAATAGAGGAAAAATTAATAGCTAAATAAGCATGTTATATGGATTATCTCATTTAATGAAGTATATGAGATAACATAGCAGTAACTTTGGGCCATGGTGGTGGTTATCCCCATTTATATGAAATGAACTACATTGCAGTCATTAAAAGAAGGCAGCTCTAGATGGAATGACATTTTCTGAGACTGCGCTTAATTGTGTTTGAAGGTGTCTGCCAGTGTGAGCCACAGATTTTAGACCCAGGACTTAGTCACTCCAAAGATGTCAAATCTCATCATATGCCATTGTAATTTGTCCTAGTATCTTCCACCAGCTTAGCCAGGGCACTTTCATTTTTGGAATTAACGTATGTGATGACGACAGTGGTAAAAGTCTTCCTGTGGATCAGACACCTCAGCTGGGTCTTTCCCTCGATAATGCAGTAGGATCTGTGACACAAGGCAGCCAGGAAGACAACCAGCTTGATGCAATCCACGTAATGTGCAGTCACCACCAGCAGAACCTTCTTGATCATACCATGGTGGTAACAATACTAACCCCTGCTCGAAGGACAGGTGGCTTCTTAGAGGGGACATAGCCTTTGCCAGCAGCTTTCTTAGCATAGGCTGACAATTGGTGCTGCTGCTTTTGGTCGTTCTCTGGTCTGTACGTTTCCGTCATCTCAAGCAGTTGAGTAGCTGTTTGTCAGTACAAGGCGTGGGTGAACTATTGATAATTAATGGCGAGAGACACTTTCAGCCATTTATATAAGACAGTCCTTTACTGCTGCAGCTGTATGTAGCGGGACCATTTGACAAAGCAGGTGAGGTCTCTTTTGTCCAATGCCAAAGTTCTTGGGCCTTCTCTCAAATTAGGGGATTTACCACCTTCTTGGCCTTCTGCTTCCTTGAATGACTGGGGTCGGGGCTCTCTTCGGAATTCCCCTTGGCCATCTTTCCTTTGGCATCTTGGGTGACTGCAGGAGAGGGAGAGGAGCAGTCTTAACATTGCAGTTTTTCCCTTTAATTTTTTTTTTTTTTTTATAGAGGCATGTTTTATTTATTTATTTATTTGTTTGTTCATTTGTTTTTGTTTATACATGCACTGGGTACAGTCAGAAGCGCGGGAGGGTGAGAGAATTCACCAGAGCCAGAGCGGGGAGCAGAGCAGGCAGAAGGACCGAAGTACACTGCTGAGGGGAGCAGCGGGCGGCAGGAGAGGTCTGCGCGCCATGTGGGACCCTCCTCCGGTGGCCGGGGAGCAGCCGGGAATCGAACCGGCGCCGCAGAGGCCGCGGGCAGCTTCGCAACCCAGCGCTCTACCGCTGTGCCACCGGGGAGGCCCTTTCCCTTTAATTTTTAATTGGATTTAAAAATTATGAGTATGTGTACATCTTTTAAAAATATTGATAGAGTACCGAAATGTGTATAAGAAAGTAATAGTATTCTATATTTACCTCTTTAACTTCTTCCCCTTCCCTCTGTCATACCCTATGGATGTCTTTCTTTCTGATAACTTTGAAGGGTAACAGCCAATCATTTATGTTGATTTGGCCATGTATATACCTATAACTGAATCTTGTTGGAAACTTTCCTTCTCAGACAGCTAACATGAGTAAACTAATGCAGATTTACTATATTTGAATGGATTTTGATAATTCTTTTCATTATAAAACAATACATGTGGTTTCTGCAAAAACAGTCCAGTGTTCTATAAAGTCATTTAAATCAAAGTGATTTTGATACTTAAATTTCATCATTATCATTTTGCTTCTTAAAAAGAGGGCTATGTATTTAAATACTAGGCTTTCAGAAATCTTGAGCACAGCAGAAAATGAAAAAGGATCTGAGCTTCTCAACTAGCCATTTAATATTGTTAAGGTTTTCTCTCTCTTGGTGGTTCTGTGATTTTTTTTTTTTTTTTTTGTTTTTTTTTTTGTTTTGTTTTTTTTTTTGTTTTTTTGGTGGGACCCTCGCCGGCGGCCGGGGAACGAACCGGCGCTGCAGAGGCTGCGGGCAGTCCCGCAGCCCAGCGCTCAACTGCTGCACTACCCGGGGAGGCCCCGGTTCTGTGATTTTTAAATTTACATATAATGGTGAAAACCTAGATTGAAACAAAAAAAACACATATTTAGGAGGGTAAGAGGTAGCAGAGACCAGGATCCTGAATGCAGAGACCCTAAAGAAGGAACCCAGCAAGGTTTATATTGGGGTACTATGTTTACTGGGCCTAATAATGATTTGATTTACCAAGATTTTGTTAGGTTAATTTTGTTCTTTTAAAATAAGATCAGGAAAAGGAGCACTACATTTTTGTGAGATTTTTCTCTGTGATAGATTGTAATAAAATGTTGGTGGTACTTAAATTTTAATTGGAAAAACCATTTGCATTGCCTTATGGTGTTCAGTATGTGGTGGATGCCGTATTAATCATTGTGAGATAATTGGGGTGGTAGTATACTTTAATGTTGTGATATCTCTTTCCTTAATATTACTGTGAAATATAGGCAGTGTTCTCTGATTATTAATGCAAAGCTTTTAGTTGCCACTATATTTATATGATTTAGTCTGGCATTGTCAAATTTTAATATTAATATGTTTTCACTACACACATTCAGTATTTGCTCTAATTTTACTTCCCATTAACCTTAGAATTTAATGAAATACTTCTTTTGTTAGGGCAAACTTTTGCTTACAATAATCAAAGTCATTTTTATTTTTTTAATACAAGTTTGTAAAAGTAATATTTTTTAAGGTCTGATTTTGGGTTTCTGTAGTCATGCTTAAAATTATGACACTATTAAAAGAAAACAATTCATTCCTTACTTTTTAGGAGTAGTGAAGAAGTTCTTACTGCTGAAGATTGTGAAAATGTCTACCATCTGGTTTATTCGGCTCACCGGCCAGTAGCAGTAGCAGCTGGAGAATTTCTCTACAAAAAGTAAATCTATATTTGTAATTTATTTTCTAAAGTGTACTTTTATGATATTATCATGTTAAAATGAAATAAAACATACAACTTACTGAAGAAATCATTAAGTATAGGTGAGATTGAAACTTTCAGATTTTACTGTTTGCTTTAAGTTTCAATTTTCCTTTGAAAGTTATTTCTTTAAAGGGAAATGTGTCCATGTCTTAATGGATATGCTTAAAAATATACTTAACTATACCATAATGTTTAAGATTGATCTCTAATTTTTCACTCCTTTTTTTTTCTCTGATGTCAATTTCCTAATATTGCCCATACTCTAATATTTAATCTTTATTCAGTTTTTGTCTTAGAATACATGAAAACAGGGCCTCTCTGGTGGCACAGCGGGTTGAGCACAGCGCTGTGAAGCTGTCTGCAGCCTCTGCAGTGCCAGTTCGATTCCCAGCCGGCCAGGGAGAGTCCCACATGACACGGCAGACCTCTCCTGTCTCACCCGCTGCTCCCCTCAGCAGTGTATTTTGGTCCTTCTGCCTGTTCTACTCCCTGCTCTGTCTCTGGTGAATTCTCTCACCCTCTGGAGCCTCTGGCTTGTACCCCAGTGCTTGTATAAATAAATAAATCTTTTCAAAAAAAAAAAAAGAATGCATGAAAACATTTTGCTTAAAATGATAATTATGTTTGACATAAAAATCCCAAAAGTCCTGTAGTCTTTACTTTTATAATGCTGTCTGACACCTCAGATTAGGTGGGATGGGTAGTAGTATGAATATCTGATCACAGAACACATTCAGCAAATGTTTATAATGGCTTAAAAAGGGAACAGTATCAACCACGCCGACTAAACAATATTGTAAGATTTTATTAAAATGCCCTTTTGGGGATAAGCAAGCCTTCATTAGAAAGGATATGTGATATGAAGGAATCATGCTACAGTTCTATTTTCATTGTTAATGCAGTGATAGTTATCCTTTGTTGTTTTTAAGGGTTATGACCATGATATCCGTAGAAAGTGGCCATTAAGTTTAAACTTGGGAAAATTTTGTAAGACCTATAGAAGGAAATTATTATATGTTTAGTTTAAAAGAACAATATTTAATACTACAGATTCATATCCATAAATAGTATAGGTTAGTAATTGTAGTACTTTCACAAAAGGACATGATTACATAAAACACATCAGAGTTTTTAAAAAGGGAGCAATTAGCTTAAGAAGGTAATTTAGGAGAACTTTAAAAGTACCATGAAGTGTGAGAGGAAAAAGATTTATAGCAGGGCTTCCCCTGGTGGCGCAGGCAGTTGAGCGCTGCGCTGTGAAGCTGTCCGCAGCCTCTGCAGCGCCGGTTCGATCCTGGCCGGCCGGCTAGGGTCCCACATGGTGTGGCAGACCTCTCCTGTCTCGCCCACTGCTCCCCTCAGCAGTGTATTTCGTCAGTCTACCTGTTCTGTTCCCCACTCTGTCTCTGGTGAATCCTCTCACCCTCCCGCGCATCTGGCCTGTACCCCTGCTCTTGTATAAATAAAAAATTAAAAAAAAAAGATTTATAGCAGTTAATTTGCTTGGGTATAAAGTTGGGCACTATTATACCTCTCCGGTTCCCATTAACATTAACTCCTTTGTTGTTGATGTTTTATGTTTGGAATCCATACAGGTTTGGTGATGTTTTTGTTGTTGTTGGGTTTTTTTTGTTTTTTTAATAGGTAAGGGAGTTTTTAAAAAATATATTTATTTATGCATTTGATAGCTGGGGTATAGGCTAGAGGTACAGTGGGGCAGGGGGCGGGGAGTAAGAGGATTCACCAGAGACAGACTGGGTAGCAGAACAGGTGGATTGACTGAAATACACTGCTGAGTGGAGCAGCGGGTGAGACAGGAGAGGTGCGCTATGCACTGTGGGTTAGCTCCCTGGCCTGGGATCGAACTCATGCTATAGTGGCTGCCGTTAGTTTCATAGTACTCAGACTTAACCCCTTGTGCCAGCAGGGAGGCCCTGTTTCTTTTGCTTTAAAAGTAAATAATTTGTGTTGATTACAGGCTCTTCAGCCGTAGAGATCCAGAGGAGGATGGAATGATGAAAAGAAGGGGAAGACAAGGTCCAAATGCCAACCTTGTTAAGACGTTGGTTTTTTTCTTTCTGGAAAGTGAGGTTAGTTGATGTTTACTTTTGTACTTAAGTTCAAAATAGTTTGGATATGGGATTAAAATGTTCATTTTAAAATCTCTCGCATAACAGTCAATAGGATAGAGATCTACCCATTTCACAAAATCAAACAAAATATTTCTACTTTTAATAAGATGTTCAAATAATAAGATTTCAATGTAGTGCTTCAGAGCATGAATTTTGGAGTCAGAAAAACCCGATTATGAATTGGGCTCCTTGCTACTGTATAACCCTGTTTTAGTTAATGTTTATAAGTTTCATTTTCCTAGTAAAAATGTCAGCAAAAATTTCTGAAGTAACACTGAGATAATTCATGTAAAACTCTTTTTAACTCAGAACTAGAATGTAGTTGGTTCTCAGTAGTTGGTATCGGCTATTATTACTATTGTTGGTAGGTTTTATATTTGTAGGATTTACATTTAACATCAACTTTTAGGTCTTCCTGCGTTTGAGGATGTATCTGTTTACCAGATTTTGAGAGGCCCCAGCATAAATTTTAGTTGTTCATATTATATGTTACTCAATCACAAAGAGCTTTTAAATTTTCTGTTTTTGTCTACAGAAGTACATTTGGTTTTTTTATGTCGCCACTTTACTAAATTCACTTAGTCAGTTTTAATACATCCCTAGGATTGTCTTTAATATAGTCCTTTGCAAATAATGATAATCAGCAAAGGTTCCATTCTTTTGAGTTAAGGCTAATATGCTATTTGTCTAAGCACATTACCCCCTTTTAAATTTTATTTTATTTTTTTAAATTTTAGTTACATGAGCATGCAGCATATCTTGTGGATAGTATGTGGGACTGTGCTACTGAGCTGCTGAAAGACTGGGAATGTATGAATAGTTTGTTGCTAGAGGAGCCACTTAGTGGAGAGGAAGGTAAGAATGTTTAATTACGGTATTTGTTGTCAACAATTTTAAAAACAAATTTTACTTACTCTATTTGTTTGTCTTCCTATGTTAAAATTAAATGATTGAAAATGTACTTTATGAATAATTTTGTTTTTATACACATGAATATTATACTATGTAGAAACAAGTAATTGTCCACATTCTTGAATTTTTTTTTAAATTTGTGATGATATTTTTTTGCTCAAATGTGTTCTATTGGTGTACATGCTTGGAATATTTAAGAAGTTCTGATTTGGTTCTGGTACTTTCTGCCATATAGTAAGGGTGTTTTTGTTAGTATATTGGGTCAGATTCTGTTACAGGAAGAATGAACTATTACGTAACAATTATAAGTGGCAGGGAAAAGAAATAGGTTGACTCTTTCTGATCTCTCCCCCCCACCCCACCCCCAGCGCTAACAGATAGACAAGAGAGTGCTCTGATTGAAATAATGCTTTGTACCATTCGACAAGCAGCTGAATGTCATCCTCCTGTGGGAAGAGGAACAGGAAAAAGGGTAAGGCAGTATATTCTCAGTACTCTAAACTATATTTCTCATTTTAATATCTTAAAGAAAATTCTTATTTGTAACCATAGAACCAAGTTTTGGAATCTTAAATTTCATTTTTCAAAGAACCTTTGATTATAAATGTGTTCGAAGTCAATTTTAAAGCATTAGCAATTCAGGGAATTTGAATTTCTTCCATAAGATACTTGCTTGGTTACTGTAGTCCATGTTGCATTTGTCCAATTTGGTTTATTTATAGATTTGCTTTCTTTTTCTTTTAATATGAAATTAGAAATAAAGACAAATATTCATTAAAATCAGGAAATTCTTATTTCCTGGAATTAGATTTTAATACATTATCATAAAAATTATATGGATCTGGGGGCCTCCCCGGTGGCGCAGCTGTTGAGCGCTGGGTTGCGAGGCTGCCCGCGGCCTCTGTGGTGCTGGTTCGATCCCCAGCTGCTCCCCGGCCACCAGAGGAGGGTCCCACAAGGCGCGCAGACCTCTCCTGCCGCCCGCTGCTCCCCTCAGCAGTGTACTTCGGTCCTTCTGCCTGCTCTGCTCCCCGCTCTGGCTCTGGTGAATTCTCTCACCCTCCCGCGCTTCTGACTGTACCCAGTTCATGTGTAAACAAAATAAACAAATAAATAAATAAATAAATAAAACATGCCTCTATATATATAAAAAATTATATGGATCTGCATTGTAGACCAGTATCATCCATGGCTTTCAAACTTACTGATTATGAAACACGAAAATACATTTTTATATTATGACTTAGAAACATCTGTGTGTGTGTGCGCGCGCGCGCGTGTGTGTGTGTGTTGTGTATAACAAAATTTCAAACAACACTGAAACTTACAGATGTGAGACATTCTGTTTTCTTTATATTTCCCCCTTGTTTTTGTGATGATAGTAACCTACGTTGAATTTTTGTAGCTCATGGGTCATGACACAGCTTAGGATAGGCTGAAATGCCACTCTATCCCATTATTATATAAGTTCCTGAAACTACATTTCCTATTCCTAACTGCTTCTCCTTTCATGCAGAGGTAAAGTTTGGTTAGTTTAATTGATTTTCCTTCTAGAACTACTCAAAAGGTTTGTTTTTTTGTTATTTTAAATTTATTAGAAAAAAATCATGTGTAAGTTATTCTCTATCATGTTTGGGTGTTAATTTTTATACTAGAGATTTTTGTAACTGTCATTTAAAATGCAGTTTTATTGCTTATTTTATATATCTTAAACATTCAGTAGAATGTTGTTTTGTTACTTTAGGTACTGACAGCAAAGGAGAAGAAGACCCAGCTGGATGACAGGACAAAAATCACTGAACTTTTTGCTGTGGCCCTTCCTCAGTTATTAGCTAAAGTAAGTTTATGTCAATATCAGAGTGTTATTAATAAATCATAAATATGTCACATGGAATTTTATCATTATGTTTACTTAGATTTTGATGTTTTTTGACATGATTTTTTTGTTTTCATTTCAAAGTACTCTGTAGATGCAGAGAAGGTGACTAATTTATTGCAGTTGCCTCAATACTTTGACTTGGAAATATATACCACTGGACGACTAGAAAAGGTACGGTGTTTTTTCAAAACCTTGAAGAAATGTTTAGTTTAGCTCATCCCCTCGTATTCTGCTTATTTTGTTTGGAATATGTTTAATAGTAACTTTTAATGTGAAAGGAAACCTATATTTTATGTATCTTGTATATTTTAGATCATTTGGACTTGGATGCTGGTGCTCATGAGACTTCCCTGTGATTTCATGCCCACACCCATGCCCTCATTCCTAGCCATTATGTGACTGTGTCACTAATCATTAAAAGAGATTGGGGGTGGGTAACTGGATAATAACAGTTATAAAACAAAAGCAGTTAATATCCAGTGAATACTGTTTTCGAGGAAATACTGTTAAGTTTTTTTTTATATGTGTTAACATCCTCAACAAAACTCTATTAGATAAGGTGATGTTCCCATTGAAGTTGAGGAAATAAGTATGGATGAGCTAATATATTATGATTAGAAAAACACCTTAAAATATATGTTGGTTGTAGAGTTACACCTGCTGGTTGTAGAGTTCCTGTATTTGAAGTTTCTTACTGTGGTGGTATAGCTGTTTTATGCCTATCATAGCTACATTAGTTTTAATGAAAACCACTTTGATTTTATAGCATTTGGATGCCTTACTACGACAGATCCGGAATATTGTAGAGAAGCACACAGATACAGATGTTTTGGAAGCATGTTCTAAAACTTACCATGCTCTTTGTAATGAAGAGTTCACAATCTTCAACAGAGTGGATATTTCAAGAAGTCAACTGATAGATGAGTTGGCAGATAAATTTAACCGGCTTCTTGAAGATTTTCTGCAAGAGGTATGTATTACAAGTTTTTTGTCAGTTGCGCCCCTCCTCTTTAGTAACTGAATTAGTCATCAGTCCTGGTGAGAGTCCCTAGTTGTATGTTGAAAAGATGTTCAGATTTTTTTCTCTCTGATTCATCATGCTACTATTACTCCTCTACCAAAACAGGAAGAGGGTAAGAATTTGTGCCTTGAAGAAGGTGAAAGCAAAACTAATACCTTTTTAAAATTTTAAAGACAAGATCTGGGTAGTTACCAAGGTTTAGTTGAGCAGGAGGCTGTTAGGGAGAACAGGTTATTAATGGAACAGAGAAGTAGGGCTAGTGTATCACCATGTACCCTCACAGAATAGAGTATTTCTTAGTGGTTTGTCAGTGTTAGAGAGGTAAGGCTTTTGTGGTCCTGGATAGTATGATAAATTATTGTTATGCCTGCTTTTGATTTTGGGGTTTCATATGTTCTTTTATGTTTCCAAGTGGGCTTAAAGCATGATACTCAGATACACTTATATTTTTATTACAATTTTTATCTCTTCTGGAAATATTTAGGTTATTTTATTTACATAAGCTAATGTCATATTTTTCAGTGCATTTAGCCTTTTCCCTATCACTTTAATTGCTATTAGTGCTGAAGAAATAATGTGAACTTTGTAATTTATAGTTTCCTTGTTTAATAATTAATTTTCTCTTTGTGTATGTGACATTGTTTGCTTGCTAAGTTTTGGTTATTGAGGTTTGTGCGAATGTGTTGATGTACAATGATCACATTCTTAGTTAAAACTTTCAATGACTGCTCTTGGCTGGATATGATTGGATTAGGGCAGATTAATTTAAAATGAAGCAGTGCTTTGTTAATTAAGCTTGATTACTTTTTTATAGAAAAGTTAGTGTGTAAAAAACCAGTAAGTACATAGAGTTCAATACAGTAAGTTTACTAGTGTTTTGACTTAAGGTGTTGTCTTGCTTGGCCTCAAATATATTTTTCTTTATTGTCCTAATGCATTTATTACTGTGAAAGCATAGATGTCTTTAAGTTCCGTGCCAAGGTTACATAAAGGAAAAAGAGAGAATCTCATTCATTTTTTTCTCTTTTGGGTGTAATTGATAACAGCTCTGTTGTTTCATTACTCCAACCATATTGCTTTTAGTTTCGCTAGTTCTAGGTATTGAATGATAACAAAGTTAACATGTGACTTCTGGGTTTTTCTCTCTTTGCAAAATGGTATCTATGTGATAAGCGTAGGATTTTTCACCTATGGGGTTATTTCTTTTTCATATTGTATACAATTACTATTTATAGGGTGAAGAACCTGATGAAGATGATGCTTATCAGGTATTGTCAACCTTGAAGAGAATAACTGCTTTTCATAAGTAAGTTCAATTGTAAGTTTCTTAAAACTAGCAAAAGCAAAACCAACTTGTTTTAGGAGTTGTAGCTTCGAATTATTAGGTTTTTCGTGCATTGGAAAAAATATTTGTTAGAGTCATGTTTTGAATTGGGGAATGACTGACAAGTTGAATGTATTAAAAAAAATTTGGGGGGCGTCATGCTTGGGCTGAGAAGTTTACTATTTTTATTCTAACATTTTAACAGCATTCCCTTAACATTCAGGTTTAAAACAAATGTGATCAAGCTTAACTTTTTAATATACTTTAATTTTTTTTACAGTGCCCATGATCTCTCAAAGTGGGATTTGTTTGCTTGTAATTACAAACTATTGAAAACCGGAATTGAAAATGGAGACATGCCTGAGCAGGTCTTTATTTATTTACATGTTACATATTTAACTTTGGGAATGAAGACCAATGCCTTTTTAATTTTAACTGTTTTCTGTTGGTCCTTTTTACAGATTGTTATTCATGCACTGCAATGTACTCACTATGTAATCCTTTGGCAGCTTGCAAAGATAACTGAAAGCAGCTCTACAAAGGTTTGTGGTGGTTCAGTGGAGTTTTTATTAGACTAAATAGCATTAATTGATTTCAGCAAATGTCCACATTTAATAAGACCAGTTATTTCAGTAGTCTTGCTTATTTTCTAGTCTATTTAGGCATGTATGCCTTTAGCAACAATTGCGTTTGTAGTTTTACGTATATTCAGTGTTAAAGAACTTCAGTATGTTTTGTTTCGGAGTATTATTTTAAATTACAAATTATTCAGATTTGATGATGGCATAATTTATGGATTTTCATATTTTCAAGTGTCAAATATGTGTGTGTGTATATATATATTTTGTATATCATGACCAAGAGCCTTTGAAACAAGCAGATAATAGCTACTATATTTTATAAATTGATAATAACAAGCAGTCTGTCTCTAGATCTCCTTATGCCTTTATGGTATTTTGTGGAAGTCTTCCTCAACTGAGGATCGTCCTACTGATGTTCCAAACTCATGATAACTCTTTCTGATTGAATATAATGTGCTAGCTATCAGGTCATTGACTTTTCAAAACTTTATTCATAATAGTAATCCTTGTACTGCCTTTTCCTTTTGTAAATTAGAAGCTTGAACATGGTATTTGTAGTCATAAATAGTATGATGTTGTTCAGGCACATTTTTAATAAATTTAGCAATTTCTGAAAGTTATACATTGTTTATAGGTATTTTTTTCTCATAAATAAATCTTCTTGATAATGTTTTACATAAAATGATGGTATAATTTTAAAAATTTAAAATGTTTGAGCTTTTATTAAGTACAAGATGCTACTGTAGCTACAAATAGATATTTTCCCCTTGAAAGCCAATGTAGTAGTACTGTTAAAATAATTTTTTTTTTTTTTGGCCAGGAGTATAGATCTTAAGTTCTTATCACAAAAAAAAATTTGACTCTCTATAAGGTGATGGATGTTAGTAACTAGACTTATGGTTATAGTTTTGAAATATATACAAGTATTGAGTTGTTATTCTCTCCTCTTGAAGCTAATATAATGTTTTGTCAATTAAATCTCAGTAAAAAATAAAAGCTGAAAATAGTGAACTTCTTGCTAAACATCCAGCAAATTTATTTTTGAAAAGATTTATTTTTATTTATTTATGCATACAGGAAATGGGGTGTAGGCCAGAGGTATGGGGAGTAGGGTGCGGTGAGAGAATTCACCAGAGACAGAGCGAGGAGCAGAATAGGTGGATTTACTGAAATACATTGCTGAGGGGAGCAGTGGGCGAGAAAGGGAAGGTCTGTTGTGTCATGTGGGTTGCTCCCTGGCTGGCTGGGTATCAAACTCTTGCTGTAGTAGGTGGCGATAGCATGATAGCGCTGAGACTGTAACCCGTGTCACCAGGGACACCCTAACACATTGATATAAATTTCTTTTTTTAAAAAAAAAAGATTTATTTATGCATACAAGAAGTGGGGATCGAACTCCGTGCTGCAGTGGCTGGCCATAGCTTGACTGTGCTGATGTAATCCCTTGCACCATCAGGGAGGCCCTAAAGACTGTAGATTTGTCAGAAAATTGGTCTAAATAGTTTTTGTTTTCTGATTAATAATAAGATGTTAATGTGTAAGCATAGCTAATATAAATCTGTGCTGTTTTTGTAATTAAAAATACTGAGTGAATTTTTAAAAGTGTTTATATTTTAAAATGCTCTTGTTAAATTTTTTCAAGGAGGATTTGCTTCGTTTAAAGAAACAGATGAGGGTGTTCTGTCAGATATGTCAGCATTACCTGACCAATGTGAATACTACTGTTAAGGAACAGGTTAGTAATTATACATAGCAATCTTTGGTAAGCAATTGTTAATAAATACATCAACTAATATACGTAACTTAATACTGAGATTGAGACAAGTAGAGATATGTATGTCCATGCCCCCCCCAAATATATTAACATACTCCTTTTGCACGCAATAAAATTGATTGATTTCATGTGGAGTTTATAACTGCATTATAGATTGCCCCAATATTGTAGTTACTTTATGTTGTTTCTTTATGATGCACTTGGTAAACAGACCTATATATGGAAGTTAGGTATATGAAATTGCAGAAGTTATTTCTGAAAGTAACATGTATAACAAGTATGCCTTAGGGAAGAAACACTCATAAGAGAATATATTCTGAGAATATTATCAGTTGTTGACATTCCTACCCATCCTGAGTGTGTAAGTTATTTTTCCTTATGTGGACTTTGCCTGAAATAAGAATTTTAATCACTTGCCTTCAGAGTTTTATCTTCCCACCTCATGCTTTTGTTATTCCATTACTGTCAACCTTTTCATTCTGGAAATAAATTGTTACCTGGTGCCATAGGTAGTTTTTCCAAATGTAAAAATGAATTGTGATTCTGGGGCCAAGAGCCTACTCTGTTCTAATTCCCTAATAATTAAGATTTAGTGTACATACTTTTTAAATGCTTCTGTGGGAAAATGTTTTAATAATCATTTTATAAGAAATATTAATGATTTAGTGAAAATGCTTATGATGTTTTTAAGGTTTTTTTGATCATTTCATCCTGCTTTATCTTGATGTATTCAGGTAGAGGATCCCAATAGTCTTCAAAAGAGCGATTTTCAGCCGTTTGTGTTATATTGGGTGCACTACTTATTTTAGTTGAGTATATTTACTTCCTAAAGCTTTCAGGAAGTCATGTAAATTTAGCCAACCCTTTTGCTTATTGCTTATTTTTACTCAATTTAAAATTTCAAACTAATTTTAATGAAACATACTTGGATTTTTTTATAGTTACAAATTTACATTTAATATCTACTCGTTAGTCTCATTTTTTTAGTTACTTCCAACTCCTTTTTGTCCCTCCCATATATACAGCAGGTTCTCAAGTAATGTTTCTTTGAACCCTGTTTCCTTATAATGTTTTTTTTTTTTTTTGTATAGAGGCATGCTTTATTTATTTGTTCTGTTTGTTTGTTTGTTTATACATGCACTGGGTACAGTCAGAAGCATGGGAGGGTGAGAGAATTCACCAGAGCCAGAGCGGGGAGCAGAGCAGGCAGAAGGACTGAAGTACACTGCTGAGGGGAGCAGCGGGCGGCAGGAGAGGTCTGCGCGCCATGTGGGACCCTCCTCCGGTGGCCGGGGAGCAGCCGGGGATCGAACCGGCGCCTCGGGCGCGGGCAGCTTCGCAACCCAGCGCTCAACCGCTGCGCCACCGGGGAGGCCCTGTTTCCTTATAATGTTGATGAGGAGAAAATAGGCCAGGACTATTTGAACAAAAGGGTAGTTTTTAAGGACGTGCCTTTATTATACATTGTTTAACTTAAAGTTGTAATTTCTAAGAATCTGTTGATGACATTAAGTGAGGACTGAACTATGTATGCCCGGGCACATGTAAATTAAAAGATATTAAGTGGCCAAGATCCAATTACTGAATTTTGTGTTTCTCTTGCAAAATTGTATAATATATTGCTGCAAGTATCACATTGCTGATTTAAGTACATAAACTGACAAAAAAACAATTTGAAACTGAAGTTTTTATCTCTACCATGAAGGTAAAAGAAACACGCTTTTTTTGAAGACAGTAAATTGAGTTGAGAGCTAACCTTTTGGAGAGTAGAATTTTTATGAAGTTATCATGTGTAACTTTCTGTATAATCTGTTCAGGCCTTATAGATTAACTATTTGGTCATTAGTTGTCAGTTTTCCTAACAGTTTCTAGGAATATGTCTTGGTCCACTCACTTGATGTGTCAGTTCTCCTAATATAAGTAAATATCACAAGCTTTCACTTTATATTCTTACTGTATATGTTGCAAAAGTTTTTGTGAATTCAAATATCCTGATAGGCAAATTACTACGGTAGTGGTAAAATGAGGGCAAGAGACTGAAAGAAGGGGGTAAGAGTATAAGGTTAGAGAGAAAGTAAATGTTTTAGTTGTAAAAAGGCAAAACTATTTAAGATCTGCTTTACCTCTATTATAATATGTTTTTCTGGCAGTAGTCTTCCTTTAAATGTAATTTCTTGTTGACTTTGTGACCCCCCCCCCCAATTCTATTTTCATTACCTCTTTCAAAAAGATAACTTCTTCCAGTTAACTTTTGGCTAATTTACTGTGTTTGACTCCATTTAAAACTCTTGGCTGTCTTTTCACTAAGCAGTCTTAGTGTTTATTATGATAGTATCAGGTATTGCCTTATAAGTAGTAAGCAAGCCCATATTTGGTTATACTTGTTCTACTTAATTACCAAATATATTGACAATGAAAGTGCTTAAAAAGTGTCATTGGCTTTGTGATCACTCCTCGAAGAGCTGTTCTAGGAAATAATCCTCTTCTTGTTATAATTATTTTTTCTTCCATAAAAGAGGATAATGGTATCAAGTCTATATTTCACATTTGAGAATGTATACCGCTAAACATTGTGGGATTTGGAGTCACAAAACCTAAGGGTGAATCCTGACTGTGTGTTTTGGCCATGCTGACATTGTACAAGTCACTTGAAGTTGCAAAAAAAAAAAAAAAACAGAAATGAATTTTTGTGAAATTACCAGTTAATATAGCATAATGAAATTATTAGTAATCATTGTTACAGAGATTATACTCCTCAGCTTTAAAGTCTTAAGAAAATGCTAAACATTAATTTTTCCTTAAGGGTTTCAAAAATGAAAAGTTGGAGTCTATTTCTGTTAAATATATAAGTATCTTGTGAAAGTTGATAAGAAACCTTGGTTTTATGACGTGTCTTCTTTTTCTCAATAGGCCTTCACTATCCTATGTGATATTTTGATGATCTTCAGCCATCAAATTATGTCAGGAGGGCGTGACATGTTAGAGCCATTAGTTTACACCCCTGATTCTTCATTGCAATCTGAGTTGCTCAGTTTTATTCTGGATCATGTTTTCATTGAACAAGATGATGATAGTAACAGTGCAGGTAATTTTATTGTATCTTTTTTGTTAAATGTTTGTCTACCATAAATCAAATTTAAGTGACTGACTTAAAGTGTTAACTGTTGCATGATATTTTATTCTTAAAAAATGAAACACAGGTACAGGTTGCACATTTTTTTCCCCATTTTGTTCATCAGTGTAAAGACAGTTTGATATCTCTTTGGAGTCAGGTCTTTGCTTCTTACTAGGCTGGTCCTGTTTTTCTAATTTGTATAGCTACCTCACAGAACTGCAACTTAATTAAATTCAGCAAAGTAACTAATTACTGTTAATAAAATTTAGTCCCTCTTCATCATAGTCATCAGTAATAGCAATATTTAGTTATTTGAGGAGAATAAAATGCTTAAATGACATTTTAGTTGAATATTTTTATTAACATAGATTTTTCCTGTTTTGGTTGAGAGTATTAAACTGATTTCTCACTGTTAGGAAATGTTTGAAACTTTCCTGTATAAGTCTGGGGCAATACAGAATGTCCTCAGAGAAATAATCAAACAATGTCCTTATCCTATGTTAAGTTACTCTTCACTACTTAAATTGCATGCACAGATGCCTTATTTGAATTAGAGGTCATGGAAAAACAAGTAGTATTTGGTGTCTCCTTTTTGGGTTTGTTTTTAATTCAGTTATGCCTGGGAGGAGATTATAACATCAATATATGTATGTCCTTACATAAACTGACACATCACTGCAAACCAGAATCAAAATAAATATATGTATTTCTAGACATGACTTGTAACTTAGTTTGTCAAGAAGAGCTTTGTTCTCTAGTATAAGAAACTTAACCCAGAAGAGAATTGAGAAACCAAGAGTAGCTAAAACAGGTGTGAAGGTCCATTACTAAAGTTTACATACTTAAAAATTTTCACCTTGGGCCTCCCCGGTGGCACAGTGGTTGAGCGCTGGGTTGCGAAGCTGTCTGAAGCCTCTGCAGCGCCAGTTCGATCCCCGGCTGTTCCCCGGCCACTGGAGGAGGGTCCTGCATGGCACGCAGACCTCTCCTGCCGTCCGCTGCTCCCCTCAGCAGTGTACTTCAGTCCTTCTGCCTGCTCTGTTCCCTGCTCTGGCTCTGGTGAATTCTCTCGCCCTCCCGCGCTTCTGACTGTACCCAGTGCTTGTATAAATAAATAAATAAATAAATAAATCTTAAAAACAAACAAACAAAAAAAAACTAAGAGTATCTGATATTTAAAAAAAAATCACCTTTGCTTTCATCAGTTAATTATGTTTTAACATGTAGCGTTCGTTAGAAATTTATTGGTCAGTAGACAGTATACTTACTAGATGCTGTGGATATCACAAAATTAGACAAGGTGTTTTCCTTTAAGAATTCCAATTCAGTGGTGGTGGGAGAACTACGAGACTATACCTGAGGGGAGATATCAAATACTGTCCAAAAATTAACAACAAACATAAGACAATTAAAAAAAATATTCAAGTGGGAAACATAACTAAAAACAAGTAAATTGTAGTAATATAATTTGATAATAAATAGAAGCATGCACAAAATGTTACAGGGATGTAAAGGAAGTCCTAACTTGTATGTAGCATTTAAAACATTGACAAAAGCGAACATCTGAAATGGACCCCAAAAGTGAATAGTTTTTAAAACTTCATAGAAACTTTCCCAAAGCCGATAGTTTTGATGACTCTCTGTTAGTTGCTATTACCTCTATAGATCATTTAGACCCTGGGAAAATAGAATGAGAATAAGCTAACTGATATGGCTGAGTTTTCTAGGAGCTCCTTGAAATTATGCTCATTGTCTTGGACATTTTCTCGTTATTTTTTTGATTTATGCTTTAACAGTGAAGTGTATTCCAGTTCTTTGGGAAAATATTTCACTTTTGTATATACTTAGCCCTAGCATTTGTCAAGTTTTGCTGTTTCAATTTTTTTTTAAGGAATAAAAAGCATAGTTAAAAAAGAAGCCCTTGTTTTGTATCGTTTTCCAACCCCATTCTCTTTGCCTAGAGATAACTGCTGTCTGTAGTTGGTGTTTATCATGCCTTTGCATTTTAATTTTATTTTACTGGAATTTTCTGTCTCTGCTAACAGTTCGTTTTCTATTGGTAACTTCCACCTAAATGGTATATTCAATATATTTTATTTTGCATCTTGCTTTTTTAAAAAAATAAATATTATGAAATAATACTGATTTGTAACATTATAACTTGACATCTGTATATACTTCATCACCATCACCAAAAAGTCTAGTTTCTTTTTTTTATTTTATTTAAATATTTTATTTCATATAATTCTTACTTTTTTTTCATCTTTGCACAATGTATGCATTTTCGTTTTGGTTATATTCCCCATACAATTGCACCTCCCCCCTTATTTTGACTCTAATCCTTCCTTTCCCCGCGACCCCCCCCCGCAGTGTGTCTCTGGTTTATAGTTGCTTGTTGATTTTGATTTTCTATCAACCATACCCACATTCAAAGCCACATTCCTCTCTGGTAACCACCAATCTATTTTCTGTATATAAGAGTTTGTTTCGTTTTGCTTGGTTGGTTGACTTTGTTTTCCTTAGAGTCCACCTATCAGTGGAATCCTATGGTAGGTGTCTCATTTATTTTACTTAGCATAATCATCTTCAATGTCCTTATATATTTTTTTTGTTATTGGAGATTTTACATTGAAGATCTGATAGGATATACACTACTGTTCACAAAAGAGGAAATATAACTGGCTAATAAATGCACAAAAAACCTGTCTTCATTGATATGCAAAGAAACTTAGAGCAGTATTTTTAAATAGTTGAATAGTATTCCTGTGTGTGGGTATTTATGTGTATCTCACACATCTTTGTCTATCATCTTACCTTTTTAAATTAATGCTTTTGGTGTTTTCAGTGTTGACATGTGGTTATGGAAGATTCATCTTGACTGCTGAATGTTACATAATATGAATTAACCACAATTTACCCATTTTCCTATTGATTGTTTCGACTGTTTCTAATTTTTCTCTTAGAAATACTGTTACAATATTGTTTGAAAATGAACAATGATGTAAAAAAATAAAAAAGAAATACTGTTGCAGTATTTTTCTGCTTGAGCATATGTGCAAATGCTTTTCTAGTGTACACCTAAGAACAGGTTATATACTATATCTGCATCTTTTAAAAAAAATGTTTATTGAGGTAAAGTTGGTTTATGTTGTTGTATCTTTTGGGGGTTTATAGGCTGAAACCTCTACAAATGTGTATTTTCAGAGCATACTTCTTATCCTTGATCATATGTTGCCAAATTAATACTCCAAAGAAGTTATATTGTATTATCCTCCCACCAGCAACATGATAGTTTCCATTGCTTTTCATCCTCCCTGGTTTTGTCTACACTTGGTTATTTGTTAGCACTTACCAGATTAGAAAGGGAGCATAAATTCAAGAATACTTTCGCAGGCACTGACAATACAGAATGCATTCAACATGAAAGGCATGTTTTTTGACATTATTTAATACCCCCACAAAAGAAAAGGTGCTAATTTTTGATAAATACAAAGTGGGAAAAACTTAAAACCAGGGCTCAAAAACTCTTAAAAATATCTGGGTAATTTAGTCTTTAGGGGGGAAAATGTATTTCTCTAGTTTCCGGGAGCAGTACTAATCAATGATTAGAAACAGTAGTGCATAGAAATAATCCGTTATATTCACAAAGTCATTAAGAAAAAGTTAGCTTGCAGGAGTGTGTACATCTTTTATTTATTTTTTTAATTCTTTTTTTTTTTTTAATTTATACAAGCACTGGGTACAGTCAGAAGCGTGGGAGGGCGAGAGAATTCACCAGAGCCAGAGTGGGGAATAGAACAGGCAGAATGAGGAAGAACACTGCTGAGGGGAGCAGCGGGCGTGGCAAGAGAGGTCTGCGTGCCATGTGGGACCCTTGCTGGCTGCCGGGGATCAAACTGGCCCTGCAGAGGCTGCGGGCAGCTTCGCAACCCAGTGCTCAATGGCTGCGCCACCAGGGGAGGCCCTGAGTGTGTACGTCTTTTAAGAGAGCAACCAATATGTTTTTTTTTGTTTCTAAGCAAGTGGCTTTAACTTTTGGAATATGTATTTGTGATTACAAAACTTTTTCTGATGGTCTATTTAAACTCCTATTTTTAAAATTTCAATTTAATTTACTAATGGTTATAAGAATTATCAAAGGCAGTAAAATAAGTGAGACAGGGTAAAATAAATACTTGTGTGACAACATTCTCATTTAAAAAATTTTTTTGTTCCTGGGAATTTTATGTTGAAGATCTGATAGAATATGTACTTACTGTTCACAAAACAGAAATATAACTGGCTAATAAATGCACAAAAATTGTCTTCACCGATATGCAAAGAAACTAAACTACATTAAGCTTTATAATTAATTTTATTTGTAACGTTTGTCCAGAGGAAAAATACATAACCTTTTATATTTAAAAGGCTTTATCACACTTTTATTCACACTATCAAATAATTAGAAACAAACCTTTGACAGTTAGGCAGCTGTAGTCTATTTTTCTCAATAATGAATTTGGAAATAGATCTTTCCCCTTGATAGCCAAATGTCAAGATCCCATAGAATGGATCAGAACAAAAGTAAGTAAAGTTATCTTTAAAAGACAAAATGGGGGCCTCCCCGGTGGCACAGCAGTTCAGCGCTGGATTGCGAAGCTGCCCGCAGCCTCTGCGGTGCTGGTTCGATCCCCGACCCACCGGTCCCACATGGTGCGCAGACCTCTCCTGCTGCCCGCTGCTCCCCTCAGCATGTGCTTCAGTCCTTCTGCCTGTTCTGCTCCCTGCTCTGGCTCTGGTGAATTCTCTCACCCTCCCGCACTTCTGACTGTACCCAGTGCTTGTATAAATAAATAAATAAATAAATCTTTTAAAAAGAGAGAAAAAAAGACAAAATGGTTTCCTTGGTCAGTTTAAAGGAATATATGTTGAACATTTTTTCATATGCCTGTTGACCATTTGCATTTCCTCTTTGGAGAAGTTTCTTTTTAGCTCTTCTGCCCATCTTTTGACTGGATTATTTACTTTGTTTTTGTTGAGTCTCATCAGCTCTTTGTAGATTTTTGTGATCAGTCCTTTTATCAACCCAAATGCCCAAAAATAGATGACTGGATCAAGATGATGTGGTACATATATACAATGAAATATTATTCAGCAATCAAAAAAGATAAACTCATGCAATTTGCTGCAACATGGATAGAGCTGGAAGGGATCATGCTCAGTCAAATAAGCCAGAAAGAAAAAGAAAAATACTGGATGGTCTCACTCATAGCAGGAATTTAGAAAACCTAAATAAGGGACCAGGAAAAAACTAATTATAATAAAGAAAAAATCAAAAGCAACAAGCAATTATAAACCAGAGAGACACTACGGGGGTGGGGGGAAAAGGGATTGGAGCCAAAATAAGGGGGGTGGGAATTATATGGGGAATATAACCAAAATTAAAATGCATACATTGTGCAAAAAATGAAAAATGATGTAAGAATTATATAAAATAAAAAATAAAGGAATATATGTAATATGTATAAAGGAAGTATGTGTCAGTAAGAGTAGAGTGAGGTGGAATGGGATCATCCTTGAAAGGGATAGGAGAATTTCTGAGGTTGACCCCTCAGGGAAGAAGGATCCTTAACCAACAGAGTGAACATGCATCTCTCATTTATGAGTGTTAAACAAACTTATAGCAGCTTCACTAAGCATTAGTTCTTCTGATGCTTCCAGAATGCATTCCAATTGTTCCTGTTTACCAGCCAACCTTCTGATTATTTGACTTCACAAAAATGTTGTCTGTTGAAATTAATGGGCTAGTCATTCACTAAGATATTAAGAGTGATTATAATTTTTATTTTAATTTAAATATTTTCTCCTTATTTTTCAAATTGTCTCCCAAAAGGGTGTTTTATAGTGAGAATTAGAAAAAAAAAAAGATACATGGCTGAATTAAAATACAGATGGCTTAGTGTTTGAAACTTTTTCCCCCAGATGGTCAGCAGGAGGATGAAGCCAGTAAAATTGAAGCTCTACACAAGAGGAGAAATTTACTTGCAGCATTTTGTAAGCTAATTGTATATACTGTGGTGGAGATGAATACAGCTGCAGATATCTTCAAACAGTATATGAAGGTAAAGTGGAAAAATGAAAAGCAAGATATTTTTATAATGCTTACAGAGAATGACTGACATTGGTTTTTATGCTTGGTTACCACTGAATTTTTTTTTTAAATAGTAAATTACATTTCTAGTATAAAAGAAATATCTTTGAATATAGTTAATATTTTTAGCAATACCTCCACAACTCCATTAACAGCCATTATTGGTTTATTGGGTTCATTTAAATTTGGACTATTGGAAATAGCTTATCTTTGAAATTTCCCTTCGTGATTTAAAGATTACATGATGTCCATCCTCTGCTTGATACAACGTAAAATAGTGTTTTAGGAGTAAGAAGACTTACGTGATAGTTCTGGCATGTGACCTTGAGGATCTCAATATCTTTTGGTATTATGCCTTTCTTCATCTGTTCCACTGTGATTGCTAAGGTTCCTTTTGGCTCTGATATGATTTGATTCGTAGTAGTTAATTCCCAGTTTCCATATATGCATGTGAAATCCTTTCATTGTAAAGTAATGCTGGAAAGGGTATTTATTGTCAATGTACTAAATATAGTAAAATAGGTTTTCTTCCATCCTTTTTCATGTAAAATCCAATTTATAAATGTAACTTTTTTTTACGTCTTTGCTTTCACAAAATAATCATCATAAGTTAATCACTCCTAGTTAGTTCTTGCTTTGGGATACTTTGCTACGTGGCAGAGCGTTAGTACAATTAAAAATTACTTTAAATTGTAAGCGTTTGGCATGATTGCTAGTTGTTTTTTAACACTAGAGATGTTTATGAAGTAATTTTGCAAGTTTTAGATTTTCATACTTAGGTGTTTTAAAGTTGTATTAGTTGTATTTTTTATTTAAAAAAATTTCATGTGTAATGTAAATTTTCTTTTATTAAAAGACTTTAGTTTCTGTACACCAAATATTAAAGTTAAAAACTACACATGAGCTAATCCCAATAGCAATGAATAAGTTGTGAAAGTGACTGATTATATTGTTCTTTATCATTAAATAGAGAGCACAAGAACTTTGATTATATTGTATTAATTCTGATAATCTATATAACCTATTATTTAATACATATCTCCTTAAAACCAAATCTAGAGCTTAATGTGATTAGATTTTAACTGTTTGATATTTCTGAGTTTGCTGAAGTTAGGGATTATGTTGTGCTTCAAGATAATCTTAAAGTTTCAGTAACATTCTTTGATGTTGTTGAATGCATAATTTCAACTAAATACGTGCTTTGTGACATACATACAAGACTAATATAAAATAGGTCTTAATTGCCCAGTAGTTTTTAGTGACAAAGCTTAATTTGTGGAAATTTATTTTCTAGTATTATAATGACTATGGAGATATCATCAAAGAAACAATGAGTAAAACAAGGCAGATAGACAAAATTCAGTGTGCAAAGACCCTTATTCTCAGTTTGCAACAGGTAAGACATTGAGTACTGGCTTTGGGATAATACAATTAACACAGTTGTTTCAAAGTAACAGTAGAAAAATGGACAAACGATGAAATAGACAAGTCATGAAAGTAGAAATAGAAGATATTCGGTCTTACTAGTAGATATTGTGCAAGTGAGATCATTTTTTGTTTTCATACTGGTAAAGTTGACACTGTCTAAGGTATGGGGGAAATCGATAACATCAGTGGGATATGTTGATGAAAACTTCCTGTTGGGCAGTTTATCCGTATGTTAAAATTTATCATGTATATGCCATTTTAGGCATGTTGTTATACTTTTCAAAATTTATCCAAGATGTTAATAGTACAAGTTTGTAAAAATGGGTATACAAAATTGTACATGCTAGCAATACTTGTAATAGCAAGAAATAGAAATAATCCAAATGTCCTTCAGTCAGATATTAGATGAATATATTGTGTAGTACATCTCTGCAGATGTTGTGTAGCACTTAAAATTATAGTTCTATGTTCATTAATTTGTAAAAATATTATAGTTTAAAGTTAAAAGAAAAAAGATTATAGGTCAGCATCCCTATAAAATTACACATTTCTCTTTATCTAGATATTCAAAATAATGATTGTCATGGTTAGCTTTGTTTGGTAGGTTTTAGGTAAATTTTCCTTTTTTTTCATACATTTCTGTATTTATTTTAATAAACATCTCATAAATCATAACATCACTTATTTTGGCAATGGCAGGCAGATTTAATTAAGTCACGGTTACTCTCTTGATATACTTTTGTTGCTATATACCATTTGTGTGCAATATATAACCTAACTTATTTCAGCTTGCTACACTCTTGCTTTAGAAATCTAGGCATAAAAGTTCTAATTTCATTTGCCTGTTTGGGTATTCTTTATTAAAATTAATTGCATTTACAAGGTTTAAAAGTAGCCTTTAAATAACTACTCTTTAGCTGTAAAGTAACAGCTGCTTGCTGTGGAAAGTATTGAAAATACTGGAAAAGTACCTGAAAAAGTACCACTTACCCCTAATTTTTGAGCTTGACAATAACTTGTTTAGTTTCTAGTAGTTAATTCTTAGATGTTTTTATGTCTATATGAAATCTTTTTTTCTTCAAAAAATGGTAACATTATGCATTCTATTTTATAAGCCTGCATTTTTTGGTATTAATAAGTCCCAAACACTTTCATGTCATTAAGTACTGTCATCAGCATTTTAATGACTGTGTATTATTTCATTTTGTAGAGGGACTATAATTTACCCAAGATCTTGTTTAATGTTGAGTTTTCTTTTTTAAATGATCTTTGCCATTATAAATAGTACTAAAACATTTTTGTGGCTATGCATTGTGTTTAAATATTGCTAATCCTTTTGGATTAACTCTAATGAGTAAAATTGCTTAGTTAAAACGTCTATATTCTAAAAGCTTTCACCATGTGTTGCTAAATTTCAGTTTTTGTTCTAGCAGATCAGAGTGCCCACTTTTTCACTGTATTTTTATTAGTGGTAGCCAATTTACCTGTTAAAAACCCTAGCAATTTGCTAATTGAAAAGTAGTTTTTTTTTAAATGATGAAAATTCTTGATATAAAGATTCACCACTTAAATGTCGATAATAGAGCATGATTGCCTAATAATTTAATCCCATCCTTTTTCTTTACATTTTTATGTGCTGTTGTAATAGCCACTTAATACCAAAATAGAATTCTGCAGTTACTAACCTAAAGAGATTCTAATGTCAATAACTGCATTTAGTGTGAATTTATAAATTGCTACAATTGTGGTCATTTGTATCATTTTTTAAGAATACATGTTTCAGGGTGGGGGGAGAGCATAATGGACTGTGGCAGAGGACTATGGATGCTTTGGTGGTGGGAGAGCTGCAGTGAATACACCTGAAGGGAGAAATCCTATACTGTCAATGAATGTATTAACAAGGATGTAAAATAATGGTGCTTCATTAATTATCAACAAGGAAATAGGCATACATACTTTAAAATAAAATACAATGCCTCATTTATGGAACAGTAGTGTATTTTGAAAAGAAAATATGGTAATTTAAAAGATGTTAATAATCCAGTTAATTTGGAAAAAACCACAATTTTAACATGTTTTCCTCACCCCCCCCACAGCTTTTTAATGAAATGATACAGGAAAATGGCTATAATTTTGATAGATCATCCTCAACATTCAGTGGCATCAAAGAACTTGCTCGACGTTTTGCTTTAACTTTTGGACTCGATCAGTTGAAAACCCGAGAGGCCATTGCTATGCTACACAAGTAATCTCCACATACTTTATTCTGCTCTCATATTTTTTTAATGAAATTTTTTTTTATCTAGCTCTTTTGTTTAGACTCACCAAATGCAATTGATGCTTTTTTATTTGTTTACAACTCTGTGACGTATCTCTTAAGAACCATTTGTATTGCTAAATTCATTAACATGAGTTGGAACTAAAGCTCCTTTTTATAGAACATCTTTGCTTTAATTAAAACCATACAAAATCTTTGTAAATTATGTGATGAAAAGCAGCATATGTTCACCAGGTATTACAAAATCTCTTTTTTAGCAGCTTTTGTCATTATCTCACAGCTGGTTAGAGAGATTTTTGGGGTTTGAGTCCATTGTTTCAAGTTTTCTCTTTTTAGTTCTGGTCTCTGTATTATAGTGATCCTTTCTTGTGTTTCGAGCCATAGCCTTCTTTCTGAATATCTTTTGTCCTATCAAAATTGGAAATCGTCTGATTTCTTTTTGGGCATGTACTGTAGTGGTCAGTTGTACTTTTGAGATGAGTCTGTTTTAGAGCTTTAACATAACCAACAATTAATACCCTTTATTTCTTAATTATGGATTAAGGAGTCTTGTCTTTGGAAAAAATGATAGGCTTAGACTCTTTCATTGAAATGTGTTTATTTTGAGCATCTCTTTTACTTCTCTTGCTTATTTAGTTACAAAGTGTTAAATGTGTCATTACAAAACTTTTCCACTCCTTTGTAACTTAGTACCATGCCTTCTTCAACTGTACTCTGACACTATCATATTCCTTTTTAGGCCTTTTTAATACATTAGGTGATAGTTTAGGTGATATTTAAGGATCACATAGGTAATAATTATTTTGACAAGTAATATATAATTTTCTTCATCTCAAAGCCTTTTTTCTTCCCCGGCTTCATCTGAATTTTTTATAGTTCTATTTTTGATAGAGTATAATGCTAGGTTGTTGTCTTGATTAATAGAGATATTTATTGTTAAAAAAGATTAGTTAAAATGGACCAAGGATAATGTAATTTTGAGACTTTACTCTTAAATGCATCAGTGTAAATAATCTTTTAATCATTATTTTGAAGTTACTCCTATGTGTTATAGTAGGTTTCCTTTATGTCTTTAAAAATAAATGTATTCACTATTATGTGAGAGAATTTAGGTTGTTTTCTCAGTATATTTCCTTATTCTCACACTATAGTCTCATTGTTCTCTATTACTCATATTAAACGAATGGCAAAGTAAACATCTTTGTAGTAGAATGAAAGTTTACAGTGAAATTTCCTTTCTAAGTTATTAATTTTGTATTGTAGTCCTTCCTTAAACATTTGTCTTTTTTGTTGCAGAGATGGCATTGAATTTGCTTTTAAAGAGCCTAATCCACAAGGGGAGAGCCACCCACCCTTAAATTTGGCATTTCTTGATATTTTGAGTGAATTTTCTTCTAAATTACTCCGACAAGACAAAAGAACAGTGTATGTATTTGCAAAGATTCTATTCAATTTTGTTTTGGAATTCCTAAAGATCACTTGTTAATACTTGACATCTCTCCTTGCTGCATCCACAGATTAGAATTATAGGATTGTATTAACACAAAAACTTTATACTTCAGAAATTTTATAATTTAAGAATTATTAACTATATTTCATGCATAATTTCCCATTTTAGTTCTATAATTTTTCTTCATAGTATAGTTGTAAATTTAAGAGGTATAGTTTCATTACCTTATGTATTTTTTTTAAAGATTTTTTTTTTTTTATGCATACAAGAACTCGGGTGTAAGGCAGAAGTGCAGGGGGTGAGAAGATTCACCAGATACAGAGTGGGGAGCAGAACAGGTGGATCTACTGAAATACACTGCTGAGGGGAGCAGCAGGTGAGATAGGAGAGGTCTGCTGCACTCTGTGGGTTAGCTCCCTGGCCGGATATTGAACTCATGCCACAGTGGCTGGCCATAGCTTGACAACGCTGAGACTTTAACCCCTGCACCACCAGGGAGGCCCAACTTACTCTTATTTGCCTTCTGGCCTTAACCTAACTAAGAAGGAAGCTTTTAATAGGCAATATTCGCAATCCATCAGGAGTATCTTATTCTGTGTGTCCTGAGCTGCTTCTATACTGAAAATTTCGAAAGTCTCTTTTTGTGTTTTTATTTTCATTGCTAGTGTCATTTAGATGCTCAACAAGTGAAATGCTCATTTCACTAAAGTGAAATGCTCTGAATAATTTAATGTGAGATTCTTGGTAGAAAATTGCTCATCAGTGTACTGATGAGGCTGAGGTTCAGTAGTGAAGTAATACACCCATGCTCATACAGCTAAAAATGGGTATAACTGGACTAGAACCAAGTTGTTTGATTTGATTTTTTTTAAAGATTTATTTTTATTTATACAAGCACTGGGTACAGTCAGAAGCGTGGGAGGGTGAGAGAATTCACCAGAGTCAGAGTGGAGAGCAGAACAGGCAGAGTGACGGAAGTACACTGCTGAGGGGAGCAGCGGGCGGCAGGAGAGGTCTGCGCGCCATGTGGGACCCTTGCCCAGCGGCCGAGGATCGAACCAGCGCTGCAGAGGCTACAGGCAGCTTCGCAGCCCAGCGCTCAACCGCTGCACCACCAGGGGAGGCGCAAGTTGTTTGATTTTAGATCCAGTTCTCTTTCCAGAAATATGACTTGGGTTTGTTCTTCTAGTAGAGGACTTGAAAAGTCACGAAAGAACAGAGCCATCTGTAGAAAACACTTAATAGTCTTCAATTGTTACTGTATGCTTTGAGAAATTGTGAATTATCAACTATTATTTTGTTTTCTGCTAATTCACTTTGCCTTTTATTTAGTTCTAATTTTGAATGACAGAATGTTCTATATAGTATGCGAGCAATAAGATAGGAAAGAAACAGAAGAAAAGTCTTATGACAGCTTTATATATTAAAACTAATGGTTTGTACTCCTTTTTAAGGTATGTTTACTTGGAAAAGTTCATGACCTTTCAGATGTCACTCCGAAGAGAAGATGTATGGCTTCCACTGATGTCATACCGAAATTCTTTGCTAGCTGGTGGTGATGATGACACAATGTCAGTCATTAGTGGAATCAGCAGTAGGGGGTCCACTGTGCGGAGTAAAAAATCAAAACCATCTACAGGAAAACGGAAAGTGGTTGAAGGCATGCAACTTGCACTCAGTAAGAACATAGTTATTCTCTTTATATTTGACTTTTACCGATTGAATTATTAAGAATTTTTTCTTTTTTGAGGTATGTTATTAAAAATTGTGCACAACGTTCAGTATGTATAAATGTACTGTTTTACGCATTTGCATACGTAAACTCAAAGGCTGGGAACTAAAATCATATGAAGGCATCTTATAAATATATCTGAGGGTGGTTTTTAGCTGGGTTATGTGTCAGAATACCTATATGTGACCTCACCATGTAGCTATTTGACTTCCTCACAGCATGTGGCTAGGCTATCAGAGCAAGTGTCTCAAGAGAAAGGAAAGAAATGGAAGCTGCTAGTTTCTTAAGACCAGAAACTGGTGTTGCATTAATTCTACTTTTATTTTATTGACCTAGCAATCATAGAGCGCAGATTCAAGGGGAAGGGGACGTATCCCGCACTTCTTAATGTGAGGCGTGTCAAAGATTTATGGGCCTTTAAAAAAAATGGCACATAATTCCTCAGCTGTTATCAGGTGGTATATAAGTGTTTAGAACTTGGTGGTTCTCAGGAATGAATAGTTTTGGTGTCTTTCGTTCACTAATATAATGGTGCAGACTTGAACTCATGTAATCTTAGACTTGATTGGGTATATATAATCCTGACATCTCAGTGGATGGAAACATCTCTTACAGTATCCCCGACTAGTTAAAATAACTAGGTTTGACGGTTTATGGGAAATGGAAATAAATTTTTTTTCTCTCTCTTTTTTTTTTTTTCTTTTTATAGAGGCATGTTTTATTTATTTATTTATTTATTTGTTTGTTCGTTTGTTTTTTGTTTGTACATGCACTGGGTACAGTCAGAAGCGCGGGAGGGTGAGAGAATTCACCAGAGCCAGAGCGGGGAGCAGAGCAGGCAGAAGGACCGAAGTACACTGCTGAGGGGAGCAGCGGGCGGCAGGAGAGGTCTGCACACCATGTGGGACCCTCCTCCGGTGGCCGGGGAGCAGCCGGGAATCGAACCGGCGCCGCAGAGGCAGCGGGCAGCCTCGCAACCCAGCGCTCAACTGCTGCGCCACCGGGGAGGCCCCTTCTCTTTTTTTTAAAAAGAGTTAATTAAATGTATTTCTGGATATGACTACCAATGTTTAAGATTTCCTTATTTGAACAGATATTTAATAGTTACAGATTTCTGCTAAACCGTCAAATCTCTATTTCCTTAGATTTCAAGGAATATATTTGAATTGGTATTTATATAACATCTTAAAGGTAGATTAGCTAACCACATTACTTCAGATTTCACAGTAGTCAATGTTCTTTCTTTAGCTTTTTGAAGAAGGCCATAGAAATTGATATATTAGTAAGTTTGAAGGAAAAAGGATAAATACTGAACACTATCTTTGTGTTCTTAAGCCCACCCTCCACACACTTTTGATTAAAACCTGTAACCTACCACATTATTTCCTGTCTTAAAACCTTCAAAGTAGTTCCTTTTACCTTAGCACAATAAGATTTCCGTAGTTGATTCCTGCCTCTTTATTTAGCCTTCCTTTCCCCGCTTACCCTACTAGTACCAAACTGATTTTGAACCATCCAAACTGCATTTTTTTTATGGGTCAAAAATTGCTGAATATCAAGGATTAGTATGGTTTTGTCATTGTTGTTTCATGCCTCAGTGCTTTTGCTTAAGTTCTTCCCCTTGCCTAGAAAACTTCATGGTTCACCCAATCAGTATCTAGTTAGAAGTGACTTTTGGGTAGCTGCCGCTGATCCGTCTAATTGCCCCCATTCTACCTGTGCTTCCCTTTCTTCCAGCACTTTGCACACTGTGTTGTAATTGTATTTTCTTTCTGCACAACTAGATCTAAGGGCAGGGTCTATATTTTACATGCTTTTGTATTCCTCTCTTTCAAGCATTAGCATTTGAAAAGCAGTCAGATGTTTGTAGACCTGAACGGGTTGTTTAGACATCTCATCAGTCAGAATCAGTGACTGAACTTTATTGCTGTTTATTTTCTTTTTCAGCTGAAGAAAGCAGTAGTAGTGATAGTATGTGGCTAAGCAGAGAACAAACACTGCATACCCCAGTTATGATGCAGACACCACAACTCACCTCAACTATTATGAGAGAACCCAAAAGATTACGACCTGAGGATAGCTTCATGAGTGTCTATCCAATGCAGACTGAACATCATCAAACTCCTCTTGATTATAAGTAAGTACATTTGCTCATTTTCTGTAGTATAACTTTGTTAATTACATAGAGAAAAGTTAAGTTAAAAGAAGAATAAAATTCTCCTTGAAGCACGCAGGTAACATGGATGTTAGCTCAAAGACAACAAGAGGAAGCAAGGCAACAGCAGGAGAGAGCAGCAATGAGCTATGTTAAACTGCGAACTAATCTTCAGCATGCCATGTAAGTGAGAGTGCCTTATTGTCTGAGTCTAGGAAGTTCACTAATTCATTTTAACATATTGTGTGCCTTACCTAAAAATTTCAGCAAACTCTAGAGTAACTAAGCTGAAATAATCAAGGAACTAAAAATTGGTCTTTCCAACAGAAAAAAAAACCTTTTTAACTTAAATATTAACTAGTTAGCTAAAGGACCAATCTTAGGTTGATCTGTTGGAAAAGTTTAACTATGAATCCTTGTTTATTTTGGTACACAGAATTATAGCTATCTTGATTCCCCACCTTAGTTCAGGTTCTCATCTCTCACCTGAACTATTGTTTTGGCTTTCTAACTTGTTTTCTTCCCTCAAGTCTCCCATTTATCCTCTCGCTGAATCCCTCCCCTCACTCCCCTCCCACCACCACTCCATCATTCACACTGCCATCAAGAATTACTATTCTAGAATAAAAATCTGATTACATAACTCTTTAACTTAAAACCTTTTCATGGCTCCCCATTGCTAGCAGGATAAAGTCCAAACTCCTTAGCTCATGGCATGCGAGATCTTCTAAAATATGGCCCCGATTATATTCCATTCCCTGACAGATAAAATCCTGGTAAAAGAATAAGCTCAAGTGTCACCTTATGTGAAGCTGCGGTCATCTGTGCTCCCATAGTGCTGTGTATATTCATATTTCTTGTAGCACTTACCACTTGTATTGTAATTATTTGTTTATGAGTTTATCCCTTTCTCTAGACTGTGAGCTCCTCAAGGGCAGGGACCACTTTCATCGCCTTTCAGTGCTTGGCACATCCAAAATGTTCATTGAATGAATAGATGTCATTGCTAAGAAAAATTGTAGTTTAACTTTTAGATACTTTGTTTTCACTGGAATCTGTATGAAGATTTTACAAATCTTTATTATTTTTGGCTCCAAAAGAGCGGCAAGCAATCTTTAGATGATTGGTTATTATTCTAATTATTTAATTTTTTGAGTTTGAAAGCTTTGTATCTGTAAATAATGTTGTATATGTTTTAATACTGGGAGATAGTAATTGTTACCTTTTTAAGGAATTTATATTTTGCTTTGTTGGTTTTTAAATGATGAGAATTTCACCCATTCTTCTAAAGAAATGATCCTTTACCACATGAGTGGTAGCCCATTTAATTTCTTTTTACTTAGTCCTATAGTGAGTAATCTTATGAACCTTGGTAGACAAAACATTATCTATGACATGCATAGATTCTGTTCCTAACTTTATCTAATACGACCATCATCTATACTATTACTTGGTTTTGTCTTCTTTTTCTGTAGCCACATACTTATTAATTAATGTATATACTTGGATACATACATATGCCCTCACTTATTTCATGCTGGATTCAGCAACTCATTTCTTAGCTTCCAATTAGTCATCAATCCAAACCTTTCAGAATCCTGCCATGCAATCATTGGTCCATATCTCTCCCCTGAAAACTTTGTCAGTCCCAACAGCATCTCATTACTCAGTACCATTTATCATTATTCTTTTGTTCATAGTTTAGTTCACCCTTATAGGTAAACTTCCCCAGGCAACTAAAGGAGGTTATGCCAATTAATTGACTATTACCTATCAGAAAATTCTTTTTGTTGTTATATCTTAAGCGGCCTAATGCTCAAACCATAAATTATTTTTGTTTTGTGCCTTTTCTGTAACATTATCTACCCTGTAAATGAAAATTACCAAATTATCTTTTTTTTATAGTTTATAGCACATACTTCTTCCATATAATCCAAATGAAATGCAGAATGGATTTCTAATGTTCTATAACATAGTCCACAGAGCACACATATCCCCTTCACCATCTGCACCACCAAATGCAGGAACACTCATTTATTACCCAGAACTCTTAGGAAATAGTGACCATTGCAACATATCTGTCTGGGTAGCTTGGATTAGACAACATGTTTTACTATATTTATATTATCTTTTAAGACTCAACATAGTATTGTGTAAATTGTAAGCAAGTATTCAGTTAATAATTGATTTTGGGGAGGGAGTCTTTGAGTGAGAAAAAGAAGGTAACATTGGCCAAAACTGGGGGAACCAAGATACTCCAAATTCACTATTTCATTAACTCCTTTATGCTGATCTGGGCTAATTTATGAACTTGACATTTGAGTTTATTCCTGTTAATTATAACATACAGAACTTTTGGTCTAAATTTTTATTTTACTTGTCTTGATATGTCTTAATTTTGAATTTCATGGGCTGCAGAATCCCAAGTTTCAGCACCAGTGTTGCTCATTTCTTCCTGAAGCAGATCGGTTTCTGTCAGTATATATTCATGCCACTTGATGAATACTCTTCGAGTATTTATTGCTTTTTGTTATAATTTTCTCTGTTTCCCATAGTAGACTGTGAGCTCCTTGAGGGCAGGAATCATGTCTTAATCATCTTTATTTTTTTGCATCCATAGTCCACAGTAGAAACTTGGCATGTAGTGGACACTGTGTGAATGAATGAGTGAGTGAATGCCTGATACATATTGGTTACCTAGTGAATGAGTGAGTGATGGGAAAAATTTAACAGTATATATTAATGAAAATATTTATATATTCTGAAAATGTTATTTCTTTGGTCTCTGTTTTATGTTTGTTTATTAATTTGTACCCTGCCTACTTTCAAAAAGGATTTGAGGTATCTTATCTGTTCCCATGTGGGAAATTCTCATTGAACTTTTATATGGGATATCAAAACTATCAAGCTAAATGTATTCAAGTAATGTAAAATAAACATAATCCTAAGCATTTTTTAGATAAGTAAACATTGGGGTTTTGACATCATTGATGACATGTTCAATGCCTAATCATTCTCCCTGACCTTTAATTCCATCATTTTCCATTACACTTGACTATAGAGTGCCACATAGTTGCTGCCAATATATTAATAGTCACAATATAGGTTCAGATCTTGACTTTCTTTTATATTTCTCTAGTCGGCGTGGTACGAGCCTAATGGAAGATGATGAAGAGCCAATTGTTGAAGATGTTATGATGTCCTCGGAAGGGAGGATTGAAGATCTTAATGAGGGAATGGATTTTGACACTATGGATATAGACTTGGTAAGACACGTAATGATTTTTATAAGATTTTCAATTTAGATCCTTTGGAAATTATATTGTCTGTTTATTAGAAGAGAAAAATACTTGGTATGAAAACAGTTTTGCTAAATTATTAGTTAACAGGTATTTAAGTATATGAGAAGAAATTGGGATAAAGAGGGTGAAGTTGGTAAAACTGTGGTAGATCCTAGTTTAAGATGATAAATACTATGCCTGTCTTTCAGGCTAATTCATGAAAATACAGTTTAAAGAATACATTTGACTTAATACTGTACTAAGTATCATATTACTTTATAATTTTCCATTTGTTTAACATTGCCATAATAGTACATTATTAACTTGATACTACTCTGTTATTGAGACAAATTTCCATATTAGATAATAAAGTAAAATTAACTTAGGAGAAAGTTATATAAATGTAAGGATGTATCCTTTATTAATAATTATTAATTTTAATGATTGCAGTTTTAATTAATAATTCCATGATTAGGATTGCATTCTATATAAAATGCTTTTGCATATTTCATCTCGTTCAACTTTGTGAAATAGCTTGGAGACATTTGTGAGGCTATTAAAACTTAGACTGTTTGCCTATCAAAGGAGACAAAACTAGTAAGCAGTAAAACTGAGACTTACAATAAGTCAGGTCTTCTGATTGGGCTTTTCAGTATACCATGATATATTTTTGGTAAAACAAAATTATTCAATATGGCTTCTGTTCAGAATAATGTAATTTGGTCCCCTTAAAGGAAAATTATTTGAGAGAGGCATTTTTAAAGGTAAAGTGAAAAGTGAGTTTTCTAGTTGTCTTTAAGAGTAATTTTCCACCAATGAATTGCTTTTCTAAACATTCTGTAGTTTGAATTATACAGTATTTGAAGTATTGTGAGGTATACTTGCAATTACAAAGGCCATGTGAACACCTTTAATGATCATTAATTTCCATATTTTCTGTTACTATCTGACTTTACAGGTATGGCAATTACCAACTTCCTTTTTTTTCTCCCCTTAGCCACCATCAAAGAACAGACGAGAGAGAACAGAACTGAAGCCTGATTTCTTTGATCCAGCTTCAATTATGGATGAATCAGTAGGTTTAATTTAAATATAACCCAGGATTACAAAATCAAAAGTATAGGCAGTCTCTAAGTTTGAAGTTGAAGAACTAGGACTAGGACTCATATTGAGAATAGATAAAAACAATTGAACAGGAGCAAAAGAGGCAGGCAGGCAGGCAGGCTGTATTTCAGGAGTAGGGGTCAGGAATTGTGATGCAGTGGTGGTAACAGATTTAAAGTACCTTTGAATCCTTGACCAACTGGCACTTAAGTATTCTGTTAAGGAATCTGGACTTTTCCTGTAGACCTGAGTAGTTCAGTGAAAGATTTTGAATGAGGAAGCGATATGATCAGAATTGTGTTTCAGAAAAATTTGCTTGGCATTTGTAGATAGTAGAGTGAATGAGAAGAAAAATGACCATAATAATAATAATAATCATGACATGAAGCCATGGTGAAAAATAGAACTTTAACAAAGGCTTTGAAAATTAAGAGAAGGGGATTGAGATATAATTGTTTATTATTGGGCATTATCAATTCAGTTATTTCTTAAGTACTTCTTATAACAGTCTCCACTGTGCCATAGATTTCCCCTGTAGTGCCTTGGCTCAGGTTCATCTCAGTTTTCACTTAGGCTATTGCAGTAACCTTTAAAATGGATTGCTGCCCCACTCCTTTTTATATATTTCGTTTGGGTCATTTTTTTCTAAAATGCAAATCTTGTCATTTCACTTATAGTTTTAGGTCTTCTATTGATTGTTTTCCCCCATTGCCATTAAGAAAAAATGCAGCCTACTTAGCCTGGCAAACAAAGCTTTTTGTGATCTGAGTCCTTTGTCAGCTTAACCTTGACCTTTTCCTTACTTGTATCCTGCACTCCAGCCATACCAAATCTTTTAGTTCCTTTCGGACACACTGCTCTTTCATGACTCCGTAACTCTGTATAAGCTTTTCTCTCTGCCAGAGTTGCCCTTTTCCTTTTTCCTTTAAGTGAATTCTTCCTTTAATAGTCAGTTCTCACATTACTTGCGAAGTTTTTACAGACCTCTTCAGCTCCCACAACATTTTATGTACACTCGTATTTTGATAATTACCATACTGAAGTAGTAAGAAAGGATATTACACATTGTCTAATAGACTGAAATCTGGGCATAAAATAAATTATTTTATTCATTTTGAATTCTGACTACCTTAGGTGTTTGGTTTCATTTGTCAAATGAATAAGTCAGTTAAGTACCTGCCTGTCCATTCACTTTTTAGTGCCTCCACACTTTTTCCAATCCTATCCTCCTAACACCTACCGCCTCAGGTGATTGTATCATTCTCTGAGGCCTGACTTCTGTGCCCCAATTTCTGCTGTTAACTCCTTACCCTTCCTTACCTCATCATCTGTTTTAAGTTAGCTCTTAGAAGAACTTTTAACTCTCAGTTGACATAATAACAAGACCAGTTATTTGAGCTGAAAGCCATAATAAAGCAGCAGGTAGAAAAATCTTTGTACAAACACTTTATAATTCTTTAAATCAGTGCTTAGCCTCTAATGTGCATATGAGTCATCTGGAGAGCTTATTATTAAAGTGTAGGTGCTGCTTCAGTAGGTCTGGAGTGTGGAGTGTGGCCTGAGGTCCTACATCTCTAACAAAGTGCTGTTAATGGTTCAGGTCTGCAGACCATATTTTGAGTAGCATAGGTCACCGAGACCTGCCGATATGACTAGAGTTAAGTGCATATTGAGGGAGAATCATTTCAAGCAGGTATGATGGAGTCCATTATTTCAACAATTTATTGGGATGGAAGTTGGTGCTAAAATAAGATACTCTCCCTGTTGTCAAGAACGTCATCTTCTAGTGTACCTTGACTCATTTTGAAGTGAAAAGGAAAGAAGCCAGTGTTGGAGAACTTACGTATCTGACACTATGTTAGGTGATTTAGTTAGATCCACTCAGCAATCTTGTGGGAAAGGTGTTGGAATTCCTACTTTTACTCCTATGCAAAATTAAACTGAAGTGGTGTTTCAGTTGACTTGCTTACAATTATACAACTTTGGTGTCAGAGTAGTAATTTAATCTGAGCTCCTTTTGACAGAAAAATGTCATGGTGTCTCTACTATTATTCTTCCCAGAACTTAATTTAAGGCCTCATTTAGAAGAACTATCAAGAAAATTAATTTTGAAATTGAAATGATTAACTGTAGTTAAAACTGATATGTGCAATTAAGAGATCTCGGTGTTTTTCAAGTGTTTCACCTGAAGTTAGGAAAATTAGGCATTTTTTTTTACTTTAGATACTGGATTTGTAAAAGCTATATTCTGACTAGCTATTACAAAGTAATGAAACAAATGAGAATCACGTATAAAAATATTTTGACATTTAATATTTAGAGAAAACTACGTTCTGAGTAACGCCAAATAGGGACCTAAAGTTATTTGTTACTTAATAGAAATTTTTTGGCATCCTCATGCTTATTATTTTATAACTAAAGAAAAAGTCATTTAGCTGCTCTGCTACTAAAATTAGGAAGATGAGCGCGTGTCTCTACCTGTAGTTTCACAGTATTACCACATGATGGCAGCATTAGCATAACTGAGTGCTCATCTTTAAAGGCTTAGATATTTTCAAAATTGTATATATATTTAATAATAGTTTTTAAATATGCATTAATCTTTAGCTTGTCTCAAAAACTTGAGAAATGGAATAGAGATTTTTGAATGTGAAAATGTGAGATTACCTTTATATAATAACCTATATCTGTTTTTACTCAAACCTATGATAATGTGAGTCATCAAAAACAATAGTAAAATTGGGATTTAAATCCTTTTATACCCAGTTATAAGAGTCTTCCATTCTGAGTGAATTCAAAACATTCTACTATAGATACTTCAGTTTTTTTACTAAAATATTCTAAATATTACCTTTTGTAACATGATATCATGATATGATTCAAAGTGGTGATACAAAAATTCTGAGCAGATGAGTTTGGGGATTGCATATACATAAGGTTCTAAATTTATAAATTAATTAGTTTTATATCTTATAACAACATTGATTTATCCCATTATACTAATGATTACTTCCTGATACTAATGGACCAGTATTGCCATCACATACGAACACTTGCTTGCTATTTGTACGTTTAAAATACATGCTTAAATGTTCATTAATGTCAACACCACAAGCAGGTGTGGTCTGTGTTGGCTCAGAAAAGAGAGTGTCACCATTGTCATTCTTCTCCTGTGTTCATATTATTAGTATTTTCTGTAGTATGAAGTTGGCAAAAGGGTTCAGTGTAATGTATAAAAACAAAAAAAAAAAATCCATTCAGGTGGTTTCTAGTTAGGCTTTCAGTTTGGAAAGAACTTGAGTTCATCTGCATGCCACACGCTACACTAGGAATTGCTAGTTAAGATTTGATCCTTTTATTCATCATCAGACCATCAACCCAAAAGTGTTATGGATAAAAGGGGCCTTTAAACATCATCTAGGCATCTTTGGTGGAAACATTGAAATAAGCACCCAAACTCTAAATAAAGGAGAACCATGAACCTTGTTGGAGGGTTGGGAGTTGGGTGGGAACGAGGGGTGAAGAGTATGGCTTTGGTGACTGACAGGAAGTGGGGGTGCATTAATTCTTTTTGTTCTCATTACTGGGAATTCTAAACACTTTTCTTGGTAATTTACTACAAGGAGGCTGCAGATAGTTGTTTCTTGGTCTGAAAATAAACAATTCCTTCAGATCAGAACATTTTGTGATTTTCATGGTTTTGGTTAAAATGAGATTTAATTTACAAATAACTGTCATCACAATCTTGGCTCATTATCTTTTCCTTTAGTATTCTTACTAGTCCATTATAGTATCTTAAAATGTGACCTAAATTGTAGTAAGTGCTAGAATTTTAATTGACTAGCCTAACTTTGTGTGTGTGTGTGTGTATGTATGTATGTGTATATATATATATATGTGTATATATATATATATATAAGTTGTCTTATTTAACGAACAAGGGGAAGTTGCTCCACTTATCATCTGCTTTTACTTTTTTTTTAAAGATTTATTTATGCATACAAGAACTGGGGTGTAGGCCAGAGTTGCGGGCGGTGAGAGGATTCACCAGAGAGAGAGAGTGGGGAGCAGAACATGCAGATCTACTGAAATATACTGCTGAGGGGAGCTGCGGGTGAGACAGGAAGGGTCTGCTGTGCCATGTGGTTTAGCTCCCTGGCCAGGGATCGATCTCATGCTGCAGTAGCTGGCGATAGCTTGATAGACCTGAGACTCAACCCCTTGTGCCACCAGAGAAGCCCACTGCTTTCGCTTTTTTTAGTTAGTGACAATTATTAGATTTTACCTAATATTCTTTTTCCATCTGTAATGTACAAAAACATCAATATAAGTTTGACCAGATTTCACCTTACTTATTTGATATCCTAAAACTTGTAGATTCTCTCAAGCTAGATTTTATATAGAAGCTTTCTGGGTTTTTGTTTGTTTGCTTTTTACATGTATTACTCTTGGATGTTTTTGGCCTGCATTTTCAAATCTCTTTATAAAAACTGTACCCACTTCACAGTGCAAATGGCTAAGTTTGTAACACATTCTTAACTCTTTGTAATGAATCTGTGCCAGAACTTTATGTTCAGAATCACATTAATTCATTTGACAAATGTTGACTGCTTATATTCAGAGCATTATCTAAGTATTAGGGGTATGTGTTAACATAAATGAGACAAGATCCCTAGTCTTAGTTTTATTTGTGAGGTAAGTAGCATCCTGATTAGGTCTGATGTTATTATTTCATTATATATTGATGGCCATTTTAAATTTAGAATTGTGTATCCTAAGTGGGGAATATTTCAAAGTGATTTTATTGGCATGTTATTGAACTTATCAATTATTAATGTGATATTTATAGACATATTTTACAAAGAAATGAATGATGATTTTAATGAGTTTTTTTCCCTCTCTCTCATTAGGTTCTTGGGGTGTCAATGTTTTAATACCAGTACACAATTAAATCTGTGGTGAAGTCATTTTCTAAACGGAAGAAGAAATTTTAAAATAAAGTGTGGTAGATACAGTGAAATTCTGTACAGATTTTTCTCTAAGGAGAATATGACATGCTTATGCTTACCAAGATCAAGTGCATTGAAGGGCAGTTTTGTTTGCCTGAAAAAAGTAAAGGACAAGTAAACAATTTGATGATAAGCTACAGTTTTTCTTAGAAAGTAAATATTTTATTTATGCGCTGTTAGTTGGCTTTTGAATCAATTACTTCATGCTTTTTTAAAAGAAAATATAACAATCTGAAGAGGCATTTGGTACAGACATGAATCCTCTCACATTTATTTACTGGGTGTACTAGGTAATGATGACCTCTGCTGGATTTCTGTTTACATCCAAGAAACAAAGTTAAGGATGAATTTATTCCCCTACCCTGAAATTATAGGATAGAATGAATTGTTTTTAGCATTCTAAATTTAAATGCTTAAAACATCAATCAACAAAACTTTCTTTTAAATATTGTAATTGTGGAGAAAGGTAAACTTATAAGCAGAACTTTTACAATTTTTTCATCTAAAATGTATTTTAAGATATTTTTAAAAATCCAAGAGCTTCTCTATACTTTTCAGAAATATCCAGATGCAGTGAACTGCCAGAAGGTAACCAGTCTCAAACATGCTTATCCCATTATCAACCCTGAAAGTTTGCTTGTCCTTTAAGATAAAAATGTAATGTTGTGATATTCCTTCCAGTAGTGCCACTGTATTTTGTCTCCAAATAAAAGAAGCTTATTGTAGTATGTTTGCAGAAAAATTCTAAACAAAAATTATACAGCTTATTAGAGTGTGGGAATAGGGATCTAAATTTTAAATAAAATTATATATATATATAAATTGGTGCTGATTTTATAATTGCGCAGTTTGTTTAGTTTTTTCTTACTTTTAAATTCCAACTTAAAATTATGAGGTTTCAGAAATATATTGAAAGTTTAACAATGTTTAAAAATAGAAAAGCATGAGTGTTCATGCTTTAAAATGATTTTTAAATTTGTATTTTATATTGTTTTATCTATCTGTCTTTGCAAGCAGTCTTCAGGTAAAGATACTTCTAACAGGTTACAGTACATTTCCTCTGTATGTAAATTAGATGGGATAATAGAATTCATAACCCATAATATTCTTTGAAAGCTAAGCTTTAAACTTCATTTTATGTCCTTTCACAAATAATTAGTTTAAAACAGAAAGTGGCTACTTGCCATTTTGACATCAACTCATTTTGCGAGGCTTAGGCAGCTAGACATCGTTTAAAACAAAATATTAACTTATATTACATGTGTATCTATCTTTTGTCAGTCGTCTCTCAGTTCTTGAGGTGTATTATTTTAATCATTCCATGCCTTAATATGCTTGCAATACAAGAATATCTTCAGATGGGTGAATACCAAAAGGCTTCCAGTTCTTAGGGTCAGAAATCAACAAGCATTGGGCTGTGGTAGCCAAAAACCATAGGTTAGTTAAAAGATCATGATAAGATACAATTATTTTATTAAATCATGGTTAATAACAGATGAAACCACACTTGTCTAACAGATTTTCCATCAACATATATTGTTATGTGCAAAAGTATTGCCTATGTTTTTCACACCACTGCATTTACTAGAACTGCTGAGAGGACTGTATATATGATTTTAAAACCTAAGTTGATTTTTTTTCTCACTCTTGAAAGGAGTACTTCTTTGTGAAAGCAGTTCTTACAGCTTTGTTTTCAACCAGCTAAAAAATGTTTTATATATTACTCTAACCTGTTGTCCTCCACATTCTATTGTCCTAATTGTACTGTTTTCTGATTTGTATTTATGTCTTGAGACAGTAACTTTTTGAATAAAAATAAACCTACAGTATGTTGTATGTTTTATCTTTTGCAATTGAGGGAAGAGGGTATCTAAAATGGTATAGAACATATTCACTGTCACATCTTTTAACATGTTTGGGTGGGAAAATGTATAGAAAACATTGCCGCTCTTGTTTTTGATAAATAATAAAATTTTTAAAATGAGATGAAATCCCTAATTAGATTATTACTTAAAAATAGGAACCTGCAACCATTTTTACTTCAATTTTTATCTAGTATGGGTTAAAATTTCTTTAAAATGTATGTGTTGTTTCACGTAGGATATGTTTTAATACCTGCTATATTCTAGATATGTGTTAACAGATCTGAAAATGAGCAAGACAGGCAATACATCTAATGGGGTAAACAAATAGGGAAAAAAATAAAGCAAACTTGTAGTAAGTGCTAGGGAAGAAACTGGCAGGGTATACTGAGGGAAGGCATGAGAGGGGGAAGAAGGAGAGAAAAGACAGAAAGGTGAGTAAAAGTCAACATTTGAAAAAATTTACATAGCAAAAGCTCTTGTAATCTTTAATGTGTTAGTAAGATTTGCATTGTACTCTCAAAATGATTTATATCTGCACAACACTAGTACATTGGTCATTTAGTCCAGTTTGTAGATCATAAAAGACCAGCCTTCTGTCATTTGTGGTTCAGAGCTGACCAGATTAAATGAAAGCTAATAGCCGGACACTGTTTTAAGTGGTTTACATGCAGTAATTATTATGTGTCAGGACAACAGGTGGTAAGTGTTATTTTCCCTCCCCTATCCTGCTCTACCCCCACTCCTCCCTCCATTTAAAAAGAAGAAGGCAGTGAGGAAAATGAGGCATCAGGAAGTTAATATTCCTTGGGCAAGATTATATGGCTAGTAAGTGATAGGATTTGCATTCAATCTCAGCCAGTCTGGATGCATTAAGTCCCATGAACATTGAAACCATCTGATAGATAAGGATAACAGATAATTGCATAAAGATTAAATGGCCCATTATTCATTGTGCCATGATGAGGAAATGGAGCATCTTTAAGGAGTCCAGCTGGGTATAGAATTGAGTGTTGTGAACAACATTGTTCTTAATATGCTACCCAGCTGGCTTCTATAAAGAGGGTATAAATTAAATCTGAGCCCCAAACCCATCAGTAGTTACTAGTAATAGTTTTTAAAGTTGAGAGACTAGGTAAGAAAAGATAATCCAGAAGAGAGATCCACCATCTTCTGCCACAAAGGGAACTTGAAGGGATTTACATAAATTCCAGGTCAGATAGATTATTCTGATAGTAATGATTCAGCAAAAGAAAATGAGCCGATAAAGTATAAGACCTTTGCTTATGAAGAAACTCAGTGATGTTCATTATCTCTTAAGGTGAACAAATCTTACTGCCATTTATGTGCTTTGTCTTCCAAAGACAAGACTGTCTTTAAGTTGCTTACCAGGTTGGGATGCCGATGCAACTAATAAAATGGAGTAAGTTCAGTGTTTTTGCTGTGTGTTAATGAGATTACAGGAAAGGATCAGTAGTAGGTATGCTATCGGAGGCTTCCTATAAAACTGGCACTTGAGTGTAACCCCCATTTTATGGTGAGAATTTTACAGTGAACACATTTTATTACACATGGTCTAGCACATCCATCTCCCAATCTCTCATTTTTTAAAAATGTATTTAAAAGTAAATTGCAAACATGGGTTTATTACCCCCGGATGTTTCAGCTTGCATGTAAGCTTGCTTATCAGTTTTAATATTTACCTTTTTTTCTTTTGTTATACAATGAAATAAGCTGTATCTGTTTGCTGAGGTTTATTGTGTTTACAACTGTTTGACCCAAGACTCCTATTAAAAATACTGAATATATTAATATCAACCCAGTAATCTCTTTTATGGTCCTCACCAATCAATCCCTGCTTTCCTTCCACAGAAAGCAACAACAGTTTTCATTTTCCATCATAGGTTAAACTTGGCTGTTCTAGAACTTCATATGCATGGAATCATACAGTATGTATGCTTTTTATTCAAGGGTTCTTTGAGCATAATGTTTTTGATATTTATCCATTTGGTAGTTGATAGACGTCTGGATTGTTTCCAGTTTTGGATTATAAGTAAAGCTACTTTAGTTGGATTTTAAAATCTGAGAAGTGGGTTAGGTGAAAGGTAGGCTGAGTAACCAGAAATGAGAATTCAGCAAAGGGACAGCATAAATGATCATGAATATAAGAACTGTTTATTCGCTGGAAGATAGTTGGATAGGCATTACCTCACATCAGCTATAAAAATGAAAAAAGGCCTTCCACAATTGGTACCTTTGATAACTATTACATGTTATGTTCTCAAAATTGTCATATATCCAAAGTAGTAGTAGTAGTACTACTACTACTACTAATATGGTGCCTTTAAATGTGTTGGATAGGTTGAGTAGCTTAATAATGCAAATGTTTTAGTCACTTGAGGCCTCTTTCTGTCATTGAGAAAATAATACCCTTCCTACAGTTTATCAGTTAAAGTCAGATATGGTGTGATAGTACAAACAAAATGAAAAGGCGGCTGAATTGTTAGTGAATTTTTTTTTAACTTTACCTTGTTTGCCTTCTGCCATCTTAAACTTAGGATAGGTGTGAGTTTATTCTAGTGAATTATTGGCAAGCTAGCTTTTAAGTAATTTTGTAGTACTTATAGCAAGATAACTAATTTGGAAAAAAATAATAGCCAATATTTGTTGGGTGTTTACTGTGTGTCAAATGCTATTCAAGATACTGATTAATTCTTGCAGCAAGTTTATAGTCAGTACTACCTACCTTTTACAGATAAGGAAACTGGTACACAGGTCAAATCAACATGCCTAAGGGCACATAACTAATAAGTGATGAAACCCACATCATCTGACTCAATAGTCCATGCTTTTAACCATCTTTCTTTGTCATGCTCTAAAATGTACCCATTTCCTTGCCAGTGTATATGCATTCATATAATTGCACTTCCTCTTGTTACAGTGGATAAGCTCTCCCTTTCCCCCTCACTTGCATTCTTAGTTTTCTTCTAAACTGGGTCATTCCTAACAACATATTAAAACATCTCCCATCTTCAAACTTGGGGGTGGGGAGGAACACACACATTCCCTTGACTAAACATCTCCCTGCCACTGCCCCAATTCTCTCCTTTTGCTATGTGGACTTCCTCTTCTCCCATTCTCTCTTGAATGCCCTCCCATCATGCCTTCATTCCTACCACTCCACAGAAACTTCAGTATCTCAAAGGAACTTCATTTTGTCATATTTTCTTACTAGTTATTTATCTACAGATAACAACAGATCTGGTTTCCTCTTCCAAGTTAGTTCACTCTGTCCCAGGCTAACCCATTGATAGGCTGAGAGTAGTGCCCTTTTGGTGGAGTTACAGGAATACTTTGACAGCCATCTCTCAGGGAACTGACAGAACAGTGTTCCCATGTGGCTTTCCCAAAGTCTACAATAGCAATTAAAGTTGTAATTGCTCTCTTAAGTCCCCAACTTCTGTAGCTGTCAGGGTCTGGCTTATGCCACATGAAATCTTCCCCGTTTTCCTGGCTCTCCTTGCTTAGTTCAGTAACCAATTTCATTGTTTTACCCTCCTTTGCAAATGGCTTTGGTAGTGAGTTGAAAGAAGATTGGATGGAATGTTAAGCTTGGAGCAGAGTATGGCACCCAATTTCACACCTGCCAAAACCTGTTTGGGTCAGATTCACATGTTTTGATTCTAAATCTTGTGGGACCAGCATTCTTTGTACCAAGTTTTAGAATAAGTGTAGACACATTTAACCAGCTCTTTATAGCATTTAAAAGTTTGTCTGGCATGTTCTTAGGATTTTGGCACTTTCAAAAGCATTTTCTTAAGAATTGTCTGCTTTGAGAGCCCCAGGGGCCTCTGAATTACTTCAGAAGGCTAATCCGTAATAAGAAGAGGCTCAGTAGCAATTCAGTGACTTGATTCGTACATTTATTTCTCGGGTAGCAATTCAGGGCAGGTCTTCCAAATTGCAGGTGACTTTTCTTCATACGGTTGTTGAAGGACAGTCAACTCTGCCATCTTGCTTCCAAGGTTGTTGGGTCATCACCATTCTCGCCCATAGGAGGTGGAGAGCAAATGGAAGGTTTTCATGGATCAGGCCTGAAAGTGGCACCCATCAATTCCTTTCACATTCTATTGGAGAGCGCTCAGAAATTTGGCATTCCTAGCCTGCAGGGGGACTGGGAAATGTACGCTAGGCGTGTGCCCAAAAAGAAAGGAAGAATGGATTTTTGCAGACCACTGGCAGCCTTTGCCTCAGTCTCTGGTCAGTCATGTGCGTCCCTGCCATTCTTAGAATACACTTGCCCCGTCCTCCAAGGAAACAACCTGAAGTCCTATCTAGTTACTATTTGTGGCCCAAAATCCAGTTTCTCTTACTTAATGCTCAGTCTTCTCCATCAGATACAGATTGAATATTCTCTAGCACACATAATACGGAGTGATGAAAGGTGGGTAGAATACCTGCAGTAATTCAAATTTTCAAAAGGGAAGGATGGGGAACGTGGCTGCCTGTGGTGCATAGGAAACCTGTTAGAATCTGTGATGATTCCCTACTCTGGCGGTGAAGAGAGTCCTTTGGTCAGATTCTGGTTTTGCTTGCTGAATGGAATTTCTTTGTACTTCCCTATATTCTCCCTCTGGAAGTTTTTCCTGGTTCATTATACTTCATGACCACTTTGAATGGGGCAATACCTAGTGGTATATTTGATAGCATCTCCTTCTAAGGTACCCAATCTGTATTAGTTGCTATCAGGTAAACTACTGCGGCCGACACACCATGGCTTACACAAGAGATTTTTTTTTCTGCTTTTCTACAATCTAGGGCAGCTGTTCTTTTTTAGGGTGTCATTCTGCGTGTTTACCCATGCTGACAGTGGGAAGTTCTGTCAGTTTTTGCAACTAGCTTTTTTCAGCCGGCATCTTATTTACTAGAGTTTGATAATTGTCTGTAGTTTTTCCTTTTGGTATAAAATTTATATATAAAATGTTTTACTTAGAAATGTCAGACTTAGAGAAATGTGGCAAGAACTAGTACAATAAAGTACTGTATATCTTTTTATCCAGATTCCTTAAGTTAATATTTTACCACATTTATCATTTTATGTATACAAACTTTGCTCTGAAAAGTTTATATTGCAGACATGATGGTCCTTTAACTCTCAGTAATGTGTATAGTACAATTAAAAGAAGGAAGTTGACATTGACATAACACTATTTAATCTGTTGTCCTTATTCAGATTTTTCCTACTGTCCAACTAATATTCTTTTATATCAAGAGAAGAAAAATTTCTGGTTCAGAAGCTAATTTATGGTGATGAGCTGCATTTTATCACAGGTCTCTTTAGTCTCTTTTAACCCAGAAACATCACTAGTCTGTTTTTATGACTGGACATTTTTGAAGAGCATGGGCCAGCCATTTTGTGGAATGTCCCTCAGTTTGGGCTTATGTAGTGTTTCCTAATGATTAGATTGATTTGGCTATGCACATTTGATAGGAATACTACAAAAATAATGTGTCCTCAGTGCATTAAAATAGGAGGCACATGATAATTTATTTGTCCATTTACTGCTGATTTTAACTTTTACTACTTGGTTGAAGTGATGCTAGGTTTCTCCATTTTGAAGTTACCATATTTTTTGATTCGTAATCAAATATTTTGTGGGGAGATACTTTGAGTCTGTTCATATCCTGTAACTCATTAACGTTCTTAATAAGTTATTTCTGTCAATATGGACTCAGATATTTTATTCCTTGGTTATTAGACTGTATATAGCTATGTGAAAGCTTTGTAAAACTTTGATATTGTCAAATGTATTAATCTCTTGTAACATCTGGATTTTAATCATAGAAAACCTATGGATATATAGGTAGGACTTCACCAAAATTTTCTTGTGGGACTTATGTTGTTAAATTTGCTCAGATCTCTGATTCATTTAAAATTTATTTTTGTGTGTGGTGTGAATTATGAATCTAATTTTATCTGCTTTTAAAAGGCTATCCTCACTGTTTATTGAAAGTTCACTTTTGCCACAATAAGTTTAGATGTCACCTTTATCATTTTTCTATGTACTTGGGTTATATTTCTCAACTTCCCATTGTATTTCACTGACCTATTCAGGTGAGCATTATCAATGTTTTATTTATAAAGAGTTGTACGGTATGCTTTAACATTCTCATGTGTGAGTTCCTTTTCAGTGCCTTCCTAGCTGTCGCTGCATGTGTATTTTCCCATACGGACAGCATCAACTTGTGTGTTCCAAAAAAAAAGTTTTTCTTTAGCATTTTACTGGGATGGTATTCAATTGAAAAATTAAGTATTTTATCATAATTGCAATTTGTGTGGGATTTTCCTGTATCATCATCATCTCTGATTATTGTGTATTTGAAGGATATTAATTTCTATATCTTAACTTTATATACTGCTACCTTACTGTATAGAATGGTATTGGAACAACTGGATACCATATGGAAAAACTATTAACCGCAACCCCGCTCACACTATGTATAAAATCAGATATGGAATATAGATCTCAAGCTTATGGAAGAAAATTAGAATATCTTCATGATTTATCAGGCAAAGATTTCCTCGGACATAGATAGCAAAACCTATTAAAGAAAATAATAGATAAAATAGACCTGAAAATAAAAAATTTCTGCTAATGAAATGACACCGTTAAGATAATATATTGGCAACCATAGACTGGAAGAAAATATTTGCAAATCATCTATTTGAAAAAAGAACTGGTATCCAGGTTATATTAAAAAAAAAAAAAAACTAGTGATAATGAAATAAATATCCAATAAAAATGACCAAAAGATTTGAACGCACACATCACAATGTAAGATACATGAATGGAAAGGAAACCCCATGTATAATAATGAGGGAAGTGTAAATTCGAATAACTGCGGCACCACTGTACACCTACCGCAATGGCTAAAATAGCACTGACAGCACAGAGTATTAGCAAGAAAACAGAGCAAGAGAAACTCTAATGTTTTGTTCAAGGAAAGGTTCAGTAGTTGCTTAGGAAGCTAAACATACACAGTCCATGATACAGCAGGGCCACTCTTAGGTGTTCAAGCAAGAGAAGTGAAAGCACATATCTTTAAAGAGTCTTGTAGAAGAATGTTCATGGCTGCTCTGTGGATAATGGCACCAAATTGGAAATAGCCCATATGCCTTCAACAGGATAATGGATAAGTAAGCCAACGTTTTATACAATTGAATATGAATTAACAATAGGAAGGAATGGTGAAAAAAATAACTGGTTTCCCCTGGTGTATAGAGGCATGAGTTGACTGCAAAGTGACGCAAGCAAACTTACGTAGTGATGTATGTAGCTTTGTCCTGTGTACCTCAGACCCTTAGATGTAAGAGTTGTGCATTTAACATTTTTTACCTAATAAAAAAACATAAGCATTTAATATTTATTCTGAATTGTCTAGTTATAAAATACACTGATTCCTTTAACTTTCAAAGTGCCCAAAAATAAGATGGATTCATGTGTGAGATGAATAGGCATGTGTAGGTAAAAGGTTAGTTTTAGACTCCTCATGGTGGGTTGAGTGTTCACTGAACAATTCTTTCAACTTCCACATCTGAAAATCTATTACGAAGTGTTGAAGAGGAAGGCATGAGAGGAGGGCATTGTTTTTAAAATATGTACAGTTATAATTGAGCATAAACAATGGCAGCAAGAACATCACTTTCCACTGTGGCAGAACTCCTCAAATTTATTTATTTATATACTAATTACCATGATTTGAATAATGGTTGTGTTTCTACTTTTAAACCACACAGACATACATTGTACATGACACTAATCTTATGTTTGTTTCTTAGGAGAGTTATGAGTTCTTTTTTTTTTTTTTTTAAGATTTATTTATTTATTTATTTATACAAGCATTGGGTACAGTCAGAAGCTCAGGAGGGTGAGAGAATTCACCAGAGCCAGAGCGGGGAACAGAACAGGCAGACTGCTGAAATACACTGCTGAGGGGAGCAGCGGGCGGCAGGAGAGGTCTACGTGCCATGTGGGACCCTCGTCGGTGGCCGGGGATGGAACCAGCACTGCAGAGGCTGCAAGCAGCTTTGCAGCCCAGCGCTCAACCACTGTGCCACCAGGGGAGGCCCTCTTATATGAGTTCTTATATATTTCTTGTATGAGCATTAACAACTAATTAGTCTTGATTTTGCCCCTTAAATTATGTAGTTTTAAACTAAATAGACCTTCAAAAATGTCAACAGCAGTCAAAGTTAAGTCAATATTAAACAAACCATGGTGGCCTATAGTTAACCTTGCAAACAAGTAAAAACTGACCAATCATATTGCATGTTTAAATTAACTAAGAGAGTGAAAAAGGAAAACTGTATTTCATACTACATTTTCCTTTGTGGAAGGAAGAAAAAGATTAGGTATTTACATTTTGTATGAAATTAGATTATATTGGATTTGAACCATAAAAACATTTTTAAACCCTCTTCTCACAGTTGGAGATCTGGACAGCGAATATTTTTAAAAAAGTAATTCCTTTCTACATTGAAATTTTGACTACATTGAAATTTTTTAAAATACTTAAAATGTTATTTTTTAAAATCTACAATATCAACTGCCATACTAAAACATTTTAAGGAAGTTAGACAATTCTGAAAGATGAGAATGCCTCAAATTTAAATCAATATAATCTGTTTAAATATGATTTGTCTTATTAAATATTTGGTAGCTCCATTCAGAATGGTAGACCTGAAAACAACCTCAGAAATTTCTAATCCAACTCAACCATCCTACACAGAAGGAAGCATGCACAGGGAATAAGAAAGCAGGTTAAAGATAAACCCAAGTTTTCCAACTTGTTCTTGTTTTCCTCACTCTAGAGGTTTTCAGTTTAGCAGAACTATCTCATAAGATGAAACAGACCTTTTTAAGGAGGTCAGAATGCTCTGGTATATTTCAAGAGTTCTATTTCCCCTCCTTTGGCCAGAAGTGTGATGGGATTATTCTTCAGTATTCACTGTGATAACTTGGCAGAGATTCAGGAGGTAAAACAACAAAAGTATGGGGGGCCCCCAATAGCTGGGTCACCATGGAGTTTTTAGCTTTGAGACTTCACACTGAGCTTCCAGCAAGTCATCAGTTACAGTTCAGGTTTCCCTCTCCCAGTAGTGGTTCCCATGGAGGTATCTGTTCAGGTAAGTTGTGATTCTTTATATTTACCCGTTGTTCTCCAACCATTTTGTGAGCAGAGGTTTGCCTTTTCGCCTCACTGCTCTTATGAATCTAAGAGTTACTGATTTTTCAGTTCATTTTTTTTCCCTTATTGTTAGGATAGAGTGATGAATTCCAAGCTTCTTCCATGCTGGAACAAAAAGCAGACCTGTATTGTTAGTAATCTCTGAGGTTCTTTAGGTCAGAAACTATATCTTAAACTTTGTGCAGTCTACAAATTACATAATTCTTGGCACAAAATAGGTACTCAGTTAATAATTGCAAAGGGAATAAATGAATGAAAGAATGAGTGTTGGCAAAAACAAATTACAGATGTTTGCAGAAAGATCTTCAACAGCTTTATAGCTTTCACCTGAACTCAATTACTTGTCCAATTGTATAGAATCAAATATGAAAGTATAATCCTTTCCCCTTCTAGTGCTGATTCTAATCTTCTTTCATGCTGGACTGAAAACTGGAGGTCTTGCTTTCTCAACGTGTTCAGATGTACTTTTAAGATTATTGTCCTCATTTATGGTTTTTGATATATGTCCTTGGTGTTTTTTCTTTTGATTACTTTTTATTTTAAATTGTATTTATCTTAATTTTTCTTATTTATAGTAAAATTCACCTTTAGTATACAGTTCTAGAAGGAGTTCATAAACCACCTTATGGAGTCATTTTCTTGAGTTCCTCACACTCTACCACTTTCCCTGGCACGTTCTAGTTCCTGGAGCTTCCCTCTTCAATCATCTGGTCAGAAACTGTACCCTGAGTTACTGTTTTCAGCTATGTGCTACTTGTGATTGTGCCCATGGATGGGTGGAAGGAGGAGAAAACAATAGAGATTTGCCTTCTCCTCTTGGGTACCATCTTCTCTGAGGAGAAAAGATCCTATCCCTCAGTTTAGACCCCCGTGTGGCCCTTCTGCTGCTGTTAGTGCTGCTGTCACTATCTCCAAGCATTGCTTAAGTACCATTTGGTGGTACTTTGAATCCTTGCCTTCTTTTCCAAGATTTCTACTACTACCTGCTTTATAGAGTCCTGCTCCTTCATTCTATCCAGGTGTTAAAGCTGCATTTAGTGGAGAGACAGGGTGGAATGTGTTTCCATACTTTATCAGGAATGGAAACTAGTCCTTGCTATTTTACGAAATCATTTGAGAAAATTTGCCTTTAAAATGTGGATCTGGAAATGACACAATAGAGCAATGTAATTGATGCAAGATATGAAAATCATCTCTGAATCTCCACCTACATCTTAGCATTCATTGCATGTGTACATCCAGTCAAGCCTCAGATACAGATTTGCCTAGCAGCCCCACAGCTGCTCATGGACACATGAAGGAACCCGGCTGGAACCAGAAGAACTGCCAGCTGAGCTCAGTAAATTGTTCATCTGAAAAATTGTGTGTCAAATAAATGGTTGTTATATTAAGTCACTATGTTCGGGGGTAGATTTTTTTTTACATAACAATAGATAACTTACTGTAAGCAAGTAAAACAAGCATTAATCTACTGTGTTGTATAATTTGAAAAAAAGATATCTGGGTGTTTCTGCATTTCTGAGTTTTTTATGCACATACACACACAAATGAGGCACATCTAATAGCATAAGTATTAATTTTGTATACAGTAGAATATAATTTTAACCCTTAAAATGTTTTCCAGTAACAATTTCTAGAAAAAATTTGTACCTTGGATTCATAGCTTGGACAAATCTCAAAAATACTTCAATTTCAATTACTGAAATTTATTGGCAGTCTATAAGCATCATTTCCGCAAGTTTTGTGTAGGTTTTAGAACTCCATACACTGCAAACAACAAGGAAATGTTTTAAAGTATTCTGTTTTGAAGTTCACTTAGTGAGAATCAAACAAGTTTTGACTCTCATTTGTCTACTTTATTCTCGCTAGCATCATTACATTGTTTATTACTATTTTAGATGGGGTATAATTTATCATGGATGTTGTGCATTATTTTGGAGTTTTTCTTAATGACCTTTTGAAAAGTAAAAGTTGACATTTAGCTTTCTTTTTTTTTTAAGATTTATTTATTTTATACAAGCACTGGGTACAGTCAGAAGCATGGGAGGGTGAGAGAATCCACCAGAGCCAGAGCAGGGAACAGAACAGGCAGACTGACGAAGTATACTGCTGAGGGGAGCAGCGGGCAGGGCAGGAGAGGTCTGCGCGCCTAGCTTCCATTTTATACGCATAAGCTATGAAGGATTTTGAAGTAAGGCATATTCTTAAACTACTCATGGCCTTATTAATTAAAAATTAAAGAAAATTCTTAAGTTACTTTGTTTACTATTATGAATGCTAATGCAAAAACAATTCTGTAAAGATTAGAATTATGAAAATAATTTTCATTTTGTCTTATATTTAATAAAAATTGATTCCAAAAAGGTATGAAGCTCTTAAATTTTTTGCTCACTGCATGTTTTTCTTAATTTGTGTATTGACTTTATTCAACTCTAAATTCCTAATAATTATGTTTGCACATAAAATTAGTCTTTCATTATCATTATTAATGTATCATACCATTTTACTCTTGCCATAATATGCCCTTATACTTCAAATGATGGAAAGATTTCAATATGAGGAGGTTTTCACTCTAATTAGCATCTAGAATGCTTACCTTTATTTGAAAAGAAATGTTCACCTATTAAAAAGAAATCTAAATGATATTCTTTGTTTATATTACTGACATTTTAAAACTGATTATATGTGATGGTAACATACATGATTATACCCTGCACATGTTCTGGTGTGCAGAAGTGATGTTGAGGTAGACATTCGCCTTTTGAAAGGCTGGGGCCATAGCTGAGAGAAGATTTTGAGCAACTACTTCTTTGCATCCTTACAGTCAACTCAGCTTATTTCTCATCTCTAGAACGTTCCTGTGTGATGTAACTTGGAACAAATGCTAGAATGATTTTAATCCATAATAGTACACAGAGGAACATCATTATATTCTGCTTCATTCTGCTCCACTTCTGCATAGAATCATGTGCCTTCACTAACACCCCACACGTCCCAAGATGTCCCACATGTACCAAGAGACACAAATCTCTCCCATTGGTGGTTTCAATCCTTTTAAGACAAAGAAGTGGAAAATGCATAAGTGCATCTGTAATGGGGAAAGAGATACTAGTGGGAAAGATGGAAGAATTTACTAGGAAGCAGGACATGAGAAGGAGAGAAGACTGATTTTCTTTAGAAATGACAAGGCTACAGAGGGAGAGAGTCACACATTATTGAAGGAGTCATTGCTTCTCATTTCCCTCAGGTATGGGTGTGGAATTTGCAAGTTTCAAGGAATACACTGATGGAAGAAACCAAATTAAATGTTGGAAAACGTTGCTGAGGCAGGATCTCAGGAGTGAGGTGGAAGAAGAACTGACAGAGGAATGGTATTCTCTGAAACCAGTAAAATGCTTTACTAGGCAGACTTTCCAGTTTGAGTGCTCTCTCTGGTTGTATGAAAGTGGCAACCACTTTAATAAAAGCTGTCCTCAACAAGAGATGGTAGCCCCAAAGCTCCTTGTTTTCTATTACAGATTTAAGAGGAAGACCTGCTAAATACAATGCAGTGTCCTGGATTGGGTCCTGGAACAGAAAAGGAACATTAGTGGAAAAAACTGGTGAAATCTAAGTCTGGACTTTAGTTCATAGTAATGTATCAATGTTGGTTCTTGGTTTTGACAAATGTACACATAAGGAGTTAACTCACATGGAATTCCGGGTTCAACTCACATGGAATTGACATTTGCCACTTTTGGTGAGGATTACAGGAAATACGATGTATTTGTTCTGTCTTAGGCATGTGAATTGCAGTTAAATTCTAATTTTTGAATGAAATGGCTCTGTTTCCTTTCCTTTTAGTATGTTGTTTCATTGTCTCAGATTCCACATTTAGAAAATGTAATATTTTCAAAATGATTATATACTACATCAACCCTTTAAAAAGAATAATACGACAAGTATGCTTTGGTAGTGAGACAGGGACTTCTTCATGTCTCCTGAGCCTATAAATGATAGTTGGGCCTTGGATGACAACTTCCGGGATTTCTCTATGGTTACTACATGTGTAACAAGTCACAGGCCATTCCACCACCAGCTTGCTCTCCCATGCCAGGTATGTAAGTTGTACCGGTCAACCAATCTGGTCGCCTCACTGCCTTTTGGAGGACTTGAATAATGGGAGGTGGACTGGGTAAGATTCTGGTATTAAGTAGTAAAAAGTATCTGAAAGTCAGTTTAAGCAAAGATCCATGAACGATCACTTACAAAGAGAAAATGGTGGTCTAGTGGAATCCAGAGGCAGGAATGTAGCTGGACCTCCGGAGGAAACTAGAGCCAGGAACCAGGAAGACAGAACAGGAAGGAAGCATCCTCTCTTTCGGTATCTTTTTTTTTCTGTTTGCAGAAAGACTTATTTGACTTCTCTGACTACAGACTGACTTGCTGACCAGAAAGCCCGTGAAAAATTCCCTAGAGAGAGGATCTGATTGTCTAACTTCCAGGCAGGCATTACCTATAGTCGAGCAACCAAGCAACAAGCGTTGCTTCAGTTTCTCAAAGAATATTTATATTTACTCTGTGCATGGGCTTGGCTAAGTATCATAGGCAGAAAGAAAAGTAATATTAGATATGGTCTCAGTCCTCCCTCGAGTTAGGTGAGTCTAAGAAACTAAACCAACAATAGAGAAGAGTATAATATTAAACTTGAGCAGTACAGATGTGAAGTTCTACTGGAGGTCATCTATAAACTTAAAACTTTTTGCTTATCTTTTTATTCAAAGTCCATTTTACTAATGATGCAAATAACTGGTGTTTGTTTTGCCTTATATATTTCCAACATAATATGATTTATGGACGGCCATTGGGTCAAAAGTCCAACTATCTTAACAAGAAAGTTGTACAATAGTGATCTAATTAAGCTCAGGGCCTGTTCCACTTGTAGGTGAACTGAAATACACAGTCTTATCTCCCCTCATTATTTTGTAGACATTATCCTCAAAATTTCTTTTATAAAAGAATATTCCTTCTGCATTACCTTACTTGAGTGCAACTACTTTTTGGAATGTGGTGTGATCACGCATTAATTCCTTAGCATGGATTTGGTTTATCTTATCCTACAGACTGGCGAACTTTGATGAGAAACTAGTAAAGATTTTGAGTACAGACTATGAGCATAGCCCCTTTGGGGGGTCTATGGAAGTAAGTAAATTATGAAGTGTAGAACAAGATGGTGAGAGCCTACTGGAAAGTGGCTCACTTAAGATTGTTGCCAAGAGTTCTGAAGGCTCCCTTACCAACTGCAGGTCCTGGAAAACGTCTGTAAAAAATCTTTATAGCAAAGATTAGATCCTTTGTTTTTGCTTTAAACTCCTATAAAGTCTTATATTCATACTGACATTCTTTATTCTTATACAATCTTGTAAATAAATCTTCAGTTGAAGGATTAGGATTAGAGAATGTATGAAGAAAATAAGACATTTTGGCTCCATCAGAAGAGCTAGTCATCTGTGTAGCCTCTTCCTCCTATCCCCAAATAGCTTTCTGGCTGGTCTGATGCCAGGAAATTTCTTATTAGTGTCCTTGCTTCCAGGACATTTGGGTCTCATGAACCAATCCTGGCCATGTAGATTGTGTTCAATAGTGTTTAATGTAAGACATGGTGATGATATCAGGGATTAGCATGAATGTCTTTTGGTTTAACAAGATCATATTATACATATAAAAGATGTTGGGTGGGGGAAGACATAAGTCAAGGCTCTATTTATTTTGTGACAGCATAAATATAGCACATTTTAAAAGACCAAGCTAGAAAGTAAGAGCAGACTGAGTACCATGACATAGCGAGGCTTATCAGTACCACATCACATTGCTCCCCTCTCTTTCATGACATTCTAGTCACCTGCTGATCCGATGTCTGCTGGTAATACCAGTGGGGGTTGAACTACTCTGCCAAAGTGAAATATACAAAGCCACTGCTCATTCCTCCTCAGCTGCTCCAAACAAATCATCAGAGGGTGGAAATAACTCAGTGGCAAGAGTCCCTGAATTGACTTTGTTCAAATCATTATATCCAGATAAGCCTGCTTTTTTTCTCCCATCATTCTGGGAAAATACCACCAGAAAATATTATAGAAGGTAAATAAACTAGGTTTTTCAGGAAATTTAGATATATTTGACTTTTCAAAATTATGTGTAAAGAATGAATTATGGAATTTTCGTTGCTGGTTTTAACACAAATCAGCCATGCCTGCCTTTATCACCTGGTGATAGGCTCATCTTGTTTCTATAAAATTAGATAGTGCCTGAAGATGGTGGAAAATATGCTGACAAATCTAGAGGAAAATTTTTAAGTGAAATATTGGAATTTTAGAAATTGCACCAATTGGTAGAATTCAAGCCAACCTATGTCATTTATAATACAATTGTCTTCAAGATCTGTGTGTGAAAAACAGGTTAAAATGACTAGTTTGTGGAGAAAAGGGATTTAAATGCTAAGCACTTTTCAACGTCAGTCATGTTTTTAGCAACATTTTGAGAATACTTTAATATCCACATTTGCTATTATAATTTTTATTTTTCAGAATGTAGTTCATGCAAATAAAGATCTCTTTGGACACAAGTGAGCATTATTTTATGAGAGAAACTGTCTCCAGTTTCAAAACTATATCATAGAGTGCCTATTGGTGTAAGAAAACACTTCAATTATTTTTTAATGTTTGTCCAATCAAGGCAGCACCATGTCTGACTTTGTTTCATTATTACAATTTCAATATCTTGCTATTACAGTATTGATATCCTGCTGTTTTTATGGTATGTCTTGTTTTACACAAGCAATAAATTCAGGAAAATGCATATGGAAATAGAATTCTATTACACTCTACCAATATTGTCTAATATGGTTTTGTGACTTTAAGGACACTACTCATTTTCCTCTCCCCTTCTTTATCCTTCTTTTGTCCTTCACACCTGACCAGATTAGAAAAGTGCACTAGATTGATGGGATAGGGAAGAGGAAGGAGTGATACATAAAAGTTGGGGTAAACTTTTTTCCTGCAAAAACACTGAATGCAAAGCACTCAGGGTGGTATAACACCTTTAACAGTTGAAACATTGGCATGTTTTGAATAGAATTTTTCATTCAACAAACATTACTTGAATACCCACCTACTCATAGTTTAAAGTATTGAAATTACAAATATGAATAAGTAGTCCCTGACACAAAGAATTCATTCGTTTTATTTTTTTTAAAATATTTTTTTTCACTAAGGATATGCTTTTTTATTTATTTATTATTTTTTTTAGATTTATTTATTTATTTATTTATACAAGCACTGGGTACAGTCAGAAGCACGGGAGGGTGAGAGAATTCACCAGAGCCAGAGCCGGGAGCAGAACAGACAGACTGACGAAGTACACTGCTGAGGGGAGCAGCGGGCGGCAGGAGAGGTCTGCGCGCCATGCGGGACCCTCCTCTGGTGGCCGGGGAGCAGCCGGGGATCGAACCGGTGCTACAGAGGCTGCGGGCAGCTTCGCAACCCAGTGCTCAACCGCTGCGCCACCGGGGAGGCCCTTGAATTCATTCGTTTTAAATGAAAATCATCAAAGGGTAGGAGGAGTGACAGATTATTTTCAGATGTGACTGGGTTTAAAAGATTGAAGAGAAGTTTGCCAAGTGAACAAGGAAGAGAAAGGTTTCCAAGCAGGAGGAATAGTATATGCAAGGAAAGAAGATAGGAAGTGATGTTACAGAGAGGACTCTCCATAAAAAGGGGAGGTTCCAGGTTCTCTGCCCCACCTAATGAAGGGTGGAGCTAACCATGGAGGACTTGGTGAAGGGTATTTGGAAGGAGACTTGGAGGAGACATGTGGTACAGAGAGACATATGAAGGAGGGTGCACTTGCTTCTGGGTCTTGGACTTGCACCAGGGACATGGGGGACTTGGAGGAGAGAAATATAGAGATGCTTGGAAGAGACATGACCGAGAGATTTGTGGGGAGACTGACAACAGCAGCCAACGCTCTAATTTGTTTTTTTTTTTTTTTTTTCAACGCTCTAATTTGTGCTTTGATTTTGCTCCTTTCATACCAGACTTGCCTGGCCCCTTCTGCCCCTTTCCTAGGATTCCCTGCCAGAAGGTGCCTTGGCCTTGCAGCAAGCGTTTGGGCCTCAGTGGTTCTGTTTTGGGCCAACACTGTTTGGGCATTTACCCATGAGGGGATGGGTAACTTTGGGTGTTACATTGGAAACTTATCTTTTCTTCTCTTTCTATGCACACTAATCTATTAGTGTTCTTTCACACTAACAGTATGCTTTGGGGCCTCCCTGGTGGTGCAGGCAGTTGAGCACAGCGCTGTGAAGCTGTCCGCAGCCTCTGCAGCGCCATTTCGATCCCTGCCAGCCGCGGAGATACCCACATGGTGGGGCAGACCTCTCCTGTCTCTCCCGCTGCTCCCCTCAGCAGTGTATTTTGGTCGGTCTGCCTTACTGTTCCCCACTCTGTCTCCGGTGAATCCTCTCACCCTCCCACGCATCTGGCCTGTACCCCAGTTCTTGTATAAAAATAAATAAATCTTTAAGAAAAAAATTTAAAAAAGAGTATGCTTTGTCTTTATGTGGTAGATGGCAAAACCCATTTAGAGTGTACAAGTTTGGAGGCTCCAGGGTACCCCTCAGTCTGCCCACTAACAATAACAAGGTGTTTGGGAACTCCTAAGCAAATGGTGAGAGAAGAGGATGGAAAGCAGCCAAAAGTGATGTTGTAAAGGGACAAGTGCTAGGTTACAAAGGGCTTTTTATACCACAAACAAAAATATTAGAAAGAAAATGTAGGTAAATGTCTTGAGAATCTTGAGGTGGAGAAGGTAAAGTAAGATCTGTTGAAGAAAAAAGTCAAAAATGGAGTTGTTCGTGCAGGGCTCCTCCAAGACTTCCTAGCTAGCCTAAGTGCAGTATCAGCAGCTCCCAGAAGTGGAATTCTAAATCAAATCAGTCAATCGGGAGTTTCCTGGTTCACACTAGTGAGGTCATCTTCCCTCAGGCTTTGCCTGAAATAATCTTTCTTTTCTTTTGTTAATAACTTGTCCAACCCTCTTTCTGACTTTAAACATCTTCAATTTCACACAAATCCTAGTAGAGACTTATCATTTGCTAGATGGGATGCTGTCTAATGAATCATTTAATGTAGTCAATTAGATCTTTAAATTTATTCAGTGGAATTTTGTTTAACAGGTCCTAAATTCAAAAGCCACAAAAGGGCCTCCCTGGTGGCCTAGGGTTTAAATCTTAGTGCTACCACCACAATGGCCTTAATTTGATCCCTGGCTGGCCAGGGAGCTAACACACATGGCACAGCAGACCCTTCCTGTCTCGCCCACTGTTTCCCTCAGCTGTGTATTTCGGTAGATCTGCCTGTTCTGTTACCCACTCTGTCTGGTGAATCCTCTCACTCCCTTTACCTTTGGCCTAGGCCCCAGTTTTTCTATGCAAAAATAGATGCAATTTTAAAAATAATAATAAACTAGTGGGAACCACTTCAAAAAACTAACACAAAAACATTAAGAAATTTGACTATATAAACATTTGTAGCTCCCTAATAGCACATGAAAATTGGAAATAAAAATATGCTATGGAAAATATTTACAAAGTTTATGACAAAAGGCAAATTTACTTAATATATAGAGTTCTTTTGAATCAAAAAGAAAAAGCCCAACACTAGAATTAGTAAAATGTCCAGTGTATGATAATCTAATCAGTCTCATGATAATTCCCATAACTTTAAATCATATAGTCAAATGGTAAAAATTCAGCTAAGAATTCCTTCATGTGTTCATTAATCTACTTTGTTTTTCTGGACAATGATAGTGACTCCCACCCAAATATGAATATCTGATTCTTCATTCAGATGAACTTTTCACTTTTTTGACTGCCATTGCTTTCAAAATGTATACCTGAAGTGTTTTTTAAATGTATATTAACCTATTGAAATATGTTTAGTTGTGAGCACAAGGGCTTCCCTGTACTGTGGATCCCAAAGCAATACTTGGCTGTAGATATTTATATGCATTTGAAAAGAAATGGAGAACTGATATCCAAAAGCCCGAGGTTGTGAAAGTTGCTGGATTCTGACCGGCAATCAAGCTCTGTCATTTCTTCCTGCCTTTTTTAAAAAAAAAGATTTATTTATTTATGCATCCAAGAACTGGGGTACACGTTAGAGGTGCGGGCGTGAGAGGATTCACCAGAGACAGAGTGGGGAGCAGAACAGGCCGATCCATTGAAATACACTGCTGGGGGGAGCAGCAGGCGATACAGGAGGTGTCTACTGCGCCACGAGGGTCACCTCCCTGGCCGGCCAGGGATCAGAGTTGGCTGCGAGGCTGTGGACAGCTTCACAGTGCTGTGCTGTGCTACGCTGTGCTGTGCTTAACCCCTCGCGCCACCAGGGAGGCCCCATATCTTCCTGCTTGTTGATCCATGACAAAATTTTCAAGTCCATGGTTTTATTTTCCACAACATGTATGAAAGGGCAACACATAAAAAGCCTGACACCCAGTAGAATAAAAATATGTTCAATCCCACTGTTAAAGAACCTGACCCAAAAGGGTGGGTCCTTTGCCTTCTAGAGAAACTCACCAGAGAGGTAGAGTTGAACTAGGGAAGACTTTATTGGAGGCTCATACATGAGGGAAGCAGTGCTGGAAAAGAGAATTTAGCCTGGCTCCATGAAGGGAGTTAGAAGATAAATAAAGGTAGGTTTAGAGAGGCAGGGGTGTGGAGAGGGGAAGCAGTGTCATAGCTTGTTCTGGGTTGGGCCCAGACAGGTGATCCTGTTTACATTCCAACTGCCAACTGCACATGCCATGCCTTTGGCCTTCCTCCTCCAGGAAACTAAGATAATCACTAGTCAGGATCGAATGCGTTCTGCCCAGCATGGCGACTTGTAGTCAGTATGGTGGAACGAATTGGTTGGACATGACGTTGGGGGTGGGCTTCTCAGCCCATGATTTAGTCCATTTGTTCAAACAGGACTTGGGGTAACCTTTGCCCTGCTGGCTCCCAACTTCTTTTTACTTAGGCTGCCTCATCAGTAGCTATCAGTGAGCTACAGGTTATCACAACATTGAGATAGTTTTTATCTCTGAGGTAAAAGATTAACAATAATTGTGTAGACCTAGGGGTAGAGAACTTTTATTCATTTATTTGACATTTATTTTGTACTACTTTATGTACTGGGAGAACAGCAGTGAGGAAGATAGATAAGGTTCCTGCCCTCATGGAGGTGACATTCTGGTTGGGAAGACATAATAAACAGACAAAATGATGAGATAATTCAGATTGTGATTTGTGTTAAGAAAATAAAGCAGGGCCTCCCTGGTGGCGCAGCGGTTGAGCGCTGGGTTGCGAAGCTGCCCGCAGCCTCTGCAGCGCCGGTTCGATCCCCGGCTGCTCTGCGGCCACCAGAGGAGGGTCCCACATGGCGCGCAGACCTCTCCTGCCGCCCGCTGCTCCCCTCAGCGGTGTACTTCGGTCCTTCTGCCTGCTCTGCTCCCCGCTCTGGCTCTGGTGAATTCTCTCACCCTCCCGCGCTTCTGACTGTACCCAGTGCTTGTATAAAAACAAAACAAACAAACAAACAAACAAATAAATAAAACATGCCTCTAAAAAAAATAAATAAAAAAAATTAAAAATTTAAAAAAAAAAAGAAAAGAAAAGAAAGCAGAATGATGAAGTAGCGACTGGAAGAGGGAAGGCTTGAACGCCGGGCACTCTGAAAGGGATATAAAGAGATTTCAGTCTTTCCTTGTCTAGAGGGGCATCAGGGGCTTCGCAGAGGCTTGACTCTCTCCTGCAATTTAATTTTTGAGGCATCTCCACACTGCTTTCCATACTGGCTGCATCAACCTACATTCCCACCACCTGTGTAGAAGGATGCCTTCTCTCCACATTCTCTCCAACACTTGCTGTTTCTCATCTCTTATTGCTGTTTCTCATACCATTCGCACCGGTATGAGGTGATGTCTTATTGTTGTTTTGATGTGCATTTTCTTATCAACAAGAGATGATGAACATCTTTTCATGTGTGCGTTGACCATGCATGTCTTCTCTGGAGAAGTGTCTATTCAGATCCTCTACCCAATTTTTAATTGGGTTGTTTGATTTTGTGTTGTTGAATTTTTTAAGTTTTTGGTATATTTTGGATATTGAACCCTTGCCAGACAAATGATGTACAGGTATCTTTTCCTATTCAGTAGCATGTCTTTTTAAAAAGATTTATTTATTTATGCATACAAGAGCTGAGGTACAGGCCAGAGGTACCGGGGTGGGGGGGGGGAGGGAGAGGATTCACCAGAGACAGTGTGGAGCAGAACAGGCAGATTGACTGAAATACACTGCTGAGGGAAGCAGGGGGCGAGTCAGGAGAGGTCTGCTGTGCCATGTGGGTTGCTCCCTGGCCGGGGATCGAACTCCTGCTGCAGTGGCTGTGGATAACTTCGTAGGTTGTGTCTTAACCCCTTGCACCACAAGGGAGGCCTCTTTTTGTTTTGATTTAAGTTTCTTGTTTGTTGTAGTACCATTTGTTTATTTTTGCTTTTGTGAAACTGAACTTTTCAGACTAGAAAATGTTGCCACCAGAAACTGCTCAATTAAAACAGTTCACTATAGTGCATTGTTTAGGGTTTTGTTCAGTCACTGGCCTAGGCTCAGTCACCAAAACTGGGAGCACATATTTCAGTCCAATTTTATTTTCTATCTCTTCTGCTTAAGGTAAAGGCCATTCCTGTATGTTCTCTCTGGCTCAATTCCTCATCTCCTATGGGTGATCATTCAAAAAGAGAAGATGTATTTTTACAAGAATAAGCAATAGATATAAGGCAAAGAATGTTTTTACCCCAGGGTAAAAACAAAATAAAATGAAACAATCTGCAGAAATATAAGGCAACTCTAGTTCAACTACATCCAACAATTTTTGCAATGATTTACGTTCCCATACAGAACTCAGTTCATCAGTCTAAAAACATCTTTATTCAGGTCACTTCATAGTTTCCTTCAAGAACAAAGCAACTTGGGGCCTCCCCGGTGGCGCAGCGGTTGAGCGCTGGGTTGCAAAGCTGCCCGCAGCCTCTGCAGCGCTGGTTCGATCCCCGGTTGCTCCGCGGCCACCGGAGGAGGGTCCCACATGGCGCACAGACCTCTCCTGCCGCCCGCTGCTCCCCTCAGCAGTGTACTTCGGTCCTTCTGCCTGCTCTGCTCCCTGCTCTGGCTCGGTGAATTCTCTCACCCTCCCGCGCTTCTGACTGTACCCAGTGCTTGTATAAACAAAACAAATAAATAAATAAATAAAACATGCCTCTATTAAAAACAAAAAAACAAAGCAACTTTACTTGCATGTATGGAACTAAAAAGGGCCCAATCAAGGGTTCTCCCTAGCCTCGTCCCCCAGAAGGAGCAGCTGCAATTAATGATGAATTCACATTTCCACTTTCCAAGTTCTGTGCTTATAGCTTTTACATGGTAACGTTTTTGAACAATATTTTCAAAAAATTTCCAAGTCTCACAATTCGTCTTAGGCACTTTGTTAACTTCCCAGTATAATTGGCAGATTCCAACCGATTCCTTCCTGCATCATTCCCCTTCTCAATCTTGGATCGTTTAATTGATAGCCTACAATGCTGCCTTTCATAAAAGCTGCCTGCTGCTAAATAGGTCTTGCCAACACATTTGCTTATAAAAACAGGCACCTCTGTAGCAGTATTTTACTCCAATGATGCTTTTTTCCATTCTAACAGGACCTGCCAGAAATGCAATCATTCTGGTTGATGGCTCTTAGTACAATGGAGTTAACTGTTCGGCTTTAAATTTTGGGGTTTTGAGTTCCGACTGAACCCCAAGCTGAGGTGTTTTCACACATCCATGAAACACTGAATCTCTTCTGAAAATAAGGAAGAGGGTAATACTTGAAGGGACTCTTTATTGGTTTTTAAATTTGAAAATTAGTGCTCAGCTTCTGCCCAGCTTTCCTTTATGAACATCACTTGATAGAAATAGAGTTTCAAAGCAGCATCTTAAAATAACTGAATTTTACAACAATCTTTTAATGCAAGGAAGTTTATATATTGGGTATAGATGAGAAATACAGTGGGACTCTGTATAAAATAGAACGTGCACCAGAAACATGGATGAAGGAGGGAACGAGACAGCTGCTTTTTAAGTGGAGAAGAACGAATAATTTGGTTAAAGCTGGCCATCTGCTTCCTCCTGACCCCCAAGATTGTAGGGACAATTTGTTGAGGAAATACTGGGTTGTGATATAGTGACAACTCCCACTGTTAGTGTCTTAATACAACAAAGATTCATTTGCCCCTCATATCCAATGTGGGTCTGGCGGACTCTCTAGCACAGCTGTACTGCTATGTGGCGACTGTGCCATGCAGGCTGACGGGATAGCACCGTGTTAAACGTATGGTTGTTTCAAGCTTAATTACAGACCATGGGAGGTAAGAGTTTGAGGGTCTTGCACGAGCAATTGAATATTCCTTTCCAGTACTGATCCATGCTGTTTTGGCCCATAACCCACTGACCAAACTTGCCGTATGGCCATGACAAATGCCGTGGTGGATAGGGAAGTACAGTCGCCTGTGGGCGTGGAAGGAGAGCAGAACCAGACCTTAGTGAAAGAGGACCTTGCAAACCACAGAATCATGACTTCGATTTTGTCCTAATGGCAGTAGGTGTTTTATGCAGGAGAGTGTCTGTTCCACAGAGGTGCGTGCTTGAGGCTCTTTCCCTGTCTTACAAATAACTAGGTCATAAAAAATAAGTGAAAATATATTTTTTATTATTTTATTTTATACAATTCTTACATCTTTTTTCATCTTTGCACAATGTATGCATTTTCATTTTGGTTATATTCCCCATACAGTTGCACCCCCTTATTTTGACTCTAGTCCTTTCTTTCCCCGCCCCTCCCTCACCACCCCCACCACCCCCACCACCCCCACCACCCCCGACCCCCGTAGGTGTCTCTGGTTTATAGTTGCTTGTGGATTTTGATTTTTACTTTGTATTGATTAGTCTTTTTCCTGGTCTCTTATTTAGGTTTTCTAAATTCCTGCTATGAGTGAGACCATCCGGTATTTTCCTTTTTCTTTCTGACTTATTTCGCTGAGCATGATCCCTTCCAGCGCCATCCATGTTGCTGCAAACTGCATGTGTTTATCTTTTTTGATTGCTGAGTAATATTCCATGGTGTATAATTCCACTCCTAGGTATTTACCCAAATGACACAGAAACATCAATTCCAAAGGGCACCTGCACCCCTATGTTTATAGCAGCACTGTTTACAATAGCTAAGCTTTGGAAACAGCCCAAATGCCCAAAAATAGATGACTGGATCAAGAAAATAAATTGTTGGGCCTCCCCAGTGGCGCAGCAGTTGAGCGGTGGGTTGCAAAGCTGCCCGCGGCCTCTGCAGCGCCAGTTCCATCCCCGGCCACCAGACGAGGGTCCCACATGGCGCGCAGACCTCTCCTGCCGCCCGCTGCTCCCCTCAGCAGTGTACTTCGGTCCTTCTGCCTGCTTTGCTCCCCGCTCTGGCTCTGGTGAATTCTCTCACCCTCCCGCGCTTCTGACTGTACCCAGTGCTTGTATAAACAAACAAACAAATAAATAAATAAATAACATGCCTCTGTTAAAAAAAAAAAGAAAATAAATTGTTTTTAAGTTACAGGATACAAGCCTGTCAGATATATGAGTACTGCACACTGTGGGGAGGAAGAGACCATTTGTCCTTAGAAAAACCCCCACTTCTGAAACAAGGAATCCCCCCTCCTCTCTCTCTCTCTCTCTCTCTCTTTCTCTCTCTCACACACACACACGCACACACACACAAATACCCACAACCTCCATATTGGTTCTGTTTTTCTGCAGGACACTAATTGAAAGAAATAATCCCATGCATGTATGTGAAGCCACAAAATTTGTCTGATGAAAGATTAAGAATCTACCAGTTTGCTCAGACTAGCACTTTCTTCTCTAACTAGCAAGTCATGGGGACTGATTTCCTCATCAAAATGCATCTCTTTTTGTTAGTAAGGCACACAGAGCTTGCGTGAGTCTATGGCCTCTGTATCTCTTTTCTGCAACGCCTATCATGAATAATTTGCATTTGAAAGTTATTTTGCTTTACAACTTCTTTTGTTTATTGCACATTAACAACTTCATCTGAGAGAAGGGGGAAAAGTGTCTCACAGGCAGTTCTTATCTAGAGCCTAGATTTCTCAGTGGATTTGCACCATAGAGCAGTATGTCTCAGATTTTAACATACATACAGGTTTCTGGGACGCTTGGGAGATTTGGATTGAGTAGGTCATGTAGGAGTTGAAGATTCTGCCTTTCTAAAAAACTCCCAGGTAATAATGTCTGATGCTGCTGGTCCCTGGACCACACTTTGAGTAGTAAGGCTAGGTCATTTCATCCATGACTGTGGTTCTGATTCCCACTTATGCTGCTAACTCACACATCTCTGTCTTGGTCGGTCTCTCTCACTTTTATCCCACCCTTTCTTCCCAATGGCACCACCCATTGCTCAAGTCAGAAACCGGAAAGTCATCTATGATCTTGCTTTCCTCTTCTTTGTGTCTAATTGATGACCAAATCCAGTTACACCTTCTCCAAAACACCTCTCAGATTCATGAACTCTTCTCGGACCCCATGCTAGCCTCTAATATTCTCTCCTAGGACACCATCATTTCTTGCTTGGGCCACCAGAAGCTGCTCTTTGACCGGGCTCCCCTCTTTTACTCCTGCCTTCTTCCTACAATTCCCTTTCTCAGTGTAACCATACAAGTTACTTTAAAATGCAAACCTGTCCGCGCCACTCTCCTGCATAAAACTCCTACAGCAATTAGGATGAAATCCAAATCGTGATTCCATGGTCTGCAAGGTTCTCTGATACCTGTGTCTTGGTTATTTCTCTGGCTACAGTTCCCACTCCTCTCTTGCACCTACTGTTCATCTGGAAAACTGTTGCCAAACCAGGACGTCTGAGAACTGGGAAACAGCAAATGGTTCAGACAGTTAATTCTGGGACCTCAAAATACCAGGAACAAAGGGTCAAGGCCACTCATTATTGTCTCCAGTAGGGCAGTTAGAATTGCTAATTGACTGGATTGTTTACTTTGTTTTTGTTGAGACTCTTCAGCTCTTTGTAGATTTTTATGATCAGTCCTTTATCATTAGTGTTGTGAGCAAGAAATTTTCTCCGAGTTGGTGGGGGTATCTGTTTGTTTTAGTTACTGCCTCTTTTACTGTATAGAAGCTCTTTAATTTGATGTAGTCCCAGCTGTTTATCTTTGCCTTCACTTTCACTGCTTTGGGTGATGAGTCTTTAAAGATGTTGCTGAGGTGTATGTCATGTATTGTTTTGCCTATATTTCCTTCTATATATTTTATGGTTTCAGGTCTTATGTCTAGTTCTTTAATCCATTTTGAGTTGGTTTTTGTGCATGGTGTGAGGTAGTGGTCAAGCTTCATTCTTTTGCATGTAGCGGCCCAGTTTTCCCAGCACCATTTATTGAACAAACTTTCTTTGCTCCATTGCATATTCTTTGCTCCTTTGTCAAAGATTAGTTGACTGTAAATCTGTGGGTTTATTTCTGGATTTTCTATTTGGTTCCATTGATCTGTGTGTCTGTTCTTGTTCCAATGCCAGGCAGTTTTGATGATTATGACTTTGTAGTGTAGTTTGAAGTCTGGGAGTGTGATGCCTCCATTCCATTCTTTTTTTTTCAGGAGAGCTTTGGCTATTTGGGGTTTTTGGTGGCTCCATATGAATTTCATCAATATTTTTTCTATTTCTTTGAAGAATGTCATTGAAATTTTGATTGGAATAGCATTGAATCTGTATGTTGCTTTTGGTAGGATGGCCATTTTAATAATGTTAGTTCTTCCAATCCATGAGCAGGGGATCTCTTTCCATTTCTTTGTGCCAAAAAATGGGCAGAAGAGCTAAAAAGGAAATTCTCTAAAGAGGAAATGTGAATGGTCAACAGGCATATGAAAAAATGCTTAGCATCATTTGTAATCAGGGAAATGCAAATCAAAACTACAATGAGATACCACCTTACACCAATGAGAATGGCACATATCAAAAAACTAGCAACAACAAATGTTGGTGAGATGCAAAGAAAAAGGAACCCTCCTGCACTGTTGGTGGGAGTGCAAGCTGGTCCAACCACTATGGAAAGCTGTGTGGAGATTTCTTGACCTACTAAACATAGAGCTTCCATATGATCCAGCAATTCCACTCCTAGGTATTTACCCAAAGGACACAGAAACATCCATTCCAAAGGGCACCTGCACCCCTATGTTTATAGCAGCACTATTTACAATAGCTAAGCTGTGGATACAACCCAAATGCCCAAAAATAGATGACTGGATCAAGAAGATGTGGTCCATATACACAATGGCATATTACTCAGCAATCAAAAAAGATAAACACATGCCATTTGCAACAACATGGATGGAGCTGGAAGGGATCATGCTCAGCAAAAAAGAAAACGAAAGCCAGAAAGAAAAAGAAAAATACCGGATGGTCTCGCTCATAGCAGGAATTTAGAAAACCTAAATAAGGGACCAAGAAAAAGACTAATTATAATAAAGTAAAAATCAAAATCAACAAGCAGCTATAAACCAGAGACACATTACGGGGGTGGGGGATAGGAGGGATTATGGTCAAAATAAGGGGGGTGGGAATTGTATGGGGACTATAACCGAGATGAAAATGTATACATTGGTGCCTCCCTGGTGGCGCAAGGGGTTAAGCACCGCACTATGAAGCAATCTGCAGCCTCTGCAACACGAGTTCAATCCCCGGCCGGCCAGGGAGCAACTCACATGGTGCAGCAGACCTCTCCTGTCTCACCCGCTGCTCCCCTCAGCAGTGTATTTCAGTCAGTCTGCCTGTTCTGTTTCCTGCTCTGTCTCTGGTGAATCCTCTCACTCCCCTCATCTCTGGCCTGTACCCCAGCTCTTGTATGCATAAATAAATAAATAATAAAAAAAGAAAATGTATACATTGTACAAAAATGAAAAATGATGTAAAAATATATAAAATAAAATAAAAATATAAAAAAAAATATAGCAGTCTGTTGAGCTAACCAGATTCCAATCAACTCTATCCAGATTAAACAGCCCATTGGGCCATTAAAAACTCAGAGCACATATGTTTAATGCCTTTCTTTTTGACCTGAAATTCACATAAGCCTCGTTATCACATTAAAACATCCTGTAAGGGAGAAGTCTCGCCTGCTGCTCCCCTCAGCAGTGTATTTCAGGGGATTTGCCTGTTCTGCTCCCCACTCTGTCTCTGGTGAATCCTCTCACCCCCATCTCCCCACCGTGCTTCTGGCTACACCCCAGCTCTTGTATGCATAAATAAATAAATCTTAAAAAAAAAACACATTTTCCAGCCCTTACCCAGGGAGGCAGTGTGTGGAGGAATTCACATTCTTTGTCTTCTTTATCTGCAGATATTAAATTTCTCTTTCTTCAGTAAAACTTGGGTCTGGTCTGCTTGGGGCATGTCTGTGATGACCTGTTGAGTTTGGTAATAAGCCTCCTATTCATCCTTTAGGCTTTGGCACAGATGTTGCCAAAATGTCTCCCTAAGTCACCTGAATTGTGCTGGAGGCGCCTTTCTGTGCTCGCACAGCTTTCTGAATTCTCCTGTCGTAGCTCTGCCATCACAGTATCATAATTCACACTTGACTTGTCTCTCTTACTGGAATGAAGCGCCATCAGGGCAGGGAGCATATCTGTAGGATCCAATGCCCAGCACACAGCTCAGAAACTAATGGGTGCTCATAAGCATTCATGAATGAATACGGGTGTGAATGAATGAATGAATGTCAAGACATTCTGTATCTCCTGGTGTCAGGATTCTCCTGGCGCCTCAGCCTCCAAAAATTTGCCAGTTTTCCCTGGGAAGGAACCCCCACCTATCTTGTTTGGTTCGCTCTAGCACAAAGCACAATCTTGCAGATTCATTCAGGGAAAGCGTCCAAGTTCAGGGGTGGAGGTTCGGGTATTAGGGTAGGGGTGGTGCTCACATTCCTGGTGGGTGAAAAGTACTGCTTGCGTAGTTGGTTTTTGTTTTTTTTTTTCATGCTTGTAATTACAAGTTTTCTTAATATCATTCTGTTTCTCTCAAGTGGATTGTCAATTCCATGGGACGATGTCAAGTTTTCTGACTTTTGAAAGCCTCCACTTTGCTGATCTAGTGCTTGCCACTTGATAAACAGCAGCCCCAGGGGCTCACCGAAGGTTTGTGGGCAGGCAGATTGAATATGTTCAGCTCACTTTGCCAAAGGTGGCAGAGCTTGGCTGCACATTGGTTGCTGGTGATTTCAGACTTATTGGCAAAGAAAAGCAGACGAGAAGTATTTTCTTGCCCTTGTTTTATAGAAGGGGTGTCCACTTGTGTGCAAGGCATTGCCATGTGTTAATATTGGGTTATCGTTATAACAACTTTGCTGACCTAGTAGAATTTCTTCCCAGGTCTTTGTTATTCATTTTAATGTGTAAACATGTTGATGACTGAGCCTAGTTGCAAAATCCCACCAGCCACTTCTGGAAAGAAAAAGAAGTTTTACATCTAGGGAAGAGATTACTCTTGTTCTACCCTTATGAATTTCTTAATATGCCATGTAAAATAGTAAAGAAGATATTAAATATTTCTGTCAAACTTATAAAATATTTTTTAAACTATTTAATGAATAACCGGAGTTTATTCATGATGACTCTTACTTCTTCATGGCCACCATTGACAAGAAACTGTGTTCCCACAAGTAGGTGATAAAAACAGTTTAAACCTTATTTTACAATCATTGCAAAATTTACAACACATGAAATTATATTTAGAGTCTAACAGCTCTTCATTTTCTTTCATTGATAAATACTACGATGAAACAGCTTGCGATGATGGATTTGTGAATCCACAAATGGATTTCAAATCCCATCGAACTTTTCATGTCAAGCCCAGTATTTCAAAATAATGATGTTGCTATAATTCACAGAACACACACACGTGATGCCTGTGTGCTAACGTGGATGCAACTTGAAAGGCATATAAGCAGCAAGCAGATGTAAGAAGGCGACATATGTGAAGACAGGGATTTGAGTCTGGGACCTGACCTGCTGCACCCCCAGCAGTTCCCCTCCTTACTCCCTCCCTCTGCCTTCCTCAAATATCCATGTCATGGTGGGGGAGCACCTCCTTGGGTGCACTGGCCAAGGAAGCAGTGGAGCAGTGACTGTCCATGGAGACTGTAAAACAAATTCTGTCTTCTGAACAAAACCAAACCAGAGCCAAAACCCACTAGACTGCTAGCAGCTGCTGGGGACTCACCTGGGGGCTCTGGACCCCCAAGACGTGCTTGATTATACCAAACACCAAGATGATCAAGAATTATTGCCTATATTGAATCCATTGGCAGCGCCCCAGTGTGTCAAGGCCCATGAGCTGGGAAGCTCTGCTTTATCTAGTAAATCTTCACTACAACAACGCGAGGGGATGAGACGAAGCCTCAACAGCAGCGGGGTGTCCCGCTTGCACTTTTACTCTCTCTCAACCTCGCTCTCTAAAATCCCCCAGTGTTTGTTCTAAAGTCCCTCCCACCCCCTTCCTTGGGAAGCTATATCTTCTCCTCAACAGAAAGAGTGCCAGGGTTTTTATTTCTTCATCTGGGAGCAGATGGAGGCTTGCGGCTACTCAGGCTTGGCAAGTTGTGAAGCGTAGGCCTATGATGGGGTGGCCTGCTCATAGCTGAGCACAACACTCCTTCTGTCACTACGCCCAACACCTAAGGAAGCTTCTGAGCCAGTGCAAACCTCAGCCACCACGGCACGGATGGGATCAGACTGCTGGACTCCGAGCAATCCGTGTTGTAGCAACAACAACAACAGCTGAAGAAAACATTTCCTAGGTGGACTGAGGAGGTTTCCAACTTGCTTTCCTCAAAGCAACCGAAGCCAGTGCTGACCCTTTGAAACGAGTACGCGTGCCTGAGAGTCATAGAACTCTTGTGAGAGCGACCACCCTGGGGAGGGGAAAAAAGCATATTTTAATAATAGGCAACATGAGGGACGAGGGATAATTTAACTAGAAAAGTAATGGAAATTTAATTGCTTTCCTTCAAGCTAGATGCATGGCATATATATTTTTTACACTTTAAATATGTTCTCTTCCACAGCAGAATTGCCTTAAGTTATTATTGGCTTCTAGCACAACTGGCCTTAAGAGAGATGTGATGATGACAGATTAAAGCCGTGGAACAAAGCGGGCTGTTGTCTCTGTGACTCTAGCTTGCTCTGGACTGAATTGCACGGAGAACCTCGGTTTCCTTAGGAGGCGCTCTGCTAACCCCTGCTCTGTCAGCTTCTTTTTTTTTTTTTTTAAGATGTATTTATTTATGCATACAAGAGCTGGGGTGCAGGCCGGTGGGGGGTGAGGGGTGAGAACATTCACCAGAGACAGAGTGGGGAACAGAACAGGCAGACTGACTGAAATACACTGCTGAGGGGAGCAGCGGGTGAGACAGGAGAGGTCTGCTGCACCATGTAGGTAGGTCCCTGGCCGGCCAGGGATGGAACTTATGCTGCAGAGGCTGCAGATTGCTTCATAGGTTGTGTCTTAACCCCTTGCGCCACCAGGGAGGCCCCTCTGTCAGCTTCTTAATCCTGGGTGCCCTTGGAAAAGAACTTCTGAGTTTTCCTCATACTTGTTTATCTGCTCAAAGTTACAGGATTTGATCCACCAGTCGATCACTCAGCTTGCTGCATGCTCTCCTGTGGCCCTGGTCGGCTTGGGGCGCGTGCAGAGAAGAGCCACATACAAAAGAATGTTGGAACCAGAGTCAAGGTCCTGGCAGTTGTCTTCTTTTCTTCTCCTTGGGGTTATAAATATCATTTAGGTCATGAAACTCCTACTTGGGTCAACAGCCAAGTCACCATCTACCCTCACAGCCGGCTGGTGTGTTAGCGCCCCCATCTTGCTATTTGTCTCTTGTTAACTCTCCTCCTTCCTCCCATAAACAATTTAAACTTTCCCCTGCATCGCACTCAGCGCCCTGCTTACTGCTTTTGCTTTCTCATTATATTAACCCCCCTTGAGATCAGGGTCTATGTCTGCCTCATTCTGCACTCCTGCAAATCTGGCATAAGGTCTCTCTGGTGTAGAGTCAGAATCTGATAAACATTTGTTCCATGAATGACCCCAACTCTAGTTGACTTGGGAACAGAACAGACTCACTCCTTTCTCTAAGACCCAGGTTCCCTGTCTGTAAAATGAGAGCTGTGGGCTAGATATTCTCCAAGGTCCTTTTCAGTTCTCACATGTTATGGTTTATTTTCCTCAAAGCTCAATCCTACTCCCAGCCACATTTCTCGCCGATGACTTCACCATCCACTCTGACAGTACTGATAGTGTCCAAAGTGAGATTTTGCAATATACCCTGTCCATTGCAAGATTCTTTTGCATACCACCTCTTCTTCCTTTCGTTATCTCTGTTTCAAAGAAGAAAGCTTTCTCCTTTCATTCAAAGCTTCCTCCTCCCTCCACACTCTACCCCTTGCTGCTAGCAGCTTCTATGTGCCTGACACTATGTCCGGCTGTGGACAGAACTGTAAGCAAGTAGAATCCCTACTTTCTAAGAGTTTGTTTTTACTCTTCCTCTGCAGATCTCTCAAATCTTTATCTTCAGCTTAGATACTTTCCCAGAGCTGCAAACTCTAATCTTCCAGATTTCTTCTGGGCATCTGCCCATGGTTGTCCCATTAAAGCCTCATATTTAACATAACCCAAACCAAATTCTACTTTCCCCAAACTGTTTTCTCTTGCTGATATTTGAGGCCCTAGATTAAAAGCTGCCTTCCTTCATTTTACTATTGGTGGTACAAGATATCCACAGTCTAATCCCTGTGGACGTTGCGTTATGTGGCAAAGGGACTTTGCAGATGTGATTAAAAATCTTGGGATGGGGGCCTCTCTGGTGGTGCAAGGGGTGAGGACGCAGAACTATGAAGCTATCCACAGCCACTGCAGCACGAGTTCGATTCCCGGCTAGGGAGCTACCCCCATGGTGCCGCAGACCTCTCCTGTCACCCGCTGCTCCCCTCAGCAGTGTATTTCAGTTGATCTGCCTGTTCTGTTCCCCATTTTGTCTCTGGTAAATCCTCTCACACCACTCCCCCCCACCTCTGGCCTGTACCCCAGTTCTTGTGTGCATAAATAATCTTTTTTTTCTTTTAAGGAATCTACCTTCTTTTTATTATTTATTTATTTATACAAGCACTGGGTACAGTCAGAAGTGCAGGAGGGTGAGAGAATTCACCAGAGGAATTCAGAGAATTCAGAGAGAATTCAGCCAGAGCGGGGAACAGAACAGGTAGACTGATGAAATATACTGCTGAGGGGAGCAGCGGGCGAGGCAGGAGAGGTCTGTTGCGCCATGTGGGACCCTCGCTGGTGGCCAGGGATCAAACCAGCGCTGCAGAGGCTGCGGGCAGCTTCACAGCCCGGTGCTTAACTGCTGTGCCACCAGGGGAGGCCCGAAATAAATCTTTTTTTTAAAAAAAATAATCTTGAGATGGGAAGATTATCCTGGATTATACGGTGGGTTTGATATAATAACAAGTGTCCTTAAAAGAGAGAGGCCGAAGGAAATTTGACACAGAGGGGGAGATGGTCATGTGACCTCAGAGGCAGAGATTGGCGCCATGTAGCCACAGGAGCTAGGAGAAGCAAGTAACAGATTCTCCCCTTGAGCCTACAGAAAGAACCAGCCCTGCCAAGGCTTTGATTTTAGCTCTGTAAAACTCATTTGGTACTTCTGCCTTCAGAACAGTAGGAGAATAAATTTTTGTTGTTTTACACCACTAAGTTTGTGATCATTTGTTACAGCAGCAATAGGAAATGAATCGCCATTCTACTTCAAGTTAGTCACTTAGTTCTTTTGATCTGACCTCCACCTATCTTCAAAATCTTACTCCCCTTACCCTATCCACCACTGCTGTGTTAGTTCAGGTCTCATTACCTTTACCCTGTGTTACTAAGGAAGATTTCTACTTGCTCTTTCTTCATTCTCGGTTCCTCCAATTCATCTACCAGCGGGACTTTTATAAAAACAGTGTGACTCCTAGCTGGTATTTAAGACAGTTGGGTCATAAATCTCTGCATGAATACATCCAGATATGAAGAGTTTCCTCACTTGTGATGTGTAAATTATCATCATTATTAGGCAACTTGAGCTGTTTGGAAGTTATTCCTATAACTGTTGTTTATTAGGCCTAATTCTACCAAGGAGGCTGGTCCCCAGCCTCTACTTCTGTCCTCCCTGTTCAGTTAACTTGGCTAGGCTCAACCACATTTCCCAGAATTTCCTTCCCTGTATACTTTCCATTGGGTTGTGTCACAAAAGAAATTCTTGTGTGAGATTTCAAAGGTGGAAATGAAGCTGCAGCCATTTTGTAGCTTGTGCACGTTGCCAATTTGTTGACTAACCTCCTTGGTATGTGGCAACAGCTGGATCTGCAACTGTTCCACCTTCCCCTGGATCTTGCTTGAACTTCAACTCTTGGGACGTGTGTGTGTGTGTGTGTGTGTGTGTGTGTGTCTCCATGAAGAAGGGCCATAGCTTTTGCAATATACCCATACTAGCAAGGCAGAGGTCGTGAGAACTGACATGGGTTTTCTCTATAGTTGTGGGCTCTAGCTTGTGTTTCAGTTTGTCTCTTCTCTTTCACATCTTACACTTACCTTCCCTTGTGGACTGCGTGCCCTGTGAATTTCAGGCTAATAACAGATGTAACAACAACAGCCTTGTAGGAATCCAGAGACTGCGTAATCAGCTCCCACAATTGTGGAATGTTAAATATCTGTAACAAAATGTATAGACATAGAGATCTACCTATTTACCAACCTACCTACCTATCTTCTTTTAGTGATTCTGTTTCTTGGATTAAACCCTGACTAATGCACTCCTCCAGTTGCAACTACTCACCAGGGCATCATTCAGCCCCATTAGGTACAATCTCAGCTCTGTTCTAGGCTCTAGAACCTATAACCTATCTTGACAACAGGACAGAGGGGTGTCAGTGGTTCTAGCCTAGAACTATGAGGTTCTTCCTCAGGCCACTCTTGCTGTTGGACCAGTCCTGAGCTCAGGTCCTCGTTCTGATAACTGAGCAACTGCCTTCCTGACACCCAGTTCCCCTGTGTGCTCCAGCCCTGATCACTGGGGCCTAGGTAAGGTACTCTTTTCTCTCACCATGTTCTCATTTCAGCCCACACACAAAGAACTGGGAGGAGAGAAACCAGAAAAGCACTCACGAATCACCTCTTTAGAGGTTTATCACTGGATTACACAACTCGCATGTCCTTCAGCCCCGTGCATCTCCACTTGAGTCAGATCCTAGGAGAGGGAGTCTAATTGGTCTAGTTTGGGTCATTTACCCACTCTAGCAAATGGCAGTACTACAAGATCATAAGAAGTACGCCTGAAACTTACATAATGTTATAATGCAATGTTATTTCTATTAAACAAACAAACAAAAGAAATGCAGGGGAGGCAGCCGCTAGGTGGGTGGAAAAAAGTGAAATGTTTACCACCGACTTCCCCACTTAGCTAGTCCCCGGTGTCTTCAACTTGACCCAGAAGTTCATCTTTCCCCAAGCAACTCTTTCTGCCCCATCAAAGAGAGCCTGACAAGTTTCCTATCACATCCCTTCCCAGGGTGTTTGTGGACTACCTCTGACTGTAGTTCTCGAGGTATCAATTATTCTGCCTTTAGGAATACATAGAATAAGTCAATTCCTCTTCCACACGACTTTCCCTTCAAGAGTTTAAAATAAGCTTCCAACTCTGCTTGACCTCCTCCCCAGCCTTCCTTGGAGCCATCTTTTTTTTTCAGACTAAACATACTTCGCAGTTCCCTCAGCTGCTAATTGCATTCCACAGTCCACTTGAGTCAGTTTTTGAGGAAGGAACTGTGTCTTAAGGCCTGGCACAGAGTAGGTGTTTAGTAATTGACTCATTAACGTGACTTCTAAACTAATTGCTTGCCTGGTCAGTCTTCTGGATGTTGTCAAATTGGCATTCAGTTGATCACGCACTGGGGCAGGAGAGAGTGGGGATGTTCACTTCCTTGACGACATGCTGTGTGCTTATCTGAATGCAGTCCAGGGAGCGCGGGCCCCATGGGGAGCCATGGTAACAATAGTGCCATGAGAAGTGTTGGACTCACTTCTAGCCTGAACCTCACAAACCTCACCCAAAAAGTCCAGACATTTATTTAACTGGGTTTTCTTGAAGCTGCTTCAGGGGATGCACTGGCAGCAAACAGGTTGTATCTGTAAACAAGAATATTTGCACTGATCTGCTGCCCAGGAAAATGAGTTATGGAGAAATAAGGACAAATGAACCAAAAGAAGAGGATAAAAACCCATAATTCCAACACCCAGAGGCAACTACTGTGAAAATTTTGGGTACAACCTAGTTTATACCTTCCCAAGTTTAAATTCTGAGTCTGTTAATGCTTTTTTTTTTTTTTTAAGATTTACTTATTCATGCATACAAGAACCAGGGTACAGGCCAGATGTGCGGGAGGGTGAGAGGAGTCACCAGAGACAGAGCAGGGAACAGAACAGGCAGAGGGACGAAATACACTGCTGAGGGGAGCAGCAGGTGAGACAGAAGAGGCCTGCCTCGCCATGTGGGACCCTCGCCGGACAGCCAGGATCGAACTGGCGCTGCAGAGGCTGCGGACAGCTTCACAGTGCTGTGCTCAACCGCCTGCGCCACCAGGGGAGGCCCTGTCAATGCTTTTTGACTTTGGGCAAGAGTTTAACTTTTTCTGGTCTCGATTTTCTCAGGTGAAAAATAGAGATAACGGCAATCCAGCAGGGCTGTTATAAAGATCTGATGATATAATTTATATAAAGCTACTAACTCACAGTTACTTATTACTTTGTAAGGTTATTCCAATTCCAAATAACAGTCTTTTTTTTTCCCTAAAGATTGATTTTATTCATTTATGCATACAAGAACTGGGGTGCAGGCCAGAGGTGCAGGGGGTGAGAGGATTCACCAGAGACAGAGTGGGGAGCAGAACAGGCGGGTCTACTGAAATACACTGCTGAGGGGAGTAGCGGGCGAGACAGATGAGGTCTGTCTCGCCATATGGGTATCTCCCTGGCTGGGGATTGAACTTGTGCTGCAGTGGCTGCCGATAGCTTCATAGTGCTGAGTCCCTTGCGCCACCAGGGAGGCCTCTGAATAGCAGTCTTAACCACTCTTCTTCCTTAAAAAATGAAATGGAAATAGAGATAGAACAAAACTGGCTACAAGTTGATTGTTGCCGAGAAGGTGACTTCACTGTACCATTCTTTCTACTTCTCTATGTGTATGTATGAATTTCCCATTAGACAAAATTTTTAGAAGACAAAAAAAGAAAAAAAAAAGCTAAGAAACCCTGGATTCAGATGTTGTCCTATCTCTTGTTACAAATCATTTTCTATAGTTTAGGAGCCCGCGGAGAGGGACCTTGCGAATTAGGCCCTGTGAGTATGAATTGGGACCCATAACTAAGGGTGTTTTGAGATGTAACTGTGTGGCCATTAATTTTGAATTACATCACTTGTGGATATAAAAGTGAATGAATGGGGGGCCTCCCTGGTGGTGCAAGGGGTTAAGCACTGCACTATGAAGCAATCCACAGCCTCTGCAGCATGAGTTCCATCCCCGGCTGGCCAGGGAGCAACCCTTATGGCTCAGCAGACCTCTCCTGACTTGCCCGCTGCTCCCCTCAGGAGGGTATTTCAGTCAATCTGCCTGTTCTGTTCCCCATTCTGTCTCTGGTGAATCCTCTCACCCCTCCACCCCAACCTGTACCCCAGCTCTTTATGCATAAATATATCTTTAAAAAAGAAGTGAATGAATGGCCCTCCCCCCACCACCCAGGGCATAAAACCTGTGTGAGGTGGCTGGAGCAATACAGAGGTCTGTGTAGACAGGCTGACACGTTGGTGACCTTATAGTACTTTCAAGTAGTTCTTGCTGTGGAGACTGCCTGGGTGCTGACCTTCCTTCCATCCTCTGAGCTTCTTCCTATCAGCTCTGAGGGCCAATTGTTGACTATTCAGGAATTTTGTGAGCTAGATGCTATGACGTGGGTAGCTCGCAAAAGGCCGGAGTGGGAGTATTTATATGATAGAAACAAATAAACATTACAAATCAGATTTTTTTTTGTTATGAACAGCTGGTTGTTAAACATTAACCAGCATACCACTGACCATGTCATTCCAGTAAATTCTGTTTTTACTCAAATTAACCAGAGCTGGATTCTGCTACCCGTCTCCTATCTTCTCCCAGTAAAACAATTAGTAAAAAGTATACCTTGAAGAGAGAATAGCTTGTGACTGCTGCTGCTTCTAAGTGCTAAACATGGCATGGGGCTCTTTTAAAGTCAATGTCTCCGCAGATACAGATAAAGTGCTTAATTTCTTTTTCTAACTGTCAAACAGCTTTTTGGGGAATTCTAAATGACAGGTACCAGCGCTGGAGCCCTCACGGAAGGCAAAACTGCTACAGTCTCTTCCTGAACTCCTCCAACTCATGATCTCATAACAAGACTCTGGCCTCCTGGCTTTCACTTTTCACTGAATTGGAGGACAGGATGAACAGCCACCCGCCTCAGCACCTCACTCAGATATAGCGGTTGAGTCATTCCCACTGTCAGTTCAAGTTTCCCTCTGGTTTTGGAATCCAGTTTTCCTATGACCTTGAATCTACCTGTCACTCATGGTGTCAACTTGGGCAGGCCTCATCTCTGAAGGTTGTGATCCACAAATCCACACTGGATTCTGGCATTTTCTATGCTTGCTGTTGCTAGAGTAATAGGACTACTACTGATTCTTCCATCTTAATTTTCTTTAATGTTATTTAAAAACTTGTCTTAGGGCCTCCCCTGGTGGCGCGGCGGTTAAGCGCTGGGCTGCGCAGCCTCTGCTGCGCTGGTTTGATCCCCGGTGCTGGCGAGGGTCCCACATGGTACACAGACCTCTCCTGCCGCCCGCTGCTCCCCTCAGCAGTGTATTTCGTCAGTCTGCCTGCTCTGTTCCCCGTTCTGGCTCTGGTGAATCCTCTCACCCTCCCGCGCTTCTGACTGTACTGGGTATAAATAAATAAATCTTTTATAAGATTTATAAATCGTATAAATAAATAAATAAATAAATTTGCTTGTATAAATAAATAAATCTTAAAAAAAAAAAAACTTGTCTTAAACAGGCTATTTTAATTAGATAATTTTTCTTTCAGTTAGAGAAATTCAGTCCTGTGCTAAAGGTTCCAGTTAAAGAGTTATATGCAGTAAAATGTGAGACTCCTTGACTTCTGCATTTCCCCGTTTCTCTTCCTAGAGTTAGCAATAGTTGTTAGTTTGTGTTTCCATTCAGTTCTTTTAAAATGTATTTACACAAGAACGTAAATACATGTACATATATGCACTATGAAGACACACACACGAGTAAATGGGATCATGCTATGCTTCTTGGTTTATTACTTGCTTTCATGGACTGAATCAGAAGAGACTGAATCAGAAGAACACTGGAGAAGAGTAACTCATGCCCAGCTCCCTACTTCCATCTACATGGCTGCCTGCAGTTTTATAGATTGATTTTGCTCGCTCCTCCAAGTTCCAAAATTCCTTGCTCTCCTCCCGCACTATCAGATAAAAATGCTAGCCCTCCCCAGCTAAGATGTAGGCAGAGAAGAAGCCAAATGCCAATGATGTTAGGCTGGATTTTCTGTTAGTGCAGGGTTTGCAGCACCACGATTTTCTTAAGCAGTCCCCTCGCGAGCTCTCCTGTCTTGATTTTCAGGATTACAGTCTTGCATAAAACATCCCTGTGAATATTTCCTTATGCGTGCCTTATGTGTGTGTCCATGAGTTAAATTTCTTGAAGTGGAGTTACTGAGTCTGAAGGAATGAACATTGAAAAATTGGAAAGACATTACCAATTGTACACCAAAAGCTATTCTATAGACTACCACCAGCGTGAGTGTTTATTTCCTAACATGTTACTGCAGATTCCAGATGTTCTCAATCTTTTTAGTTTTTGTTAACTGAAGGACCAAGTAAAATCTCATTAATTTAATCAGTGCTTCCCTGATAACCAGTGACAATCAATCACCTATTTTTCATCTTAGGAATTGCCTGTAACATGAGTGAAACGGCAGAATAGGGAAGTCCGAAGTCCATCCTCCTACGAAAACAATGAATTAACTGGCGAAAACTGTCAGGATAAACTTTTTCAGAACTCTAGAAACTAAGCAAATGCTTCCAGCAACCAGGGGAATGCTTAATCAAGAAACAATATTTGAATCTGGGTAAGAGAACTTTGTGCTATTTGAACTTATCCTCATACGACCCGTCACCCCCAAGCTTGGCAGTGGCCTTGAAGACAGTAGGCCACATTCCTAGTGCAAGTACCCAGTACTAGGGGTGAGTAGAATAAACCTTATAATGAAACAATTGTGGTCAATTTTTTTGATCTACCTGGCACCTCCCTGGAGGACTAACTCAAAGAGTTTGCCTTTATTTTACCTAATTGGAACTCTCCCAGGGCTGAGGTGGCTACCCAGGAGCTGTTTGCTAAAAATATTTAAAGGCAAATGCTTTGGCTGCTGCTGGCTGGGAAAGCGCTGACAGTGGTGGCAAACAATACACAACTGAAAAGCTGAAGAGGAGAGGCTGGGAAATGAGGAGCTTTGAGGAAAGGGGGCTTTGAAAAGCTCTAATGTATTCCCGGAAATCCAGAAGACCACACGCATGCCCACAGCTGTGCTCAGGAAAGATCTGGTAGATCATCAGCTCTCACCTATGGCTCACAGCAAACTCTGTGCAAGCAGGTGGTGAAGATTTAGGCAGAGCTGTGAACTGCCTGACTGAGTGTTGATGATACACCACAACATGGAATCCCTGAGGAATGACTAGGATACTGTTTGTTTATTTAGTTTGAGGCATTTAAGGTATTCTGTTAAATCACTAGCCAACACTAAGCGTATGGAGCAAAGGATTCAGGGGTCACATGTGACAAACAACAGAAAGTTCTTTTATCACAGGTGTGGAGACTGGAAATTCAAGGTCAAGGTGCCAGCAGGCATCTGTTGTGGACTCTCCCTTTGGGTTGCAGGTGGCTCATTTCTCACCATGTGCCCATAAGGACTTTCCTTGGTGTGTGTGCAGAGAAGGCGAAATTCTCTGGTATCTCTTGTTTTAAGGACAATAATTCTATTGATTCAAGGTCCTACCCTTATGACCTAATTTTTTAAAAGATTTATTTATTTATGTACACAGGCCAGAGGTGTTTGTGTGGGGAGGGGGCAGTGAGAGGATTCACCAGAGACAGAGCGGGGAACAGAACAGGCAGACTGACTGAAACACGCTGCTGAGGGGAGCAGCAGGCGAGTCAGGAGAGGTCTGCCCTCTGGCTGGTGATCAAACTCGAGCTGCAGTGGCTGCAGACAGCTTCATAGTGCTGAGACTTAACCAATTGCACTACCAGGGATGCCCCGTAGGACAACATTTTAAAATATTATTACTTAGTAAATTTTCTATGAAGTATTTACTAAGTACTTTCTTCATAAGTAGTTTCTTTCTTAGCGCCTAGAAAAATACTTTATTACTTTTGCTTTCTCTCCTTCCCTCTTCTCTTTCCTTTTCTGTACCTATCCTGCATTATTTTGGCAATAGCACTCCAATTTCACTCTGGAGTGAAATTCCTTTTCTCTCCCTGGATAAAGTCCAGCGGGAATATTAATTAAGACACGCTGTCCTCCATCAACACAGGAGCAGTGATTGGAAACCCAAGCTAGGTCAATTAGAAACTCTCTCTTGAATTTGATTCATGAGTGCAGTGGTGCAGAGCCTGGGGGAAGCGTTAAGCAGCTCTTGCTCAACACCTGGAATCCCTTGATTTCAGCGCCGCTTTCTGAAAAGCTCGGTATTCCAGCTTTTACGTAAACCTGTTTGCTCCCTTGTAGACTTCAGATAAATTACTTTTTCCTAAATTAACCAGAGTTGGATTTTGTCATTCACAACCAAAAATCTAACTCATATAAAAGGGGATTCATTCAATCCTTCAGTAAATATTTGTTTAACATTTACTATTTGCCAAACACCCGTGCTAATCACTAGGGAAGGCTTTCCAAGTGCTTACTAGGCTGATCTCTCTCTCTCTTTTTTTTTCTTTTTTTTTGTCAATAAGAGGGAAAATGGGGAGTTAACTTTACAAGCCTTCATTCTAAGTGTCAGGATAGAAAGAAACCTAGGAAACTCCCAGAGCTTCACGGAAGAACAATTATCATTCAAGAAAGTTTAAAAAGAACACTAAAAACATTTAAGTAGGGATTGTAATAATTTTCTCAGATTAAAATAATTCAGAGGGCCTCCCCTGGTGGCGCAGCCTCTGCAGCGCCGGTTCGATTCCTGGCCACATGGCGTGCAGACCTCTCCTGCCGCCCGCTGCTCCCCTCAGCAGTGTATTTCGTCAGTCTGCCTGTTCTGTTCCTCGCTCTGACTCTGGTGAATTCTCTCACCCTCCCGCGCTTCTGACTGTACCCAGTGCTTGTATAAATAAATAAATAAATAATTCTTTTAATAAAAGAAAAAGAATTATTTAAAATAATTCAGAATTGTCATAATTTTCGACTTTGTTTCTTTAGAGGTCATATGTACTGTTAGTTTCTTTAGAGGTCATATGTACTGTTACACTCAGGGTTGGATCCTGTTACTAACCACTCAGGCACACATTACAGAGTGTTGCCCATATGAGAAACAGCTCCATCACCAAACAACGCTGATAATTTGAGGTATCTGCTCTTAGGATTTATTAATAGCGGTGGGGGGAGATACACTCGGTATTTCAGGCATTCAAGAGATGAAGAGTAAAGGTTGAGGGAAACAGTAGTTTGGGTAGTTAAATACCGATTCCTCTTTGCTACACCCCATTGAAATATACACTTTGAATTATGAGGTTATCTTAAAGATCTTGGGATTCTGGGAGGCTGTTCCATTAATAATGAATTTAGCAACTTTGGAGGCTTAGTAATTGACTCCAACATGACCTTTTCATTGGAACAGTTAGCATCTCTTTCAGATTCCAGCCGTAGAACTGATGTCGATTCCTTGGCATAACTGATTTGGAGCTCAAATTTAAAAGCACTATTTTGTCTAGCAGAGGCATCTGAATTCACAGCTCACATGTCTCCTGCTCAGCAGCCAAATGTGTCTTTGAACTGGACTTTGGTTTCAACCGCCTGTGAAAGAACACGGCTCTCCTGCACTTCCACCGCGTTCTTTCTCACTGCATTTTCATTTGCCCTTGGAAGAGTTTATCTTTCCAACAGGCCTTCACATGCTGGTGCCTTTCAAATGGGGTTTCCATGTCTCTAAAGACTCATTTAAAAATGCTCTCATCGGTGTGAAACTAATATTCATTTAAAATTTTTGTGGTGAATTTTGGTATTCAATTTCTTCTTTGTGTTCAGAGAAAAAATTAAAATGAATATTTTTGAAATGTTAATGAAAAATGGGATTGTCCTCTTTTTCCATGGCACTTTAGCAAAATTCATCAAGTGTAAATTTCTTAATTCATAGAAATCTTTAAAAATGATGGGCCTTCTGAAAATATACATTTGTAGAGGTGTGAACCTATAACGCCGGAACAGATATGATGTGAACCTACTTTATCTCACCACAAAATATATAGAAGAAAATATAGATAAAACATTACAAGACAGTCATTGCAATAACACCTTTAAAGACTTATCACCTAAAGCAAAGAAAGTCAAGGAAAAGATAAACACCTGATAAACAAAAGATTACATCAAACTGAAAGCTTCTGCACAGCAAAAGAGACATTAACCAAAACAGAGAGACACTCCACTGACTGGGAAAAAAATGTTTGCACTCCAGTCAACTGATAAGGGATTGATCATAAAGATACACAAACAACTCACAAGACTCAACAAAAACAAAATTAATCCAGTCAAGAAATGGGCAGAAGAACTTAAAAGACATTTCTCCAAAGAGGAAATGCAAATGGCCAACAAGCATATGAAAAAATGTTCAACATCCCTTATCATCAGAAAATACAAATTAAAACTACATTGAGATACCACATTACACCTGTGAGAATGGCACATATTAAAAAAAAACTAGCAACAACAAATGTTGGCAAGGTTGTGGAGAAAAAGGAACTCTCCTGCACTGCTGGTGGGAGTGCAAACTGGTCCAACCACTATGGAGAGCTGTGTGGAGATTTCTGGACCTACTAAACATAGAGCTTCCATAGGATCCAGCAATTCCACTCCTAGGTATTTACCCAAAGGACACAGAAACATCAATTCCAAAGAGCACCTGCACCCCTTTGTTTTTGGCAGCACTATTTACAATAGCTAAGCTTTGGAAACAGCCCAAATGCCCAAAAATAGATGACTGGATCAAGAAGATGTGGTACATATACATCATGGAATATTACTCAGCATTCAAAAAAGATAAACACATGCAATTTGCAGCAACATGGATGGCGCTGGAAGGGATCATGCTCAGCAAAATAAGCCAGAAAGAAAAAGAAAAATACCGGATGGTCTCACTCATAGCAGGAATCTAGAAAACTTAAATAAGGGACCAGGAAAAAGACTAATTATAATAAAGTAAAAATCAAAATCAACAAGCAACTATAAACCAGAGACACAATATGGGTGAGGGGGAGAAGGGATTATAGTCAAAATTAGGGGGGTGGGAATTGTATGGGGACTATGACCAAGATGAAAATGCATATATTGTGCAAAAATGAAAAATGTAAAAAATATATAAAATAAAATTTTTAAAAATCACCTACTTTAAAATGATGGGCTACATGGCTCACTATGAAAGGAAAAAAACCATCAAGGTGCCCTACAGAGTCACCAAAGTTAATTTTGTCAACACAATGTGTTCTGCGTCACACCATTCAAACATAGCCTCTAAATTTGGTGAAAATGTGTGTAGCTCTTTCCCTACCATGGAGAAACAGTCCAAACTGGGTGTTGATAACACAGAGACAGCAAATAAGCAATCTGCCCAGTCAGCGATGCCCCGGCCCTTTCTTTCCTGACTTCTGCTACTCGTTGGTGCTTCCACCAGAGGGCAGACTGTAAAAGAGAAAGAAGAGAGAGGGAAAGGCTGTGAGGCCCTCAACGCAGGAAAATTAGAAGCTACCTCAGCCCATTGGCCTGTGTTCCTGGTGGGTCTGGCTTGTTTGAATGAAGGTATTACCTCAGACTGGGACTCGGGCCAAATCATGGTTTAGTCACTTCAGGCAGTTATTTACCGTGTGTTTGCTGTATTCAAGGCACTGTTCTAGACACTAGAGCTACAGCAGTAAACAAGATAGACAAAAGCATTAGCTTGTGGAACGAGCATTACAGCATTGTGTTTTTACAATCCCCGTGAGTGCCTGTGCCACCAGGGGAATAATAACAGTTTCTGTGGGTACTTAAATGAGATACTTAAGCATCTAATGAGGTTTCCGAATTTATTACAATTTACAGCTTGTATATAGCTTTTCATAATGTCTATAAATCTTTGTGTTCTACTTTACATTATTTCAACTCTCCTATGAGTATTTCTACTCAGTATTTCAATAGTGATGCAATATTTCATTGTGTTAATTTACCATTACACATAAGACATGACTCTTTCCTATTATATATTTGATTCATAGTAGGTTCTCAATAAATATTTGTTGAAAGAATACATGAACACCACACCCTTATTATTTGTATCTCTTCAATATTGCAAGTATTTATCTTTTGAACACTCTTTATGGGAGAGGGACCAAAGTAGGATCATTGTATGGACATACACAGCACAAGGCACGAATATTTTCATGATCCGCCATGTATGTTACCATCATGCTGCCTTGAAAACTGGTACAAATGTAAATTTTTTTTTAAGATTTATTTATTTATGGGCCTCCCCGGTAGCGCAGCGGTTGAGCGCTGGGTTGCGAAGTTGCCCGCAGCCTCTGCAGCGCCGGTTCAATCCCCGGCTGCTCCCCGGCCACCGGAGGAGGGTCCCACATGGCGCGCAGACCTCTCCTGCCACCCGCTGCTCCCCTCAGCAGTGTACTTCAGTCCTTCTGCCTGCTCTGCTCCCCGCTCTGGCTCTGGTGAATTATCTCACCATCCCACTTCTGACTGTACCCAGTGCTTGTATAAATAATAAATAAATAAATCTTTAAAAAAAAAAAGATTTATTTATTTATGCATACAAGAGCTGGGGTACAGGCCAGAGGTGTGGGGGGTGTGTGAGAGGATTCACCAGAGACAGAGTGGGGAACAGAACAGGCAGACTGACTGAAATACACTGCTGAGGGGAGCAGAGAGCGAGACAGGAGAGGTCAGCTGCGCCATGTGGGTAGCTCCTTGGCCAACCCCGGGGATGGAACTCGTGCTGCAGAGTATGTGGACAGCTTCATAGGTTGCGTCTTATCCCCTTGCACCACCAGGGAGACCCACAAATATAAAATTAATGACTGCCACATTGTGGTTGCGTTCGTATTCTTTAATTATTTATATTATTTCATTAAAAGCAATGCAGCAAATAAATTGGAGGGACATTGAAGAACTGTGTTACAGTTTTGCCAAAGACTAAACAGATGACATATAAAGATGATTACCACAAAGGAGTACCTTTCTGTTGCATTACATCAGAGGCTGGGCTGTTTTGTGCAGTGAGCACCTGTGGCATTGAGGTGAAGTCCACAGACCTTGCTATCTCAGTTGGTCTTGAGAGAGCTGAGACAGCACAGGGCATGGGGATGTTGATGAATTAATATGAATTGGGGCCTTGTTGGCAATGTGATTTGCATATCTGTGGTTTGGGGTTATTATGCATGCCATATTTTTACTCTTTGCCCTGAAGAATAGAACTAGTTGCGTGGTTGAATTAAGCAATAAACCTTTGATCTGAAATGGTTTGGTAAAATAAGCAGTTGTGTGGTTTTGAAAAATAATGCATTTTGAAACATTTTGAAACCTACAGAAAAATCACAAGTGCAGTACAAAGAACTTCCATATCCTTTCCACCTAGTTTCTTAACTGTTAACACTTCACAGCATTTGGTTACTTGCTCTCTTTCTCTCTCTGCAGTCTCCAGACCCCATTTACATTTTGCTTATTGTCCAAACATTGTTTCTTTTCCCTTTCCCATCCAGGATTCCCCCTGGGAACATGTGCTGCATATAGTTGTCTCTTCAGTCTCCTCCAGTGTCAGGTAGTTGATTTTCCTCTCTTTCATGTCCCCAACAGTTGTAGAAATTGCTGGGTTTGCATTTTGTAGGATGACCCACAGTTTTCTTAAGATTTATTTTTATTTTATTTATGCATACAAAAACTGGGGTACAGGCCAGCAGTGGCTGGTGATAGCTTGATAGTGCTGAGACTTTAACCCCTATGCCACCAGGGAGGCCCTGACCCACAGTTTACTTTAGGACTAGACTCAGGTCGTGTTTTCTTGGCAGGAACACCTGAGATATGTATTTGTGTTCTTCTCGGTGCATCACATTAAGTTTTTTATATTAATCTTAATAAATACATAGAATGTTATTTTTATGGTGGAGATTACAGAGGGCTTCGGAGTCCTGATTCATTTTTTGCTGGCCTTTACTGTGGACTTGGTGGCTTTTTGCTGGCGATGGACAACTTATCCACCTTGGTGATGCTGACTGCCAATGTTTGTCTCATATCCTGCACAGTGAAATGGCTTACCTCCTGAAATTTTATGCCAAGGAAATGGAAACATATTGTTTGGAAAATAACATACCTTTCAAGATTTTTGTTTATTGTTGATAATGCTCCAAGTCATTCTCCTTTTTTTTTTTTTTAAAGATTGATTTATTTATTTATACAAGCACTGGGTACAGTCAGAAGCGCGAGAGGGTGAGAGAATTCACCAGAGCCAGAGCGGGGAGCAGAACAGGCAGACTGATGAGGTCTGCACGCCATGTGGGACCCTCGCCGGTGGCCGGGGAACGAACCAGTGCTGCAGAGGCTGCAGGCAGCCTCGCAGCCCAGTGCTCAACCGCTGCGCCACCAGGGGAGGCCCTGACTTGATTGTTTTTAAGAAACACCACATAATAAGAAAAGCTCTTAAAACCACACTTGAAGCAATCCACATGGCAAAGTGACATGTTTTAGGAAGGCCTGTTCTGGACACCTTGGGAGAGGCCTAGCCTTTGCCTTTTTCATTTAGGATATAAGATTTTTTTTTTCTTAAAGATTTATTTATGCACACAAGAGGTGGGGTACAGGCCAGAGATGCGGCGGCGGGGGGGGGGTGTGTGTGTGAGAGGATTCACCAGAGTGGGGAACGGAATAACCAGACTGAAATACACTGCCGAGGGGAGCAGCGGGCGAGACAGGAGAGGTCTGCCGTGCCATGTGGGTAGCTTCCTGGCCAGGGATCGAACTCGTGCTGCAGAGGCTGCAGATTGTTTCATAGTGCGATGCCCAACCCCTTGCGCCACCAGGGAGGACTAGGATGTAAGATTTTTAATCACCAAAACTGATGGGCAGGTGAGGGGAATCTTCTTCTGACTGGATGCTGTGATTTTTTTTGCAGCAACATCAGTGGTATTGAAAGGTTACTTCCTCTGGTGCCTGGGAAGAAAATGCCCTCCTCCCATCTTGAGGGCCACAGAGGGCTGAACATACTGGGAATCACTGGCTCTTTCTTGGGGCCCCAGGAGAACCTTTCGTAATAATGTTTCCTCTACACCAAACATAGAGTAGAAAAGTAATGTTGTGAACACTGAAAACCAGTGCAGGAGGTAGTACCCACCCTTGTCAAGCAAGCAATCAGCAGGGACAGACCAGCCTCCTACTCTGAGCGCCTCTAGGCTAGAAGTTACCAAGGATACCGGGCTATGCTGGGAAGGGGTGTATGATCAAATTGCAGAGACAAAACATGCTCTCAACCAGCTGGTAACCTCTGTAAAGGCCTGGCCTTTGTCTCCCCCATTTCTTGTGGACCTCAGTGCACCTGCTTGCAGTCTGGATGCAAGTTAGTTATCTATAGTTTGATTGAAGTTTCTGTGTTGCATTATTTCCTCTCCCCAAAGGGGAAATAATGAATGCTGAGTTGATGCAACCATACAGCCCCATCCCCGAGGTAAAGGGACTGCATACATTTTGTCTGGAAACTTACCCCCTACCGTAGAATTCTGTCTCGCTGGTAAAGGTTAAATTTTACTCTTCTCCTGGATCTTTTGAAAATATCTCCTACAAATGAGGAGGCTAACAATAAAACCCCTACTGTTTGTATAGGCTTTGTAGTTTACTGTGGTCTCATTTAATCTCCTCTCTTGTCTTTTTCTTCAGTGCTTTGTACACAAATGTTATTGATTCCCTCCAGAGGTAGCCAGTGTGCTAGAATAAACAGCATGAGACTGGGGTTTTAACACCTACTTCTTGAAATAACTCTCTGTGCCTTATTAGGCAAGTTGCTTTCCCTCCCTGAACCCGATTTACCTACATGCAGAAGGAAGATGGGGTTTGGATGCCCCGGAATCTGAGGCCCCTTCCAGTTTCTGACTGGAGTGTGGTTTCTTTTGTGGGTGTGGTTGTTCCAAAACCGAGGGGCAGGGACAGGATGCAGTGTGATGATGGGGGACAGAGGAGGGGGTTGAGCAGCTGTGTGCATCTGTGCTGCCTCACTTCTTAGCCTTAGATTTCCCAGACTCTTCAAGTTCATGATCCCAGGGAATTGCCTGCCGGGCCCCCTGCCACACACAGCAGACCATTTAGGGTTTCTTTCCCAGGGTCTGCTTTCAAGTCAGTCGGTGGAAGACTTTCAGAGGTCTGGAATCTTATTTCTTGCCCTCTTGACATCTGAGGCCTGAAAAGAACTTGGGGAGCCTGCCTAGGCCGGCTTCCGGAGCCGCAGCCTCCTGTCTTCCGGGACTGGGGGCAGGAGGGCGCCCCTGCGAGCGCTGGCAGTCATTGTTTGGGTATTGACTCAAAGGAGTGGGAGCCACAATGCACAGGAAAAAGGATGAGCTCGTGACAGCGAAATGAAAAGATTCTTATCTTGGAAACAGCGGTTTCTTATGCAAAACAGGGGGTGGCAATGTGATTGTGCCCCACGGAGTACTTTCAACAACAGGGATTTCAAATGAAGGAGCTATTTTGCATACCTACGGGAGCAGCGATGGGCCAGATTGTTCATTAATTAAAGGGGGGTGGGGGGTGAAAGCGGGCGCTGAAAAAGCCACGTCGCACTTGCTGCCGAACCGAAATAATTCACGGGCCTTCCTCTCAGTCCCAGTTGATCAGCTGGGAGACAAATGTTGTCTTTTCAACCGTGGCCACCTCTGAGCAGGGGAGGAGAGGGGAGAGAAGCAGGGAGGCCGGGAGCAGGATGGGGCGGGGAGGGGCGGGGCGTCGCAGAGGACGAGAACAGCAGCGATCGCTCAGCCGTTTCTCTTTGGTGTTCAAGTGCTTTGTGGAGGTCGCTTTTTTGTTGTCTCTCCCCCCCCCCCCCGCCACCCCCTCCCCCGGAGATTTACCTTCCTCATCTGTTTGATTTCCTATGAAAGAAGTCTGAGCCCATCCCCACTGATGGGGAAAAGGAAGGAGACACTGAAGAGGGAGGCGGAGGGCCGAGGCCTGGGAAGATAGGCCGAGGCCTATAACCACCTGTGGCTGTCCTGGAAATTCCGCAATGTAGGTCACCCACTGAATGGGTAACGCCACAAGTGAAGAGGAGAGTTGAGTTGTGGTTGCAGGTGGGAGTTACCCACGCCTCCGCATCTCTTTCCTACCAGCCAGATGGCTTCCCTTTTGCCCTGCATCATCTTTTGATTGAGGAGCAAGTGTAATTACCATTTATCAAGCACTTTCACATTTAATAAGGTTAAAAACTAAGCCCCCACTCCTGGCCCAGCAGGCAGGTTTGGGAAGCGTGAATACATAAGGGTAGCCATAAGATTACCACGGAAACCCCTGCCTAAGGTTAACCAACCTGACCAGAAAAACCAGCCCAGCTCCAGCAATGCAGAAACAGCCAGGACATAGTCTGTGTCCAGCGTCAGCAGACATCCTAGCAGACAACCGGTGCCCCAAGTAACGAAGTCCGCGGAAAGAGTGTAAAACAGAGCCTCAAATCCTCCTTAGTGAGCAGACTTCTCCCCTCTCACCCTCTGCTCCCTTGCAGGGTATTGCCATGCATCTGCCTTTTGTGTGCTCCACTCTCTCTGGTGACTTCTTTCACCGGCGCCTGTGTCCTCACCCCGATATTACACCACCACAATATACATTCCTTCATACGTTATTTTCCACCACCATGTTAAATATGTGCGTCAGACACTTTTGCATGTGTTAGTTTATTTGAGCTGTTCAGGTACCCTGGGAAATACCTAGATATTATTGTTCCTGTCTCAGAAATGACAAAACAGAGGTTCAGAGACTTTAAATGCATTATTCAAGGTCACACAACTTGGAAATTGCAAGGCTAGGATTTGAACCCACATTGGTCTGATCTCAAAACCCGCACCCTAAACTTCTGTGCGATGCTCAATGCTGACACACACCCCTCCTTTTCCTCCATTCTTGCCTAAATTGTGTTTGCCCAGCTGTTACCCAACAGGGAAACTTTCCTAGCTTGTGTGAGCATTAATATACCTTCTGATCCATGAACACGGTACATTTTAAAATTTATTTCATCAATGTTTTGTACTTTTTAAGCATACAAATCCTGCACATAGTTTGTTATTTTTTCCTAATTGCTTCAGTTTTATTATGGTATTGCAAATTACTGTTTATTAAATTTCAATTTCCAATTGATATACAATTGGTTTTTGTATCCTAACCTTGTGGTCTATGACTTTGCCAAGCTCACCTACTCGTTCTCGTACCTTTTAGGTACACTCTAGGAATTTTCTAGGTAGATGATTATGTCTGTGAATAGAGACTAATTTCTTCCTTTTCAATATCGATCTTTTATTTCTTTTCCCTTGTTTAACTGCCCTGAGTAGAACATCCAGTGCAACGTTGAATAGATACACAGAAATGAATATCTTTGTCTTATTTCTTTTTTTTAAGATTTATTTTTATTTATGCCTATAAGATCTGGGGTGTAGGCCACAGGTATGGGGGTGAGAGGATTCACCACATATGGGGAGCAGATCAGGTGCATCTACTGAAATACACTGCTGAGGAGAGCAGGTGGAAAGATGGGAGAGGTCTGCTGCGCCATGTGGGTCACCTCCCTCCATGGCTGGGAAAGGAACTTGACTGCAGTGGCTGCCAATGGCTTGACAGTGCTGAGACTTTAACCCCTGCGCCGCCAGGGATGCCCCCTTGTCTTATTTCTGATTCAGTGGGAAAGCTTTCAGTCTTTTAGCATTAAGTGTAATATTACATGTGAATTTGTTATAGATGCCCCCTTTCAGGTTGAGTATGTTCTTCTATTCTTAGTTTCCTGAAATATTTTTTATCATGAATAGATTTGCATTTTATCAATTGTCTATTCTATGTGAGTTGAGATGATTGTATGGATATGGTTTTTATTTTTCATTTTGTTAATATAGTATGACACCGATTTTCAAATGTTTGACCAGCCTTGCATTCCTAGGATACACCTTACTTGGTCTTTAGGTTTTATCCTTTTTATGTATTGCCTAACTAGATTTGCTGACATTTTATGGAAGGTTTTTTTGTCTATGTTTGTGAAGTATATTGGTCTGTAGTTTTCTTCTCATGTCTTTGTCTGGTTTGGTATTCATTAGGTTTTCAATTGAAGTTATTTTTGAAGTAGAGGACTGAATTTAGAGCTGGTCTGAGGTAACAGTGGTGTGAGAAGGTCAAGTTTCTCTGAGGCACTCACTTTGCCTTCCTGTACTCTGCTAAGACACTATCAACCCTCTTTCCACAACTGCAGATGGTGCTGGACCTTCAGATAGTTACCCTTTGACCCGAGCTCTGGAATTTTCTGTTGTTCTTCTCTGCTCCACTTCCAAACCACCGACACAATGCACAAAAGAAGAGACCTGCTTCCTGTATGTAATAGTTACCTAATCAGCTCTACTAAAGCTCAGGGGCCAAGAGAGCCGCAGTCATCTCTCTGTCTATGACTGGGATCTGCTTGAATGGGCCCATTGTTTCCACACACTTCCTCACCAGGGTGCAAGGGATACTGAGGGGAGATTGCATCCAGCTTGTGAATGGGAGCACTTTCAAATCATCACCTGTGCTTAGTAAAGGTTTGAGAGTTCTCTGTAGTACCCTGAGTATTTAACAGGCACTCTGATGCTGAGTAATGATTACAGCTGTACATAAAATAGAAAGATTAGAGTCTCAGTTGCCTGCTTAATATGTAAATGTATCCAGTTATGTGTGAGTGCTTTTAATGAAGTAACTGACACTTCTGTTCCCTACATTGAGAATGATTGATGAAAAACTCTATAACCCCATCAGAAATTAGCAACCAGCAGGCCCTTTGAATGGGCTCTGTGGTGCTTAATACCTCTGTAGGAGGTATTAAGACTGGGTTTTAGCCCTGGCTTTACAATTGAGTTCCAGTTCTCTGGAAACAGGAAGTAGACTTCTGTAGGGTAAAGAAAATATCAGGCTTTTCTGCCCTTCCGCCATCAGGATAGATGATGGATCCTTGTCCTGAATGCATGCCTGATGGCGGGCACCTGGAATAGGGTGTGGGCATAGGTAGATGGGATTCAGCTGAGCTAAGGCTGTGCTTTTAAGGGCGGCGTCACAGGGATGCCAGAAGCCGAGAAAGCAGCAGTAGAAGCCGAAGCCGAAGCCAAAAGAGAAGCCGAGAAGCAGCAGAACGAACTCCAGAGAGCTCAGATAGAGTGAAGACTTGCTGGGGGTTGGGAGGCCTGCCAGCCTCCCAGCCCCCAAGCCAGCACCCCTGCCTGCCATATGCCTGGTGAACCCCAATAAAAGACCTGCAAAAAACCACTGAGGACTCTGACTCCTCCTTTACCCGGTCTGCATGGGATCAGAAAACCTGCACTGTGTCCTTTACAACTTCCTTATCCCAAATTGCCTTCAGAGAATTGTCCATGAAGGATTGTGACATAACTTTACTCATCTATTTTGTGTTGGTTTTCCTTTCATCATACAGGTATGGATAAAAGAAAGAGCAGCTTCCAGGTACTGAACTAAGTGCTTTACTTATATTATTGCCGCCAATCACAACACCAATCTTAGAAGACAGCAATTAATATATCCCAATTTTATAGATGGAGAAACTGAGGCTCAGAAAAGTCCTTTGCCCAACCTCACCTTGTAAATTATTGGCTAGGCTGGGATTCAAATTCAGATCTCCCTGGTTATACCTCGCTGCCTTTTACTGCTGAAGATGGTAACCTCTGTCTGCCAGTTTTCTCACACACCTGTAAACTACCTGAGCTTGGAAGGACAGGAGGAGCTGGACTGACATTGCCTAGGGCTAAGCATCCTTTTGCACCCTCTCAGGCACACAGCCTTTCACGAGAAGGCCGGTGGTTTGAATTACACCGCCCTGTAGGCTGATTGGGAGGTAAGGCTTCCATTCACTACCTGTGGTGCCATGAAGGGCAACATGGAGGCCTTGCAGCGGTAGCGGGAATGTTGCTCTACTCACTGTCTCTAATTGGAAAAAATATATATAGCATGGATTATGCACCAGGCAATTTCCTATCGCGTTACACATATTAACTCATATAATCCCCACAAACACTTGTGAAAACACTTATTATTCCCATTTCATAGATGAATGAACAGAGGCACGGAGAGGTTAACTCCTTTGCCAAAGTCTCCCAGCCAACAAGAGGCAGAACTGGGATTTGAACCCAGAGGGTTTGGTATCTAGACCTGTGCTGGTCCACGGGGCAGCCGCTAGCCATGTGTGGCTATTTAAATGGCTATTTAAATACATTAAAGTTAAATAAAATTTAAAAATCAATTTCTCATTCTTACTGGATCCATTTCAAGTGTTTAATAATCACAGGTGCTTGTGGCTACATTGTGGGATAGTGCATTTATGAACATTTGCATCATCGTGGAGGGTTATAGCCTATAGCATGAGGCACACCTCTGTGCTTTTAAAAGATTTAAAGGCATTTAGAGGACATGGCTCTCGCAGAGGACAACGTGAGTACATCTCCTTATATTCCTGGCTTGGTCTCCACCTTCTCTCCAATTTTCTGTCCCGTTTTCAGCCCTTTTTATTTATTTATTTTTCTAAATATTCACTTATTTATGCATATAAGAATGGGGGGTACAGGCCAGAGGTGCGGGCTGTGAGAGGATTCACCAGAGACAGTGGGGAAACAGAAGAGGCAGATTGACGGAAACACTACTGAGGGGAGCAGCGGGCGAGTCAGGAGAGATCTGCTGCGCCATGTGGGTTGCTCCCTGGCTGGCCGGAGATTGAACTCGTGCTGCTATGGCTGCAGTTAGCTTCATAGGTTGCGTCTCAACCCCTTGCGCCACCAGGGAGGCCCCTGTTTTCAGCCCTTTTTAAAAGTGGCTTTAAACTCTGACCTAAGTCTCATGTACTGATTAAACCCCCTCCTCTCTTTTGACCGCAGGCCCCTGCTGATGCTTTGATGTTTGAAGAGCCACAGACCCTGCTCTGGATTTTGTGTTAGGTCTGCAGGTCTCTTCTGGAAGCCCCAGTCTTGGCAGCGAGACAAAAGATGTTAAGGGGGTGGCTGGCTGTTAACCCCTGCTACTTCTGTCTCCAGACCTTGGTCCTTATCAAATCAGTCTGATGTGTTGCCTATGGGAGGAGAAAAAAAAATAGTGACTTCAAAGTAAGAGACACAGAGTAGAAGTCTGCAACAGTTCTCTGCCACAGGGATTTATAGGCATCACCACAAAATTCCCCAGAGCTGGGACCAGCTGCCAAGTGATTGATAGTGATTACTGTAGGAGATTTTTGTGGGTTTTCAGAGGCCTAAATAAGCAGGGTTGTCCTTACAGCAGGTGGCTGTGAAGAGGGAAATTGACAAGGCTCCATGCTCTTCCCCATAAATGACTCTCCCTGCGGACCTTGCAGGAAGGACCATGCCCCTCCCCCTCCACTAGTGACACTAGGCTCTTATTGGCCAACACATCACTTTAGCTATGCGAGGCATTGCCTATTCTTCTCACCCCCACCTCTGGGCTCCCAGAGGAGTGAAGGGTGGAGATGTTTTGATGGGCGGGGAGGAGTTAGCTGAAAATTTGCAGACATGCCAGACACACTTCAATTAGTTGCCTCTCTAGCCTGCGGCCCTGCCTGCAGGTTCAAATTCAGAAAAGTAACGTTTGCAAAGACTCTTCAGTGGCACGATGCCTCCCATAGATAGATGTTTTGCAGAGCATGCCAGAACTGGGATTTTGAGGATGATTGTGATAAGCTTTCAAAAAGGAAAGGGAGGTCACTGTTTGTTTGTGGCTAGGTCTTGGCATCTGTGGTTGGCACAGCAGGTGCTTTGCTGCTATGCTGCCCCATCACCAGCGGGGTAGGGGGGGTGGTGTCAGTGGTGGCAGATGCTATTTACCCCCCTGTAGGGGCAGGAAGGGACCGAGCAGGATCTCTATGATTTGAGCAGACAGGGTAAAGGAGAGAGTCCTGGAGCCCTCGGTGGCTTTTGCAGGCTTTTACTGGGTTTACCAGGTGCACGGCAGGCAGGGGTGCTGGGGGCCCGGAAAACTGGCAGGCCTCCCAGCCCCCGGAGAATCTTCACTTTTTCTGGGCTCTCTGGTGTTCTCTCATGGCCTTGTTTTCTCTTTTCTCGTCTCTTGCTTTTCTCTCCTTCTGGTAGTTCTTTCGCGCTCTCTGCGCTCCTGGCATCCCTATGACGCCGCCCTTTTAAGCCCAGTCTCTCAGCCCAGCTGTACTGACCTACGCATGCCCACACCTACGCCAGGTGTCCGCCATCAGGCATGCATTTAATCTAATGACAAGGGGGGCAGAAAAGCCTGACATTTATTTTTTTAAAAAAAGATTTTTATTATTTATTTATATAAGCACTGGGGTGCAGGCCAGAGGCGCGGGAGGGTGGGAGAATTCACCAGAGACAGAGCAAGGAGCAGAACAGGCAGAAGGACCGAAGTACACTGCTGAGGGGAGCAGCGGGCGAGACAGGAGAGGTCTGCGCACCATGTGGGTATCTCCCTGGCTGGCCGGGAATCGAACCGGCGCTGCAGAGGCTGTGGACAGCTTCACAGCACAGCGCTCAGCCCGCTGCGCCATCGGGGAGGCCCCAAAAGCCTGACAATTATTTACCCTACTCCCACCAAGTACCCAGCCCCTGGGGGTGAGACACCCTGGAGAGCTCATGTCTGAGACAGTGTCCCCCTCCGTGTTCCTTTTCCTGGAAGCAAAGCCTGTTGCCCTCCTGTTTGTTGTTCCAAAACCTTTCAGTACACCTTGTGCAGGGAAAATGGAAAAACTCAGGCTCTTTTTCATCTCCTGCCATTAGCCTCTACGGCTGCCACCTGTGGCTTTACTGCCCAGGTTTCATTCCCCACGCATGATAATGTGTCACTACGAAAAGCACTTGCGAGAGTGAGCATGGGACGCAAGCACCTATGATTACAGACACCTGGGCCAAGATGCCAGGGAGCACGGGGTGCATAGACGGACACCCCAGGTGGAGAGATTGGGGAGAAAAGAGAAGCCAGAGAGAGATGGCAGAAATGGTGGTGGTGGGGGGGGGGTGTTGGGAGGCTCCGTTGCTGCCTGCCAGCCTCCCTGCCACCGAGGCTGCCTGTGTATCTAGTCCCCTGATTCAGCACTGAAGGCATATTAGATATATCGAAGGCTCCGCTATTTTCCTGTTTGCCCGAATCAACCATGAACCCGCCTGGCCTTGGATGGTTGCCCTACACCCTGCAAGGTCGTCCATCAGACTAGAAATAACAATCCCTTATGACTGAAGAACCAGCTGCACTTTATGAAGCATTTTCAAGTCCGTGGTGTCCCTACTCATCTGCTGTGAGGTAAGGGGGATGCAGTAGCATCTCCATTTTAACGGCGAGGAGACGGAAGCTGAGAGAGGCCTTAAGATGTCTTGGTTTGAGCGGCTTCTGACTGGAATCATAGCTATCTGGGCAGCTTTCTGTTTCTGGAAACTTCTAGTAGCTCCACCACCACCTCCTTTGTTAGGCAAGAATAGAGGGTAGAGAAGCTTGGTTGCTGGGAAGGAGAGACACCACATTTGGCTCGATGTGCTCCATCACGGGGTGGAGGTGTTTTCATGGGTTGACAGTACTAGTAGCTTCTCTGGGTTCTCTTCTGCCTTGATCTTTAGGTCCCCTTTTCTGCACTTACCTCTTTCCTCTGGAGTCGGAAATATTTTGCAATATGTCCCCCCGCCCCCACCACCACCATACCAGTCAAGGTCCTGTGCAGAGAAGATGGAGCCAGGAATCGGGAATGTTCTGCTTCTGATTTCATGAGCTAGGCATCCAGCACGCCTGTCTGATTGATGAAGCTCTTGGGACCAATCCATCCTTTCACAGCCATGGTGTGCCTGAAACAGCAGGTTGACCAATTTGGGTTTTATCTTGTAGGTAGAATTTAGCCATGGAAGGGTCCATGCACAGGCGCTAGAAGGAAACCCCAGGGAAAGGTGTGTTCTGGGATGTCAGTGTGGACAAGCAGGAGGTGGGAGCGCTGCAGTGGTCAACGTGGTGAAGGAGCTGCCTGAGCGATGTCATCGATCCAATGAAGACTTTGTGCCAATTAATTGCTATTGCTGGGCCTCAGCTTCCAGTAAATGGTTGCATTAACCTGGTCACAGCCCTCCAGAGGGTTGTAATTGTCTGTTTACCTGTCTGCCCTCCCTGCTTTTCTCAGTTTTGAAAGAAAGGAGGCCTAGTCTTATTCCCCAGTTACTAGCAGAGGGCAAGACCAGGAGTAAATGCTCATTCGAATGATGGGAATTTTATAACTTTTCTCACAAATACAGCCAACAAATTCCCACAAAGGACAGCAAATCCATAGCAGAGCCTTTCCTGCTTCTATATGAGGTGCCTGGCTGGAACCACTGGGGTCCTGTTTAATGGGCTGAAGCAGGCCTTGACTAACTAGAAAGTAGTTGGTTAAATGGAGCCCTAGCGTCTGGTAAAGGTAGTTTTTTCCCTTACAGGCCTGTTAAAGAAAAATGATTCTGACACTTGTTTAAATGGCATGACTATTTCCTCAAGACTATTGGATGAGGGGAGAGACACTGAACTCCTAATACAACAAAGACAAGAGGGGATTCATAGCCAACAAGAAGAGGGATGGGGTCAGTGGATGCCAAATTCCTAAGAGAAATTTATTTGATATTATTATGGACTGAATGTGTGGCCCCTCTCCTCCAAATTCATATGCCAATGCTCAGCACTCAGGGTGATGGTATTTGGAGGTAGGCGTTTGGGAGGTAATTTGGCTTAGGTGAGGTCAGGTGGGTCTTATGGGATTAGGGTTCCTATAAGAAGAAGAAAAACCTGGACTCGTCTCTCTCCCTGACATGTGAGGACATGGCAAGCAGGTGGCTGTCTGCAAAGCAGGGAGAGAGCCCTCACCAGGAGCTGAATCTGCCAGCTTCTTGATCTTGGACTTCCAGTCTGTCTCAAGCCCATCAGTCTATGGTAATCGGCTATAGCAGCCCAAGATGACTCAGACAGATATCAAGGGTGAGGGAATTCTTATTAAACTGACTTAAAAGAATTCTTGCTGAAGACAAGCTAAGGACTTAGAAATCAAGGGTGGGGCCTGAGGAACTTGATCAAATAGTTGTGTGATCAGATTATCTGGGGCGGGGTGGATTTTCCCTAAATTGACTAGGCAGGATTCTTCCCTAAATGTAGACCAAAGACAGTCTACTTGAAATAAGGGATTAGCAGAGCCTGACTAAATTTCCGTCAAGGAGGTAGTCTTGGGCAGGCTTCTCTGCTGGGGCATCCTTTTACTCATTATGCCTGGCATTTGCCACACTGCTGTAACCTCCATTTGCTTAAGCAAATTTTGCAGAGGCAGGTACCTGGTGGGAAACCTAAGCTGAGGCCATGGTTTACCCAACAGAACTGTCCATTAGAATCATCTGGGGCGGCTTTTTTTAAATTTTATACATTTTTTTACCTACCTGTGCCTGGACCCTATCCCATACCCCCTAAGTCTACATTGAGGAGGGGATGAGGCGTGCACAACTTTAACAAGCTTTCCTGGTGATTCTCGTTGTGAGCCCGGCTGGCGATGACTGGTCTTAGCTTATGGGCTGAACAAGAAGTGATAGGCAGGGAATGAGCACCTGTTGTCAGGGAGCAGGAGGAAGGGGACGGGAAGGGAGTAGTGGGGGAGGCTGGAGGGGATCGGATGTCTTCTTTGCCTAGAGGCATGGGACCCTTGGGGGTGCCAGGACTAGCGTACTCAGCAGAAAAGGCAGAGGACCGTTTCAATACTCACTACCTTTGCTTCCTAGGTGTTTTTTTAAACCCTCAGGGCTTCTGCTGTCCCTCTGACATTTTGTATCCTCACCTTCTCTCATTCTTTTTTTTTCTGGAAAAGCCTGGTTAAGCCTGCTTACTGCGGTTTGTGTTTTTGATGAGGCAGATGGGCACTTTTTAAAGGGGACATATCCAGAAGTTAAAGAACTGATGTCCCGAGGCAGGAAATTCAGATATCTGATCATCTGAACAGGGCGAAGTTGGGGTGCACAACAAGGGGGGTGTGTGCCTAGAGGTGGGGCGGGGCAGGTTCCCCAGTCTCCCTACCTGGGCCTCCTGTTGGCTCAGAAACTTTGTGTCCCAGATTCCTAGGACTTTCTGGGGGATATTAGGCAGAGTTTTCTCTTTTTTCCCAAAAGGACAGAAAAATGAAGGGTTTAAAGCTAAACCTTGACTCTCAGGTAAGATGCAACCCTCACTGAAATAGCACTCTGTGAGCACAACACTGTCTCGTTGGTTCATTATCGGGCGAGGTCAGGACATTATTTCTGGCAGCTTCTGAAAGCCACAGCCTGTTAGAAAAAAGTCTTCTTCCTGAGGGTTTAATACGGCTTTGCTCTCGCTTGTTCTCACCAGCACACGCACGCATGCTTGAGCGCTCTCTTTTTCTTTTTTCTTGGGCCTCCTTTTAAAATGCTAATTAAATTTGCTTGATCTCCGCTGCCCCCCACCCCCAGCTAATTTTGGAAATCTAGAAAGGGAACTTGATATCTATAAAAGATGTGCCTGTCTTTTCACCTGAGCTACCTTTGTATTTCATTCTGCTTTATTACAGGAAATTGTGTCATGGTTCTAAACACTAACATACATAACATTGATTGTATTCTGCATAACAAATTGCATTAGGATAATTACCACACAGATGTTAAAATACCCTGAATGCAAATCAATGCAATTAGTCATGACTTAATATACTATAATTCACACATTGGAATATCTTATTGTGATTATACTATTTTAGAACAAAATGCTTTAACAAAAAAATGAAGAATTCTTTTACTCCGGTGCTGCACGTGCTCTGAACAAGAAATTGTTTTATGCTAATTTGGAATTTCACTACTCAGAATTCTTATTAACTAATCAGATCCTTCAATTTCTCTTGCCCCCTCTTATATAGAGAAAGCTGCTCCTTTAGCAAGACAATTTCATGCGCAATTCAACTTGAATGCCACCATTAGGAACAAAGGAATCTGTTCACGGATGCTTTTGACAAACATGGCTTTAGAAAACCGGGTCTTGGGTAGTGGGGGAACAAGTTCCCCCCTCCACTGATGACCAGGGCCCTGAAACAAAGCAGGCAGAATGTAAGCAACTGGAATAGGTCCAAGTTGGTTGGCAACTAGGCAGACCTGTCACAAGGGCGGTTGGCTCAGAGCCCGGTGGAGGGGGCAAAGTGGGGACTGAACTGCAGCCCAGGCTCCAGGCTCCAACTTCTGCTCCCAGGTGACCAAGGGAAGGGCGCCTTTTTCTAAACCACACAAAGGTGCCTGTGGTTACAAGTCAGCAGTTTGGTCAGAGGGGGGGAAATTCTCCTTTCCAGAAAGGACAGCAGTTAGGAATCTCAGAGTGTGAACTCTGAGCTCCAATTCCATCCCCAAGTTCTTTTCTGGTTCATCCTCTGAGCAATTCTCCCCCTTCCCCTGCTTAGAATTCCCCGAGAGAGCTGAGTTTTACTCTCTGAAGTACCTGCTCTTTGTAATTGTGTTCTGACTGGTTTATGTAAACATGTTGCACACCCCCTGACCTAGGAGACCCCTGCCGGTGTAGGGGAGGAAAAGTTGTTTCCCCTCTATCCTTTTAGGTTTTGGCTGAAACTCATCCCCCTCCCCCCAGATTACTAGGAGAAAATCAGAAGTTGAGTAATAGGAACAAATCCTGCAGGCATGGGAGAGACCCAGGAAAACCTAACCCTCCAGAATCACCCAAGCTACCACCCTAAATACAGGGTCCAGATAAAGGCAAAAGAAGATGTTGGGGTCAGGGAGTGCATCATGATCATGGCAGGTTATTGGGCAAAGCATAGTACGAGAGGGAAGGGTGGTCACACAGATTTAAAGGGTTTCTCTGGGGGCAGTGAGGAAATTTCCCCCCACCCCTCTGGGTTCTTCGGGGCAGGTAGAGCACTCAGATGAACAGACAGATTAGTAGGAGAAGAAAACACATCTAATTATGTATGTATCAGGAAATCTACATGAATTAAGAATTCCAAGGTCAGTGAGGAAAAATGGGGGTCCATATCCTGAGTTGAGGACTGGAGTCGGAGTCTGGGACTTCAAGGGGAATGGAGGATGCTCCCCTGACGAGAAGAGGGGACGCTTCTATCCCCAGATGCTCTATCGTTAGGTTCGCCCTGCCACGCAGGTTTCTCTGATAGAAAAGTGAATCTGGTAAAACTCCCAATTCTGAATAATACCTCAATTTTCACTCTTCTGCTTGAGGTAGCAGTAAAGGTTTCTCATCCTCTGACATGTTTTGGGAAGACCCGTTCTGAACACCTGGGGCGGCGTATCCTTCATGGCCTTTCCATTGATGAATTTCTAGAGACTGAGTCATACCTCCCGCTTCCTGGTACAGAGGAGACCTCTACACATGGAGATTCTCCTTAGAAATGTAACCATGCAAAAGGGTAAAGTCTACTTAGTTTTCAGCTTTCCCTGTATCTGTGATTTCTTAAAAACAACCAGTCTAAGATCATTCTTAAGCTAAAAAGGCATATTTGGGGGTGGCAAATTCTCCCTTTCAAGGGCTATTCTTGGGTCATCATCCTCTCGTGGAGTGCTCCTGAGACACAGGGCAAGCTAGGAATTATGCAGTTTTAGGGACAGTGCAGGAGGGGACCTCTGAAGAATTTAGGGAGGCTTCAGATATAAGGACAACCAAGGGAATGTAACCAATTCCACTGGGAAAAACAAACATCCCAGAACCAGGACAAGGTTAACAATGGTCCCGGTTTTCTTCAGGTGATAAGATAAAGTGTAGAGATGCTCACCTGGAGGACTAAACCATAAAGATAAAGCCATAAGCATAACAAATGGGGAAAGACAGACCTGTAAGATAAGGAATGTGACAATCCCCCACTCAGTAGCAAATTAAGTGAGACAGCCGAGAACTCACCAATCACAGAGAGACTGGTGGAGCTTTAGAATAATCAGGGAAAGAAGGTCTATATTCCCTGGGACACGACTCCACTTTGGCTTCCTTGCCCCTCCCAGGCCTGGTTCCCTGGCCTGGGAGTCCCGCTCTTTATTTCTGCTCTTTTTCTCCTCAATAAACTTTTTCTTTCTCTAAACAAACCTGCCTCTTCTCGCTTGCTTGCCTGAGTGTCTGCGAAGTTCCTGCTGTGGCTTCGTGAGACACCCACCCGTGGGGGTCTAGCGGCTGGGACTCGGCGCTGCCCCTGCAGCCTGGGATCTGTTCCTGGCTGGGAGACTAGGCCTGACAATTCCGGTATCACTCCCACCTAGGTTTGCCAGATTTTACAAATAAAAGATGGGATGCCTAGTTAATTTGAATTCCAGATATACAATAAAGGCTTTCATAAATATATAATAAAATGAATACTAAATATGTACTATGCAATAGTTTGGACATTCTTACACTATCATTACTGTTGTTTCTCGGAAATACAAATTTAACTTGATGTTCTGTGTTTTAGCTCTCAGCCTAGCCTCATCTCCACTCCAGTTCAAAACACAGTTTGTTGATTAAAATAAATCTAGGCCAGTGGTTATCACACCGGGTGGGCATCAGTCACCTGGAGGTGATTAAGATAGAGACTACTGGTCCCCAACCCCAGAGTTTCTGATTCAGCAAGTTGGGGAAGTGGCCCCACAATCTGCATTTCGCGCAAGTTCCCAGGTGATGCTACTGCTGGTCTGGGGGCCACACTTTGGGAACCGAAGCTGTAGCACAACATCATTGAATAATCCAGTGGGGCTCTTATTGTCGAGTTGGTAAGAAGCAAACAGGAAGCTTCACAGCCCTCTTGTAGCAGGGTCTGCGGACTTCCTGGCAGAGCCCCTCATGGAGCATGTATTCATCTGTGTCACCCATGGGTACCTCCCTGTCCCATCCCTTTTTTTTTAATCTCTTTTTAAGATTTATTTATGCATACAAGAACTGGGGTGTAAGCCAGAGGTACAGGGGGAGGGTGACAGGATTCGCCAGAGAGAGTGGGGAACAGAACAGGCAGGTCTATGAAATACACTGCTGAGGGGAGCAGCGGGCGAGACAGGAGAGGTCTGCTGTGCCATGTGGGTTGCTCCCTGGTCGGCTGGGGATCAAACTTGTGCTGCAGTGGCTGGCGATAGCTTGGTAGCGCCACCAGGGAGGCCCCCCATCCCTCTTGACTGCCTGCAGTTGATGATAACCAAATGGTGGCATGGATCTGTCGCATTCAGTCTTGTCTCTTTATTCTCTCCCTCCCTCCCTTCCTCTTTAGGTGCTGGTGTCTTTCCATCTCTAACCCAGGGCAGCAAATCTACACAAGGTGGGTGCTGGTGCAGAGAGACGACTTATTTATTCCTAAAGAGGGCAGCTGCCATTTGAAGATTGTTGGCAGGTTTTAGTTGAAGATATTGATTCCCTCTGAGGCTTTCTTCTTTTGCTCTGGGTAAGTCACCAGAATATGTTACTAAAATATCAAGTATATGCCCATGGACATGGGGTCCTGACAGTTGTCAGGGGGGATGGAGTGGAGCTGAAATTGCATCAGGAGGAGCAGCATTTCCCTGAGACTGACATTGGGATCTTGACTTTCTGATTGTGAGCCTGACCCTTTCTAAGCGAGGCCCAAAGTTATGGTAACATTTTGGGATGCGCTAGGGTCACCTGGGCCCGTTCTAGTGGTTGCAAAAGGGCAGCAAAACTCCTGCAATAAGAAGTTCTATGAGGGTAGAAGGATAGAGGACTAGGTGGTGACTCTGGCACTGGGAGTCTGTTGGTACAAGGGAGATTGGGGGACATTTCTGCCACATCTTTGAAGCTGCTGATACCAGAATCTCCCTCAACACAGCCTTCTTTGGGGGCAAGTTTAAGCCACAAAGATCGAGGTGTATGAAAGAGCTGAAATAGCTGGAGCTACTTTATCTTGAAACATCTGTCTGGGGCAACTATGCTCCACCATCCAGATAACCAGCGCAGCGGCCAAGAACACACAGTGTTCTCAGGAGTCTATTTGCTACCCTGTGTTCTAAGGAACCCCAAGATACGGGCTGGATTTCCTGTGCATATGGGCATATAGAACGCAGAGCCGTAATAATTTGAACATGGAAAAAATGTTAAGGCTCGCATTCTGAATGTTACCAAATGTTAAAACTTGGTAGGTGGCACTTGGTAAAGTGGACGTTCTTCTTCCACATGACATTTATGTGTTGTTTTTCCCCTTTGCAGTCATGGGAGACACCGATTGGATGGCGGACTTCTCTCCCACGGAGCTGGGCATGACTTTTGTTATTTGCTATCAGAGCGTTCTTGGTAGCGTGTGACAGAAAAACGCTTTAAAATCCTCTAGCACTTCCTATGTGCAAGGCAAGGTTCTAAGGTTCTTATAAATTTATAATTTTACAGATTCTTTCAAATCAACCATAGAAGGCAGAGTTATCCCAATTTTATAGATTAGACAAAAGGGGGATTTTTTTTTTTACTATGGATTCAGGGGTGTCTCACAAAATCCAAGTTCCTGAATATCTGATATGCAGAGATAAAAGGGGCCTATGGGGTACGTGCTAGCTGGATCCCCTCTCTACCACTTGCTTCTGCACCTCTATGCACCTGTGTTTCATTCTCCTCTCACAAGTTAGCCAAACTTTCTCTTGCTAGGACATATGGAGAAAATATGGTGACTAATACCTCCCAAGTTTTGCATGACCATCCAGAGAGAGAATCAATCTCTCTCTTAATTCAAAAATGCCCTTAGAAAGGATTTGTTAGCTCATTTTGGGTTAGGCATCCAGCCCTGGATTCAGTCTCCTGGGAATTAACTTCTGTTAAACAAATGTAGTGCAGAAGAGATGGATTTACAAAGACAAGGCTGGAGGGCCTGCAGTAGGGGCTTGCAGTTCCCAGTGATGCCATGTGTGGAGGAACAGAAGGGAAACATGCATTTGGTGGTGTATTGGGAAAACAGTAGATGCCCACAATACCTTAACTCAGCATCCCCTGACTTCTGCCAAGTGATCAGAACTGACACATCTCTCCCCAGGTTCAAAGGGAGGATCCTCAAAGCTGTCCCGAGTTGCCCCATTTTCTGCTCCTGCAGTCTTGTTCTGCTCATATCCCAAGCTGCTGGCCTGCTGAGTCCAGCAGGCGAACTCAGTCAACTGAGTGCACTTTCAAAGAGCCTTTCCTGGATGTGGTGACAGAGCTTTCATGGACAAGGAAATGGCCCCCAAGAGGGACGTGGACCTTCGAGGAGCAAGGTGGGTTGGAGATGTCTTTAGGAAAGTTTGGCAATTTTGGCTGGATAGCACGGAGTCCAGTTAGGCCCAGAGATATATGAGGTCAGTAATCTTCCCGGGGCCAGACTCAAGCTAACGAGATCTAAACCACGAGGGATAGCAACACAAAGCCATAATTCCAAGTTATTCATTTTTACAGATATTCAGTTGGCATTTCCGCTGCTCAAGCGAAGCTGGAAAGGGAAGTTTGATGACAGCATATAGCTGTTTGGGGAGCAGAGAATGAGGGCTAGGGGAACTCCTTGGAGTATCTTTTTTTTTTTAATTTATGCATACAACAGCTGGGGTACAGGCCAGAGGTGCAGGGGTGTGGGGCGAGAGGATTTCCCAGAGACGGAGTGGGGAGCAGAACAGGCAGACTGACCGAAGTACACTGCTGAGGGGAGCAGCGGGCGAGGCAGGAGAGGTCTGCTGTGCCATGTGGGTCACCTCCCTGCCTGGAGATGGAACTCGTGCTGCACTGACTGCGGCCAGATTCACAGTGCTGAGACTTACCCCCTTGTGCCACCAGGGAGGCCCCACCTTGGAGTATCTTAATGGCCTCTGCAATCACCTATAATCCACCCTGAGGATGGATCACAGGGCAGCGACTAAATGCTCATATTTGTTTGTGAGAATGAGCTGTCCTGGGCCAGTTGAGCAAAGCAGTGAGAATTATTTCTTTTTTGACTCACCCCCTTCTAGATTTCCACACTAACCTCTCCTTTGGTTAACACGTCTGTCTTCAGTCAAATTACCATGCAATTATCACCAGTAGCACTTCAAACCAGTGTTCTGAGAAAGGAACATTGTTCTGCAGGATGATAATTAATGTTTGCAGCTAAGATTTCCACCCCCCCACCCCCCCACCCCCCCCACCCCCGCACGGGTCAACACTGAGTTATACTTAAATAGGTTCTTTTCCATAAGTCTTCTTGGAGTCTTTAGTGAACACTATGACTTCGCAAAGAGAAGACTAGAGACTGCAGGTTAATTTGACCGCTAGCTGTATTTTTTTAAAAAGCCATGATGAGAGCATGTATATTAATTTCCTACTGTTGCTGTAACAAATGAGGATCAACACAGAGTTTTAAAACACACACATTTATTCTCTTACAGCTCTATAATTCAGCAGTCCTAAAATGAAGGTGTCACCAGGGCTGTGTTCCTTCTGGAGGCGCTAGGGGACGATCTGTTTGCTTGCTTTTTCCATTTTCTAGAAGCCACTCATAGTCCTCCTTCCTCTGTAAAGCCAGTGACAGACTTTAGATCCCTCTCTCGCCCTTTCTTTCTCCCCTCTGCTCTGTCATCATGTCTTCTAATCTGACAGTCCTGCCTCACTCTTATAAGGACTCGTGGACTCGTGATGACACTGGGCCCACCTGGGTTATCCAGGATAGCCTTTTCTTTTTTCCTTTCAAAAAGATTTATTTATTTATGCATCCAAAAACTGGGGTGTAGGCCAGATGTGAGGGGAGTGAGAGGATACACCAGAGTGAGTGGGGAGCAGAACAGGCAGATCTACTGAAATACACTGCTGAGGGGAGCAATGGGAGAGACAGGAGAGGTCTGCTGCACCATGTGGGTTGCTCCCTGGCCTGTCGGGGGAATCGAAATCGTGCTGCAATGGCTGGCGAAAGCTTGATAGTGCTGTCTTTAACCCCTGCGCCACCAGGGAGGCCCCAGGTTAGCCTTTTCATGTCAAGATATTTAACAATCAACCTGTAAAGTCCTTGTTGCTATGTAAGATACGTGTTCATGGGTTTTGCAGATTCGGATATGGATTTCTTTGAGGGGTGTGTCATCATTTTACTTTCCAGAAGATCGGCGAAAATGGGAAGCATTAGGCTGATACGAAACTTGCTAATGCAAGCATACTTTTCTGCGATGATGCTAAGGATTTGGGGAATTCCTGACATTTCTCGGTAAACTGTTTAGAGATGACAGTGGGCTCCTAGAAATCTCAGAATCCTCAGAGGCTGCTTGTTATGTACAACAGCTAAAGCTCTGTCTTGGTGGCACAAAAGCTCCTCAATGGAAAAAGAGGAAGGACAATAAGCACGGAAGAAAGGGACTTTCCCCAAGACTCCTTCCCAGAAAAGTACCATTTTCAGAGAGACGCAGAGGAATTCCATGGCAATGAGTTAAAGATACTTGTTTAATAGAAAGTAGAGATAACTTATCACTTGAAATGGAAATTAGGGCTCCCTGAGTGTCTTAAATGAGAGTGCTACCGCCCTGGGAAACCCCCTGTGGACTTGTGAGCAAGAAAGTAAGGCTGTAGTGTTGACCTTTTCATGCCACCTGATGTATCTGTGACAGGTGCTGTGCTGTGTTTAACGAAATTGACACCCGAAGTTCACTTTCCTACAGGGAACATTTGATATCTTCTTTCTTCCTCTAAGAATATTTTACTGTGCTTCATGATTATGGTAATAACTTTTGACTTTGATCTAGTCTGTTGGGAATGGAGTCCCCAAAGCTGATGATGTTGCCAGAAACCAAGCTGAAGATGGAGTTACTGAGATTTCATTAAATACCACACTAAGAAAGTCATTTCAGCTGAAGCACCTGACTCTGCCGAAGATGCCAGGGCAGAGGATGAGTAACTTAGACTGAGCAATCATTTCTCGTGAGGCTTTGGGCCTGAAGCTTTCCAGGCATGTCTTGCTCCCCAAATCTCAATAGCCTTTCCTCTGTTCCCAGGTACTTCTCATCCCCACTCCAGTGACTACTCTAACGAAATTTAAAGAATTTTGTGCTCCGTGACCGAGCTTTATGCTAGTTTTGCTTCTCTCCCTTTGACCATCCCTCTCCTTTATTTCCTGGTGCCTCTTTTCTTCACCCTAACTGGATTCTCCTGAAGACAGTCATTGACTCATTTTGTAATATTTTACATTTACTCAGTGTTTGCTCAATTTTGCTCACAATTATTTATTTTTATCCAATGCTACATGCACAGTAGTCTCAGAATAACAAGACTCATGATCTCATCAGCAATGTAATTACTGATCGCAGGTTAAAAAAACTTTTGAAAACATTTAAATATTTATTTCTGTTTGGGAGATGTGGGGATACAGGATTGTATTACATGTAATCATTTTCCGCTGGGAACTCAAAAATTGGGGAAGGGGACAGACAGGAAATCAGTGAGTAAATAGAGTATAACGTTTATCATGAAATATATAGGAAATCATTTATGGACACCTGTGGCTGAGTATCTATATGTGTTTCCAGTTGGGATGTTTTTGGCTACAAGTAACAGAAAAACTCAAGGAGACTTAATAAGGACAGATAATACTTCTTATAACAAAATATCAAAAAGTAGTAAGGTGCCAGAGTTAATTCAGTAGCTCAAAAACCTCATTAAGGACCTAGTAGGGCCTCCCTGGTGGTGCAAGGGGTTAAGTCTCAGCACAATGAAGCTATCGGCAGCCTCTACAGCAGACCTCTCCTGTCTTGCCCACTGCTCTCCTCAGCAGTGTATTTCAGTGAATCTGCCTGTTCTGCCACCCACTCTGTCTCTGGTGAATCCTCTCACCCATCCCTGCACCTCTGGTCTGCATCCTAGTTCTTGAATACATAAATAAATAATTTAAAAAAACCCCTAGTTGTCTTCCATCTTTTCATCTGCTATCTTAGCATATCCCTATTGGAATTTTGGGGTGGCTGTGGTGGTTCTACAGACCACACATAGAAATGGTGATGATTATTTAGATCATTCAAAATAAAAGTATTTCCTGCACTGTATTAACTTCTGAGTAAGAGAAACCTATCTTCGATGCCCTCACCCAAACTTTTCTTCAGGACTCATCAGCTAGGATTACCTAAATGAATACTGACAAGGGAATGAAACTACCACGATTTCTTTAAATGAGTGGATCACAACTTAGCCGTACAAGAGAATCACCTGGAGGGCTGTTACAAAGTCCACATTCTAGACCAGGCACATCCTAGACCGATGAAGTCAGAACCCTGACTAGAGCACTGGGATCAACATTGTAAACATTCGCCTGGTGATTCTTCTGTACAACCCAGGCTGAGCCCACTGGCTTAGAGTCCATCTGATTTTTTCCCTCCAGATCAGGAAAGTTCCCGGCCTCCCTTAAGAGCATGAGTGTCTACTATAGGACAAAATGGACATTCTGGAAGCAAGGAAGAAATGAGGATCTCTGTTTGGTAGGCAAATCACATTATCTGCCACAGTAACTAACCAACACCCCTCATTTCAACTAACATTTCTATGTGGAAACTAACACTTCTGGTTGTGACTTCATCTGAGCTCCTGACCAATTTTTTCAACTGTCTCTTGGCATTTCCACTTGGATTTTTTTGTGCACATCTCAATCTCAAATTTGTTCCAAGAGTTCCAGCTCACTTTCCCTCAGATTGGCATTATTTCCATGATGTGGTGCTAGTATTCTCAGGGGATTTCAGGCTCAAATTGCTGAAAATCTTATCCATCTTCTTTATGCCTATTTATTTATTTTTTTAATATTTATGCGTACAAGAGCTGGGGTACAGGACAGAGATGCAGGGGGTGGGGCAGGGGGCTGGTGTGTGTGAGAGAGGATTCACCAGAGACAAAGTGGGGAGCAGAACAGGGAGACTGACTGAGGGGAGCAGCGGGAGACAGGAGAGGTCTGCTGCGCCATGTGCATTGCTCCCTGGCCAGCCGGGGATCGACCTTGTGCTGCAGTGGCTGCAGATAGCTTCGTAGAGCGGTACTTAACCCCTTGCGCCACCAGGGCGGCCCACTTTTATGCATATTTTAAAGTCACCTCACCTTAGTTTTTCTCCTGAGATATTTTAATTCTACTCTACTCTGTTCACTTCAACCGTGCGTGGTTCAGCATTTTTCACTTACTCCAGCCCTCTTGGATTCAGACAGATCTTGGATGAACTCCAGATTCTATCACTTACTGCCTTATCTTTCTTGGGCAGTTTGTATAACTTTTCTGAATTTCAGGTTTCTCATCTGTACAGTGGGAATAAGATTAGATTTTCTCTCCTAGGGCTCTTATTATGATCAAAGGAGCTCCTTCTCACCCTATCTTTTTCTGATCTTTTCTGTTGCTTATTCTTTATTATATAACTTCACCTAATATCTAATGCCCTGTACCCTGGACTCACTGTTTTAGGGATAGAAGTAACATTTCCCCCGCCTTGAAAGGAAAGCGCCTTAAAGGGCAGGAACTCTACTTGCTAATATTCTCATACTCCCTATAGAATTTCCCTACTGTAGAGTAAACCAATATGGAAGGTATTTTCACAGATGCTTGTTCATTTGGGAAGTATTAAGTAGCACAAACTACTTAAAAGTTAGGAGGAAAGAACTGGTTGTAACTTAGGGGGGTGGAAATTCCATGCAGTTATATCCTTTGTGACACCTCCTGCCAGTCAGTGGGGTCCAGGCTTGCTTTCTGGCACTGAGTTTTGGGTGCTCTTACTTGGATGGAAGGCTCTCCACCCCAATTTCTATTGCTCCCACTCTTGGGGTAGGTTGGAGACCTGACTTGTTGTGGCTCTGAGTTTGCATTCAGTGGCCTGTTCACCACATCAGTTAAGGTGATGCCTTTGGCTTCCGGTAGGGAGTGGTGATTGTGTAGTGGTGTCGTGGTGGTAAGATTTTCTCTATTTGTTGTCTCTGAGTGTTACCAAAGTTGTTGCAAAGTGATATTGCAAATAAGAATAAAGAAAATATGATTCTTCATTGGAGAAAAATGTATCATATATTTTTCTCTATGAATTCACATGGTTTTGGTTTCTTTGCTTGGTTCTTTATCTCAAGTGTGATCCTCTCCTTGCCTGTAACCCATTTCAACCCTCATCTATATAACTGGAAGCTGGGGTGAAAAAAGCCTTGAACAAAGTATTTGAAGATCGTATTCTATTCATATCTTTAACCAAGTTACTCCCTTTCCTCGTGAGTCAGTTTCCTCATCTGCACAATGCGACTGACACCTGCCTTTCCTATCTCTTGATGTGGAGACAATATGATGATTAGCTGTATTATCGTAAATGGAATTTAAAAACAATCTGCTTTCAAGGGAACGTTCTTTAACCACTGGGATTTGGTAAGTTTGCTTTTGTGATTAAGCATAAGAATTGTATTATTGTTTAAAGGTATTTAATGGCTTCCCAACTCCACTCCTTCTTGCAGTGTTTGCAGTTACACATGTGTGATGGTGTGATAAGCTTCTGAAGCCTGTCCTCCACATGGTTTTATTTTGTTTGACCATAAATATGGTTTATTTGGAAAAAAATCACCCCCACTTCCACTATTCTTATGGGTTTTATAGGTCATAACTCAATTAATTTTGAAACATAATAATTAAAAATCTTGGAGCATTGCCAGGTGTCACCAACTGGCTTTAGCCAATTTGATTTTGTCTATGTTTATTCATTTGGAGATAGTGGTAGCCATCAAAGAAGATGGCAACCACGAATCTACTTATCACTGTCTCTGTGGATACACGTATAAATGGAATCATACAGTATGTGACCTTTGATGTTTTGTTTCTTTTACTTAGCATCATGTTTTTGAGCTTCTTCCTGGTGGCACGTATCAATATTTCATTCCTATTTATGACTGAGTAATATTCCACTGCATTGGCTATGCCTCACTAAAAATCCATTTGGCTTGTTTCCACATTTTAGCTCCTGTGACTAATATTGCTATCAACAGTCTTATGTAAGTTTTTGAATGAATATCTGTTTTCAGTTCTTTTGGGTATATACCTAGGAATGGAATTGCTGGGTCATATGTTAATTATGTGTTTCACTTTTTGAAGAAGTGCCAAACTGCTTTCCACTGGACTGCCACAATTGTACATTCCTACCAGCAATGTATGGGGGTCTCCATTTTTCCACATCCTTAACAACAGCTGTTATTTTCTGTTTTGTTTTGTTTTTTTAAATTATGGCCATTCTAGTGGGTATGAAGTGGTAATTCATTGTGGTTTTAATTTCATTTCCCTTCTGACTCGTGATGTTGAGCATTGTCTCACCTTGTGCTTGTTGGGTATTTGTGTATCTTCTTTGGGGGAATATCTGTTCTGATTCTTTGTCCATTTTTTCATTTTTTTTTTATCCTTGTTGCATTCGATTTTTTTGGTTCCTTAGTTCCTCCATTTCTGCCTTTAAACTTATTGAGAAGCCCTCATATGTGATGCGTTACTTGTCTCAAGATTTTCTTTTTATATCTGTCTTTTGACAGTTTCACTATTACGTATCTTGGTATGGAGGTCACTGAAGCACAAGGGTAGGGGTACCTCTAAAATGTGTAAATGAATGTTTTTGATCCAATTTGGGAATTTTGGGGGCATTATTCCTTCTAATATTCTTTGTGCTCTTTTCTTTCTCTCTTCTGCATCTGGGAATCTGTTTATGCATGTGTTGGTACACTTGATGGCTTTCCACAAGTCTCTTAGATTCTATTGATTTTTCTTCATTCTTTTTTCTTTCTGCTCTTCTTACTAAGTAATCTCTATGACCTGTCTTTAAACGCACTGATTTTATTTTTTTGATTATTTCTTCTGCTTCCTCAATTAGCTGTTAAGTCCCTTTAGTGAATTTTTCATTTCAGTGTCTACTTGTTTTTTTTTTTTTTTTTTGATAATTTCAATACAAAATTTTTCATTGCAATTGTTTCTTTGTTAAGATAATATTCTTCTGCTTTCCTTTAGTTCTTTGTCCATGACTTCCTTTAGGTCTTTGATCATATGTCATAGGTCATTTAAAGCCTTTGTTTATTAAGTCCAATGCCTGGAATTCCTAAGGAACTTTTTAAATTAATTTTGTTCCTTTTGGATGGGCCATACTTTCTTGTATTTATATCAATACATTCCTCATAAAATTTCGTTGAAAACTAGATATTGTATTATAATGTGGCAGTTTACAAAATCAAATATTGACCTTATCCAGAATGTGTTGTTGTCTGTTGTAGGTTTTCCTAAACTGTTTTCATAAAACAGTCTGTATTTTCTTTCATACATGGCCTATGAAGTCTCTGTTCTATTAGCTTAGTGGTTAGCTGGTATTTGTTTTTTTTTTAAAGATCTATTTATTTATGCATACAAGAACTAGAGCATAGGCCAAGGTGTGTGTATGTGTGTGGGGGGTGCGGTGAGAGGATTCACCAGAGACAGAGTGGGGAGCAGAACAAGCAGATCTACTAAAATATACTGCTGAGGGGAGGAGTGGATGAGGCAGAAGAGGTCTGCTGTGCCATTTGAATTAGCTCCCTGGCTGTGGATGAAACTCATGCTGCAGTGGCCGGTGATAGCTTGATAGCACTGACTAACTTTAACCCCTGCGCCACCAGGGATTCCCTAGAGTCAACAAAAAGATAAAAAGTAAAAAATGAAGAAAGGAGTATTCTAGTTTTTGCAGCTTAGTTCTGTGTTGCCAAGCAGAGTGGTAATCCCTCAATCTTAGCCAGTCTGTCCTAGTCTTTTTTTCATATGTGTGTAGGGCCTGAAAGCTAGCCAGAGGTTACAGTTTAGGGTTCTTTCAGGCCTATTCTGAATATGCATCCCATATAGGACATATGGGTGCATTCTTCAGCTCTTTGGTTAACATGGGGCCTGTGAAAAGCTCTTGCTCTCACACGCAGTTCCTTTCCCACATCTTCATTTTTAGGTTTCTTGGTCTACCAAGTGTTGTCCCTTTCCCCAGGCTGATACAGCCAATACCTGCAACTTTGGCCCAGGACACTGATTCTAGCATAGATGGATAAAACAAAGAGTAGACTCTGCTCTTGTCCTTGAGGGAAGTGACAAGCAGGTCAAGACCCAATTATTTGAGAATAATGTCAATATCATTCCCTCTGGCAGTAGCAATTTCCATCCGAGGTGCCAGCTATGGTCTGTGGATGGTCGCTGCCAATCTGATATATGGAGGATGGAGGCTGGATAATTCAAAATTATAGACCATTACCACAAAGCTGCCTCTTATTTCTTCAGATCTTCTCCTGATTGTTGGTCTTTAACTTTATGTTCAGGAGCCCTTCAAAAGTTTATTCAGACAATTTTTTTTGTGGTCATTAGCTGCTTTTAGAGAAGAACCCTGTAGTCCTCTACTCCTCTATTTATAGTGACATCACTCCAAAAAGCAGCATTTTTTTTGCATCTTAGAATAAACAGACAACCGAGAAAAAAGAATTAAATCAGTGGTAGCAACATTACTCTTCAGTATTAATCTTCAAGTTTTTCCCTAAGTGTACAGATAAGCTATAGGTTTTCCTATATTTTTATACCCTATTCATGCAAGGGTGGGGGGGATCTCTAAAATATGATTTTAATCAGTGATAGCCCATTTCTAATTTTTCCCAGTTTTATTGAGATATAATCAATATATAACATTGTATTAGACCAAGGTGTGCAACATAGTTATCTGAGATATTGTGAGAGAGATATATATATGTGTGATACATATATGTAAAATGGTTAGCACAATATATTTAGTTGCCATCGATTACCTCATATAGTTACACCATTTTAAACAATTATGATGCCAGTTAAGTCACGATTTTTCATCAGTGAAAATCAATTATTGACATTCATTAGGAGGTATAGTGGCTCTGTGTCTGAGACACAGGTAGCAGAAGCATTTGTGGTGATCACCTCTGAACGGTGGTACTTTCTGGTATAATTTTGGCTCCCTGATCCATTTGTGTATCCTGATGAAGGTGACTGACTGACCCTAGAGAGAAAGCCAACATCCATAGTCACAAACCTAATATCACGTTGTGTGTGCCAAAGTGTCATGAAGTAAATGGCAGCCAGTGTAACACATATATTATGTTTTAATACAACATTCCCATGAAATGGTAATTATCTCCAAACTATAGATGAAGAAACTGAAATTTAGGGAAGTTTAGTTTTTTGTTTGAGGGTGCCCATCTAGTAAGTTGTATAACTTGGATTCCAAACTGTATTTTTGAGACTCCACATTTCATAAGCATTACTTTGTGATCAAAAGCATCTATTGCCTGCCTGCCTGCCTGCCTGCCTGCCTGCCTTCCTTCCTTCCTGTATAGAATGTCTTTAAAAACAAATTTATGAATGCCAAATATTCTTAATGGTTAGAGGTGATTCATAGGTAAAATGTGCTTGACTGATTTCATTACCTACTTCTGGTCTTCTTAGAAGCTTGCCACATAGCAATTCTCAAGTCCGAAGAGAGATTATAGAAAATGGCAGCAGTGTTCTCATTTGGGGGTATCTGCCAGGTTTTAGTGGTGGCTTTAGTGCTTGTGTGGGCCTGGAAGTGGAGCAGGAATTGGACTTGAGCCTCGCTTTCTTTTTGCCTTCTGCCCGGCCACCAGAGTACAGTACTGCCTGCTCAGAATTTTTATTCCTTTTGCCAGTCCCAAGGCTGTAGGAGCATACTCAAGGTGAGAGTCCCTCATCTTTGATACCAGTGGAGAAGGGCAGCCTTTTAGGACAGACTACTAGTGATCGATCACTGAAAACAGGAACACGAATTTTAATTTGCCCCTGAAGTATGACTGGCATCTGTTCTCACCATTGTGTTCACTGACCTTTCGCTGGCTGGAGAAGCATATTCAGTTTCTCAGTAAGATCTTCAAGTTAACCCTGATAGAGCCAGCTTTGAGAATACAAAGTGGGGAGGGAGCACAGTGGACTACGGAGGTGGACGATGTGTGCTTTGGTGGTTGGAACACTACAGTAACATCACAGGAAGAGGGTCTTATACTTTCAAAACACAGGCAAAGATGTGAGCCAGTGTTACGGAAAAAATTTCAAAAAGCGGTAGAAGACAGAATGAGATTCGAGGAGACATTTGGCAATGAATTACTCCCCCCATATTCTACTGTCAATCATTTCACACCATTTCTCCATATATTTGTGACTTCAAGGATCTCCAGGCAAAATACCAAATTTGGTAAAGATTCTACTAAAGCCTTTTCAGAGTAGACCTCCCTGAGAAGTGACTTCTTTTCCTTTTCATCAACTTTTGGAGGACAGACAACAGCCTGGGGACCATCAAACTTACTCCAGGGGAAATGAGGATATCAGGAATGTTCCAGATGGCTTGAAATGAATGCAGGTGTGCCTGGAATTCTGCCATCGCTCCTCATCCCGAAATGGTAGTCAGTAAATGCACTTTTGGTAAACAATTTCAATTTAAAATGTACCAGTGGAATATGCTGGCTAACGAAACCCAGTTATGAATCTGTTTATTCAGCAAGGGAGAGGTAACTAACATGTTTACTATGTCCCAGGCACTGTATTAGGTGTTTTTCATGTATTACTTCATTTTCATTCTCCTGCCAACTCTTAGATGATATTATTCTCCTTTTACTACTTAGAGAAATCACAGTAGAGATTTGATTCTAGGTTGGTAGTAAGAGACCCAGACCCAGATTTAGCTACGTGACCTGTTCAGTTTCCTCACCCATAAAATGAGATTATTTTAAAGACATTTCTAGCAGTGACAGTCTATGCGTCTATGTGTCTGAGTTTCTTCCAATTCTCTTCTAGGTGTTTCATAAGGAGATAAAGGTCAGAAGTCAACAATGACTGAGTTGCAAGTAGGGATATTTAAAAATGTCTCATTATTGTACAACTGAGCTAGTGTCAGAGATGGCAGTTTACCAGGGACAATATGTTTGGTTAGGTTTTTGTATTATTATTAATGGTAGTTTTATATTAGGTTGATATGAATACTTGGCACTATTTTTTTTTAGATTTATTTATTTATTTATACAAGCACTGGGTATGGTCAGAAGCGTGGGAGGGTGAGAGAATTCACCAGAGCCAGAGCAGGGAGCAGAGCAGGCAGAAGGACCGAAGTACACTGCTGAGGGGAGCATTGGGCGTGGCAGGAGAGGTCTGCGCACCATGTGGGACCCTCACAAGTGGCCGGGGATCGAACTGGTACTGCAGAGGCTACGGGCAGCTTCGCAGCCCAGCACTCATCCGCTGCGCCACCAGGGAGGCCCCGAATTCTTGGCACTATTAAAACACATTGTTCTTACTATTAGCTTTGTTTGAAGAAATTGATAAGTGGAACATTTATAATATTTTTTTCTTGAGTATATTTTCTTTCACTGTTTCTTATTACTCCAAAGTGCTGTCCCTGTTGGCTGTATGACACAGTTGTATTAATTTAACTACACATAATTTATTGAGCATCTGCTATGTGCAAAATATTTTTCCAGGTACAAGAGATAGATCAATAAACAAAACAAATGCACATTTCTCTCCCCATGGAGATTATTCTTAGATGACTGGGCAGACAATGAACAAAATATAGTAGTTCATTTAATTTTGCTAAATGACGGTCAATTCTGTACAAGAAAATAAAGTGGGTATGGGAACTTGGAATACTGAGTACAATTACTTACTATCTCCCTGAGAAAATAAGTGCTCATTCTCATCGGAGCTTAGGTAACAGAAAATTCCTTATGTAGGTAATTAAGCATGGAATCAGATAAATCTATTTTAATCTACAACTCTGCTCCCAGCTTGGTGACCTTGGGCAAGTCATTTTTACTTCATTGAGCCTTGTATCAATCAATGCTGAATTAGAGTAGCAGAACCATTGGGGTGACAGGAAACAAAGATTTTATTATGGGACTTTGACCTGATATAATTGTGGGAGCTGACTGAAGCATTCTCATCAGCCTGTTGCTTCTGTATATGGTGCTGAACCTGAAGTGGTTAGGACTAAAGTCAGGAAAGATGAATGTGAAAAAGAGGCGAGGCGTGCTAGTCAAACTAGAGCTGTGAGGGCCAGCCAAAACTCACAAAGACACACTGGAATCCTTGAGGACATACCTATATCCATCTGTCAGTGTCTCCAACTTCAAAGGTGGGGGTGTCCTGCAGAGGAGGGTGGGACACTTCATTATAGGACTAAACCTACACCTGGCCCCTGATTTTGGAGATGCTGAAGGAGATCCTGTGCATCTCGTGGAGCTGTAGCCTGTGTGTGTTGCCCCCAGAATCAGAGAAGCTGAAGGAGGAGGTTTAGCAGTTTCAGGAGGGGGAGGCATCAGACATGGCCCCCTTCCAAATCCAAGAGCCGGGAAAGAAAAGACCATAAAAGCACCTGGCTGGTCACTCTGCACTGACCATCCAGGCATAGGAAGATAATGGCTGCTGCTTCATTTTCATCTCAAGTCTCATGTAAAACCTCTCTCATGGCCCATGCTAAATCTGAACTAATTGTCAAAGGGAAGGGGATTCTAGAAACCCTCATTCTGGCTTGGTTAGGTTGATGGAATATAAATCCACCATGAGGCTGTTCCTTAATAGGGGTAATAATACCTGACTCAGGATTATAATAAAGAAGAGATGAAATGAAATCCATATAGAAGTATCTAGCCATAAGTTTTTTCTTAAATTCTCTCACCCTTTGAAGAAGGAATAGCAAAATTTCAGGCATTGGGCCTATAGAAGTTTTTGTGGTAGTGGTGGGTCTACTATTCGGGCTGCGAGGAAGCCCTTCTATGATTAGTGTATCATATTATAAGTTGTCTGTTAGGTCTACATTTGAGACTGATTCTTTTTTTATATTTGTTTATTTATGCATACAAGAACTGGGGTATAGGCCAGAGATGCGGGGGGTGAGAAGATTCACCAGAGACAGCGTGGGGAACAGAACAGGCTGACTGACTGAAATACACTGCTGAGGGGAGCAGTGGGCGAGGCAGGAGAGGTCTGTTGCACCATGTGGGTAGCTCCCTGACTGGCGGGGGATCAAACTTGTGCTGCAGAGGCTGTGGATAGCTTCATAGTGCTGAGACTTAACCCCTTGTGCCACCAGGGAGATCCCATTTGAGACTGATTCTTGAGGGTATACCTACATATATACACACATACAATTAAAACATATTATAAAAGATCACATAAGTTGGTGAGAAACAAAATTTATGTCACAGAGTCAAAGAATGTCAGAACTGGTAGAGAATTAGAGTGACTAGTCCAACATCCAATTTTCACAAATGGGGAATCAGACTCAAAGAGGGGCAGTTAATTTCCTTGACCCAGGAACATTTTTTGCAAGATTTTTTTAGCATCCTGCTGAACTAGTTAAAAATGTATTATAAGAATATTGTTTGAGACTTCATCTGGTTACTTAATTATTCAGTGTCCTCTATATGACATCCCCACGTGAGAAATTTAGAACTAAGTGCCAGGAAAATTTTCGTTTATCCTGAGGAACTGGTATGCTTTTATTCCTCATGGACAATACAAATCTGGTAAATGATCATGTGGAAACATGATCATTTTTTTTTTTGCTTTGGCTGCCAGGATGTTCAGAGCCAAATTTGCAGCTACAATTTTATTTTATTAACCATGTAGGAAACTATGGCTTGAATATCAGTGTCCTACTCTTTGCTCTGGCTTTGTTACTTTTCTTCTCTTGATCTTTTAGTTAATATCATTTTAATATGTAGTGTTATATGAATTATTATCCTTTGTGGTATGAGGAAGGATATAGGCATATAAATAAAACAGTTTTATATGATTTCACCTCTGTGCTACAGTGAAAAAACACTGGATTTGTAAAAAACTCTTGTGAGCTCATTTTACTACTTAGAATTTCAATTTCTTTTCATCAGCTTTGCTATTGTAACCTTTGATTTATAAAAAGTGATTTGAAGAACTTTGCTCTAAGAGATTCAGGGTTATTTGAAAGAAGCATTTTACCCAATTCTGGATAGGAAATAAGGATTAGAGTAAGTGTTAAGATTAGTGAGGGAACAGTAGTTTAAGTAAAATGTGTTCATTGATTTACTTTGATTTTTAAAATTTAATTCTACAGTAAACTTGACTTTGGGAAGTGCAAGAATACATCTATGAATTTTAACACATGTCCAGATTCATGTGCCATTGTGTTATTTTTTAATAGTTATTATCTCTTGCCACCCATATGCCTTAATTTTTATTTATTTTAAAATGTCTTCCTCTAACATTGTGAGAGAATAGATTGATGTAATTCAACCATTTCTTCCTACAGTATGTTCGCCACTGTGGGAGATTTTTCAGGCTATGTTAGGAGCCTCTTATGTTGACCAGGGCACCCAGGATGGCAATATGCTTGCCAAGATCAGCTTAATACATCGGAAGCAATCAGAGACTATGAGACACTGCACAAGCAAGTGCTAAATTGTCACAGATCAGGAGATGGGGAAGCATCTGTCTAGGGTAGAATACAGGTTTCTGCAATCAAACGACACACTCCTTGTATGTGTAAATATCTTTCTATGCGAGGACAGATTGGAAAGTATTTAGAAATGTAAAGAGTTAAGTTTCACTTCTGAAAGGGATATGTTAGTCTAAACAGATGATAGGGAATCATGCTTGTGAGAGTATTTACAAAATCTTTAGATTTTGTAAGTCTACCTAAGTACAAAATATTATTTTACTTCTAGAAGACATGGGGAGACACATGACTGCCAAATGGCTTTGCTCTGTGTCCAGAGAAATTTAATGAAGCTGACATCCAGATATCTATTGCAGAAGTCTGACTAGAGTTTTCCATTATGAATACAGTGCATGCAAATTCTGAACATATGGCTCCCATCAGTGATCTATGAAGAGGTGATGGAATGTAGGTTGGGGAAGACATAGAGGAAGGCCAAGTCTTTGACTCTGAAGTGAGAGGCAGCTGGACACCATATGTGTGTGTTTAGACTTGGAGCCAGCTTTATGTCGAGGGAGTAGGCAGTCACCCAAGCCTTGTGATTTGTAGGGTGTGGGAAAGGATTTTCCTTTGCCAAATTCCTCCCCTACAGGCAGGTCCCAAGGCCTGAACTTTCCATTAGAGAAAGAAACAAAATATTGTGTTCTGGAGACCCTCTTTATAACATAGCAGGCTGGATGGGGAAGAACACCAACACATTAAACTGGAAACAGTTATTAGAGATTTACTGTGGAGCAGTTTATCTAATTAGCTTAGCAGACCATGAGAGAAGAGTGGGACCCATGGGATAGGTTAGGGGTGTGTGTGTGTGTGTGTGCATGCGCGTTCGTGCACCATATGCACTGAGAGTCACTGTGTTTGCAGGAAGCTGGCCCTGCAGAGACAGGAATGGTAGTATTTAGTGCACATGTACATATTTTAACTCCTTGGCTTGTCCGTTTGGTGTTGGTGTCTGCCATAATTTACTCCCCAAGGTTTCAGGTCTCCCTAGTTCAGTCATTGCACAGGTTGACTTCAGAATTTACTAAGAATTGATCAACAAGATGCACCTCTGAGGCACCTTTGGCCCAAACATCTCAAAGGACTTTCTTCAATACCCTGCAGCCAGCAACCATAGAAAGTGAGGGCAAATTTAAGAGGGCTTAGCACATGACATGAATGGAGAGATGGGTTGTCTGAGAAGTTGTCACTTCTCTAGAAATAATCTAGATATTTAGGTTAGAAGCAGTGCTGTCTGGTATAAGTGAGGATTGCCAGAAGCCCCACCCTTTATGGGCAAATGAAGCGATATGAAAATCAACACTTTCTGATTGTGTCCTCTCTACCTGCCTCCTATGCATGTCACTTACCATGCAAGCATCCTGAAAAAAGCCCTTACTTGTCAAAACAACATTGTCTTTTGGGTCTTCTTTCCAAGCTATTTTTAACAATCAATTCAATCTTACTAAGCTGGGAAAACTTGAAAAGCTGGTAATACTTTTGGCATAGAAGGGAAATATACTCTAAGAAATGATGAGGATTTCCATAAAGATTGAACTTGACTATTTGAAATGTACAAGTAAAATTGGCCCAGACGCTTGTCTAACCCTCAGAATGCAGAAGGAACATTGGACTTGCAAAGAGGAACTTTATGGAACGTGAAGTCTAGGGCCAAAATGAATGCCGTGTTCATTAACACCCCTTTGACATAAAATAGTTAAATTATCATCTCATAATCACATCCCACTCTGATAATTCTATAACTAAACCCCTTCTATTCAGAAACAAATGTACTTTTCAGATTGGTTTGGGAAGAAGAAAATCAACAAAACCTCATGTGGGTGTGGTGTTGCCTTTTCTGAGCTCAATGCTGGATGGAAAATTCAGATTACTTCTCAGTTTGAGTCATCTGAAAAAATTGGATCTGCTCATTTGCAGGTGGAAAATTTAATGTGCCCATTACTTTCTTAAGATGATGACATTTAAAGGTGAAAGTGATAATGGTGCTGGGAGGGTGTGCCTGGGGAATCACGATCTTTATGGTGCTGAAGCAGAGAACCACCATTGCGGTTATAAGAACTGGCTTTGGTTGAAGGCAGAAGCTGGGGTTCCGGTGTAGTGTCCCTGTAGATTAATAACGGAAACTTCCCACTGTAGCTGGGGAGCATATGATGTATTGGAGATCCAGAAATAGAATTCTTGGGACCTGCTTTCTGCCAGATGAATGTGTACTTGCAACTTTGGGGTGGTATGTGGGGTTGGGGAACCCATCAACTTTCTCAGGAATTTGTTCCACTTCCAGGCAAGTCAAGAAACTTTTATTTTACTTTCAGTCATATCTTTCCTACTGGAACTTTGTCAATTTCCCCTTGGTTAGTATTTCATTTACGTTGTCTTTGTCAAATCCCTTCATGGACTGTTATTGGATCTTAATCCTCAAGTCTTCTCTTAGGCTTCTCTCAACTCACTCCAGAAGAAATAAGTTTTTTAGGCTTCCTGCTTTAAAATAATAATAATAGGGGCCTCCCTGGTGGCCTAGGGGTTAAGTCTCAGTGCCACACCACTACAGCCTAAGTTCAATCCCTGGCTAGGGAGGTTACCCACATGGCACAGCAGACCTCTCCTGTCACGCCCGCTGCTCCCCTCAGCAGTGTATTTCAGTAGATCCTCCTGTTCTGCTCCCCACACTGTCTCTGGGGAATCCTCTCACCCCTCTGCACCTCTGACATACACCCCAGTTCCTCTATGCAAAAATAAATAAGAAAAATCTTTTAAAAAAAACATAGTATTTAAAAATAATATAATAATAATAGCTAATCATCATCATTTTAAAAAAGCTAACATTTGTTGGTTGCTACTAATTGCCAGGGAATAGACTAAAGAGCTTACCTGTATTGGTTCATTTTAAATTTCCAATAATCCAATGGGGGTAGACATTACTATTTTACCATTTTAAAGATTCAGAAACTGAACCAAAGCTAATTTACCCATTAAACTGTTGGTTTAATGCATATCTTTCTATGCTGTACTATAACTTCTCTAATCATTAAGACTACTCTGGTCTTGTATGTATGTTTATTTTTTTAAATATATATATGTGTGTGTATGCATGCATACATGTATGTGAAAATAAATATGGTTAAATTTGCTGAATGTGTTCATGCTACTTTGTGCTATGCTGAGGTATTAACACTTTTTAAAGGAAAGACTAGCTGACCTTCATCTGTACTGAAATTATTCCCTTAGGAATATTCCATTTCTCTTTTCCATTAATAAACCACCTTGAAGAACAAATTAGTTCTATGAAGGATGCTACATTAAGTTTCAAAGTGTTAAAGCCAAAGGAATTTTAATATTTTCACCTTTATTCTAGCCACATATGTCATAGTTGATAAAATTTTACAGTAGCTTCTACCCTGCATCGCCTCCTAGTCCTAGGGACTGTCAGGTGGTACTAAGAGGAGCCATAGCGTATCCCCAATGCATGGACCATAAGCTAGTTTGCAGCCCTTTATGGTCTGGTGGGAGGAATGAGCATAAGTGTACATTGCAGCTGAAAATACACCGTGCGACACGTAGTGCACAAAGTATGTTTCCAGAGTTGTTCCTGATGCTTGGAGGACTGAGGAATGCAGACAACAAAGTGTACATTTTCAGGGGATTGAATAGTTCTGGGAAGTCAGAGAGCCAGGATAAGGCATATGGTTTAGGATCTGAAGGAAAGACCGAAGCAACAGCACAAGAATTCAGAGGTGGAAATTATTAGTTCTTTGTTAGAATTGAGCAGTGGTCCCAGACTGGCACTGCTGTGTGCCATGTTAGACTGGAGGCAGAATAAAGAGCTGTGACACATGGATCGTAAGCCTTACTTTGTCATTTTGTAGGTGTGTGCAACCTTGGGCAAGTTAAGTCTTCCCTCTGGGGCCCAGTTTCTGTATAACATGGGGCTAAAACTCTATATGCCACATTGGCTTGTGATGGTTAAACAGGTTAAGAAATGGGACACTGCTTCGAGTCTGTAAAGAGCACTAGAAATGTTAATTACTAATAATTGAATTTTAGCTGTGTTCTATTATATATGAAATTTATTCATTTTTCTCAGAAATCTATTGCTTTCCCAAGTATAGAAGTGGGAAAATATTGTTAGTATGGAATTGAAAATATTGTTAGCGTTTGATAGTGTTGAGTTTAGCCACTGAGTCTATTTTGTCTTAGCTACTTCTTCAGCCCACTGCTGAGCAGACATTTGAAGGCTTTCCCCAGGTTGAGGTCACTGCGAGTTTCTCAACTCTCTTTAAAGAAAGAGCTGTCCTTACCACCCACTTACTCAGTTGGTTTCAAAATTTATGGATTGTACCTAATGAATAACCTAGACCAGTAGGGGGTTTCCAAAGAGGTGGGTATGAGCCCCCAGGCGTTGTGCAAGATGATCTACTTAGGGGTAGAGGTATTCCAATTTGTAATTATTTCTGATCTAAAAAAGAAAGAAATTAAACCTTACTAATGTTTAATCTTTGGGTTGATGCTGGATCTCACTTGGATCCCTGGGCTGGAGATGTCACATATGTCTATCAGCACCCTGAAGAAAGTATGTGCTACAATTCAAAGTAGTTGTTACTTGATTTTGCTTTGAGTATATTTGCTTTCAGTATATTGCAACTTACTATGGTTTACCTGTGTAGGGAAAAGGTTGGTATTTACATAATCTTAAATAATAGAGTCTTTAAAACACTTTGCAAAAATGGCCTTGCAAATCTGTACCACCCAAAGGGTTTACTAGTTATCTTGAGAAAAGTATTTTAAAAGTTGTTGAACGTAGAGATGGCATTTATAGTCTTTTCTTTTAAACAAAGATGAGCACTGCAAATTTGCTGACTTTTTCTTGCTAAGTAGTTAGCAACAGTATGATACCCAGAAGATATTTTAAAAAAGAAGACAATATATCCCTTCAAGGTGAATTTTAATGAGTGCAAAGTAACTGCTTTACAAAAGTATTTGTAAAGTGCACATTGGAAAATCTTTTATGTGATTGCTTTATCATCTAAGAAAAACCACTAGTATATGCATAATTTTTAAAAATTGGAAAAAATATTTCTAACCTCTTTACAACTTGTACACATGAAGAATTTTAGTAAAATTTGAACCCATTTGTTCAATATATTTTGAAATTCTTTTTTTTTTATATGGAGGCTTTTTTTTATTTATTTATTTGTTTGTTTGTTTTGTTTATTCATGCACTGGGTACAGTCAGAAGCGCAGGAGGGTGAGAGAATTCACCAGAGCCAGAGTGGGGAGCAGAGCAGGCAGAAGGACCGAAGCACACTGCTGAGGGGAGCAGCGGGCGGCAGGAGAGGTCTGCGCGCCACGTGGGACCCTCCTCCAGTGGCCAGGGAGCAGCCGGGGATCGAACCGGCGTTGCAGAGGCTGCGGGCAGCTTCGCAACCCAGCTCTCAACCGCTGCGCCACCAGGGAGACCCTGTTCAATATATTTTGATATCACAATTGCTGGTTAATTTTCAGGCATAACTTATTGATATCAGGAAATATAGAAATGTACTAGACAAATTACAACCAAAACTTGAATAATTGGGGAGTGGAATTTAAAAAATGCATTTGTGCTGATATATTAAACAGATGATGGTGTACTTCTATTTGTATCTATATATCTTTGTAATCTTTTTCAACCAAGATAACCATTAATAACTAGTATCAAAATAACCTCAATTTAGAACCAATCTTTCAAATCTCTGTATCATAAGATTTTAAAAATTAAGGAACCACATTAAGTCACATTGCTCTCATTTAATAAATTGGGTTGGATAATGTTTTTAAATGAGAACAAAACTATTTTTGTATCATTAATAAGAAATAGTTTTATACTGAGTACTGGTGATTTTAACCTTTCTCATCCTTAAAATTTATATATTCGTATATGTTTACATTATAATGTGTATATCATATAGATATAGTACGTGTATATAATTTTTTAAAATATTTATTTATTTATACAAGAGCTGGGGTACAGGCCAGAGGCATGGGAGGGTGAGAGGTTTCACCAGAGACAGAGTGGGGAGAAGAACAGGCAGATCCACTGAAACACACTGCTGAGGGGAGCAGCAGGCGAGACAATGGGCGCCATGTGGGTATCTCCTTGGCTGGCCGGGAATCAAACCCACGCTGCAGTGGCTGCGGACAGCTTCACAGTGCTGCGCTCAACCCGCTGTGCCGCCTGGGAGACCCTGTTTATATAATTTGTAAACATATTTACTTTTATATGGAGTATGTGCTTTTTAAAATAACAGATTGCATGAATTATTTGGAGCCTCTGAACTACTTGCTTGACACAGTCTATCTCTAGCTTGACCTTTCTTTCGTCCTCAGACAGGCCACTTCAAGAGTCTGGCTGAAAGAAGTGGTGTTCAGTTAAGGGACTTGCTACCCTTCCCCACTTCTATAGGTACTGTGTGTTCTACCCTGGGCTCCAGTGAGACCACTAGAAGGCAACATATCTAGAAGGTCTAAAGATGCCCAGATGAAAGAGTAGAGCTGGAAATGTACTAGAGATTGAGTGCAGGTCAATAACCATGGAGGGAGAAATGAATGGCAGAGTGAGGGATTTGTGGCACTCAGCATCTCTAGCTTGACCTGCAGTCCTCAGAAAGGCCATCTCAACATCATGCTCTGCAGCACATTTCATGCCCCTTATGAACTTGCCTCTGGATCTCCCATTCTCAAATGTGAGCCTTTACCTAGCTGCTCAATGCCCCACTGAGTTTTCCTACAGTGCTCACTAGCTGTGCTGCTCATTTGGATTCTCAGCTATCAAAATCTAAGTTTGGTATGTATGTATTTGGTTTCCACCGATGACATTTGCCTCACCTGAATGCAGGGAGCATTATCCCCCATAGTTCCATGTATCTTACAGAGCATACAGTAATGACTAAAATAAAAAATATCCATGAAAGTGCTTTGTAACCCTAATAAAAGAGATTATTAACATGCACTGGCACATATAAAAACATACTGGATACCCACTATACTGGGTAACTGGGATGGATCTAAGGAGCATGTAAGCATTTTTTAAGGATGTTCAAAAACTCCTGGGGACTAGATTTTGCTAAAAAATGAGATTTTCTGCATTTAAATCAGATGAATGCTCAGATTTGGTCATTAAAATGGTATATGAACTCATAGAACAGTGAAATCAGAGCTATTTAGGTGTTAAGGGTACTAACCTAACTGAAGAATACACCCATCAGAAGGGATCTGTTTATATCTACATTGCTTGCCCATTTCATCTTAGTGCCTAGAACACAGACTGGGGATCATAGAAGGTTCTTAATGAACACTGTTGAGGGAATAAAGGTGTGCTGATAAAGGAAGGCTCTGGAACCCTAAGCCTGAAGATCAGACAATGGTAAATTCACTCAGTTGCTACTGACCCGAAAGTGTTCTTGGAAAAGATCCAGCTAGGTTCCTGAAGAGCCTGCAATCTATTGTTGCTTTTCGAAACTTCCTGAAAAGACTGCTTTGGCAGTAATAACACCTTTTCCTCTTATTTGGAATCTAAATAACTTTATGCATTTTCAGACCTAATTAAAACACTGAATCTTAGTTTATCATCTTTTCCATACCTGGCCTACTTTTCACTGTTACCTTTTGCAAACACCACTTGTAAGCACCTCACCTTAGTCTGCATCTCTTACTTGTGGTATTTGACACTCAAATTTTCAGTTAGTCGCCTACTTTACTTTTAGCAACTTCATAGTAAACCACACAAAACTTTGAGAAAACAGTTGATCATTCTGTCACCTCTGAAATCAGGTAATTTGGGAGTCATTTAAAAATGAACGTAATAAAATAAACATGAAAATCTCAAACCCAAAATGGGCTTAAAGGTACATGAAGATTAATTGTTGTTGCTGTTTTGGCTGTCCTGTCTAGGGAGAACAAGTTCCCCAAATGATTTGACAATCATTTTCCTTCCACGCCTCAGAGCTACATCATCTGGTTGGTGTGCTGGGTCCAAAAAGCACTGCTGCATTTTTTCTCCAAGGAACAAACCAGGCCAAGGGAATCTGAAAGATTACAGTAGGTTTTAGGTGAGAACTTCCAGAACTTCCTTGAAAATTAAGGCAGTTTGTGATAAAAAAAAAAAAAAAATACTGTCCCTCAGGCGTTGCCTCTGTGTTTTTGCTCTTGTATTAAACGACAATAGAGGTTAAATGCCATTTGCCGCTCTGTCCCTTCACAATGAATATTTCTTTCACTTCGGCTTTATCAGTTGCTGTCCTTCAGTGAAGAGCGTGAAAACAGATGTGGGGTGAGGACGGATATCGGAGGAGTTATGGGTCACTTTTACCAGGTCCTTTAGCTTGGTCCTGTTGCTAACTCTCAGAACAAGCATTGCTGCTTGTTTTGCCTGCGTCTCTCTTTCCTTTGCTCTTGGCAAGTTCTTGATTCTTCAGCTTACATATTACTTTTGCAGAGACTCCTGCCCTGACCATTCTTTCTAATGTAGGTTTGTGTGTTCTTTGCCCCCGGAGGGAAAGATGAAAGTCAGCCGGTATAGAACCTGGTCAATCAGGGAGCCAAAATATTCATCAGGGCTAGTCACATGAGGTGAGGATGGAGTCCCCAAGACAGAGAATTCAGCTAGAGTGTGTGGAACCTCAAAATGGAGGGAAACTTGGGGGATAGTCTGTGGGAAACCTCACACCCCATCCCAACTTACTCTCACATCATATTCCTCTACTTTTTCAGAGCCAATTATCACCACCTGGAATAATCTAGTCTATTTACTTGCTTATTTTTTCCTGTCTTCCCTCCCCACTAGAATTAGCCTCTATTCAGGCAGCAACCATGTCTGTCTTGTTCAGCTGTTGTATGTACCCAGTGTTAGCAAAGTGCTGGGTGCTTCTGGGTGATCAGAAGCTTACTTGTTCAATAGGAATGAGGACAGAGGGCAATGCATGGCCTTCACAATGTTCCTTCTTCCTGGACTGCTACAGACCCCGAAACAAGTGATCCTACCAGGCGTTGTCAAACTCACTGACCTCTACTGAAATCTGCTGAGTCATATGGGGCAAATGATATCATCAAAGAGACAAAACTGGCTAGTGATTCTAAAGTTGGATGTGAAACTTCAAGGGTTTGGGAGTATAGGTAGCATTTTTATTCCTTTTATAAGATGAAAGGGATGACTTTGGTAGAGAATAGATGATACAGGAAATTAAGAGTTGATGACATTAATAATACTGAGCAGGATCTAATTTTCTGGACAGTGCCTCATGGTCATAGAACAATGGTCCAGGAGGAAATGTGTCTTGTGAAGACAGAACAAAATATGTTAGTTAAGACTCTCACCTCATCACCAGTGTAGGATTGCCAAATTTAACAAAAACAAAGACCCAGTTAGCCTACTTAAATCTGAATTTTGAATTCCAGATAACAATGAATAAACTCTTATATCATATGCAATATTTGGTGTCCTGTATTTTGTTTGACAACCCTGTAACAGTGTTTTCATAATTTAATATTATTTATAAGGCTATTATAAGAACTTTATCATATATTTTGCTCACTTCTGGATATAATGTTTCTGTGGCAATATTTTCCAAACCATATTCCACAAAATCATAGGGCCCAGCAAAATATGAATATACTTCCAGGAATGGTTAAATATGTTCGCAGAATAAACTATCCTTTTCTTAGTCACAATGCATATTAGGATATGAATATGACAAATCCTATAGTATAGACATGCATACACATGCTGAGACCCAGATTTGCTTCCATTTTGAGGCTCCACATTCTCTAGCTGAGTCTCTGTCTTGGGGAGTTCTCTCCTCATCTCATGTGACTAGCCCTGTTGAATATTTTGGCTCCATCCCTCGGCCAGCCTCTGCACTGACTGACTTCCACCTTTCCCTCTGGGGACAAAGAACACAGATATTGGAGATTTGGACCCAGAAGTAAAATGTCATAATCTTGCTGAGGGCCTTGCTGCTATTCTCAGTGGTGTGAGCAAGCCCCAGATGTTCAGGAACCTTCTGAGGTTTTGCGGTCCTGCTTACAAACATGCCCAGTTTAGATGAAGCCCTGTAATGGAACTCAACTATTGTTTCAGATGTATTTTCTTGTCATGGTTTTCAAAGCAGAGTATAACAAGCTTAGGGTGGAAAAAACTAGCTTATCATAGGAATTAATTTGTGCATAATTGTCTAGGTAAAGTCAAGAATGCATCTTCTTCAAAGGTAAACTTAATGACATTTGTTTCATAAATGCCATCATTCCTCACTGTCAGTCCTCTGTGAATGCTGTAGCCTCTGACATTCAATAGAGCAATAAAGAAATCAAGCAGGCCTACCTAACCTTTATGAAAATATTTAAAATTATGATTTAATTTTTAATCTCCCATGGCAGCAGTAAAATAAATGATATAAATTTCAACAGGAGCAACTGTCTGCCTCACAATAGCACTCAAGGTATGACATAGGCAGTTAAGATTACCTCTTAATGATAAACCAACGTGGTATGGGTTGGGCAAAGAGAAGGTGGTAGATGTTAATGTTTTGAGTTTCCCAAGGAAACACAGTTGTCTCTCATGGTGGGTGGAGAGCGGAGAATCTGACGTGCCCTGGGTTAACAGTTTGGTTTTTATATAGTGACTTCCTTGTCTTTGGCCATTAAACCAACCAACCAACCAACCAACCAACCAACCCAAAGAAACTCCAAATACACAAAGCACCACCACAAGAATAAGAAAAGGCAAGAGAAAGCATGGCTTTTTTATTTTTAATAGAAATGAGAGAATCACTCCTTTAAATATATGATTTAAGGTTTCTAGAGTCCATTATGAAATCTCTTACACAATTAGCTGAGGTCTAGGGCACTATGCCAGAAGTGAAAATAGGTAGATTGAAGGATGCCGAATTAAATAAGATGGTTTATTGTGTTCAAATGATATTAACACATTATGTTGTAGATGGAGTAAATAGTTTACACATTATGTTGTAGATGGAGTAAATAGTTTTTTAGGGTTTCCACAGTTTAAAGAGCTAATATCACAAGCCTCACACCCTTAAGATGTTATAGAGGTAACAAATTTGCTTCTTATGTATAATGTGTAATACTTAAATACTTTTATTTTTATTTATTTTATTTTTTAAGATTTATTTTTATTTATACAAGAGGAGGGTACAGGCCAGAGTCGCGGGATGGGAAGAGGACTCACCAGAGACAGAGCAGGGAGCAGAACAGGCAAACTGACAGAAGGCACTGCTGTGGAGATCAGTGGGTGAGACAGGAAAGGTCTGCCTCGCCATGTGGAATTCTCCCTGGCCGGGAATCGAACTGGTTCTGCGGAGGCTGCGGACAGTTTCACAGCACAGCGCTCAACCCGCTGTGCCACCGGGGAGGCCCTATTTTTATTTTTTAAAAAGATTTTTTTATTTATGCATACAAGGACTGGGGTGTAGGCCAGAGGTGGGGGGGGTGAAGGATTCATGAGAGACAGAGTGGGGAGCAGAATAGGTGGATCCACTGAAATACACTGCTGAGGGGAGCAGTGGGCGGTTGAAACAGGAGAGGTCTGCTGCACCATGTGGGTCAGCTCCCTGGCCGGGGATCAAACTCATGCTGCAGTGGCTGGCAATAGCTTGATAGCACTGAGACTTTAACCCCTGAGCCACCAGGGAGGCCCTTAAATATTTTGATATGAAGCTTAGGTTGTGACTATTTTGAGGTCAGCTAGAGTCTGGCTGGCCCTTAATTAGGTGCTCCATATATGTATATTGAATCCATGAATAAAACTAGTAACTAGTGTTAAGATAGACAAAGATATCAAGATCCATAACAATTGTCCATCCTATGAAACCTCTCTGGAACCGTGGGCAACTCAGTCAATCTCTTACATTAAATTAACAGGGTTTTTCTACCTTGATGGTTGACACTGTGGGTCAGATAATTCTTAATTGTGGGCTCTGTCCTTTGACTTATAGAATATTTGACAGCATTTCTGATCTCTCCCCATGAAATGCTAGTAGTACACCCCAGTTGTGAGAACCAAAAATATCTCCAGACATTGCCAAATGTCGCAAGGTGGGGGATTGAAATTGCCCCCACTTGAGAACCGTGGGTCTAGAAGATGGTCCAGGGTTAGGTCCAGAGTTCCCACAAGTTTTTTCTAGTTCCTTACAGGCAACATGACTCTGTCATACTTGCTTTGACAGATGTGATCCAAAGATTTTCATGATTGCAAGAGGCCAGTGCACACTTTCATTCATGGATGAATAAACAAAATGTGATACAACCTGTCAATAAATAGTATGTATCCTTAAGAAAGAATGAAGTTTTGATCCATGCTATAATGTGGATGAAGCTCTAAAACATTATGCTAAGTGAAAGAAGCCAGACACAAAGTTATACATTATCTCATTCCACTTATATATTTTTAAGGATTTATTTATTTATGTACACAAGAGCTGGGGTACAGGCCAGAGATAGGTGGTGTGTGTGAGAGGATTCGCCAGAGACAGAGTGGGGAACAGAACAGGCGGATCTACCGAAAAACACTGCTGAGGGGAGAAGCAGGCAAGACAGGAGAGGTCTGCTGCACCATGTGGGTATCTCCCTGGCCGGCCGGGGATTGAACTCGTGCTGCAGAGGCTGTGAATTGGTTCATAGTGTGGTGCTTAACCCCTTGTGCCACCAGGGAGGCCCCTCATTCCGCTTGTATTAAATATCCAGAATAGATAAATCCAAAGAGACAGAGAACAACTTGTCAGGGTTGGGGAAGGGGAGATGGGGAAAACTGCTTAATGGATATGGGATTTTCTTTTGGAGTGATGGAAATATTTTGGAACTACATAGAGAAGGTGGTTGCACAACTTTATGAATGTACTAAACACCACTGAATTGTCATTTTTGAAATGGCCAATTTAATAGGATATGAATTACAACTGAATAAATTAAAAAAAAAAAGAAGAAAGGCCAAATAGACCTTACAGAGGTCCAACCAAGGGAGAAGAGACAGATTGGGGGCATAGAGTTGCCCATCTTTGAAAAACTGTGGGTTCTGACGTGTTTCCCTGGGACCAGGGAGGGTAGAAAGCAGTCTGGGCCAGTCTCCCATCTTGTGCATTAATCGAAGTTATTGTAACTAGTGGTCCTCGAAGAGTCTGGAGCTCTCAGGTCTGGCAGGAGACCTCAGAGAGTGAGAAGACAATGTTCTTGCCTCACTAAACTACCTGCATGTGACCTCAGCAAATTGCTTGATATTTGGCCTCTCGGTTTTCTCAACTATAAAGTGGGGCCTAAACGTTCCAGTTTCCTTCACAAGAGTGTTCAGAAAATCCAATGACATAATGTATTCAACATTGCTGACACAGAAGGTATTCAATAAACAGTGGCAGTTACTAGCTTCAGCCCTCTACAGATGCAAACCTCCCTCCTTGGACTATCTACCTCATGTCAAGTCAGGTGCTAATTTAAGGTCTTGGGCAGCGATGTCCCCTCTCCTTTCACTGGGTGAGTTAGAAATGATTTGTTACTCTTTTTTTTTTTTTTTTTATTAAATTTTATTTTTATATTCCCCCATACAATTGCAAACGCCCCATTCTGACCCCAATCCTTCCCCTCCCGCCCCCCACCCCCCAAAAAGTGTCTCTGGTTCATAGTTTTTTTGTTGATTTTGATTTTCACTTTCTTATATTCATTTTCCTGGTCCCTTATTTAAGTTTTCTAGATTCCTGCTATGAGTGAGACCATCCGGTATTTTTCTTTTTCTTTTTGGCTTATTTCGCTGAGCATGATCCCTTCCAGTGCCATCCATGTTGCTGCAAATTGCATGTGTTTATCTTTTTTGAATGCTGAGTAATATTCCATGGTATATATGTACCACATCTTCTTGATCCAGTCATCTATTTTTGGGCATTTGGGTTGTTTCCAAAGCTTAGCTATTGTAAACAGTGCTGCTATAAACATAGGAGTGCAGGTGCTCTTTGGAATTGATGTTTCTGTGTCCTTTGGGTAAATACCTAGGAGTGGAATTGCTGGATCATATGGAAGCTCTATGTTTAGTAGGTCCAGAAATCTCCACACAGCTCTCCATAGTGGTTGGACCAGTTTGCACTCCCACCAACAGTGCAGGAGAGTTCCTTTTTCTCCACATCCTCGCCAACATTTGTTGTTGCTAGTTTTTTTAATATGTGCCATTCTCACTGGTGTGAGATGGTATCTCATGGTAGTTTTGATTTGCATTTCCCTGATTACAAGTGATGTTGAACATTTTTTCATATGTCTGTTGGCCATTTGCATTTCCTCTTCAGAGAAGTTTCTTTTTAGCTCTTCTGCCCATTTTTTGACTGGATTATTTTCTTTGTTGTTGCTGAGTCTCATCAGCTCTTTGCAGATTTTTGTGATCAGTCCTTTATCATTAGTGTTGGGTGCAAAAATGTTCTCCCAGTTGGTGGGGTTTCTCTTTGTTTTTGTTATTGTCTCTTTTGCTGTGCAGAAGCTCCCAGAGTGGGGAGCAGAGCAGGCAGAAGGACCGAAGTACACTGCTGAGGGAAGCAGCGGGCGGCAGGAGAGGTCTGCGCGCCATGTGGGACCCTCCTCTGGTGGCTGGGGAGCAGCCGGGGGGATTGAACCAGCGCCGCAGAGGGCGCGGGCAGCTTCGCAACCCAGCGCTCAACTGCTGCGCCACCGGGGAGGCCCGATTTGTTACTCTTTTAATGAGAATTTGTCTTTTAAAAAAAGATTTATTTTATTTATTTATGCATACAAGAGTTGGGATACACCTTGTGTTGACTGCAGCACTATTTAAAAGAGATAAGCTTTGGGCCTCCCCTGGTGGTGCAGCAGTTGAGTGCTGGGCTGCGAAGCTGCCTGCAGCCTCTGCAGACCTGGTTCAATCCCCGGCCACCGGCGAGGGTCCCACATGGCTTGACAGACCTCTCCTGCCGCGCCCTCTGCTCCCCTCAGCAGTGTATGTCTTCATCACTCTGCCTGTTCTGTTCCCCGCTCTGGCTCTGGTGAATTCTCTCACCCTCCCGCGCTTCTGACTATACCCAGTGCTTCTATAAGTAAATAAATAAATCTTTTAAAAAAAAGATTTATTTATTTATACATACAGTATTTATACAAGCACTGGGTATAGTCAAAAGCGTGGGAAGGTGAGAGAATTCACCAGAGTCAGAGCGGAGAGCAGAGCAGGCAGAAGGACCGAGGTACACTGCTGAGGGGAGCAGCCGGTGGCAGGAGAGGTCTGCGCGCTATGTGGGACCCTCCTCCGGTGGCCGGGGAGCAGCCGGGGATCGAACCGGTGCTGCAGAGGCTGTGGGCAGCTTCACAACCCAGCGCTCAACCGTTGCACCACCGGGGAGGCCCAAATAAATAAATCTTTAAAAAAATCTTTAAAAAAAAAATAAAAGAGGTAAGCTTTGAAAACAACTCAAGTGCCCCAAAATAGATGACTGGATCAAGAAGATGTGGTACATATATGCAATGGAATATTACTCAGCAATCAAAAAAGATAAACTCGTGCCATTTGCAGCAACATGGATGGCGCTGGAAGGGATCATGCTCAGTGAAATAAGCCAGAAAGAAAAAGAAAATTACCAGATGGTTTCAATTATAGGGGGAATGTAGGGGATCCAAATAAGGGATCAGGGAAATAAAAGTAATTATAATAAAGTAAAAATCAAAATTAAAAAAAGAGCTGGGGTGCAGGCCAGAGGTGTGGGGTGGATGTGAGAGGATTCACCGGAGACAGAGTGGGGAGCAGAACAGTGAATCCCCTGAAATACACTGCTGAGGGGAGCAACAGGTGAAACAGGAGAGGCCTGCTGTGCCATGTGGGTCAGATCCCTGGCTGGGGATAGAACTCGTGCTGCAGTGGCTGTGGCTAGCTTCATAGTGCTGAGACTTAATCCCTTTCACCACCAGGGAGGCCCCTTAATGAGAATTTGAAAGGGACATGGAAACAAATGAAAAAAATCCAAATAGTTCAGTGTTAAATTTAGTGATCTCTCTCCACTCCTTTAAAATATAATCTTGTTAACTTTTCTTTTTTCATGACACATTTCTTAGAGGGAACTATGACAAATTCTGCATGGTATCACTTATATGTGGAATGTGGCATCTAAAAAAGTCAGGCTCATAGACACAGAGTGGAAAAGTGGGTGCTCGGGACTAGGGGTTGGGGGAGGTAGGGAGAGGTTGGTAAAAGAGAGAGGTTGGAGGCTTTCACCTGTAAGATAATAAAATCTGAGCCTGTAATGTATAACATGGTGGCTATAGTTGACATCACTGCATTGCATAGCTGAAATTTGCTAAGAGTATAACTTAAATGCTCACGCATGCACACACCCATATATATATAGTACTGGATGTGTTAATTAACTAGATGGGAGAAATCCTTTCACAATGCATACGTAATATCAAATCATCACAAAGTACACTTTAAATAGCTTACAATTTTGTCAATTATGCCTCAATAAAGCTGAAAAATACAATCTTGATTTTTTTCTCTTTCATGACACATTTCTTAGAGGACTATGAGAATGTGTGGGTGTAAAGAGACATGAAGAAATGTGCCTGTGAAGAAAAAAAAAAAAACTCGGGTTGAAGGGACTTTGAAATGTGTTTTGAGTGATCTCAACTTCCATGCTGGGAGTTTAGGTGACTCTTTCAGCTCTTTATGGAAAAGAAAAAGGCATTGGAGCACATCCTACCTATTAATATTAGACTAAGTTATTTTATACAAGAATAAGAGAGAGACAAATGGCACTTTATGCTTTGGATGGAATTATATTTTTCTCCTTCCGATGCCATCTGTCTTTCCCAGCAGTTAGGAGTTAGAGGCAGCGGTAAGATAGAATGTGTGTTTTTTTTTTTACACAGAATCACAGAGAACTGCATCCTTGAGCCACTGCCCCCCTCACGCTGGCACGCTCTCTCTGTTTTTCCCAAGCAGTATTTGAAAAGTAGTGACTTCATATCAGATGCACAAAAACTTGGAGGGAGCTGCACTCTGACTTGAAAAGAAATCCCCTGATGAAAATGTAATTCCTTCTATGCTAGGAGACCTGAAATTGAATATAATAAACACCTTTCTTCTTTGATCTGAACATTACTTTCACTGATAAAGAGTGTGAGACTTGTTATTCCCGTGACTGACTTCAGGTAAGAATAACATCCCAGAGATGGTCTGGCCTTTCTTCAATTCTGAGGAGGAGGTTTCAGAGAAGTTTCTGAAACATTTCCTATAGCAAAGCCCTGACTTCTTGAGAGAAGAGAGCTGTTTTCTTTGGGCTGCTCAACCCAGGGTCTGCCCTGGTCTCATAGAGACTTCCGGGGGCTGGAAAACGTCATCAGAGCCAGGCTCCTGTCTCTCTACATAGACCAGAGACAAAGAAATCTGACCCTGGGCAAGAAGCCTTGTGTTCAAACAAACAGCAGGCATTGTGAGCATAGGAGAAGCATAACCAAAGTTCTGACAGCTTTTTTCTCTTGAGAAACGAAAATCCCCTCTGCTTCCAACAGTGTTAAAGGCTTTAACAGTTGAGAGGCAGAGCCCAGAAGGGAGAGGGCCAGACCTTCCAACTCTTCTACAGTTTCGGGAAGATAAATAAGAATGATTGATTTTTCAGGAAGGGAGCCAGGTGCAAAAGAGCGCTCCTGGACCCCAGGAGGAGGCAAGGGAAACAGGGAGGAAACAGATGTCTGAATCATAGCACAGAGACCCAGGAGGCTGTGATGCTGTGTCAATGATGTAATACTCAATTGAAATGACTTGTAGCTAGCGACGTGCGGGCTGTCCCTTGCCCTGCAGTGAGGAGCGTTCCCACGCAGGTGCGTGTACCTAAGTCTCAGGCAGCAAGTTGCAAATAAACTTGGGCTCGCTCCAATCTGTATATATTTCTTTGGCCTTGCCTGGCCCTTAACTCCTGCATGCCGGTTACTCTGGGGACAGAGAGTGAAAAAGCTTTGCAATGTGATTCAGGAAGTGTCAAGAAACCAGGGCCAGAGAGAGGAGGTGGTGCAGTTGGAACAACATGTTTCAGCTCTCCCAGCTTTGTGCTTTCCTAGATGGCTTTTCTTGGACTGAAGTCTCCCTTTGAAAACCCCAGAGCTTCTCTTATCTGTGTATTTCTCCTGGAAACCCCCAACTGTGCACAGGGCCTCCTTACTAAGAGCACAGGTGTTTCCTAAGAGCTGTACTGTGCACTTTATTCAATTCCAGCTTTATGGTGAAACTAGCAAACGCCATGGAAATCAAACAACAACCAACAAACTGGTAGAAAACCTATCACTCCCTTGCTTTAAACCTTCCTGTGGCTTTCTATTGCTTGTCTCTATATCTTTATCCTGTACTACTGCACTCCCACTTATCTCACTCTTGTGAGTTTCTAGAATTCTCCAGGCTTTCTCTCACTGCTAGTATTTGGCACTAGCTCTTTTTTCTGCTTGGAAAACTTCCTGAAGAGCCTTGATGGCTGACTCCTACTCATTCTTCAGGCCTCAGGGCCTGGTCGGTATCTAGTACATACTTCGTAGGAAAGTAACACTGGATGGGAGCAGATTGTAGTGAGGCAGCTGTTTCTTTTAGCCTGGCGGCAGGAAGTGGCTTCAGGGGGCTGGTGGAGAGGTCAGGCTTGGGATGAAGATGAAGATGAAAGTGTGGATTGAAGGCATTTGTAGCTAGAAGGAGTGAATTTCCAGCTCGTGAGCGGGGCGAAAGGCAATGGATGACCTATGGGTTTCATCTGCTACCCAAGGGGCAGAGCTGGGCTAGTGACTGGGAGCCAGTCCTGAGAAGGCACTGCTAGTCATTGCTCTACCTGAACCAAGGGGGAAAATTCCTGGTTAGACACGTGTATTGATTATCTAAGAAAGCCAAAGAGATTGCTGGGGAAAATTTCATTTAAATTTTTAATTAAGGGGTGATTTATTGACTAATCATCTCTTCTTGGCTTGTCTTCATCTTTGGCAAAGATAGTTTTCCAAACACCTTCCCAAGCTGTCAAGGCGCTGATGTCAATGTCACACGTGGCAGCACTGAGTCTGTCTTCCTCCTTTGGATGGGAGCTTGGGGAGGAACAGGCCCATATCACTAGCCGCAGCCTGGCAAGAACTAGGTGTTTGTTGTTAGAAGAATGAAAGAAACACTCCCTGACCTTCAACATAGCTGCCTCTTAGCATACTCATTCATTGAACAAACCTTTTGTTTTCTTAAAATATATATATTATAGTATAAATCTTTGGTTTTCTTTTTTTTCTAAGATTTACTTATTTTATACAAGAACTGGGGTACAGGCCAGATGCGCAGGAGGGTGAGAGGATTCACCAGAGACAGAGCAGGGAACAGAAGAGGCAGACTGATGAAGTACACTGCTGAGGGGAGCAGCGGGCGAGACAGGAGAGGTCTGCTGCACCATGTGGGATTCTCACCAGCCGGCTGGGATCGAACACATGCTGCAGAGGCTGTGGACAGCTTCACAGTGTGGTGCTCAACCGCCTGCACCACCAGGGAGGCCCATATAAATCTTTGGTTTTCTTAGCAATGACGATCAGCCTTCTGCTGAGTACTGATATTACAACAACAGAAATAACCCCTTCTCTTCTCTCCCGGCACTCACTGTCTAATGGAGACAGAGATGCTAGCAGGTTATTGCAATGTAGTGTGGGACATGCCAAGAGAGGGAAAGTAAAACATGCTCTGGGGGGTAGAGGGGATGCTCAAGAATATTCAGGGCAGAAGTTTCGGGATGTGCTAAGGTCTCGGGAAGAGAGTATGGAGCACCTGAAGAACATTCAGTGTGACTGGAACACATCATGTCTCCAGTTTCTAGATGTGTTGCCAGCCAGGACTTGTGAGCTTGGAAAACATGTATTTTGGGTTGATCATCACTTTGAGCAAGTGAGACAAGTCCTCTGACCACTAAATCCACAGATCATGTTCTTAAAGTGTTTGCAGAGATCTCAGTGCACACACCTCTCACATTTCCCCACCGAAATGCCAAAAAGAAAAAAAACACAAAAAACACTTTACCATAAACACAGTAAAAAGGCAAGTATTAGTATACCAAGGATATTGGGAATACCTAAAATCAAGAAGAAAAAGGCAAGCAACACAATAGAAAAATTGGCAAAGAAAAGGGAAATTAGAGAGTAGAAAACATAAATAGCTAATAAATATGAGAAAAAATACTCAACCTCACTAGTGATCAAGGAAATGAAAATTAACCACAAAGAGATGTCCTTTTACACCTCTCAGACCAACACAGATTAAAAGCACGGTATAGCCATCCGTCAGAAATTAAAAGTCAAATGTTCGCTAGCCTGTCAAGCAAAGAGAATTTTTATTTACTTTTGAGTAGGAGCATAAACTGGTTTTACACTTCAGAGAAGAATTTGATAATATCTAGTAAATTTGACAACATGATTACAACTCAGCAATTATACTTTTGCATACATGTCTAGATAAACTCATGTGCATATGGCTAAGCACCATCCATTTTAGCATTGATTTTAATGATGAAAAACTGGGAACTAGGTGTCCATTAATAGAAGCATGGATAGATAAAATAAGGTATATTCAAGGAATGATCTAGATCCATTTGCTACAAAATATTGGGTGAAAAAAGCAAGCTGCAGTATATGTACATATATATATATATATATATACACATTTTAAAACACACCAAAATGATACTCTGTTGTTTATGGATGCATGTAAACACATTTAAAGTACAGATGATGTTATAGAATAATGCACACCAAATTTATGGGAAGGGGGAATGGATAACAGGCTTGGGAGTGTGAATCCAAGATGCGTCCAATTTACCTGTGGGGTTTTCTTTCTTTTATATATGAGCAGTAGTGTGCTGATAAATGTTTAACAACCAGCTCTCCAGGAATAAAAAAACGACCTGATTTATAGCATTTGTAAATTTCCATGGTGTAACACTCCCACCACGGTTCATTTCAAGCTACCAAAGGTTTAGCAGTCAGTTCTCAAAAATTTAACAAACAACTCTCAAGAATGAGTGTGAGCTGACTACAGCACAGCATTCTCTCTCTATCTCTCTGTCTCTCTGTCTCTCTCTCTCTCCTGTGTGTCTGTATAAACTTGAAGCATTGCTCACAATATTAACAACCCTGTCTGTATGCTGAAGCTATATGTATTTATTATATTTTCCTCTGAAGTTCTATGTACATTTTAAATTTCATGGAAAGGAAAAGACAATTCTGTACGATTCAGAGTGGGTAAAAATACCTGGCAGTTTAAATTGTAATAGGAAGGAGTGTAAAACAGGGCTTTGTCCTAGATGCCCGTCTCTATACCTTCCATTTAAATAACTTGGTAATTGTTTATTATATTGAATAAACCCATAGTAAATAGAGCATCTTCTTCACTGCTGGTGACAGGATTTTCTGAACTAGAAGGAGCCTTCAAAAATAGTGAACTTTTACAATCTAGTTAAAAAAAAACAAACCGTGTAAGAAAAAAACCACCAGCAAACTGAATATGATTTGAATAATTCCCAAGTAGGTCTCACAAAGCCATGCACTTTGTTGACATGCTACCAGAATATGTCCCATCCCATGATGCATCTTAAAAACCATTGCTAGATCATTTGAACAGTATATATTTTTTGATATTTAATTGGGTAACAAATCTTTTTTTTTTTTTGCCTTTTTAAAAATATTTTATTTTATATAATTCTTACATCATTTTTCATTTTCGCACAATGTATGCATTTTCATTTTGGTTATATTCCCCATACAATTGCACCCCCCCACTTATTTTGACCGTAATCCTTCCTCTCCCCACCCCATGCCCATAGTGTGTCTCTGGTTTATAGTTGCTTGTTGATTTTGATTTTTACTTTGTATTAATTAGTCTTTTTCCTGGTTCCTTATTTAGATTTTCTAAATTCCTGCTATGAGTGAGACCATCCTGTATTTTTCTTTTTCTTTCTGGCTTATTTCGCTGAGCATGATCCCTTCCAGCGCCATCCATGTTGCTGCAAACTACATGTGTTTATTTATTTTGACTGCTGAGTAATATTCCATGGTGTATATGGACCACATCTTCTTGATCCAGTCATCTATTTTTGGGCATTTGGGTTGTTTCCATAGCTTAGCTATTGTAAATAGTGCTGCTGTAAACGTAGGGGTGCAGGTGCCCTTTGGAATTAATGTTTCTGTGTTGGACAATATATTTTTAAATTGGCTTTAAATCTTAGAGAAGGGGGCCTTCCTGGTGGTGCAAGGGATTAAGATGCAGCACTACGAAGCTATCTGCAGCCACTGCAGCACAAGTTCGATCACCGGCCAGGCAGCTACACACATGGTGCAGCAGACCTCTCCTGTTTCAACCGCCCGCTGCTTCCCTCAGCAGTGTATTTTGGTCATTCCGCCTGTTCTGTTCCCCACTCTGCCTCTGGTGAATCCTCTCACCCCCTACACCTCTGGCCTGTACCCCAGTTCTTGTATGCATAAGTAAATAAATCTTTTTTAAAAAGTATTTAAAAATATATAAAATAGCTTGGAGTTCTGAAAAAAAATTGAGGAATGTAAAAAATTGCATTTATATTTATAAAATTAATATTTTATAACAAATCCTGCTTATAATAGAAATCATACAAATATTATAAATTTATAGTATTTAGGGCCTCCCCGGTGGTGCAGCGGTTGAGCGCTGGGTTGCGAAGCTTCCCGAGGCCTCTGCGGCGCCGGTTCGATCCCCGGCTGCTCCCCGGCCACCGGAGGAGGTCCCACATGGCACGCAGACCTCTCCTGCCGCCTGCTGCTCCCCTCAGGAGCGTACTTCGGTCCTTCTGCCTGCTCTGCTCCCCGCTCTGGCTCTGGTGAATTCTCTCACCCTCCCGTGCTTCTGACTGTACCCAGTGCTTGTATAAACAAACAAATAAATAAACAAACAAATAAATAAATAAAAATACATGCCTCTTAAAAAAAATTATAGTATTTATAGCATAGGAATAAATACAGATTAATGAAGTGTATATATGTATATACACTTATATATAAATATATATATATTTTTTTTTACTTTCTCTTGGAAGTTTAATTTTTTGGGGGAAGTTTATTTTGGATAAACTAGTTGGAGGCAGATTATCATGGCACTTTTTCCAAAAATAAAAGGAAATAATTTAATTCATTTTAGTTCATGTTCACTGCTGTATGTGAATAAATACATTATATTTTTCTAGACCCAGTCATTTAAGGAATCACTGTTAAAACTAATCTCTGTTAAAAGTCTGCTTTAACTTTCCATCGAGTTCTTCATTAGCAGTCTTTTAAATTCCCACTCTGGGGCCTCCCTGGTTGTGACAGGGGTTAAGCACAGTGCTGTGAATCTATCCACAGCCTCTGCAGTATGAGTTCCATCTCCGGCCAGCCAGGGAGCTACCCACATGGTACAGCAAAACTGTCCTGTCTTGCCAGCTGCTCCCCTCAGCAGTGTGTTTCAGTCAGTCTGCCTGTTCTGTTCCCCACCCTGTCTCTGGTGTATCCTCTCAGCCCCCACCCCCGCACCTCTGGCCTGTACCCCTGTTCTTGTATGCATAATAAATAAATCTTAAAAAAAATAAATTCCCACTCTGGCAGCAGGACATGTGTGGCTGTTTTGTGACTTTCGTCTGAACTTCCAAATGTCCTGATATTTACTGCCTCTTTCACAACCAGTTAAGCTCGTATTCCAAAGACAAATCTCTTATAATTCTCGTAATGGTTCAGCTTTCTCTGTGTGTGGTATTGTCTAACAATTCATCAATCAAATAAAACCTGCATTATTTTAGTTTGTTTGTCTGTGTTAGGAATTTGTTATCATTAAAAAAACTTCCTAGCGAGTATTTTTATTGTACTTTATAGCTATTACATTTTTAAGCTCCAGATTTTCTATTTTGTCTCTTTAAAATGTAAATTCTTTGCATTATTGGGTAATTATTTTTTTCTATTTGATGACACAATGTTCTCTTGGTTTCCTTTACTTCTCTGTCCAAGGTTTTCTTTAGCATTTTGAGCATATTTAAGTCACTTGATTTAAAGTATTTGTTTAGTAAGTTGAACATCTGGGCTTTCTCAGGGACAATTTGTATTGATTTCATCTTTTCCTGGGAATGGGCCATGCTTTCTTCTTTCTCTGTATGCCTTGAAATGTTTTATTGAACACTGGACATTCTGAATATTCATGTGGTAATTTTGGAGCTCAGCTTCTCCCTCTTTCCCGTGGGTACTTGGTACTACCTGCTTTGGGATATAGTTGTTCATTTGCTTAATGACGTTCATAAATGACTTTTGTCAGGACACTATGTTGTGTATGGCCAATGAAGTATACGGTCTGTGAGTTTGGCAGCTAGCTTGTATTTTAACAGCAATTTCTTAAATGCCTGGGTCTAGAAAAAGAAAAAAAAAAGAAATCCGTTCCCATTCTTCAGACATTGCCTTTGTGCTGGGTACTCCTTCAACGCTTAGCCACACTGTTTATGACTGTTCCTCCGACTTCTCCTCCCCTTATCTAGAAACTGGAGGTCATCCAGAAATGGAAGTTTGTTGTTTTCTCTGGGTCTGCATTCAGTCCTGGGTATCTGCATGGTCTTCTCGATCCCCTGGAATACCTGGGAGATGTAAAGATGCATTATGTCCACACATATTCCTTTTGTAACTTTATACTTCTATGTCTTGGTCTATCACTTGTTCCACTGTTGTTCCTTGGTACAGTCTCTGCAACCAGTTCTTGTGTGTTTAAAATGTTTTTTGCTAAAAGCTGTCTCAGAACTTGCCCCAGTCCCAGGAATGCTTTGAGTCACGTGAAACAAAAAGACATCCTTTGCACCTGTTCTTCGGGGGGCTGCCAGACAGGCAGAAATGGACAAGCACAGTTCTTTGAGAAGATGTTTTATTGTTCCCTCTGGCACTGACAACCCGCTCCAGCACTGCCGGCTGCCAGCCGCAGAGCCATGGCTGATATGGAGATGGGAGGATGATGGGCAGGCAGTTAAGGCAGGGTCCTGCCCCTCTGAATCATACACAGTGTTGATAAACAATGTATGCTCAATAAAATATATATAAATAAATCATGATGGATACAGACAATGAAAACATAACATGTTACATCTCTCTCTTACCATATCGCAGTCACTTTTTTTTCTTCATCTTATGTTTTTGAGGAGATTCCAGAGTTCTGCAAAAGATGATTCTGACCATTTTGGCCAGCTCATAGTTGCTTTTGTGGCAAGATGGAGACTGGAGTTTCCTGCTCTGCCATTGTTGGTGATTTCACTCTCTTGTCCTTTTTTTTTTTTTTTTTTTTTTAAGAAAAACTACCTGGTATCTGATGTGGATTTTCCCTTTGCTGTTTTGAAAAGCAGGTATATTTTCCAGAGAAAGTAGCCTGTTTCCAGGTAGTTCTATCCTCTAATGACTGAATAAGAATTCTCACAAGGAAATCTTTATGAAGTAGGGCAGGCGGGGTTGGTTGCTTGACGAGCTTTGTTATAGGGTGGGTAGGCTGGGAATTAACTGCCCAGTGAGAAATGTATTTCTCATTTCTCTGAGAATTCAATATCCAAACCAAAAGTCTTCCTCCACGACAGTCAACTTTTTCCAGATAAAAGTCCTCTATTTTTTGTTTTTGATTTTGCATTTTGCTTGTTGGCAAATGCCTGTCACTGATACTCTGGCCAAACGGAATTGGGGAGGAATATGGCGGTGGGGACTGATGCAGCTGTTCTGTTTTACAAATCTTCCATTAATTCCCCAGTTGAAATCCCCACTTCTCACTCCTGCTCCCTCCTGTAGTTGCTGACTCAGAGCCCAGAGCATCTCCAGGGCTCTGCCAGGCAGGCTGGCTCCCGACTCCTCGGTAGCTTCCTCATAACATATTCTAGGCTGTGGTTCCATCTATCAGTTTCACCTGCCAACTTGCTCACATCCACTTTCCTGCTCCCAGAAATGTGTTGGGATCTCATTTTTGGCAAGCCCTTCACCTTCATCTCATTCTTTTTGCTGCTAGAGGTTTATTCCTCAATGTTCTGCTGCACTTTTATATTAATGAACTTGAGGATTGCGCGCAATGCATGGACCTCATCCAAGATCTTGAACTACGGTCAACAAATGGTCTTGAGCCCCTTCCCTGTACCCAGTACTCCAGTGGGTGCTGGGGATATTACAATGAGTGACAGTTGTTTCCTGGTGTCAAGGAGTTCATAGTGTGGCAGAGGATACAGTCCTCTGCAGCAGATACTAAAATGGAACTTTCTTTCATCTCAGTTTTTTTTTTAAATTTTATTTTTATATTCCCCATACAATTGCAACCCTCATCTCAGTTTTGGATGAGAATCCAAGGCTGAAAACAAAGGGATCGCACATTCTAAAGAGTTGACATACCATCTTCATAGAATTTGTGAAAGGATGACTTCCAAATGTGCTCTATCACCCCCTTAACCTACTACTTACCCTGAAGATATATAAAGAGAAGCTAGGAAATTGATAAGAAAATAGCAGAGAGGATGGTTATGAAAAGAATTGTGAGAATACTGCGGAGTTTTTCCTGCTTGTGAGGGAGAGTGAGGTTATAGAGAACCACTCCAGGGGCAGGGCGTGTATTCCTTGGGATTTGACACTTGCAGGGATTGGCAGCTGATTTACATCTGAAAACAAAGACTTAAGGTGACAGAGGCTATGACTACAGCATTTCAGGAGGAAAGGGAGAGAGGGCTGCTCTTGTAGGAGACTGTACTGCCATCAGCATATGGACAACGCTGTTTCCAAGGGGCCAGATGTAGTCTCCAGGGTAGGAATTCAGAGTTGGGACACCTTACAAGATTCTCCACTAAGGAGATGGCTCATCGGTGTGAAGTGACCTCCACAGAGGAATGAATGGATAGAAACCAGAGATAGGAGATAGGAGTTAAAAGTAATGTTAACCTAAAAATTGAGGAGGCCATTAAAAAGGCAAGGCTTGTTTATTTGGGATCAAAGAATTACAATAACAAAATCAGGGTACACAGATTCAGGTACAAAGCCTAAGAGGTACCTTAAGGCAGAAAAAAATTAGGGCTTTTTATGGGAAGAAAAGAGGAAAATGAGATAAGTGGTTAAAGAGTTGAGCAGTGTGGGGCCTCCCCCGGTGGCGCAGTGGTTGAGCGCTGGGTTGCGAAGCTGCCTGCAGCCTCTGCAGTGCCGGCTCGATTCCCGCCCACCGGCGAGGGTCCCACATGGCGCGCAGACCTCTCCTGCCGCCTGCTGCTCCCCTCAGCAGTGTGTTTCATCGGTCTGCCTGTTCTGTTCCCCGCTCTGGCTCTGGTGAATTCTCTCACCCTCCCGTGCTTCTGACTGTACCCAGTGCTTGTATGAATAAATAAATAAATCTTTAAAAAAAGAGTTGAGCAGTGTAAAATCCTTAAACTAGTCTTGGCTTCATAATTAGTTACTGATACTCTAGAAAGGATGAAAAAGGAAGAACTGATTTTATACTCTGAATAAAAGTCCATAATCATCATTTCTCATGATCTGATGACTTCTCAAACAATTGTTTTCTTTATGGTTTCTTAAAACAATTGCTTTATGGCCCCGTCCAAAAGACTTTGACCCAGTTCAAATGAGACTGGTAATGAGATTTCTCTGTATGTCTCCCCAGCTCCATTTTAAAGATGGCTCCACTGATGTCAACTTTTCCCAGAGGCTGGTGAGAGGACATGTTGACTAGGTCTAGGAAACTGCAGTTAAGAGATTGCTAGTCGGGCTTCCCCTAGTGGCGCAGCGGTTGAGCGCTGGGCTGCGAAGCTGTCCGCATCCTCTGCAGCGCCGGTTCGATTACCGGCTGCCTGTTCTGCTCCCTGCTCTGGCTCTGGTGAATCCTCTCACCCTCCTGCACTTCTGACTGTACCCCGTGCTTGTATAAATACATAAATAAAAATCTTTAAAAAAAAAGAGAGAGAGATTGCCAGTCATAGGGAAGCTCCAAGTAACCCTCTAGAGAAAGTATCAGCTTTGGGTGTCTGCACTACTTTCCAAAGTCCGGTTAAAATTGAATCAGTAAAGGAAGGCTGGTTTTGACTCTTCAAGTCTTTCCCTGTGCTTTGGTCAATGCTGGGGGCAGGGTTTGGGGCAGTGCAGCAAGTGTGTGTGGGGGCCAGGGGGAGTGACAGAAGAGGAAACGGATGAGTGGGGAAGCCAATGACTCCCTACTCTGCCACACTCCTCCACTGACTGCCAGTCTCCCCCACAGCCAGACCTGAACCGGGGGAGGAGAGAAGTTCGGAAAAGGATGACAGTTTGAAGCTATAATATATTAATCTAGACTGGAATTTTTATTTTATTTCATTTTATTTTAAAGATTTATTTATTTATGCATACAAGAGCTGGCATACAGGCCAGAGGTGCGGAGGGTGAGAGGATTCACCAGAGACAGAGCGGGGAACAGAACAGGCAGATTGATGGAAGTGCACTGCTGAGGGGAGCAGCGGGCGAGACAGGCAAGGTCTGCTGCGCCATGTGGGTAGCTCCCTAGCCAAGGATCGAACTCGTGCTGCAGAGGCTGCGGACAGCTTCATAGGTTGCGTCTTAACCCCTTGCGCCACCAGGAAGACCCCTGGACTGGAATTTTTAATGCATAAAAAAAAAAACTTTTTTAATATCTGAGAGTGACTGAAAAAGGTATGAGCTCTGTCTGAAATCTCATGCAGGGGTGGGAAAAAATGATTCCACAGAGCTTGTGGTGTGAGGCAGTGGTGCGAAAGAATTACATTGCTTTCTACTTACTCCCTACTGTGTCTAACTTATTCAATAAACTAGTTTATATAAGTGCCACGCAGTATGTATAGGCAAGGTTCAGTGAGTGGTAGCACATAGGAGAAAGTAATAAATTCTTCCCACGGAGGCCAGGAAAAGTTTGACACCTCCCCTCACAGGAGTTAGAACTTGAGCAGGATTTTAATAAACAAGAAGGAATTTCCAGGTGAGGATGGGGTGGAAGAACATTCCAGAAAGAGGAGCAGCACAAAGGTAAGAGGTACGTGTGTATAAGTGCATGTTTGGTACAGGGATTCTGAGTCACTGGAGTGTAAACTGCATTTGGAGAGTAGAGGGAGGCAGAGTATCATTTAAGACCCTGCTTACAATACACTTTTTTTTTCCTGAAAGTGATGGAGAGCCAGTAGAAGTGAGTATTTGAAACAGAGAAGTCATGCAATCATATATAATTTTAAAATGATCATTCTTGTCCCAGTGTGGTAGGTGGGAGTTATAGAGACTGGGAAACAATGATAGGTTAAACCTGACCAAGTCAAGGGAATCTCTTGATTATCTAGAAATATCCTAACAATGGACAGATCTATTTTTAAAAACATTTCATCTAAGTATAGTTGGGTTCCCAGCTTGAGTTCTGGCTGGACTCTAGATTTGTCTGGGCTTATACAATCAACTGCAGGGATGGGCAGTGCTAAGTCTTTTAGAACAAGGCTTGTCAAGACTCCTTACAGACAAATATCCTATGGGGACCTCCCTGTGGCGCAAGGGGTTAAGACGCAGCACTATGAAGCTATCTGCCAGGGAGCTACCCACATGATGCCGCAGACCTCTCCTGTCTTTCCCGCTACTGTCCTCAGCAGTGTACTTCAGTCCATCTGCCTGTTCTGCTCCCCACTCTGTCTCTGGTGAATCCTCTCACTTCCCACATCTCTGGCCTGCACTGAAGCTGTTGTATGCATAAATAATTATTTTTTTAAAAAAGACAAATATATCCTATCATTTCACTCATATGTAGATGGTAGGGAAACAAAACAAATGAACTAAACAACAACAATCTCTTAGATTATGAGAACAAAATGGTGGTACCAGAGGACAAGGGGCTAGAGAGGGGGTAAATCAGATAAAGGGGGTCAAATGTATGGTGGTGGATGGAAACTAGACTTTCGGTAGTTATCATGATGTAGCATATATAGATGTCAAAATAGAAAGCTGTGCACCTGAAACCTACATAATAAGACAATGTTAGTTCAATAAAAATTTTGTAAAAAAGAGTGAACTCATTCTAAGGCAGTAATTTTTAACCTGGAGTTTATGGGTGGAATTCATGGAGTCTGTGAACTTGGAAGGGAAAATGATTACCTTTTTGAAAGTTAGCATTTCCCCCCCAATTATGAATGTAGGCAACAAACCACAATGGTAGTAGCAGAATCTGTGACTTGATCATGGATAGAAATCACAGATACTTTTTATATCATTTATATTTTTTTAGATATCTCTAAATATTATTTACTCCTGCACTACTTAGGCTTGGGGCTAGATTATTTCTTTAATATATTCATAAAAGACATACATTACTATATAAAATTTGAGTTTACAAATGTGATGGCTATTTTTTATTTATTTATTTATTTATTTATAGAGGCATGTTTTATTTATTTATTTGCTTGTTTGTTTTGTTTATACATTCACTGGGTACAGTCAGAAGCACGGGAGGGTGAGAGAATTCACCAGAGCCAGAGCAGGGAGCAGAGCAGGCAGAAGGACCGAAGTACACTGCTGAGGGGAGCAGCGGGCGGCAGGAGAGGTCTGCGCACCATGTGGGACCCTCCTCTGGTGGCCGGGGAGCAGCCGGGGATCGAACCGGCGCCGCAGGGGCCGCGGGCAGCTTCGCAACCCAGCACTCAACCACTGCACCACCGGGAGGCCCGATGGCTGTATTTTAATATAATTGGTTTCCTTTGTAACTCCATGATTTAATTTTATCCATTTAAGTACATTATTTGAAGAAAGGGTCCATAGAATAGGGCTACCAAAGAGATGCATGGCTCATGGAAGGTCATGAGCTCCTGCTTAAGGAAAAACAAATCACTCAAATTTGCTCCCCTGTCCATTTCCATGAGACTGGGTAGCTTCTGATGAATGGGGTGTCTGTACTACCTGCATGTTATTGTTATAGGGCAGCCCCGATAAAAACAGGGTGCGTGACTGTGGGTCCTCTTCCGCGCGCTTAAAAGGACTTATCAATGCTCTACTGCAGGCACACGCGAAAGGTTCATAAAAGGTTTATTTACAAGGGAAGGGCAAATGAGGAAATGTACAGCTCAGGGAGAAAAGTGGGAGATAAAGTTTTAAGTGAGTCCTACCCGATCCGCCGATCAGGAATCCCAAAATGGCGCTCTGAGAGCTGGCCATGAGCCAGGAGCCGTGAAGCCAGGAGCGACAGCGAGCCACCCCAAGGCCCACGTGTTTGGTTTTTATATCCAACCTGGCTGCCCAACTCCACCCTCAGGTCCCAGCCACCCTCCCTTTGGTGGTGACGGGATTTGTCTTTCCCAATGTCTTGATGGCTTTAGTCTGGAGTGGGGGTGGGGTCCACAAAGCCTGTATGGGATTAGCTCAGGACATCATTTCCCCCTAACAATATCAAGAGACTTTAGTTGACTTATACTCTCCACTCGTCCTCCTCTTACAAGACAATAGGGCACAAGCAGGCTTCTTCCCCTCTGGTCAGCAAAGCACCACAAAGCTCTGACATCTGATATCTCATCCAGTGCCTCAGCTTCACCGAGACACCAGGGAACCGGGTGGAAGATGGCAGGCGATGCCTTAGTGAGGAACAGCGGTGCCTGGCTGGAGCTGTGGTGCCCAGCAAAGAAAGTGGACAAGGGAGGTGGAGACAGGAGAAATGGTAGAAATCATGCGGTCACTGAACAAGTAGATGGTTAGAGTCTTCTGTGTCTGTAGGTGACATCTACACCCCGGGAAGACCTAGAAACACTCCAGGGGGCCCTTCCTTGAAGAGGCTGGGGTCCGGATGCAGTAAAATTTGGTGACTACATTTAACAAGACTTCTGTCATGGCCACAGGCTAGAGTGGCCTGAAGAAATTTAAGTTCCAAAGCTATTTGTTGTGGGAGTGACAGCCATCATATTGGCTTTTATTATTACTTTTTTAATATAAAAGATAAAAAACAAGTGATCTTTCTGTGCTCAATATCCTATTAGTTGAACATCCTCTATGTGTTTACAAAAATATTTTATGACCTGAGAATAACTTCAGGGGTGGAGAGCATATTTCCCCTAGCATTTGCTTTAGCTCTGTCAAGTCATCAGCTCCCAGCTTCCAGGCCATATCTTAGTTTTCTTGAATGACAGTATCATCAGTCATTCATTGATGTATATTTGAATGGAAAAAATGCCAGGTGTTTCAACTTCATCCCCAGCTGGTTTACAATTTAGCTGTCAGTAGTTTGCTGTTGGTTTAGAAAGGATTTTTTTTTTTTGGTTTGTTTTATGCACAGAAAAGAAATCCCGTAATCCCTTGGGTGGAGATGTGCCGCTGGAAATGCTATTATCCTGTGACCAGAAATGCTGAGTTTATCACCAGCTGTGTCCATTGAGATTCAGCTCTTGTAAATTGAGGTTCCTTGCATTACAAATAGGGGGTATTCCTTAAAGCAGGCCATAGTATTTAATAAAACTAAAAGTGACAAGAGCTTAGAACAGAGCATATTGGCACAGAGTGAGTGTTCGATAAATATTAGCTATGATCAGCATCACTACCACCATCGTCATCACTCTCACCATCCCACTCCAGGCACAGACTGGAGGCTGCTGCCCTGTGCAGAGTACACATGTATCCAATGTGTACACATGGATATCCATGTGCAGAGGAGCAGGGGGACGGAAGAATTTCAGACAAGGTTTCTCACTTAGGTGTGTGCATATTTACCTGGTGATATTTCTTTTTTTTTTAAAGATTTATTTATTTATGCATACAAGAGCTGGGGTACAGGCCAGAGATGCAGGGGGGTGAGAGGATTCACCAGAGACAGAGTGGGGAACAGAACAGGCAGATTGACTGAAAATACACTGCTGAGGGGAGCAGCAGGGAGACAGGAGAGGTCTGCTGCGCCATGCGGGTTGCTCCCTGGCCGGGGATCGAACTTGGTCTACAGTGGCTGGCGATAGCTTGATAGTGCTGTGTCTTTAGCTCCTGTGCCACCAGGGAGAGCCCCGATATTTTAACTCTAGCATAAATGTATTACTAATTATGTTGTAGAGCAACCCCGATACAAAACGGGGTGCCTGACTGTGGGTCCTCACCCGCGCGCTTAAAAGGACTTATCAATGCTCTACTGCAGGCACACGTGAAAGGTTAATAAAAGGTTTATTTACAACGGAAAGGGAAATGAGGAAATGTACAGCTCTGGGAGAAAAGTGGGAGACAAAGTTTTAAATGCGTCCTACCCGATCCGCCGATCAGGAATCCCAAAATGGCGCTCTCAGTTGGCCGCCAGCCAGGAGCGGTGAAGCCAGGAGGCGAGCGATCGCGAGCCAGAGAGCGAGCAAGGCCCACGTGTTTGGTTTTTATATCCAACCTGGCTGCCCAACTCCACCCTCAGGTCCCAGCCACCCTCCCCTTGGTGGTGATGGGATTTGTCTTTCCCAATGTCCTGATGGCTTTAGTCTGGAGTGGGGGTGGAGTCCACAAAGCCTGTATGAGATTATCTCAGGACATCCTTTCCCCCTAACAATTCCCCCCTTTCACTTTTTGCCACCATTTCCATGGTGATGAAGATCAAACATATGGATTCTGGGATACAGTCTCAGATGAAAATTTTCCAGGGTTCCAGTCTGAAAGAAAACGAATCCCTCCAGGTAGTGTCCATTGTGGAAAGCAAAAGTCCTCCATTCCTGGAAAAACAGTTCATCAGTCCCAGCCGAAAGAAAACATCTGGAGGCATTAGCCAGAACAAGACAGCAGATATGTCAAAAATCACAGGAAAAAAAATCTTAAAATGGTTCAACTTATGTAAAGACAAATTCTCTCAACCTTGATCCCAAATTTTTTAAAACAACATAGCAAAAGTTTGCAAACCAAATCTACTTTTAAACCATATTGCCTATTTTTGCATAAAATCACAGGGCAGAATAACTAAGCAGCAATTTTTAGCTGGCTCCGTTGGAATACTCCATATAGGATTCAGAGCGAACTGTTGACATCCGGTCCGTGTAGGCTTCTGGAAGAAGTTGGTCTCATCAGACTCCACCTGGGCTTTCCTCTTCTCGAGGGTACCAGGGACTTTTCGTTGGCCGGGTTGTCCAGTCCTGCCAATGGAGGCAAGCTTCCTCACCTTCTTTGGAGGTCTCTGAACCCTACAAACAAGGCAAACAGGTTCTCCTCTTCTTGGTTCAGCTCTGTTTCAACTTTCTGGAAGAGCTCCACACACAAAGCCACACAATGAAACTTATGTCCAATTTTTTTCAGTTTAAACAAAATCCCTATGGAAGTTATGCAAAAACAGACTCTGAGATAAGTAGTAAAAGATTACTACCACTATTTTTATGCCGTGTTGGTATCAAGGGGAGAGAAAATGCAAACACAAGTTAGCTTTGTTGGAAAAAAAATTACAACCTTGCTGCAGATCCTGGTCACCAAAACAAGAAAACTTTGTGGATTTAGAGCAAAATGCAAAAAATCATCAGTATTATTATGTCAAGGAAAACTTAGTAAATATGAGGTGTATTTCCAAGTCTATTCAGTCCTTAGTAGAAAAGTTTTACTCTCAACAGTTCCATCAATAGGAATCTGTTGAGACCTTTTTCTCCCTATATTTTCAGAAACAATTTCTGTAGATGTGAAACAATTGAATTATAATATCACAAGGTGACAATCACCATTGACAATTTACATACATACCAGATACTACTGTTAACATTTTGTACATACCAAAGTTTTACCATTTTCCCAAGTGACAATGCTTCCCTTCCAGTTTTACTTCATTATGTAAAATCCAAATAGAACAAATTCATCTAATGCCTTTCCCAGGAGGAAAGGGAGAAACTTTGTGGAGTGTCTCAGGAGCTCTACTGAGGTTCCACAAAATTTCCTTGCATCAGCCAAATGACAGGCTACCAAATTTGTACTTGAATTTAGATTTCTGGGAAGCTTTGCCATAAATATCAGAAAAATAACAGAAACAACAATGTTCAATCTCTATGAAGGCACCGGCTTAGTTCAGTAGCACAATGTTGACAATCAAACCATAACCTTTAGTTTTTCTCATAACTGGAGACTCTTTTTTTTTTTTTCAATGTCTATGGGCACCATGTATACCAATTTGTCAATCACTTGAGGTCAAGACAAGGACACAAGAAAAGGACATACAGACATACAACATATAGACACAAAGAGCTCATTAGTTACCATTTATCACGCGTGGGATATCTCATGCAACTGCAGTTTCACTCATTGGCCAAAGTAACAAAAAGAAAACAGAGAAAAAAATCTCAAAGGTAAAAAAAAACAGAAAGTTAAAAAAAAATAACAAAATCAAAATCAAGATTGAAAACTTTTCTGTGTAAAAAAAAAATAGTGGCACCATATGCATGATCCTAGATGTTATTTCACGTCTCCTAAACTTTGAAAAGAAGAAGATTGGTTAGAGCATGTTAGTTTTCTCAGGTTTCTTCTCAGGAAAAAAAAATGAGTTCCTTGGGTATATCCTGCAACAATAACTTGGAAAAGAAGTCAGTAACATTCAAGTTTTTGTCTGTTTCTTAAACAATATCTCAAGTCCTCAATGGTTCACAAGACCAATGGGACTTCGTCTCTGGGTCAGTTCCTCCTGGGGCTTTCTTAACTCTGGAATGATGTACCCAGGGTTTTATGCCTGCAAGTTTCAGAGAAGTATGTGTGCTCAACAAGACATCATAGGGACCAGTCCATTTTTCTGACAGCTGGTTTGAGCATCCCCGCTCTGCCAGTCTTCAGTAAGACCTGATCTCCAGGTTTGAAGGGATGCAATGGTTGATCAGGAGCATAGAGATCCTTGAGGTTGCAAAGTTATGAATCACTGCCAGAACCTCCTGGATGTGTTTCACATATTGCGTGATCCGGCAATCTTGTGTTATTTCCGGACTGGCTTTCAGAACTGAGGCCTTGAAAAGGTCTTCCAAACACAATCTCAAAGGGCTTAATTGTAGCCCACTTCTAGG